>NC_140031.1:16583259-17783259 GCF_963513975.1 Fringilla coelebs
CTATTTTCCTGGGAACTATAAGCAATCATATTCACTTGCCATGAGCAAATTCCCAGGCAGTTTCAGAGTTTTAATATTAGTGTATACTCTCAAAACCCCTTAATTAGCAAGTCACCGAAGAGGCAGCATGAAAATGAGTTTTCACTGATGAGCTGTTCTAACTTGTTCTTTCAGTAACTATAGCGAACACTGCGGTGGAATGTGTGGCTGCAGGGTATGAAGTAAAATACAAAAATATTAACCTGTGATGTGATATATAGAACAAAAACAACTTGGCAATTTTTTAAAAAAGAAAAAATTCTGAAAAGTACCATTGGGCAAAACATTCCACCCTGTACTTTTGCTTAATCTATCCTTTATTCTCCTGGTTACAGCGACTGAAAACCAGGACCATTAGCATTCACTGTAATTCATGGGGTCTTAAGACTTGCAAAGGTTTTTAGAGCAGTGCTGAAAGCAAAAGATGAGGGCTGATTGTGAGAGGAGAATTCCCCTGGCATTTTGAATGACAGAAGTGGGATAGGTCTACTTCGTTCAGGCACTACCCATGATTTATCTCAGTTTACACATCTGAAAGTGTCATAATTTTCATTTCAGATGTGTCATGACATTTGATATTAGTGGATGCAATTACTGGGTTAATACTTGCTCAGGCCTTTTTGATGTTGTTGGAGTAGCAACAAAAATTTTCAGGACAGGAGAATCTTCCTTAAGTGTTTTTAGAGTTCTGCTATGATGGTACTCTTGTAGCTCTCCCACAATAATTTTCAAGTTGTTTGAATTCTAGTGAACTGGTTACTTTCAAAGGTGATATTCTTAAATTTAACTGGGATAGCTTGGCTGAATTAGTCTTTACTTCCAGAAAATATTCCAAGTTATTCCAGACTTTATTTTATTTAACTTCTAAATTATCAGCTGTATTCAATGGGTCACATGGGGCGCTTTGCTGTGTCTCTAAATTCAACTAAAAATAGTGTAACAGTGAAGTAGTGGGTTACTCTTTGCTGATGTGTACTTTTGTGTCTGGAAAGTCACTAAGACTTTGTAGATGCTACAAGAAGAAGCAGTCTGAATCAGAGCTATCATTTTGATAGCATGACTTTGCTACCAACCTTATTAATTGTTGACCAAAAAGTGTATAGCATAAAGTAGATTATGTCAAGAGGAATAAATGATGCATTAACATGGCAACCTATGCAACAAAGCCGGAAGCTTTTCTGTTGCTACATGCTACTGATAGATTTGCCACGTCCAGTACTTTAAATTTACATTTTAAGTATGCATTTTATTTCCTTATCCTGTTCTTAAAAGTCAGAGCCAAAAAAGCCCAGCTCTCTCTCTCTGAGAGTGAAGCCAGTGGAAAATACAGTAGCTTTCCTGGGCTCAATTCTGGTAACATTTTCTTTGGAAAGCTCTAGTTCCCTCATGCTTCAGAGGACATATTTGAAATTTGGCAGGAAGGCACTATTTGCATTGTCTACCTAAATCTGGCCAGGTAACAAGTCTGTGCAAAACTGTATTCCTCTGGAAAGAAATGCATTTTTATCAGCTAGATTCTAAGTTAATTTATGTCAGCCTTGTTGTGCACCTTAGTCAGGTGTTTCTGTGTGAGGTCTTAGATCCTACACCTACAAATATAAAAAATGTCTTTCTTGACATCTCATGTTTTTTGTTATTTTTAAAGCAATATCCATCATTGTTTAAGTCACTCTGCTTTCCAGTTTGCTTCTGGATGGTGATCTCCTGACTGTACTGCTCTTAACTGCTTCCTGGGCTTCAGATGAACCAGCTTGTTCTCCTTTTTATAAGAATAATTAACTTCAAAGTGAATTGTCAAGTGATAGTGTTGGTGAGCTGTACATAGGGCAGGAAGTAAAATTTGGTGTGACCTCGCCGATACTATCTCAGAAAGTCTTCATATTGAAGCCTAACATGCACCTTCCTCCATCAATGGAGGTGTGAATGATACAACTCTTAGTATATTCATAAAATCTCCCCTCTCTGAAGCACGCATCCCTTGAACCCTTAATTCTGAAATGAACACTTGGAGCCACACAAGGGTTATTTATGCCTTTTGGGCTACAGGTCTACCACATGAGTGCCATGAATTTTCAAGTCTATCTGTGGGACCCAGCCAGACTGAAGGAGAAAGCAGGTCTACCTGAAACTGGGGTGTCTGTGTAGAATAGAGAGTTTCCAATGATGGAAGTTCTTGTAAGTGATAGGCTGTAAGGCCCTGTAGAGGAATAGGCGACCCTACTTATGGACTCTTTTTCTTCAGTATGCTTTTGTTTAAACTGGGATGGAAGCTGTGATAATGGCATTTAACATGCAAAAGTTGGGAAGTGCCCAAAGTTAGCCACCTGGATTCATCTCTTTTGCACATCAGTACATCATGCTGTCACCACCTATGAACAGAGAAAGATGGTGTGATCAGATAATGAGCTGGAACTCCTGCCTTGCTTAGTTTTGAAGTTAGAAAATGGTCTAATGAATGAGGATGAAATGCAGCATTAAGATAAATAAATTTCTCTTTTTACCTTACAAAAGTGGATTCTTTCTCACTCTCTCTCTTTTTTTTTTCCCCGCCAAAGCTGAGTACAATTTCAGACGAGTCATTTAAATCAAATCTTTGACATGTGGTTGGAGCTTTTGTGTTCTTCTCTTTCTCTTTGCTCAGCCAGGGGTTCTCAAAACTGAAGCTGCATTTTCACGATCTGGTTAAGCTGACCTGAATGTGGAGCTGACGCTGCAAGGACATTTCATCCACTCCTGTTTGCTTGTTTCCACCAGTTTCTCTGTGCTATCACTATGTCTTTGTCTTGGGAACAGGTCAGGGACCCATTTGCTTAAATAATTTTTTCCCCCTTTTGAGCCAGGTTAGTTTTGGAGATGAGCTGCACTGATCCTGCTCACTTGAGCAATTTATTTGTTAGTGCTGGCATAGGGTACAGTCCGAACTCGTGGCCAGAGGAGGGAGGAAAGCTGGAAAAGTCTCTTTCACTTGTAGCTGTCACTTCCACTGGCTTCAGCTGGTTGTGCAAGTGCATCTTGATGTGCAAAACTGCTCTGTATTCACAGCTGTGACTGAAGTAAATGGAAATTATATTTTAAATGTGAAAAAAAATAAGGGTTTAGCTGTATCACTAGATATCCAAAGTGGTAAGTACTTTTTTTTTTTTTATGGAGGTAAGGATGATCTCTCATTTCACTTGAGTATTGAAAAATAAATCCTCTGTCACATGCAAATACTTAAATGTTTATTTTCAATATATGTAGGCAGTAATCAACAAGGAAGCTGCTAAGATTAAAGTCATATACATTAAAGGACATGCCAATGTACAAAGCAGAGTGGACTAAACTGATAACTGAATAGCAAATGGAAACGGAACATTTGGTGCAATAAATGAAGCTAAAAGTTGGGGTGAAAATGCTTTTACTGTGCAATCATGCACACCAAGTTAAATCTGTACAGCCTGTTTTGATTTCTGCCTTTCCTCCTCTTTGTGATCATCTTTTGATACCTTGATGTTTAATTATCATATTTGTGAGTAATGTTAATGTTAAAAATTATTCTGTAATCTGGAGGTGGCTTGAAAGGAGGACCTAAACATGGATACTTCTTAAAGTAAATCTGTCTCTACCTTCTTTCTGAGGTAGCAAGAAGTAGCAGCACTACTATGTATTATTTTTGGAGTTTTGCCTCTCACAGCATTGCAGATTGAAGTAAGGCTTCATTCATACTGCATTACAGGATTTGTATTTTGTCTTATGTTTACTTTAGAAACCATACAGGCTATTACCATCAGACACCTAAACACATTAACAGTTAATATTTATTTGTGCATAATTTGGTCAAAGTCAACATGAGATCCTACCAACAAGTTTTAACTGTGTGCTGCCTCTCTCTGGAACAACATGTGAATTGTTCTTTGCTTTCTGGTTTGGTATCACAGCCCTTTAGTTTAAGAAGTTAAAAAGTAAAAGTACAGCTACTCCTTTTTTTCACTGTGCTTCCTAGCCACTATATAAATATTATTCCTTGTGGTCTTTCTTCACTATTGTAATTTTGAATGAATGACAGTGGGGTTTGTATGTACTTTATGTGATGTATTTTCATGAGGGCTACTAACTGGAACTACCAGTGTAATGGCTTAAAGTGAAAACAGCTAAGTGTGAATAAAGTACTTTCCTTTAGGATTAATGCAGGTTAAAGGGAGTTTCTGCATCTCCAGATGAGTAAAGCAAGTCATTTTCCCCAGCAGAAATCTTGTGCAGCCTCTATCCAGTGTTGTTATTTTCATTTAAAGGTTTCCTTTGTTAGGCTCTGTGCAGGCTGGTTCCCATTTCCATGGTGACCGTGCTGAAATGCAGACAGGACACAGACTGGATTCTCATCGGCATAGCCATGCACTTGCATACCAACACATGTTATCTGCTTGGCTTAGGACATTTCCATTAGCCGTTTTAATGTTTAGAGCTTCTTTTCTCGGGAGCTTTTAGATCACATAGTGGTCTGGATACTACACAGTGTTGGGATTTCAGACCCTGTGCAGCAAGACAGAACAAGTTGATAAGCTTATTTTTTTGTGTAAATAATTTGACTCTACTGTTCCAATTTAAATTACTCAAGGACATCAGAGAACTATCTGAGCCTTAGTTTTCTTTTCTCTTAAAAGTGACAACACAGAAGGATGTTTATTTATAAACCCTTAGGTGGAAGACTGACATATATCTGTGCTAAATAATTATGGGGACATGCCCCTTCTTAAGGCACTGATAAAAGTATAATAAAAATAAATGAGTGTGAATTACACAGGATAAGTTATGTCCTCTGTCTGAATTGGTTGAGTATGTGTCTTTGTGAAGCAATATGCAATAATCTTCTTACTGCTCATATTGCAATTGTTTTCTGGAGGTGGTGAATACTAAAGGCATTTAGTGGTGTCAACATAAGCATTTCCATCCCTTCCAAATAAGGCTGTGATTTCTGAATTGCCAAATAAACTCAATATTCTGAGTGTTGGTAATTGTTATTTTGAATTGTTCCCTGAGTAGCCTTTCAGGATCCCCAGAGGAGAAAATTTTATTTTCTCCTGGAGATGCACATGCTGTAAAAATATAGTCAGACTAGCATATTATTCAGGACTTAAAAGAGCAGGCAAAGAAGAAGGATCAACACTCTTTGAATGGAGGATGAGCAAAGACATTTTGTGTGCAACTGAAGGGCATGTGCATGGTTGAATGTCACACATGATGAATGTCATGGATTCTTTTGTCCCTTTCAAATTGCTGTTAGACAGGGTGAAGGGCTTGGAAGTTATGCACAGCTCTGATGGAACTCTTGCCTTATTCCTGATTTATTTTGGCCTTTGCAACCTGTTTCCAAGTTTGTCATTCTTTCCTTATATCATACATACACTTGCATGCCTTTTTTTTTTCCTAATCACACGAATTTCCTTGCGTAACATGGTTGGTTATTTCTAAAGACAGACAATAAAGAAGTCTTGGGGGAAATTACTGTCAACAGTAGGCTTCAGGGAGGAAGTTTATTGCACAGTAGAAATACCTAAGGAAGTAGTGGAGTTTGAGGATGGAGAGGTGACAGGGGGGTGGATGGTGTGAAGGATTGAACTAAATTTTTACTTTTTACCTGTGTGACAGCTAATCTATCTGCCTGTCTAGCTATCTGTCTCAAACATAAGAGACCTTTAGCAAGAAAAGCTGGCAGTGTTTGATGCTCTGTTAGGAATGCAGTACAAAGCTGTGTGTGATGATAAGACTGCAGATGACCAGCCTGCTTCACCCACTGGATTACCTGGTAAACAACTGCCCCAGCCAGCTGCAAGATCAGTGTTCTTACCTGACTGAGAAGTAGCTACCTTGTGCTAGGTCTGCATGCTTAGTGCAGCTAAGGATGCTGTTAGAAGTTGTCAGCCCAGCGCTTTCTGGGGGACATGCCTGTGCCACGCTCTGTGCTGCCTGCAGTAGGGCAGCAGAACACAGGTAAACCAGGGAAATTAGCTATCAGTGTGTCTAAGTTTCCACATGCACAGCAGCCACTTCTCAAATTCCTGTTTCTGTAACTGTTGTGTTCAAGTTTCCCTTCAGCTATGAAAGCACACTGACTGAGAAATTCTGCTTCATTCTATATTCAGCTTAAAGAGCAAAACAGTAAATTTCTGCAATTCAGGCCTAATTTATTCTTGGCTGGTCCCATCCTCTTCGCTGAGTAGATGTCTGCGTAGGTGTCAAATCAGGGGAACTCAAGTCAAGAATTTGTGTCCTGGTTTCTTTATAGCAACATGCTACAATAAGGAGAGGAAAACACAAAATAATCTCCTTGAGGCACCTATTCAAAGCAGCAGCAAGTGGAGTACTATATCCTGAGGCAGCTAGTGCATCCTTGATAGATACCAAATATCACTGCAAAGGTGGGTGTGTGACTCAAACGTCTCTGTGCCTGTATTCTTATTTGAATTTTCTGTTTGAAGAGAATACTAATTGCTACCTAAAGAATAGCAAAACATTTTATTAAATAATTTTTCAGTGATTCAATTTTCTTAACTATTCTAATAAGACAATGACAGCAGTCTATAATAATTAATTTTAAAACCATTTTATCCAGTATTCCTACTGTGAAGTGTAAAATTCCGTTGTCTTTATATGCCGTAATTTAGATGCACATAGAACAGATTGAATTTAAAATATTAAACTCAGATTTAGCTGAAATCCCTCAAATGATAATTTAGTTAACCTTTTCTGCATAGACAAAATTTAAGTGATATACACTTTCTTTAATTGTGCTCACCAAATAAAGGTCCTATTTAAACATGCCTATTTAAAATAGCAGAAATGATGAAGAAGGAACTCTTAGTAAGATGGGCATAACAACAAGCTGAGAAAAAATCCAGCAGCGCTACTCACATCATCCTTCTGCTAATAATAATTATCCATTTAAATCTAGCCAAATATCCTTTCATTTCACTGTCTCCACTCTCATTCTTTTTTTTTTTCCCCTTTTATTTTTGGGTGGGGGGAGTGGGGGTTGGTATGCATTTTTTTTTATTATTTTTTGTTTTCTCTTCCAAGCTGCCAAAAGCCAGTTCATCATATTGAATAGTAAAAAAGTACTTGAGTCTCTGGAGTTGTCCTTCTGAGAAGCTGAGAGCTACAATAGACTTTGGTTCTCTGAAGACAAAAAAGCAACTGTTCTGCTTTTGTTGAAGCAAGTATTATCTCCAGAAAACTCTTCTTAAATGTACATGGGCCCTTCTCTCTGACCCCAAAATGTACAATGGCTTCATTTTACCAAAAAAAAAAAAAAAAAAAAAAAAAAAAGATAAGTTCCTTCTGAACTCTAACTCCGGTATCCTGTGACCAACCTGAGCACTGGCATCTGGATAGACCCCATGTGGGTTGTGGGCTGAGGGCTGGGAGAGTGCCTGGTGCAGGGCCACTTCACCTGAAACATGGTCCCCCTGCCCCAGAGTGCAGGGTTAGGTGCCTTGGACTCAGCACTTTAAAATGCACAAAAAGCCAGCTTCTTGCAGAGCAGGAAGATTCCTGCAGTTAAGAGGTGGATCGAGGATGTTTGAACTCCATCCTTCTCAGGCACCATCATGAGGTACCTCTTGCTAATGAGGTCAAGGATGGGGACGAGTTTTGGGAGACAGGTGTCCAATTCAGCTTTTTTTTGAGAGGTAACTGCTTCAGAAGTAATGGTAATAGTCACCTAGGAAATATGGGTCTAGTTCTCCCTTCAAGCTCATGGACATGTAGATTCACCTCTCAGTGTTTTCCAGAAGCATCTTCTTTACCTGGTAACAAAGCAGTCAGACAAGCAGTCTCTACCCCATATATTGAAACAAGGTCTCAGCTCATCTCAGGATGAATATTCATATTTCCGGACAGGCAAAGATGCATCTTGCCTTTGGCCTAATGTCTGGGCATTTAGCTGGAGGGAGTTGGCTTTTTGGGACCAACTCCCCATACAATTTACATTTGGTAATTTGGTTGTCCATAGAAAGTTGCAGAGCTATTTAGTTAAATAATTTAATTATTACAAGTCAAAATAATTAAGTTGAAAATCCTTCATTGCCTCCTACTGTTGTATAAGAGTGGGTTAACAGTAGGGCAGAATACTTTGCTCTTAGATGGGGCTGCTTCTACACCTGATTCATATTCTAAACTTTTTTGCAACTTTGTGTAATGACATCTAAGTGACAGGTAATTTTAGGTTCATTGTGGGTTAGCCAGCTGCTGAAGTCTGGGCTTCCTGGATTGTTTTCCTGATTTTAATGCGCCTAAATTCTGCCTAGACACTATCTGGTGCCAGAATTGATCATTTCAAGGTGCATTAAGGCGCAATTTCAGGTGAGTGATTGGGACCACCTGCCTACCATTCAGGATGCCCAGCCATGAGCTCCCATTAAAATCAAAGGAGAGAAGTAGTCATTACTTCTGGCATAGGAGAACAAATGTTCTGATAATTATAGCTCTTCCAAGTATTGTGTTAGATATCCTGTGGTGCTTCTGAGTTTTTCTTCTTGCAGGAAGCTGATGTAGCAAACTTTTTACAGCTGAAGCTGCTCTTATTTCTGTGGCTGTCTGTGTACAGTGTACAGAGCTAGGCTTCCAGTTAGCTTCAGAAGCTGTGAGGGAGGAACAGGGTCTTAAACATGCTATCCTAAAAATGGTTTGATGGAATGGTCACTGGACCCACTGCAGTCCTCATGGTTTAGGCTGTGACACTGGAGTGGCAGAGGGGTGGATGGTGATGGCAAGTCCCTCAGCTTTTTTCTAGTCTAGCCTTATAGGTCACATTGAACAGTGATATAATATGATATAACACACAGTAAAACATGTTGTAACACACTGTAATTTTCATATAGGCTAGAGTGTGATATGGGTAGGGAAGTACAGATACCTGTACTTGCTTTCCCTCTTGATCTGTATATGAAAACCTGCATTTTTGCTTTGTGCAATCATGTTTTCATAGCAGCTGAGTTGAGCAAATGTGGCATGTAGGGCGTACAGATAGCAGTCACATTGCTTTCAGTGGTGACATGCATTTCCTTTCTTACAGTTGTAGTGTGGCTCATGCTTCTCTGACTATATTTGGAATTATTCCTGGTTTAAAAAAGAGAAAACATGACCACTGATAATGTGGACACAAGGGAGGAGAAACTGCTGGAGTGAAATGCCACTTGGAAAGTCAGTTTTTATCATAGGGAAGCATGCAAGGTTTTTTGTGCTTATCATCATTACTTGTGAAGGCCAGTGACAACTGCATAAATAACATATGTATGTGTACAGCTTGTTACCCTCACATACTTTTAATCTCTTTGTGTGTTGAAAAAAAATTTGGTATTCTAAGGACAAAGTTAACAAATCCTGTTAGTACCAAGATAAAAGAAAAACTCCATGTCATAACAAAAAGGTAGAATTTAAGTGAATTTTCTGTAAAATAAAGCTTTTCCCCACTGAAAGCATGGGTGGAAACATGCCAAGATAATAAGTTTGAGTAGGCTTGAATACTTGCTGTCTTTATTAAAAACTCATAGGAAGTTGTCAGTCCTGCAGGAGCTGCTCCTAAGCGTTTTTTTGGAACCAGTCCTTGTGTGTATAGTAGGTTGTCTGGATTTCTTAACAGATGAATAGTGGTTTATTTGTCTGCTCTGGAAGCCAAGGAAGGCAATAGCTGGGCCACAAGCAAGGCATCAACAGGAGAAAGACAAGTCTTGTAGACTAACTAATGAAGTTGTGGATAAATTTAATTAGATCTCTTTTTCTGCAGCAGTGTCAGAACAGCAAAATAGACAGCTCCTAGTTGTGTTATCACAATCTCTGCAACTTTTCAGTCACAATTCGTGTCCTATCAGGTTTGGGCTGCTTTTATAGGAGGTTATTGATAACTCCTCAGTGCAGCTTTTGCATTCTGAACCATTGCAAGGGAAAGGGAGTGTCTCAGGCTTTCACACACACGGGGGCTCTCAGGCTGGAAGCTGACCTATTTTCAGGAAGAAGCAGTCAGCCAACTAAGCCAAGAAAACTTGCTGAAAAGAAGGGCAGGAAGAAGGGTGGGAGGATTGTTACTAAATGAGGCATTGTTTCTCTTTTGTTCTGAGTGGTGGATTTGGGGAAGGCTTTTTTGCCTATAATTTATTTCTACTCTCAATATTATGATTTCTGTTAATTATTAAGAAGCTTGAGATATTGTGGCTCTTGTGAAGAAAAAGTTGGTCTCAAGACAACAGAAAGTAAAAGTTAGATGAAGCGGTAAAAGGAAGACTTGCCTTCTTCAAGCTTCTGTAAACATATGAAATAGTGACAAAGAAACTGAAGTGAGGATTATACAATGTTTCAACTGCCAGTATAAAAAGCAGTGCCTTTCCAATCGCTTTCTTTATTCTTTTTGATTCCTGTAGAGGTTCACATTATCTCTACTTAGGAGGTTGTTCTCTATAAGAAGTGTGTTCAGATTTAAATAAAACCAGATTATAAAACTGCCGTTTTAGTATATGAGCTGAAGGTATCGACGTGCCATTATATCTAATGCTGTGGATGTGCACATTGAAGAAAAAATTATTACAGAAAGTAGAAAAGTAAATATAAAAGGGAAAACTAATGAGAAATTGTTTTCAGTTATGTGGACCATACTGGGTAAAGCCTAATACACCTTTCCAGGTTGAATTATAAGTAGTCCTTTATTTATCTTGCATGTTGGGTTGGATTCTGTGTAGCCATTTGTGAGTATTCTAAAAGCAGATGAAAAAGTTATTTTATATTTATGTTCATTTGTAGGAAAGTCCCAAACAGTGAAACCAATATAGTTGTAGTAGTACATTACAAAGGGAAAAAAGAGTTGCTTTTTTTGTGAGGATTTTGCTCATTGCAGCTAGAATTGCTCAGTGGCTTCTGAAAGCCACAATAAAGAACATCCATATTGCAATTCAATAGACTAAATTAACTGCATGCTGGTTGTTTTTTCCTTCATGTTTCCACAGTCTTGTCAATAAAGCTTTCAAAGCACAACATATTATGAAAGCTGGGTAGTTCTTTCTGTAAGAATACTTGAGTAATTCCAGTTGGATTATTGCTGTGATAATATATGTTCTGACTAATAAGAGAGTAACATTACTCTTAAATCAAAATGTTGTTCAAACAGTAAAGTAAGACTAAATATATTTAATATAAATCAAATACTTCTTGACTACCCTCTTTCATAACTTTATTGCTTCCCCTTCCACATTCTGGCTAGTATTGCAAGGACAGTAGGTGATTATAGTGTGAAGGGGGTCTTTAGGTGCCTGTATTCCCTCTCTAACTCTGGAATCTGTGAGCCAACTTCAGCAAACTTTTGCAGAGGGATGAAAAAATAACCAGCTGGGTATCAGACGGAGACAAAAGTGCTTTTTCAAGTTCCCTGACAACTAAGGAGATCCAGTGTGACTTTGCACAATAGAAAATAGCTGAAAATCTGCCCCAAAGAGAGCCCTTAGAAATATTTCAGTCATGGAGAAAGCTTGAACCAGAGTGTGCATCCACTGTGAGATGAAGTCAGTGGAAAACAACAGCTACAAGTTCTCTCATCCCTCCCACCCCTTTCTTTTCTCTGTCCTCAGCAGGGTCTGACAGGCTTCAGGGCCCTGCTGATGTGTGTTCTTTGGAGGTAGAAATCTTTGAGCCCAACAGAAAAATTTTCTTTGTGGAATTTGTAGTGGCTCTCTTGGAGCAGTATAACATAAAAGCGGAAAGCAAAGCCCTCTTCTGTACTGAATAGATATTTTTAAAAAGGCCAGACTGAGCAATTAAGGCAATGTCAGCAGCACGCAACTTAATGACTGCCAATCTAAGAAACTAATTCAGGAAGCAACCAATAATCCAGTGGGGTATTCTTGATTCATTTTTCCACCCAGAATAACTTAGAGAGGAAAACCGTAGTGCATGGTTTTAGCATAATGCCGGGCCATGGCCTTGCTTTCCCTTGGTGACTACATGCTTACCCCTTCCCCCCCCAAATCCCTCAGCATGCTGCTGACCTCAGGTTTGGGTTTCTTGGGGTCAGCTGCCCTGCTGGAGCTGGCAGAGGGGGGCAGTGGTTATAGCTGTGGCTGTGCAACCCAGCGGAGGGGAGCTGCCAAGGATGCTCTCCTGGCATTGTGGCTGACACAAATGCTCACTCGCAAAGACAAAGGGTCACTTAGTTGGGTTATATAACAAACTTTTTCTGCTTTATAGCTAGTAGTTGTTCAAAGAAGTGAACACCAGAACATTAAGGTAAAAAGGCAAACTTTCCTACTGGCAAGGTTAATATTAGATAAATTTAAAACTTAGTGTGTGGTGGACCCTTACAGACTCGGTGGCCAAAGTCCATTGTTTCTTTTTCTTTCTTGATACTGTCTTTGCTAGACCTGTTTGATGGAGAGCTATAAATAACAACAGCGAGAATGCCTCTGACTGGATATTTTAGTAAGAGGTGAGACTTGGCATAACTGAGTCTAATTATGGTAGTTTGTAATGTATTGCCATCTAAAATTGGCACATCACCTTTGCAATGTAGTAAAACGTGATTGAAAAGTCAATCTTTACTATTTAGAGTGAAAACAAAATGACATATTTATAATGATACCTCTGATACAAAATACAGGCTAATAATATGTTCAGCACATTATCTTAGAGCTTTACAAAGTTGTTCCACCAAATGAAATAATCAAATACATAAAAATCAGATTTCATTTTTTTATCCTGTTGATGTTTTTATGTTCGATGTTAATCTGAATAAGGGGCTTCAATAAAACAGCTATTATAATCATAACATCGAACAATTGATTACCAAACAGACATTTTTGCTTGATCACTTTAATCTGTGAACTTTGCCTACAAAATCAAAACAATTATGAATTGGGTGTACCTAATATGAGCGTTTACTTCATTGAAACTTGCTTCAGCTTGTAGTGCAAACAGAATGAAGCACACAGAAGGCATTAGAGCTATCATTAGATATGCCATTTATAGTTACAAAGGAATTCCCACACGTTGAGGCTTAAAGGTGCCCAGTCATAACATGCATTATTTTTCATCCTGCTAGGAGAAAAAAAATCTTGGTGTTAAATTATAAAACCAGCTATATAACTACACTGCAGCTCCCATGGCTCACACTGCAGTAATGCAGTTGCTTAAATATGGGAATTCCCAGGGGAAAGAAATCCCATGCAGAGAGATACTGGAGTTTGTTACAAAGCTTAGAGTTTCTTTTATCCCTTTAGGATTTCTTTTCTTCCACTTTCTTTCTGAAGCTAGATGTTGGGACTACTTTACTTAGGGAAGGTGTTCCCTTTAAACTGAACTGCCCAAGCAACTTTCCCAGTGGAGAGGAACTGCTGCTTTTGAAGTCTGCAGAGGGGCTTTCAGAAGCTTTAGGCTTGTATCTAGCTTCCTTTGTTCCACAGAGTCTGTTTATTTGATTGTAAATAAAGTGCCATTTACAGGCAGAAGTTAGGAAGTGGATTTTTACTTGCCCAACAAATCTCTCATGATCATTTGGTCACAAAGTAGAAGTCTGTCACCAAAAGCTATTAAAATCCAGATAGTGAATTAGTTTTCTTTATTTCAAGATTCTTAAATTATCAAAGTTCATTGCCTGAAGGCAGCAACAGATACTGAATCATTCCAGCCTGGAATACACAGTACTTTGAACCTAGATACTTCAATGATTGGCACCCTTTTAATGGATAAGAGACCCTCTTATTTCGCACAGGCTTAAAATAGGTCTATAGGAAACTTAGAATTTTCTCCTTTTTTGTCTGCAGAAGCTTGAGTTTCTTTTTATGGATACTATATTAAGATAGATGTACAAAACATATAAAAGAAGTCCTTATAGTGTAAGCACTATATAAGATGGAGGAAAATGGCAGGAAAAATGCCTACTATATTATGGCCAGTATATACTTGCTAGGCCCAAGCCAACTAAACTTTGTGTAGAGTAGATCTAAAAAATATGCTCATGATTATAAAAATGAGGAATTTAAAATGTGACTGAAATATGCTGAAACTAGGCTGACCTGTAAGAACGCTGCAGACAACAGTGTGTCTTCAGAGGCTGGGTTTTATGATTGCTCTTTTTGTTCTTCTTTTTCACTGTCCTTGACTAGCTGCCTGTCCTGGAAGTGAACATGATAGAGGCAGATTTGAAGAGACCTGTGATCTGGCAGACACCTCTCCATTATTCCCGCTGTACCTTTTTGCTCTCAAAGAGCAGCGCTCTGATGCTGCACTTATGCAAATGATTAAAAAGAATAAAATCAAGCCCCAGTGGTAAATGAGAAGGATGGGTGAAATGGTTCATGTGTCACACTGTGAGAAGAGAAAAAGGACATTGCTTCTGTAAGCTGTGGTGAAGCCCAGGGGCACTACAAGGAGTTGAAGCTTCCCAGTGCAGGGACAGGTGTCCTTGCTCCTTGGAATAAGCCCCCAACTTGGAGAAAATAGGACCACAGAGAGTGGCCCTGGGAGGTTCAGGGATCGATGTTACACACCGGTGGGAGGTCAAGGGAGGAGATGAACAGGCAACACATAACCTGCCACACATTTTGCTGATCCCATCTGTCTTGTCACAGCACCCCAGGAGAATCTGAACAATGGGGACTTTACTTCAGGCTGTTGGCTGTCATACCTGCTCCCTGTACTTTCACCCAGTTCTGCAGGAAATTTTTGCCCTGCCTATAGCATTTAACAAAACTCTCACCTTGGACACAAATTAGAAATATCTTCCATGTATTTGCACAAAAGTTGTCCAATGCACTCAGCAGTGTTAACCATTTGGCTTGCAGTGTGATTTGCTAGTAAGTGTGTAACAGTCCAGAGAATCAAGTGTTTTTCTCTAAATGCCCCTGGATTTTGGGTCAGACTGGAGCTGTTTATTATTTTAGATTGCTTCCATCTCTCAAGTTTGAAAGTCAGGGTTTGTTTTCATGTGCAACATAGAATGTGGAGAGTTCTTCTTCAGTATTTACATGCAGGATGGTGCTGTGATATAGTCTCCTTTGGCCTCTTGAGAAAGAGAAACTGCTAAATCATGCTTAATTTCTGACTGAGGATATTACAATTTAACAACAGACACCAAAAAAACCCTCAGGAAATGACATGAAAAAAATGTTTTTAAAAAATACAAGTGTATTAGATCACAAAGGAATTACTGGCAATTGTCGATTACTATCTCAATACGCCGTTCCTTGTCCTCAAAACCCAGACATAAACTGTGATTATATGAGGTTGCGTTTAGTGTCAAAAGGCTTGCAAAACAAAGAGCATTGAGTCTGTACACATCCTCTTCTCCAGTCTTAAATAGCTTGACTCAAGAAATATATTTATCTCTGAGGATGTTTCTCAAGAAACTATACTTCTAGTAGTGGATGGCTTCTTGCTTTCCAGAGGCTGACTGTAGATGTGGTTGTTTGAGATAACTAATATATGATTTCCTGTTTGAATTTGTGGTAAAAAAAGTAGTAACTCTTTTACAGTTGTTTTTAGTCTTCTGCTAGTGATATTCCTGTTTTGAATTCTGTGGGCAAGGGTACAAAATACATTGACACTTTTTACAGGTCGTGAACTTTGCCTGCAAACCTGTGGTTGTGATTTTAATATTTTCACTATGATTTTATTATCATTATTACTATTACAATACAGCTACTGTGATGGGCTGTTTTATGCTGATATAAACCCTGTTAACCTCTCTTCCAAAGCTGCTCCTGGGCCCTGGGAGAAGGTGATACCAACAGTAAGCTCTCTGCCCATCAAAACCAGAAAAATGGTTAGAATCTGAGATTATATTTTTAAGATGCCATCTCTCCATAAAGTGTCCTTGTTGTAAGGGATTATTGAAAAAGCTGTTTCTTTACTACACAATGACTCATACTAAATAATTGTGGTGAGGCATATTTGTGTGTAAAGAAGATAAAACTCATTCTGTCTGGGCACACAGGAAGGGAGGGGAAACATGAGGGACGTTGTTTAACCCATGAGCAGCTCTGTGAACCTGCCTCATCTGGGAACCTCAGGGAGTAGCTGCACAGTGCAATCACAAGTCATAATTTCTTCCATCATTGCCATTTTTGGAGGCTTTTCAGGAGCTCTAAGGCATTTCTCAGCTGGGCTGTAGCTTGTTCCTGGAATCCCCCTGTTGTCTCAGTCCCCCACCTCCACACTGGGGAAGGAGTTACCTCCTCACAGCAGAGTCCCTCAGGAGAGTCTGGTCTTTTTCCTGCAGCCTTCCCAGTGCATATTCTCCTAGATATCCACCTACAGTTCTCGATCAGAAAAAATCAGGCCCTTTCTGGATGAGGAGTGGATCCCCAAAATCAATTCTGTCCCCAGTCCACATTGCTGGTTCCTTCCAAAATAGCATGGAATGGCACACCATTATTCCCAGGTACATAAGTGACCAAGGAAAAGCAATTAAGAGCAAAACCACAGCTGAGTAGAATTCCAGTGTTAAATGTCACGATTTATTAGTGCTGTTCTACCTTGCATGTTTGTAGTTCTAAGTTTTCCTGTTTGGACAACTGTTCAGACTGTTTGGACTGAAAACAAAGGCTTCAGGCATGATAATGAAATTACTCAAAAATTTAGGTTTTCTGATGCAGCAGATAATCTAATTTTTATTCCAGTGCCACAAACTCAATTATAAACACTATTAGCAGGTACAGTCAGGGCATTTCATTTGAGCATGAAAAGTTGAGGTGAATGGAGTTGCACTCAGCTGGTAGATGGTCACAGGCGGTGTTCCAAGGCTCAGTTTTGCTTTGATATCTCAATTGCCTGGAGGAGGGGATTGAGTGCACACTCGGTCAGATTTCGGGTGACACCAAGTAGGGTGGAAGTGTTGATCTGCTGGAGGGCAGGAAGTCCCTGCAGAGGGATCTGGACAGGCTGGATCCATGGGCTGAGGCCAGTGGAGTGAGGTTCAGCAATGCCCAGTGCTGGGTCCTGCCCTTGGGTCACAACAGCCCCAGGCAGTGCCAGGGCTGGGACAGAGGGGCTGGAAAGGACCTGAGGGTGCTGGTGACAGCAGCTGAGCACGAGCCAGGCTGTGCCCAGGTGGGCAGGAAGGGCAATGGCATCCTGGCCTGGATCAGCAATGGTGTGGGCAGCAGGGCCAGGGCAGGGATTGTCCCCCTGTGCTGGGCACTGCTGAGGGCACACCTCGAGTGCTGTGTCCAGCTCTGGGCCCTCCCTGCAGGAAAGGCCCTGAGGGGCTGGAGAGAGTCCAGAGAAGGGCAATGGAGCTGGGGCAGGGTCTGGAGCACAAGTCCTGTGAGCAGCAGCTGAGGGAGCTGGGGGTGTTTGTCCTGCAGAAAAGGAGGCTCAGGGGAGACATTATCACTCTCTACACCTCCCTGAAAGGAGGATGTGGCCAGGTGGGGTTGGTGTCTGTTCCCAGGTAACAACCAATAGCACAAGCAGAAATGAGCTCAAGTTGTACCAGGAAGGTTTAAACTGAACATTAGGAAAATTGTCTTCCTGGAAAAGGTTGTCAATTGTTGAAGCACTCTTCCCAGGGAAGTGGTGGAATCGCCATCCCTGCAAGTTTCCAAGAAGATGTGTACTTGTGGCACTTGGGGACATGGTTTATTGGTGCATTTGAGTAAGGTTCTTTCAGCCTAAAAAATTCTGTGATTCTAGTGTACCCCAGCAGACTGTTGGTGTGTTTGCTGTGCCATAAGCTTAATTTATGCCCGAAGGTAAAGAAGGATAACAGACCTGTGAATCATACATCTTGCCTCTATTCAGCTAAAACATTCCCATTAGTAATGCTGTAACTTTTGTTAACACAAACAGCGAGTGAGTCACTGATCTCTGCCCACAGTAACACAACACACATAAAGAGTGCTAGAGAGGCATTTCACATGGCCAGGGTACTGTGGCAAAATCACTGTTTTTTCAAGCATGTGTCAAAGGCTGTATTTATTTTCTTCTGTTGGGGGAGCTGTTGAAGATGAGTCTTTTTCACTGGTATCAAAATTCTTCTTTAATTGCTTCTGTTATAATCATAGTCTTTCTGTTCACAGGCATTCTTCATAACTGCTGTGAAGCCTACAATGTTGGGCTCCTAGAAGCAAAAATATTTTCTGGTCCACCAAGAGAGCAGTTTGGGTATGCAGTTCAACAGTTTATAAATGAACAAGGCAAATGGTAAGCAGTTTAAATGGGTTGGTTTATGTCCAACTAAAAGGTTAAGTAAAAAAATGTTGCAACTCTTAATATTTCTTTTATAATTCCACATCTCATTTAAAGGGATTCTGGCTAATTTGTTTTTATATTACACCTATCTTTTTACAAATAAATAATGTTATTAAACCGAAAGCTGAGATATTCTAAAAGTATGTGCATGTGATGGTTTACACTTTTTTTCCTTAACACCATATCTTTCCTTAACCCGAGGTCTTTCTTATGGTAACCTTTTACTTCATCTCCAATACTCAAATTTCCTTTGGCTTACAGTTTTTCTAGAATTTTGACTTGCATTTCATTCCTTTGTGTACCCAGAGCATCTGTGTTATTCTTTACATATACGTGGGATACTTTTCCATTTTAACATTGTTAAGGTCAAAACAAATTAATAGGTCTAGTGAGTTATAATTATTAATATTAAAATTAAACTAAATGGATATAATGTTGTGTCTGATACAGTAACAACTGTTTGCTTTGCAAGAGATATGGTGTATTTGGATGTTTATGATAACAGAATCATAGCAGAGTATTGCGTTTGCTGCATCTCTTCAGCCACAAAATTTGACCTGAAATCCTCTGTTGCCACAACACTGAGCTTGATAAGCAATTAGTAAAATATTTTTTCTAGTAATGTTGGTTTCAAAAAGAACTTTAACATATTATTGGGAGTAAGCACATTTAGTGGAAGACACGTTGTTTCCTCTTCCACAGCCTCAGTAGGCACAGATCTTTAGGTGTCTTCATATGTAAGGACTGTAAGTCCTTGAAAGCAGTTGAGAACTACTGAATTCTTCAGTGGCTGTTTGTGTGTACATGGGTTTAAGTCTAGAGCAGAAGGCCACAGCAGATTGTACATATTATGGTACGCTGAGACCCTTCAGACCGGTCATCCTCCCTGGACAGGACCTGTGTCAGAACCCAAACAGCCGCAAACTGGCAGTCCTGCTTTCGTGACAACCCCCTCTTTTCAGTAAAGAGAAAGAAAGATGTTGCAGGTGAAAAGGTGTTTTGCAGTTAAAGTTTGGAAGGGCTGGTGCAGAGTGAGGGAGGCAGCGGGGAGGTTTGTGACGGCGCTGCTGCCGTCGGCTGCGCGCGCAGACGTACCACCCCGACTTCCCAGCAGTGCTGGCTTCCAGGGACCAGGAGACACAGCGAGAGCATGGCAGCTGCAGCCTCTGAACTCAAACCTCGGCATTTTCTCTCCCCCTCAGCTGAGTAGGCTTCTAACCTACCCCCACTCTTCATCTGATGCTGTGGTGGCTTCTCACCACATTTCTGCCTGGTTTAATTATGTGTTTAGTCACCCATAGATCAGAGATCTCTTTAAAAAAAAAAAAGTAACTAAAAAAAACCCCAACTTCTGTGTAAAGTCATTGAAGGAGAACAAGAATGTGTGCCTGTACTGAATTGAACGTTTTTGCCTCATACGTGGAGAAATTGTTGTGTTTTATACTTCTAGTGAGTTTTTCTGAAAGCTTGCAGAAGAAGCAATAGCTGCCTGATCCATTCAAGCTATATATGTTTTATATTTCCCTCTCTTAGTTTTCCTTCTAATATAAAAACTCCTCCACTAATAATTTCTTGAATAATGTGTGCTGGGTAGAAGGAAAAAAAGAGTAACTTTGGTTTAACTTTTCCTACCTTACAGAATCATGGAATCATTTAGGTTGGAAAAGGCCTTTATGACTGAGGAGTTCAACCAATCTTCTCCTAAGTATATGAATATTTAGAATCTGGTAAACTTTTCTGTGTGTAGGCACTTCACCATTAGTTCTTTCACAGCATGGTGTCTGATGGATCTCCAAAAATCAGGGAAATTTTATCAGCTTGTGTTCAAGTAACTAGGGCTTGTTAGAGACTCTTCAGTGAAGAAAAGTCCTTTTCAGTCTTCCACTCAAAAAATCATTAGGCAAGGTTAAAAAAAAGTGAGTCATCTTCTACTGTCTTGTTCTCTTAATTTCTAGGCTATTTTCTTTTCCTTGGGACAATAAAGCTTTATCTTGTATGCATTATTAAAAAACAAACAAACAAAGAAAATTAAAACCCAAAACAAAAAACCCAACCAAGCAGACAAAAAATAAACCCCAACCCAAACAGAACATTCAGTCTCTTTCAAGTTATTCAGTGGAGTCGTTTTCTCCTATGAGCCATGCGGAGGCTACAATCCATGCGCAGAGTTCTTGTTGACATGGCTGAACTGGGAACAAGATAAACAGTCTGAGATAAGATCAGGGTGATTTTTCTGTCTGAGGGGAGCATTTATCATCATATGCTTTTGTGGAGAGTTTGTCACTGTGCAGCAAGAACATGATGCATCAGAAAACTCTGTCCAGGCACAGAGAATGGGGCTGCTCGTGGCACCACATGCTGCTGGGGTGCATCTCTCCCCAGAAGAGGTTATCCAGAATCTGAGGTCCACCACTAATTTTATCACTTCCTAGATTTTGCTAAATAAGTTCACAGGGTGCTATATAAAATACAGCTTTAAAAAACCTCCTGTACTCAAAGTGTAGAAAGGAGAGCTACAGAAATACAGCAGATACCAGTTATGTTATTCAGCAGTATTTCTGGGAGGTGCATCTCCTGAGGCAGTATGAACTAAAGAAATTATAAAAAAAGAATTTTTGCTGGTTTTCACTTTTGCTTGGAGGTGAGTTCAGAGAGAAGAGGGAAGACAGTCCAAAAGGGAATGCAGGACTGTTGAAGAGTCTGGTACATGTTGGATGCTGTGGCCCAAACCACCAAGGAATACTGTTTGTGTTAGAGACAGATGATCCGGGATAATTGGGCACTAATCCGCTGTGCATTGATGAGCCTTGATGGTATGTGATGCTCATAAATAAGGACAAACTTGCAAGTCAAGCACAGCTCAAGCTTTTCACAGTTTCTGGTGGGAATTTTAAAACAGAAGCTCTTTAATAAACTCGAGGAAAATTGTGAATGCCAGTGAAATTCATCAATTAGAAAAGCAGCTGGCCACACAAGTGATTAGCCACCACAGAAACATAATTCAGTTTATGCAGGGGTTCTCCCTGTCAAGAGGTCATTTGCATTTGAATCTTAAATTGAAACTAAAATTTCTGTTATTTTATAAATATAATCTTTTAGAAAGCAAAATTGTACCCTATCAAGTTAATCTTGAATGTGCATTCTCTGAACAGCAACTGACAGTATATTCTTCAGAGATAATCATATTTACTCCATGCTGAGAGTTGGTTTTATAGCTGTCTCAGGTGAGGGAGATTGAAATAGTTGTAGATAGCTGTGAAATGCTTTTTCCTACACACATGTGTCTTCAGACACGTGCTTAGCTGTGCCTGTGTGCTTAGAATTTGCAGTTTAAAAAATTATTTTGGTTTTGAATTTATACTGTGGGAATTTTGTCTTAAAATATTTTGTTTCATCTCACATGTCAGTAATGATCCAATATACAGTGCACTTGCTGATGTATTTCCCAATTATTGCACTACTAAATGTAGTTTTAAAAATCATTGCCTACCTCTCACTGGTCACCACATATAGTGCCCTTTCTCCTGACGATCTGTGTGGCTTCTTCAGACCAGTAAGATATTTTGCCAAAAAGACACATTTCTGTATGAACTTCTATTGAAATCAGTTCATTTTCAAAGCTTTCTGATTTTAATGAGGAAGGTAATTTTTTTTTTTTTTTTCTCCTAACAGAAGCTGCCATTGTTGCAGCTCTATCTTTTCAGTGCTAGAACCACTGCTGATGCTGAGTTCTTTACCAAGTTTTGTTTTCCCTGACTGCATGCACCAGAGTTTGCCCTTTTCCTGCTTGGAGAAGCTCTGGCTGCTTTTTTCTAAGTCTTCTTGAGTGACTTCACTCAAACTCTCTTGCCATAGCTCACTGTTGTTTTTAAACTTTTTGATGCTTGTTGAAAGGATCAAAAGTTTTAGATGGTGAGACGTGTTTTAGTGTGTGAAGAGAAGCATCTATGACCGTGAAGAGTTTCTGGTCTTCATATCTACTCACCATTTCCTGTAATTGTAGGAAAAAGGCCAGATGATCTAAGAGGTTCTTTCTACTCTTATTTTCCTATTAGCCATCTTTGTGTTTATAAAACAAAACAATAAAAAACAAAAAACAAGTAAAACAAAACAATTAAAAGCAAATACATGAGAAGAGAGGAAAAGGAAGCAGAAAATACAAAACATGCTCTGACAACAGCTGGGAATTCAGCCCTTCACTATGCATTCTGATTTTGCTTTCTGCTACGTCACAGTTTGCTGATTACTAGCTTTGTCATGGTGTAATTTCCCAGAAATAATTCCTGTTGCACTTTGATCTGCCACTCCTGCAGCTTGTGTGGTAAGGCATTGCTGCTGAACTTCATCTGACTTCCTAGTGCCATTGCTTTGTATACAGTGTTGGAGAATGATTAGGGAGATGAATAATAACATCAGTAGCAATATTTCATTATACTCACTATAGTATTTTGTAAGGATGGTCTGCAAGGACACATAAAGAGGTTTTATAAAAATAAATATCTAACTCACAGCTGAAAAAGAGCCTTAATTAATACATGATACAGTTTATTTGGAAACAAGCATTTTCAAGTGTTTTAGTACTGCTTTCTTGCATTCTTTCCTGATATATTCTGTTTCACTTTGTCTCATGTATCTTGTCCAATTACGGAAAAAAAAAAATTGTAGTTCGCAGGATGCTAGCCAGATACTCCCTTGCTGTCTTCACTTCTGATGTTTCAGAAAGATACACATGCATTTTCCCAGAGCAGTGTTGTGTAACTCCCACTGTAATGGCTTATGTTAATTTTGAAAGGCAAGTAGGACTTTCTGATTTCTTATGTAGATTGAGGCTGGTATTAAATATTAAGTAAGGCAAAGAATACAAAAGAAATAGAAATTATGCTATTTTCTAGAGCCTTTAAGGCTGGCAAAAGTAGGGGACTTAGCTTGGCATAAGTTAGTTAATAATTTTTTCTCAGGCATATATTGATGACAGGTTAGACTAGTTAAGTCAAATAATGCAATGGGTTTAATAGCTCTTGTTCATTTCTGAAAATGACCATCAGTAATAGTCAGTTCTAAGTGTGAATTCTGTGTATGGAGTGGCATTTTTTGGCCTGCAGTATAGGTATGACATTGAGAATCACAGACTCTGCAAATCTACAAGGAGTACAGAAAAATAAATTAATAAAATAAGTCCCAGTACACTGTGAGGAGTGCAAGACAAATGAAAGACAAAATTAAATTTCATTATTTGGCATAGATTTAAATCTGGATTTAAAATGAGAAAACTTCATCTTGTTTTGTCTTACATTTTCCTGTTTGTACCATGCAGCAACCCCAAGGTTAGTTTCAGGGGTGGCAAAAGCAAAATTATCTTGTGACTATCAAGTTTTAGAAGTGATAGTTCCTTGGTATAAGCAGATGTCTGGATTGCAGTTAATGTTGAGTGCAGGGAGAATGGGAGGCAAATAATGCCCATGGAATGAGCAAAAGTATGCATGCTGAAAAGGAGAGAACAGCTTTTAGTAAACACTAGAGCAGGGATGATGTTTGTCTCTATGCCAGTAGCAGGGGTGGAACTTGGGAGTTAGCTTGAGTTAGGCTTGGATTAGGGGTCAGCTAGTGCTCAAGCATGCTTCTGTTCGTCTTCTCCTTCTCACTCACCCTTCTTGTGAGTGAAACTGTGTGCTCTGGGCTCTCAGGAAAACCTGTGGCTGCAGAGCTGTGCCAGCACAACACAGAGATTCACAGTGAGTTTCATGACTAGATGGGAGTAGTTGCAGTGGGTATTTCCAAGATATAAGGCCATTCTCTGAACAGTAGCTGTCATCCTGCAAGGACTCTGAAATATGTTTGTCTTCTGGGAAACTTAGAAAAAAATGCAAGTGTTTATAATTGTACATAGTGCAATGTTCAGCGTGACAGTTAATGCTGGAAAGCTGTTCCAGTTTCAGATATTGCACACGCAGTGTGCATTTTAAAGCTGTTTCCACTTTCCAGAAAAACTCCTAACCCTTCTCTCCCATTAGCCCAGTTAGTGTTTTATGCCTGTACCCAAGTCAGTAGTACCTAGCAAGGTGGGAGAGTGTAACCTCCTGTTCTTCCTCCTCCTTCTTCCTCCCACTGTTGACCAGCTCCAGCCCTCTGTGTCACTGCAAGTATTTGCAAGATTTTGTTATCTGTTGGCACATGACCAGTGCAGTAGCTGCTTATGAGCTCTATTTACTCGGTCCTGAGCTGTGGCAGTTCTGGTTTCCACTGTGCTGAAAAGGCTCAGAAACACTCATAAAATAACAAGAAAATCAGGGGCCTCCTCACAGCTGCTGCAATTGTTTTGATAGAGAGAGGCGTTTGTTTGAAGCTAAGTTGCATATTTAGAGATGCTAGAAGTACACAAGTCCTGTTCCTGCTGCCTGCATGATCACCTTTTTCCAACAAGGTAATTGAGAAAGAGTTAGGCATTCTTAAAATATCCAGACACACAAGAAAGAGAATCTGAAACCAAACCCCCAGCTGAACCAATAAAACAATGTTATTTGTGTTTAATCAAGGTGAAATAAACCTAAAAAAGTAAATGCAGTTTAGCAGTATTTTCTCTGAGCAAACTAGAAAGGTCCAAAACTCACGTGCATCTAAAACTCTTTTTTGTCATAACCATTTCATTCAAACTAATATCACATCAGTAAACTTTTACGATTCCTAGGAAGTTAATATGATATATATAGAAAGTGCTTTAAAATATAATAATTTCACAATTTTTTTTTTTAATAACACAAGGTATATTTTTGTTAGCTACCTACAAAATTTTAGAGAATAGCAATTTTGCTTTAAACTACCTAATGATGGACCAACAAAAGATGATTTCCAATTGAATTCTACATTCTGTATTGGGGCCCCATTACTTGTCTTCCTACAGTCTCCAAAATACATTAGTTCCTAACATGGATTGTTCTGTTTGAAAATAAAGTCATATTGCTGCTGGAGCAAATACCCATAGTCCCTGTTTTTCAATAATCTGCTTTATTTTAATACCCCTTGAGATCATAATTTTGATACTTTTGATGAAAGATAGGGATTAAGCAGTATTAAGCAGTATTTCAAGAAGGTGAGCTATACAGTTTTGTGAAGGCTTTCAGATAAAAATTAAGAGTCTTGAGGAGCAGATGAGTCAGAGAATATGAATCGCTTTGTGTTGCAGGCAAAATT
This sequence comes from Fringilla coelebs, assembly GCF_963513975.1. NCBI lineage: Eukaryota > Metazoa > Chordata > Aves > Passeriformes > Fringillidae > Fringilla > Fringilla coelebs. The sequence goes on from NC_140031.1 coordinate 16,608,691, forward strand.
ATCATAAGTATTAACTTGTTGTAGAAAGAATTAACTTTCTTGTAGATTGTTACCACCTGCAGTATTTTCTTTCTGACTCACTGTTATCAAGGTGTGGTAGTGCTCAAGCTCAGACATAAGTGTTTTATTGTTGCTGAGCAGATCCTGTAGAAAATGCTTCTTATCAGTTAAAAGAATAACCCAGAAGGAATCAGTTAACCATTAACTGATAGAACAAAAGTAATATGTATCTCAACCCCCAACATATATGCTTCTGCATTTTTATGTGTCTATATATATTAGTACCTTCACTGTATTTCTTCTGACCTATGACATAATGTCACATTAAAAACACTTCCACGTGTTGGAGGCAGATGGATCCCCAAAGGCTCTCCCAGTTCTTCTTCTCCACCTGGTGAATCCAGTGCAGTGTATTGACATGCAAGTGAAGGTTCTGAACAGTTCTGGAGAAGGCTCCTGCTCTTGCATGCTCATGAAAGCCTCTCCAGCTGTTACCTATAGTCATGCAATGCTGCTGCTGAACTTTTTCAGTATCCTTAAGGACATAATCAAGTTTCTTCTCCTTTAGGTTACTGGTTGGTTCACCCTGGAGTGGCTATCCTGCGAACAGATCTGGAGATATATATGCATGTCCTGTTGGTGTCTCCAAAAACACATGCAAAAAATTGAATTTACAAGGTATGTTCTAACTAACAGTGTCTTGCTGCACTTGTTCAGTTTTTCCCTGTGTTTGTATGAGGCCAGTCTACCCTATTAAAACTTTTCTTAACTAGCAGTCTCCCTAATCTCAGATTCTGTGAAGGCATGTATGTGCTGCAAGGCCTCAGTGCTGATAGACATGTGTCTGTCTGAGCAAAAATTGGTGCCTGCCACTGGACTCAGGCCAGGTGGTGCCAGCTGCTGGAGGCACTGGGGTCTCAGTGTCACCCTCTGGAGCACCTGGGGTCCTTCCCCCCAGCCAAGGGGCAGGAGCACTGTGGGTCCCAAAGCCAGTGGCTGGTGGGCACAGGGCTCCATGCTGGCATCCAGGGGCAGGTGCCTGTCCCTGTCCTCCCTAAGCAGGAAGGGTTGTGTGTCTGTGCTTGCAAACTGGCTGTAAAATGGAGTTCAGGTTTGGATACAGCGACAGTATGAGGCAGCAGGGTGTGCTGAGATGGCTCCTTTGTGTTTATTTGTGGTGTAGATAATTTCTGCCCTCCGCTGCCCCTTCCAGTTTTTTGTCTAAAGCCTGATACTGGATCAGAGGAGTCTGGTGTCCTGAGGAATGTAACAGTAGCTACTCAGCTGCAGCTATTCAGCCAGCCAAAAACATGCAATAGGTAGATTTTTTCTTCCTCTCTTTTGCCTTCAGCTCTCTTGAGGGCAGATACCCTAATTGGCCATACTTAATTGATATCTATATTTGATAGTTACCAATTTTTTTTACCCCAAAGATTGGCTTTTGTTTCTTTGTCTCAGAAATGCATGCAGCCATTTGAAAAAGGCACCTTAGATTATGAAAAATCAAGTTTTTTAAATTAATTCTAACTTAGTAAATTCTAACTTAGTAACTTCTACATCTTATTTATTATTCTGTCATTACTCAATTTAATTTTTCTTTCAGCTTTAATAAATATTCCAAATGTGACTGAAATTAAAAAGGACATGAACCTTGGCTTGACTCTGATACAGAACTCAAAGACTGGAGGATTTCTGGTATGTATCAAGATCATATGCAGTACACACAGAAACTTCTGAAGAGAATCAAGAAACCAGAATTACCCACATTTTTTCATAAGTCTAGACTTAATGTATTTTATTATGCAGCATGGATTAGTACATCCCACTGCAATTACCTAGGGTCCAAAATCAATTGTAAAATGTATCATTAATGCAAGAAAAATTGTGAGGTCTCTCCTCTATTATCCAAACATCATGTCTCAGTAATTTAAGTCAGACAATATAGGCAAGAATATCTCCACCATTAAATTATTTAAGGCAGTCTTGTATAGTTCTGATTGTGCTTTCAATGGACTTTGTATAACCTCTCCTCAATCATTCACACTTGCACAGGCACTGTTCTCCTGAGATATCAGTATTTCTAGTACCTTCTATTTGGTTCATGAGCTTGGAAGAAGATGCATTTTCTCAGGGTATATTTCACAAACCACTGTCCTTGGAGCCTGCAAAATAGAATTCTTACTTGAAAGGAAGTGAATACCTGTTAAATATGCTTTTTTATAATCCTAATCATAACCATGAAAACTCTTGGTGTGTAGGTGTATTTCAGTTTGATGTAGCCATGTGCAGTACGTAAGTAAAACAATAACATACAGAGAGAAGAGCTCTAGGCTGTCCTTAAGCTCTGTATTTTTTGTTGCATCTTCCTAGTAATCACAAAAGTATTCAAGTATTTATTATATTCATTAACATGTAGTTGCATGTAGTACATGAAGTACTTAGAGGTATGTCTAATTCCAGCCTTTACAGCAGTCCTCATAGAATTAGTAAAGTTATTCATAACTTCAAAATAAAGCAACAGTAATTTTCTTGACTTGTGGCTTGAAAAGGCCTTGATTAAAAGATCTTATTCTCTCTCTTGAATAATACTTTCAATTACTTTTAATGTCCTCTGCATACCCACTTTAATGTCCTATGCATACCCACTTTTAGTCAGTATGAGTAACTAGAGTGTTTTAAAATATCTCATGCAGGGGAATTTGTATTATCTAATAATATTTGAACTTCTCTCAGTTAAAAAGTATTTCCTGATCCACATGTTATTGATTGATTCTCCTTAAATTTAAAAAAGAGAAAAAAGCCACCAAAAGCCAGCTTGAATTCGAAGACATAAACAGTCACGTCTTCATCAACAGGAGTTCTTTTTTGACATAAGGAGAACGAGGTTCTGGAGACAGGTGCTTATCTGTGATTCAGCCTCAACAAATACCAAAAGGCCCGTGGTTAATTGTGGCAGGTATTGAACCCTGTGCATGCACAGCCTGCTCGTATTTGCAAGCTGCTTCCAGCCGGGACTTTGCTCCAAGGCTCTGTGGCCGCTGGCCTCTGTGATGGACTTAGTGGGTTATTTCAGGGTTTCCTGCCCCCAGCTCACTGTTCTTCCTCCTGAGGCCTCTCCCAGCCTCCATCTGCCTGTCCCAGTCTGTGCTGCGTGCTCAGTCCCTGGGCTCTGTGGCTTGGGAGCATGACCCAGGCTGGCATGTCTGTGCTGCAGCTCCCTGTCCTGCTGGGGTGCTGTTTGATGCCAGGGGATTGCTTCCCACAGGTATTCCAAGTGCAGAGCAGTAATTTCCCACACGCTCATTACATTTTTCTGAGGCATGCTTAGTCCTGTTGGAGAGGTGCTGAAGAATTTCACTGACAGTTAACAAGGTTTTTCTGGATTTCCCATCTAAACTTTTGTCCATTTGTTTACTGGGCAGTGCTGTGCCTTTAGCTGAAAGAAACAGCTCTCATCTCCCTGCATGTAAAATCTCCCATCTCTATTTGACAGCCCACAGCCACCTTTCTCCTTTGCCTTGCTAAACAAATACAGAGTGTTTTGGCTGAAATGTTCTTTTTAAAATATGTCTCTCTCAAACATCAGTGACCAGGTCTCTGCTGTATTCCATGTGAGTCTTTCCCAGGCACTATGCAGTGTATTTGGTATTTCCCCAACTCAACAGCTTCTCCTCACACATCTTTAAGCCATAATTGCTTTGTATGCTGGCTGCATGTTTGCAGACACCCTGCAGTTATCCAGCGCCCAGTCCATCTGCTTCTCTCCCTTCCATTCAATGACCTTCCAGTTTATGCCCACATGTCTTAATCTTAGTCCTGAAGGGCAGGTCTCCAACCCTTTATAACTTTCTGCCTCTCAAGTTCATCTGTCCTTGAGATGTGATCTCCCCTTCAGTAATGATGCATCTTAAAGTTCTGACTTAAGCAGTGCTAGAACATTAATTTCCCCCCGTTTTTATTCCTCTGAAGATCAACAAAGATTATATAGACCATTTTTGGTTTTTGCTCCAAAGGTTAACATCACAGTTTTGAACTACCCCCAATACAGAAGAAAAAGTTAGAAAATGGGCAAATAAGACTGACCTAAAAAGAACTTTTAATTTATTTTAATTTTATTTTAATTAATTTTAAAGGCCAGTAACCTTATTCCAGCTCCATATAGATGATTTATTTTGTACTTTTCACATCTCTAAAAATCTTTTTCAGAAAGAACTAACCATGCCTCATGTAGCAGCTAAAAAAAGCGCTTATCTCAAAATCAGATAATGTGGATATACTTCCTTTCTCATCTACAAAATCCGCCATCTGGTCAAGTATCTTAGGATAGTTTAATGTTGTGTCTCACTGGGAAACCAAGTGGGTGATTTAGCTCATTTTCGACTTACTTTTGAATTTAATTACTTTTTTCTACGCTCTACTATTCTTGAGAAAAGTCCCTCTTTTTCTAAATAAAGGTGGGTGCAACCAGAGTGTATATGTAAGGAAACTACAATTTCTCACAGAACAGTTGGAGAGAGGTTATGCAGAGGTTACATTTATTTCCTCGAGTTCATGGTGTTTATAGTGTTTTCTTTTAAGAAGAGAACAGTCGCCACCTCAACCCACACACACACGCACACAACTCCCCCTATTTTCTCATGGCAAGATGCTGTCTTAGTATGTGGTTGATATCAGTACATATAAAGACGTAGAAAGACGTAAATGACAGCAGGATGATGCAGCTGAAAATACTCCTGTTACAGACGTTGTTTCCAGCAGCGAAGCAGGGTCGTTTTCCCCCGAAGCCAACGAAACACGCGGTCGGGGGGATGCGCGGCCAGGGGCAGACCGCTCCCGCCGGTGTAGCCGAGTGAGACAGCGCTCACCGCGAGGCGGGAGGTGCTGCACTTTACCCTGTAAATGGGACGTGAATTCCCGTTGGGACGAGGCTTCCGGAGGGATCCGAGCTGTCGGTTCCCGGCTCGGGTGCGGGTCCCGGTTCCTGGCTCCGGTCCGGGTCCCGGCTCGGGTCCTGGTTCCCGGCTCGGTTCCCGATTCCCGGTTCGGGTCCCGGTTCCCGGCTCAGGTCCCGGTTCGGGTCCTGATTCCCGGCTCGGGTCCGGATCCCGGTTCGGGTGCCGGTTCCCGGCTCGGGTGCCGGTTCCCGGTTTGGATGCCGGGTCCCGGTTCTGGTGCCGGTTCCCGGCTCGGGTCCCGGCTCGGGTCGTGGGTCCCGGCTCGGGTCGCGGTTCCCGGCTCGGGTCCCGATTCCCGGCTCGGGTGCCGGTTCCCGGTTCGGGTGCCGGGTCCTGGTTCTGATGCCGGTTCCCACTTCGGGTCCCGGCTCGGGTCGCGGTTCCCGGCTCGGGTCTCGATTCCCGGCTCGGGTGCCGGTTCCAGGCTCGGGTGCCGGGTTCCGGTTCGGGTGCCGGTTCCCGCCTCGGGTCGCGGTTCCCGGCTCGGATCCCTATTCCCGGCTCGGGTGCCGGTTCCCGGTTCGGGTGCCGGGTCCTGGCTCGGGTGCCGGGTCCCGGTTCGGGTGCCGGTTCCCGGCTCGGGTCGCGGTTCCCGGCTCGGGTGCCGGTTCCCGGTTCGGGTGCCGGGTCCTGGTTCTGATGCCGGTTCCCGCCTCGGGTCGCGGTTCCCGGCTCGGGTCGCGGTTCCCGGCTCGGGTCGCGGTTCCCGGCTCGGGTCCCCGCCCGCCCCGCTCGGCGCCGCCGCCGTCCCCCGGGCCCGCCTGCGCGGGGCGCTGCCGCCACCTGGCGGCCGCCGTTGGCGCTGCAGCGCGGGGTGGGCGGGGGCAGCTCCGGCCGGGATTCTGCTCCCGAGGGAACGGCGTGAGAGCGGCGGCGCTGGCTGGCCCCGTGACCGAGAGGGCTTCGCTGTCCGCCTGCTTGGGGTGGTTTTGTGTGTAGATATGGTGAGACAAGTGTTTGTTATTTTTATCGTTTCTTTTTTGTTGTTATTTTTTTAAGACTTGTGGTCCCTTGTGGGCGCAGCAGTGTGGAAGACAATACTATGCAACAGGAGTTTGCTCTGAAATCAGTCCAAGTTTTGAGATCTTAAGAAGCTTTTCTCCAGCTGTTCAAAGTAAGGCAACGTGTCCAAAACACATTCAATTTAAAAAAAAAACAAAACCAAACATACCAAACAAAATCAAGAGATATTGTGTGGGGGACTGTTAAATTTTGATTTCTTGAAAAAAAAAAGTATATGCCAAAAGCAAAGTCCTGGGATTTATATGTAAGGGCTGACAAATTGTGATCCAATGCTGATGTAAGTATGACCTTAACTCTCTGTATTCAGAGGCATTGCACCAGCGCAGGCTTAAAGCCTGAAAATGCTCTTATTGAGTTCTCATTCAGGCAAAGCCTCCTGATCTGAAGTGTTGCCTGTGTGAGACCTAAATATGCACCTCTGCATTTGGCTGAGGAGTATATTGAGACTGCAAATGCATTTAATGTCCACTTCTTATTTTTGTTCTAGAGTGTTCCTCTGTTATAGATGTTGTGGTGGTTTGTGATGAGTCAAACAGCATTTATCCCTGGGATGCAGTGCGGGCATTTTTGAAAAAATTTGTACAAGGCTTAGACATAGGCCTTAACAAGACCCAGGTAAGTCAAAGACATATGTGAGAAAGACCAAAAAAACCCAAACAAAACCTAAACCAACCAATTTTAAAGGAAACCAAGTGTGATTTTGTGTAACTACAGTACTACCTCACTGAAAGCCACAGATTACGCAGTTATCCTACTCAGTGTTGGGAGTTTCATCTCATGGTTATTCTATTTCAAAAGGGATAAGTAATTTGATCCAAAATATAAATTAACTGAAACAGACATCTGTGTTGTATCTGGGGAGTCAGATCTCTTCATGCATTAGACATAAAAGTTGTTGAAAATAGCCTTTGGGGATGTGATAAAAGTAGAGCAGACTTTTAATGGACTTTTCATACAACTCTTACTTTCCAACTGCTGCATCTTTAAAACAGGAACTTTTCCTGCTGGTTTACTCACTGATCTTTGAGGCTTTTTTTTCCTTTTGATTTGATGATGGTAAGGAAAATTTTATTGCCTTTTTTTGTTTTAAACATCTTCTGTCTTTACAGTTGTCCATTTTCCCTAAACAGTTCTGAGAGCAAAGACTGGGGCACTGGAAATCTCTCTCCCAAAGGCTGCCTTCTTCCTTGGGCTACTTTGGAAGTGAGGTGCTTAAAAGCTAGGCTTCCTGCTCAGTTCTTTCTGAACCTCATCTTTAGCATTTTCTCTTTTTTGGCTTTGTTTTAAATGCACATCTTCTCTTACATCTCTAGCTTCAGCTATATTAAAAACAAGTAGGGTTTGCAGTGCTGTGAAGTAACTAACCTTTAGGACTTCCTTAGAAGAGATCAGACTGAGGTACTGTCAGCTTGTAGAACTATTGCTATTTTCTCTTTTTTCCCAGAGCTCCTTGTATTATTGCTATCCATCAGCCCTTCCAGAAGTAACCAAGCAAACATTTAATGTCTACTATTTCAGATCATTTGCAGTAACATACTGTAGTCCATAACAAATGGTACAAAGTGCGAGAGCATTTTAGCTTTCTTTGCTTTTCAAATGTGTTAATATTAATTGGTTTTATATGTGTTGAAAGAGAACTGTGCATTTGCAGACCTTTTACACCAACCTGATGCATAAGTAAGCATTATGACTCTGTGTAACTAATTGTAAAGCCTCATGACCTAACACCATTTTTCTTTATTGCATAGGTGGGTTTAATTCAGTATGCTAATGATCCCCGAGTAGTCTTCAACTTGAATACATATCAAACCAAGGATGAGGTTGTTAAAGCAATGGAGGAAACGTTTCAGAAGGGAGGAGATCTCACTAATACTTTCAAAGCCATTGACAATGCAAGGTGAGATGCATTGATGATTTACTGTGCAACTGTTGTAACTTTCCTTACATGGCAGTGAGAACATCATGAATTTCATTCCTGCTGGAAGTCCAGGTGCCCAGGCCCTCTGGAGTAGGTTCCCAGCACTAGGCAGAATCCATCAGGTACATTTACAGTGTCCCATGCAGACTGGCCAGGGATATGTAAACTAGAATTGCTGAAAAACATGTTGTTAACCATTGGGTTGAAGTCTACCTTAAAGGAATTCTGGTACCCAGCAGAATTGCTTGTTATGTCACAGATCTCTAAACATGACAGTGCATCAAACAGAGTGGACGAGGTTTTAGGAAAGGTACAAAGACACTGAAAGAAGCAAAGTTTATCCAGGGATTCAGTGGGCCCAGTAACATTTGTGTTTGCAGATCAGGCTTTGGTTGATTGCAGAGAAAATAAAAATCTCTTGTCTGTTGTCAGTATATCACTGCAGTACTGTGAGTATGAAAAAATAGGGAAAATTTAAACCAATGTTTTATGATTCTGAACACATATACAGACTAGGTCCATTTCTCAACAAGAAGATGCTGTTTTGAAGTTTTATCAAGTACAGAACTCTAGGCCAAAATACATGCTGAATCAAATGAACTTGAGAATTTGCTTTAGGAGCAGGCTCAGCTATCAATGGAGTCAATATTTGCAGTAGTATTGAGAAGTCTATTATTAATTCTGTTCCATTTTTGTATGAGCTTGATGATGCCAATTCCCAGTGTCATAAAACTTTAATAGTTGTGATACAACCCCCTTTTCTTTTAGAAATATTTGTGTGAAAAAAAAAAAAAGGAAAAGAAAAATTGTTTTTCCTGGAATTTACATTTTTTATCTGAAACACCATCCAGTCCTTCCAGTCCTACATTTTTTTTTTTTCCTGCTTCTTTGGTTACATTTCTTATGCACTACAGAAGCAACTTGCTCTAATTCAGTGATGGACATGTGCATTACAGTGTGTGTGCTGGATTCCATCCCTGATGGATTGGTGTGTGCTAAACCCCATGTTTTATAACAGACAGTATGCCTTCTCAGCTGAGTCGGGAGGACGCCCGACGGCCACCAAAGTCATGGTTGTTGTGACAGACGGTGAATCACATGATGGCTCCAACTTGAAAACAGTGATAGGTAAATGCAATGAAGACAATATAACCAGATTTGGCATTGCTGTAAGTAATACTGAAATTATACATTACTGCATGTTTGAAAGATTGGTTTGTCTTGTATGTGTCAGAGTACATGTTCTATAGAGGAGTGGTATGTAATGCACACAATGTTACACTGGTGAGGCTGAAGCAAAGCCAAATTAATCCTCTGAACTGAGGGAAGCACTGGTCTTTTCACTGGCTGAGAAAGCAAGACTAGAACTGCCTGAGCAACTTGGGTAGTTTTCTCCCTTGCCAGGCCTTATGTGCTTTTCCTGTATGGATGGTCCCTTGCATAGGAATGAACTCTAATAAGCAATTCAGTAATATGAACAAAGGTAACTTTTTTTAAACTATGTAGAATATTTGCTAAAATAATACAGGAAGAAGTGGAGTAGCACCATGATCTCTCTCTCTCTCTCTCTTCTTATTTTGCTGTTTGTTTGTTTGTTTCTTTACACAAGGTTTTGGGATACTTAATAAGGCATGAACTTGATACTAAAAACTTAATTAAAGAAATCAAGGGAATTGCCAGTCACCCAACAGAGAAGTATTTCTTCAATGTGTCATCTGAGGCTGCACTACTGGAAGAAGCAGGAACACTTGGAGAGCGCATTTTTAGTATAGAAGGTAAAATACTCAATGCCTTTGAAAAATTAGATCAGATTCTCCCAGCTGACAAGCTTAGGATTTTATTTAGCTTCAGTTTGGTGCAGTATTGTAAAAATGAGGGGTAGGTGGAGCTGCACGCTTCTCCCTGCTCCTCCCTGCTCAGGTGAGCTCTGGTTTTCGTAGGTCTTCCCCCAGCTACTTCACCCTTAATTTGCCTGAGCTTTAAGTTAATTTATGCAGTTTGGGGAAAACGTTCCCCAGCTGAAGAAAAATGTCTGTCATGTCATGGTCTCCAGGCATGGGGGCTTTTCCATGTGCAACCAAATGTATCTGTTACCCCCAGAAGAATAAAGGTATCTTCATGCTTGTGAGCTTCACCTGTGTGAATCCTAAGCTATTTTTAAATTAAAACAAAAACAAATTAAAACAAAAAAAACCAAAAAAAACCCAAAAACAACCAAAAAAACCCAAAAACCAAACAAAAAACCTAACAAAAAAAACAGACCCACAACCCAAACAAAACAAACCAGAAGACTAGGTTAATGATTACAGAACTGAAAATGCAATTTATGTGGGACCTACCAGGCGCCCTCCCTAGCACCACCCACACTCCTGTGTCTTACTCAGAGGAAGGTGTTGCAGAGGTGACACAGAGATACTTTGGCTGTCCCAAAAGCCAGCTTTTAAATTTAAATTGAGACCTTGCCTTGGAGATGTGTAGCCTGCTCTCAGCTCCCTGAGAAGCTTGTGTCTGCCGCTTTCCTGTGCTCAGGAAGAAATCTTCCCTTCTCTTTCACCTTCATTTATTCTTTGCTAGGCCCATACAGCTACTCAAAGCAAGGAAATAGGTCTTTTTACTGAGCACTCCCACTGAATTCCTATCCATCTAGCTTAGGAAATGGATCTCACAGTATTTTCCAAGACAATTACAACAGTTTTTAGGAATCCTATATGAAAATAAAAATTCCTATTCTGTTTGGAAGTTATGAATAAACAGTCATTAAAGTTGTTAATTTCAGGGTATTAATGCTTCCTAGAAAACACAAAAAGAGACCAACCACAATAGCAAGACTGTGCAAACTGATTCAAACCATCTTGACCATCATCTTCTGCCCTTTTTTTGGAAGAGACTTAGAGCATGGCTCTTGGCTCCATCTTATCAATTTGCCTCAATTGAATCCTCCAAATTTTCTACAGTTTACCAGCTCTGATTTCCATTGCTTGTAAATGCTTTAGCCAAATTGGTGAATATACACAGCCCCTATGTAGCTAAACTCAGAGGCAACAAGACTGGAGTTAGTGTGTTACACAGAGATAACCATATATGCTTATCTGTGTTACCAGGTACTGATCAAGGTGATACCTTCCAAATGGAAATGTCACAGGTGGGCTTCAGTGCATCTTACTCACAAAAAAAGGTATGTGAGTTTAATTATTTAATGATACAAGTAGATATACATACGGGTATAAGAAAAGAGAAATAAAAACACAATGTCCAATTTTAAGAACTTTTTTCAAGCAGAATATCAAATTATCCTTTTAATTTTTTTACTTGAATATGTATTAATAAGTATAATTGTATTACAGTTTGTTTCATATAATAATTTTGAGATCTGTTAATACAATGATTTATGAGTTCAGGTAGCAGGAAAAAGTTAATTCCTCTCTGTTTGTGACTAGCTGTATTGTAAAGCTGGTAGGCAGCCAACAAAATATAAATAAATCAAATCTGAAAATAATTTCTCTATAAATTATAAAATTAATTGTATTTGTTTAAAGCATATTTCACTTAAAAATTAGAACCAAAGAATCAGATATATTTTAGTGCTGATCAATTTTAACATTATCAAATAAGTCCTCCTTGTAAAATCCAAATGTGGTTCAATCAGCTTTCAACTGAAAATACAAGAAGGCTTTTTCTTTCTCATAACCCTTAAAGATGAATGAAATAATTTTTTATAAGTCCTTTGTATTTGCACAAATTTTTTAAGTTTTAAATTAGGACTCAGTTGATGCTAAGAAATGGCAAAAAAAAAAGATAAACATATGGACATTTTTTCAGGAAAATTACACATTGAATTTTATTGCAGTTTTCTGTAGCAGTATGTCAGATGAGTGAAGAATTTTAATAACTTGGATAAACTAAACTATGTTTGTTTTCCATGTACAAGTATAAAATTAAGTGTTTCTGTATGAAGTATTCTGTATAATGAGCCATGCTAATTTAGGTTTTAGTTTTAACTCTTCTCTCAAGAACAACTCCTTATGTAAATAATTAAACTGTGTCTATTTGCATCAGCTTTTGTGTGCTGTCATTGGCACTTCTGTTGTTGAGAAAAGGGGCTTTAGCTTTATAGTACAGCTGCATTTGTGTGATCCTCATCCTTCTGAGGATCATGGGTGCATAAAAGCATGGACTTGGCAAGCCAACCCCAGCGTGGACAGACAGACGTAGGAAATTATCACAGTGTTTAAATAAACCCATTTTATCATGAGTCACAGTGCCACAGGAACTAAAGCAGTCACTTATCCTCTTGCAGTGGAAGGGTGATAATCCCTTTTAACGGGGCAGTAAAGTCCTGCACCTAAGGAGCAGCTATGAGCAGCTCCAGTCAACTGCCTGCAGGCTTTAGTCTGCATCACTGCCTTAAACACTGTGATGTGAAATTATGCATGGGACCTTCAGCTTTGCTCACACTTTTCCTAAATCAGGTAGTTCTAAAATGTAGGCTTTTATTTTTGAAAGGATGTTCTGCTGCTGGGTGCAGTTGGGGCCTATGACTGGAGTGGAACAGTAGTTCAGGAGTCTTCAGACAGAGCCACCACCTTTCCAAGCCATGTGTTTGAGAAGATTCTACAGGACAGAAATCATAGCTCATATTTAGGTAAGGAGCTGAAATACAAATCTGGAAATGTATGAAACCTTGATTAAGATATTGAAGAACTTGGAAAGTTCTCCTCTAGCCAGATCTGTGTTAAGAAATTATTTGAGAATGTGAAAAGAATTTTTCGTCAGAAAAGATTACTTTTTACTAGTTCAATAGTTCATTGAATAAAAACTTGATTTAAAAAAAAACTAATAATATCAAAGTGGTAAGCTGAAAAAAAACCAGTCTTTATCACTGCTGTGGTTTAACCCTAGCTGGCAGCTAAGCAGCCACTCAGTCAATCCTCTTCAGGGGAGTGAGAATGCAGGAGAGTCAGAAGGGTCAAAGTGAGTGAACTGCTGGGCTGAGATACAGGCAGAGAAAGTGAAAGTGAAACGTGCAAGCAAAGTAAATCAAGGGATTTCTTCATCCCTTTCCACGGGCAGATAGGTGTGTTCGGCCATCCCCTGAACAGCAGGGCTCTAACACACGCAGCTGTGACTTGGGAAGACAAACACCATCATTCTGAACATCCCCTCCTCCCTCCTGCAGCTTTACAGGCTGAGCACACCACCATGGAATGGACACCCCTGCAGTCACTGGGGGGCAGCTGCCCTGGCTGTGTCCCCTCCCGACTGCCTGGGACCCCTCCTGGCCTCCTGGCTGGTGGGACAGTGAGGAGCAGAAAAGGCCTTGACACTGTCTGAGCACTGCTCAGTAGTAACTAAAACATCTCTGTGTTACCAACACTGTTCCCACTAAATCCAAATCACAGCTCCACACCAGCTGCAGGGAAGAAAATTAACTGTATTCCAGCCAAAACCAGCACAGTCACACAGACATAATAAATCATGGGGTTTGAAAAGGCTGCTTAGTGAATCATACTGATCATTATGAGTTGCTTCTGTTACAGTATTTGAGTGTTCTTCCCCAGTTCGATGTGGATGGGAAGCTGATTGACTTTCTGTTGTTTCATATGTGTTCACTGTTTTCTTGGCCTTTTCCAGTTCAGTTTATAGATTTTGAATATTACTACCACTTAATAGAGATTCTACTTATAATCTCCATATGTATTTTTGACATGCTTTTGTGACCCAATAAAGCCAGTCTGTATTCTCAGTTCATTGAACTGCTTTCTGTCAACCTTCAACATGCCTGCTCTGCTCCTTCATTCCTGAATAATGCTACTACATTAAGCATCTGTAACTTTCTCATTCTTAAAGGTATTTAATAATATGCTCTCTTTGCAACTAGCATTCTTTTTTTCCCCTATGGCTCAGCATTACTTGCATCCAAAAAATGAATAAATCTAAACACAAGTAAATGAGCAATAGATCTTTTGCATGTATGACCTCCTCAGACTTTCTCGTACTTCATTTTCTTAATAATTTTTTAAAATTCAGGTAATTTCCCTTCTCTTCAGGGCAGTTTCAGTGTATTTACTTTGATGTTGTTGCCTTTTCTGTCCCTTTATTTCCCTTACACTTTCTGTCCTCCAGTAGGAGCTCTCCATACCAGCTCTCTCTCACCAGCTTGGGAGAGCATAAGTTAAAGAGCTGCTAGAACACCTCAGCCTGCTCGGTTGTTTTGCCACCCTGCTCTGCATGGCCCCCACTCACTTAAAGTGATTGTATTCTGTGTTGATTAGGAAGGTGTGCATGTGCACTTACCTTGCAAAACAAAACCTCGTGTTGTTGCTCATTGAACTTCAGTCACAAAAGTTGTTCTCACCCTGTGTCTGAGCAAAAAATATGAATTAGAGTGGTGTGATGTAAAGATCAAGGCATGCTCCTTTAGACTGTGCTCCTCATATTGTTCTGCAGCTTGCTAAAGATCTGCATATTCTGTCCCATCACTGGCATTTTCTTATTGAGTTTAACTGTAGGCTTTATAAAGGATGACTGTGTTTTCTTTGCTTAAAATAAATTTGCTGGAACTAAACCACAGAAATCTAAAGTATGTACTAGTGCTAGATTTATACTGCTAATACATGTTTACATATTTACAGGTATTAAATGATGTTTCCTGAAAGCAAATAAATGCTAGAATAATGGTAATGGGGATTAAGATGTTCAAAGAAGTTCAATCAACTCTTCAGCTGACAAGCAGTTAATGTAGCCTCTTCTGTTCAGAGAAACCACTGGTCTGTGGTTTAGTGACCTGTGGGAAAATGCACTGCAAACTTTGCAGAAGCTAGGTGTTCCTCCCTAGTTTGAAGACTGGTTCAAACGTTCATCTCATGTTTCTCTTTATTTCTTCTTTCCAAGGATACTCTCTGCACATTTTTTTCCTGTCTCCTTCACAAGCATGTCATTTTTGTGGTCTACATTTTACTGAATAGGCAAAGCTATTGTGTTATTCTGTAAACCTGCTTCAACTTGATCTGTGCGTCAGTGTTCTCTTCGAGAGAATATTGCAAATTTTATGCATTTGTGACAGCTTAATTTCCCATCTGGAATTGTCACTCTGTGCAATTAACATACCGGATTGACTCCTCCTCTGTGCTTTTTGGATAACCAACTGATAAATTGTAATTAAAGATCTCTCACATATGTTAAATCTTTACTTCTATACCCAGGTTATTCTGTTGCTGTTCTCTCAACTGTGAGCTCTGTCTATTTTGTTGCTGGCGCACCAAGATCCAACTACACTGGCAGAGTGGTGGTTTACAATGTTGACAGTGATGGAAATGTTGCAATTGTGCAGTCACAGAGAGGCGAGCAGGCAAGTATATTTTGGTCATGAATACGGACTTTCAGGAATCTTTTTTTATTGACCCAGCAATAAATTGCAGTTTGTTTTGAAAATTCCTCTTTGTCTCAAAGCATTTAGAATCCACTTGAACTTTTCTCTGCCACTAGACTATTTCGATGAGGTTAGCTGTTACTCTTAAACAGTATTTTAGGAAGTCATCCAATTAGTGGCATAAGATAATATAAAAATCTAACTAATGTATCCTTCTGTCAACAATTCAAATCAGGAGACGCTCAGTAAACTCTGATCTGCCTAAGAAGTTATGAAGAAGATGACATCAGAAGACAGATATGGAAGCTCAGTCTCTTTTTCTCTGTTTGGAAAAGAGGAATGGTTTTAGCTGGGTTTGGTATCGTCTGTAAGACAAATCCGAGAGTAGATCAGAGGCTGGGTAGTTTCATATGCAGTTATAAAAAATACATGCCTCGCATATCTTGCTTTCTGTTGGCATTTGTATTGCTGAGTGATAAAGCCATAGCCATGACTATGGGACAGAAATAGTGAAATAAAGTTATGATTCTTCCAACAATGGAGCATGCTACAGAGTAATTTAATTAATCAACAGTCAGTAGCATTGGAGTATAACTGGATGTAAGTTTTCTGAATCAGGTGCTAAAACATGATTTACAAAAACCATATACAGCGACAACCCATTTGCTTCTATTTCAGATTGGCTCCTACTTTGGCAGTGTGGTGTGTTCAGTGGATGTCGACAGGGATTCTGTGACAGATGTGCTGCTTGTGGGTGCACCAATGTTTATGAATGACCTGAAGAAGGAAGAAGGGAGGGTGTACATGTTTTCCATCACCAAGGTAAAAATGGCTCAAACCAGCGTTGCTTAGGGCTAATTTCTTTCAAATCAGATTGGCCATACGGATGCTAATACCCCTTGGCCTCCCCAGATCCTCAAAGTCACTATTTAGTGAATCTTTTCAAAATGTTAGAAATGTTTCAAGTGACTTTTTTATTTTTTCTTTGACAAGAAACAGAGCATGTGCTTATCCTGGGATGTGGCATAAGGGCAGGGACGAATGGTGCCACGCCTTCCTGATTAGAGGGATGTGTGTGGAGGCCTTTCCAATGCTGCCTTACATGTTCTGTTTTTCAGTAGCAGCTACAAACTTGCCCCAGAACTGCTTGTGCATGTAATCAGAGAGTTAGGCAGCTGGAACAGACCAAAATGGGGCCAGTGAGCAAGGCAGTAGCTAAGCACTGTTAGTGCTCAGGGGCCTGGTGCTCTCCGTGTCTCCCTGGTCCTGGTGTCAGGCAATGTGCTTCATGCTAATATAGCATGGGTTGGCTGTGTCTCTGAAAAACCTAGCTCAAGGCTTTTGCTAAGTAATTTGCCATTTGTTTTTGGTGATTGTATTCAATGCCTGACAGTATTCCCAAAGCAGTTCTAAGAAATGCTCTTCTACCAGCTTTCTGCATTGTTTCATAGACTCTAACAGGGGATGGTTACCATAACTCTTGTTGTCCCCTCTGTTCAGTAAAGCTTAGCTATTTGTCTGATGCTTGACTGACTGCTTTTTATTCAGAGCTGTAGTAGGTGTTTTCAGAATACATGTATTAACCATACTGAGCCCTCTGGCATTTTTGAACGTTCAGTGGATGTCTGCAAAGTAAATTAATGTCTGACATCCATCAGAGAGAACAGAAAATGGTCTCTTTACTAGGTAAATTGCAATCAAATAAATAGAGAGGAAGGACCATGCTCCTCAGCAGAACCTCAGTCAGAGTGTCCTGGTGCAACAGGAAACTAACCTATAACAATTTCAACGTAGATGGAGGACCTGAAAGTTGGCAGCTGACATTGGTCTTTTTGCCTATGGTATCAGACATGAGATATGAAAAGAAAGAAAAATTAAAGGTTTTTTTTTTCCTTTGCTTTTGAAAACCAAATAAGTTGGAAGACTATCTTACAATTTTTAGTTGTTGTCAAATGTTGAGTTTAAATTTTAAATAAGAACAATGAAAGGTACTTTTAATGTTTTTTTTAAAAAAAATCTGGATTTATGCAAGTTGTCCCCATTGCGCAAGTAATACTTTTCTAGTCATTTTTAATAAATAACTTGGCTCTTGTTTCTAAAATTTTAAGCACAGTATGGCAACTGAAGTTAAAGGTGAGAATGTTATTTGCCAGAGTTGCATTTAATCTAGTGTAAATGGGATTATTTAACTATGAAGTATGAAGATCTGCAATCTTTCTTTCTTCATTGGCATTGGAGAGGTCAGGAGTTTACCATTTGGACACATGTTTTTTGCATTAGTTTAGTAAGGAAATTCCATTTCTGTTTCAAAGAATTATGTCCAGTTACATAATTTCCATTCCCTCTGCATAAAAACCAGTAATCCAAAACTGGAAACTGTATTTTTCAATGTATTGTGAAACTTCAGAACAGTCAGATGAGGACAGAGAGGGCATTTAAGCTTCGTACATATGGTTATATTTGCTGTTAGTACTTTGCATAGCATGCTTTGATTTTGCTGTGTAATTCTTGCCAAGACTTTGAGACATAATGCAAACTGAATGGGCAATACAATGGGGAAGGAATTCAATGTTGAGCTATCTGAGAGGAATGTACTGGAAAACAGAAACAAAAAACAATGCACATAGATGCTGCTCCTAGGTCTAATCTGGTGCAATGATAGCTGTGTTTCTGCTTTTTCTTATTTTTCAATTTTTAAAGAGAATCTTGGATCAACAAGAACTCTTGGAAGGTCCACAGGGGTCAGAAAATGCACGCTTTGGATCAGCAATTGCAGCACTTGCAGACATTGATTTGGATGGTTCTAATGATGTTGTAATAGGTGCACCACTGGAAAATGAAAACTCAGGAGCAATTTACATTTATAATGGATTTCAAAAGACTATACATACCAAATATTCTCAGGTAAATAACTGTGTTGTGTAATGATGTACTCTGTGCCTTTAAATCTGCTAGAGGAAAACAGAAGGTTTTCTGTGCTTTAGTTGGCTACTATTTCAACCTCTTAAAGGCATACTGTTATTCTCATGGTTTATTTCACATTTTGTGCCTCTCCTCCTTGCAGCTGTCAACATATTCAGGCTGATGTTGTGGTGATTATAAATGAACAATATAGAGGAAAAGGATGTGCAAGATGCTCATTCTGAGCCATTTTTGATGCCTGAATGTGAAGTCAACTACTATCCTAAAACTGACACCCATTATTTTCAGGTTTTTAGTGTTTATGTACAGCTATGAAGATTAGCTAAATCTCATCTCTGCAAATTACAAATGCATAGTATTAAAGGTCTTTCACTGGTCTTCATATATACTATAGTGGTAGTCTTATTGTCACTTTCTATGCAGATTTTCTGTTTGCAGCAAGTATTTGTTAGAACTCCTATTAAGCTTCATATTCTTTGAGTTGCTCAATGTGAGATGGAAAAAGTTTCCAGCTCTATCTGGCATACAGCAGTCAGTTAGTTGATCTGCTCCCAAGACAGAAAAATCTAGTCCTTTGTCTGCTCCAATAGAGGAGAAAGAAGTGCTACAAAAGCATCTGAGAAAACACCCACAAATGCATTTTGTTTAAACAATACATTGCATATACAGGGAGTACCAGTGAAAATCTATTAAATCAGGTTACTATATACGGACTTAAGCATGCTTTGGCAAACTCAGTAACCAAACTCTCTTTCCCAGAAAATCTTAGGATCGGATTCTGCTTTTGGACAAAAGCTCCAATTCTTTGGAAGATCAGTAGATGGCCATAGAGACTTAGATGACGATGGCATTACTGACGTATCAGTTGGTGCTGATGGAAATGTGGTTGTGCTATGGTTAGTATACTCTTTCTTAGAAAGGAAGCAGTTAGCACTTCAGATGCAGCAGTTGAACATGCAGTTAATTAAATAGGAAAAATAAGCAAATTGAAAAGCTCTTTTGTTCCACGTATTCAGTGCTAACACACTTACTGCCTCATCGCTGCTATCAAAACTAGCTAAAGAAAGGCTAAATCTCTTTTAGGCAAATATCATTAAACCACTGAAAGCCAAGGCAGCACACAGGACAGAACGAGGGCATGTGGGAGGAAGCCAGGTGGCAGAGCCTGCTGGGAGGGACCTGACCAGGAATGAGAGGGCCAGGAGACATCTTCATGCTGCTGCTGTGCAGACACATGTCCAGAGGGAAGAACCAGCAGCAGGGAATGGGGCTTGATGGAGGGTGTTTGTAACAGCAGGCTGTGTCAGTCAGTAATCAGAGTATAAGTTTGATAGCTGAGCCTGAGACAGATAAAACCACATCTCACACAACCTGCATGACCTTTACTGGCTGCTAGGCTGGTATGGGAGCAGTGCTGTCCTGCAGGGTAAGGACAGAGAGCAGTAATAGAGAGTTGACAACTGGTTCTGACAAGAAACACATTTGTAATGGCACGTTGCCTTTGCCACAGAAGTCAGTACTTTCACAAAATTTAAAAAGGTTTCACAGAACCCAGATCATCTGCCTGCCTAAGTAGGCTGTGATTTCTACTTCTTCCTTGAGGTGCTAAATTTGAATGCTGTTTCCTTTCCTATCTGTTGTCTGTCTTCATGCCTGAGGCTCCCCATTGTAAGAAAAATATCAGTGAATTGCTACTTCTTTCATAATGAAACAAGATAATTAAAAATGAATGGTCAGTTTGGACCTTTGACTGCTGCTTCTGCTGGGAATTTCATTAAAGAAAATTATGCTCCTTGAAGTACCAGCACTTATTTAGATTTGATTAATGAAGATGCTTATTCTTCTTTCACTCTGACATTTGGGCTGATTAATGCATTTCATTTTGATTAAAGTGTTTGTTTTTACATGTAGGGTTCCTTTGAAACTCTTCTTCGAAATCTTGATTAATTACATTAAAGTTGTTTTTCAGAAAAATTAGATTATTAAATAAAATGAAGAATTACCTATCCTCACCTTCCCAGAAGTGCTCTAAAGGGAACATAAGGTTACTTTTTTAGAAAATAGGTTGAGAGCTTCATTCTCTGATACCTTGAGGGATTGATTAGAGCATAGGCTGAAGTCATCAAGCAGCCATTAATGTGACATGAAAATACATATTTTTATTGCTGTAAGCAATTATATCAACAAATTAATGTATACCTAAGGAAAAATAATTTTACCAGTGCCATTAAAAGAAGTTTGCTTTGGGAACCCAAAAAAATCAGTACTAACATTTACAGATAGTATTAGATAACAGCTTCTATGTTACCTATTGTTCTTCAAAACCCCATGTAACTTTTAAAATATATTTTTCAGGTCTAGAGGCATTGCGAATGTGTCCATAACTGCTTCATTTAAACCTGAGAAAATCAGCCTGCTGAACAAGAATACAGATGTAACTGTCAAAATATGTTTTCAGGCTTCATTTAGACCTGCTAAGAAAAATAATCAAGTGGGTAAGAGTATTTCAATGATTTGTCTTATATTAATTTCTCCAAAAATCCATTATTTAAATGAGTAATGGAAAGTCTAAATATGTGTTGGATTGAATGTCAAGAATCACAAAATCAATGTAAAACTTAAGCGCTTGAGAAAGTGTTTTTAAGACCTAATTCACCACTGCCTCCATACTCTTTGAAATGTGGGGAATTAACAGTATAGAGGACAGCTTTGTCTTTGTTGTTCAACAATCCCCAAAAGTGCAATTCATGAGGAGCTAGGCTCATCCAACCTTCTGTTTTCAACTGCAGACTTCATACTTTTCCTCTTCCAAAAAAGAAAATTAAATATTTTTCAGAGGGTCAGAGCACTTTTTAGTGGGAGGGAGCTCTTCTTTTCAGAGCACAATGAATATTTCTGTGACCAGCAGTGGATTTCCAAGTTCAGTCTCACAGACAACACCAGTTGGACTGCTTCAGTGCTACATAAAGTGCCTTTAGGAGCTCATGATTTTAAGCTATAAAATAACAATGATCTTTCACAACAGAATAGTCATAAAACAAAGAGGAGGTGGCAGAAATTATTATGTGATTGAAGAGAAGATGCAGATTGTTTAAAATCACCTCTGAGTTCAGTGATATTGTTGCAAGGCCCCTTTACCTAGAGTAACCCTGGCCCTGCTGACTGGCTTCTTGCCTGAGCTGCCAGCTCTGACATCTGCAGTGGAGGCTGGATTGATTGCCATTTGATGTGCCCCTTGCAGATCAGGACCTAAACCTGTTTGACTGCTTTGGAAAACACAAGGGAAAGTATTTTCATTTTGAAACTGCTCTGTGTTTAGCTATGAAAAACATGAAATACTTAGTGTGGTTGAGAAAGCCTGGTCCCTATAATATTGAGCATAGTAATGAGATCACGGGCAACCATGCTCAGTCAAAAATTTACTGTTATTCTTCTTGCAGCTATAAAGTACAATGCAACATTGGATGCAGATCTCCAGTCCTCCAGAGTGACTTCTAGAGGATTTTTCAAAGAAAATAATGAAAGGTACATGCAGAGGGATCTTGTGGTGCATCATGAAGAGAATTGTGTTCATGATGTCTTCAGTGTACAAGTAAGTGCGATTGCAAGTACTCTTGCACAACAAAAGATCAGAGGAAAGCATGGATTAATTTTTTGTCTGTAATGTGAATTTCATGCATGGTGTACTGAATTATTTATGTTCCCCAAATCTGCCCAGCTGAAAAATATTTAATGAGATTATGATTTCATAGAAACTAATAACTGTCACATTCAGTACAGATTTTTAGGGTAGAAAAGAGGGTTCTTAATTGTGTTATTCAGCTTTGGTGTAATATAGAGCCCATGGTTTTAATTTCCCTCTGAGTAGACTGTTTTGTAAGAACTAAAACATACATACAAATGTTTTCTTCAAACTGACATTCAGGCAGAATTTGCATGCATCCTAAACCCTGGTACACACCAAGAAATTAAATAAAAATAAGCAGCTCTCCCTTTTTCTCCAGAACCAAAGACTGAACAGAGCCCTGAGACTTGCCTTAAGCTCTGTTGCATGGTGCTAGGTCAGGTAGAGGACTTCTGTCCCTGCTCTGGTTTGCAGTGACCTATTGATCACATTTAGTGCCACGTGGAGCAGTGAGCCACAGGGCTAGAAGATGATTCATCCAGGACTGAGAAAAGAGGAAACATGGCATTTACTGTGTTTTAGTGTCACTCAGGCCCAGATGCTCTTTGTGATGGTAAGGCAGAGTGGAATAGGAATTTGACTTCTGTAGCTGGATGAGAATGAAAGCTATCTGGTGATGGCTTTGAGGACCAGCTCCTACAGACAATCTGCATGTTCCTTAGCCGTAGTAATTACTGTGCACAGTCTACAGGAATCCTAGAAAAATCAGTTTTGTCCTGGAGATCTGAAAACTGTTAATCTAGAGGAGCCCACACTGGTCAATCTCACAAAATTATTTTCTTTAAGAAATGAAGCTTTGAACTGTTACTTCTCCTTGTTTAGAGCAAAGTATTATTTTACTGCGCATTCTCAATTCAACAGTAGAAATTACCAATTTCACCCTGTTTTCTGTGCTGGCAGCCATCACCTGAACCATGTGTGTTTTACAGGAGCCTTCAGATGCCGTGAATTCACTTGGTTTGCGCATTGACATTGGCCTTGCAAATCCTGGCTCCAGCCCTGTCCTGGACATATCTTCTCCAGCATCTGTGGCCTATAGCGTAAGTATGCAGATTAACTATTCAGGAATGCATGGCCGTACACATCCATAATGTGTGACCCCCACAAACACCAAAGAGGCACATGCAAGTGAAAACTGGTGCTCTGTGTAAGTGACATGGAGGGGTGTCCCCTGGTGCCTTTCATACCTTTGCCTGTATTACATGAGCTTGCTCACACACACACACATCAGCCACCGTAGCACATAACAAGCATGTCAGTTCAGCCATGTCACCCTTGATGAACTTCTAGTTGATGGCAGAGACGAATTCTTTCAGTTTATTCTAGAGTAAAAAGGTACGTAGAAGAGAGATGGAACTAATATGACTATATCATCTTTGTTGTCATTGAAGCGTAACCTGTCTGTACTGTTCTTGGATCAGTTGACATGTAGCAACACATTATTCAGTTCACTCGTTCACTTGTCAAGATTCAGAGGGATTTTCTTATCTGCAAACCAAGAATGTGCTTCAGCTTGAAGGTGCTTGCACTCTAGTATCTTCAGATCATGTTAAAAGCCCTATCATTCAGGAAATGTTTTTGTTTTTCCTAGATTCCTTTTATTAAAGACTGTGGTGAAGATGAACTTTGTATCTGTGATCTTGTTCTGAATGTTCAGCAGAAGGCAGATGACGGGTAAGAGCTGAATCAGTGGAACTGTTAATGTCCAATGTTTTCAACAGTTGGTTCATCTGTAGGCTTTGGATTAAATTCTAGAGGAGAAAGCCTTTCCAGTTCAACATCTACTTAGAAACAGCATGGATAAAAAAGCAATGGCATGTTAATCTAAATTTAATCAAGGAAAAGGAGGTAGGATAGGGACACGAACACAGAAGTAGGACTCTTGTCAGCTTAGACAAACCCAGGTTTTGATACCTTAGAGATGAGGACACAGTGAGCATTTGGACAAATTGTGTCTGTTGGGAAAGGGAGCACAATGGGAGAGCAGCAGCAGCTGCAGCAGCTGTCTTCATCCTTCCTACAGGGAGCAGCGAGGATCCTGCAGTCGCTGTGCCAATGGGGAGTTGGGGTCAGCTATCTGGGCTGCACATATTCTAAGTCCATGTCAGATGTATATGCATATTATATATGCATCACAGAGATAAAGCTGCCCATGTGTGCTGCCCACTCCATCCACCTTCCCACCAGGGTAGACCCCTTCAAAATTCAGCAGTCACTCTGACAACACATAATCAAAGTCCTGCACTTTTGGAATACAATAATTCTATCTGGTTTTAGGAAACACCTTCACAGAATTTCTTATGCCAAAGGGTTTAGAAAGCAGATCATTTAAGTGTGTACAATGTAGGAAATATCTTGCTGTGCTTCTTATTTGTTGTTGGCTTCAGGCAACACATTTTCCTGATCCACAGCTGTTCTAGTACCTCTATTTACAACAATGGACTTTATTTTCCAACAGCAAACAACAGTTTATTGTCAGCAGCAAAAACAGAAGACTAACATTCAATGTGAAATTGAGAAATAAAAAGGAAAATGCATATAACACCAGAATCCAGGCTACATTTTCAGACAACTTGTTTTTTGCTTCATCTTCTTTACCGGTGCGTGGTACCCAACTTCTCTGTTTCTGTTATTGCCCCTGATTTTTGAGGTTCTCAGACTAATTTTCTTTTTTTCCTTTCTAGCAGTGCCTAATCCAAAAAAGAATGTGTGTACAAAACTCTCTCACAATTTGTTTTCTTGGATACCAGAATTATTCCCCCAGCAGATCAGTTTATTTAGGTCAAGGAGAGATATTTCCAACTCAGCATAAAAGCTGGCAACTTTTCGAGTTTGATCTCACCTCAGACATCTTTTCCTCACTTTAGGCCTTGGCACCCACATCTTCTTAACTCCCAGCAGCATGCCTGAAGCAGTTGCTGTGCCACAGGGAATTTATATTTGATAAATCAGACATGCAGCATTGATGATGAATCCTTAAAGCACAGACTTTGGATCTAGAAATAGTGTTTCTGCCAAGGCCATGTGTTCCAGCTAGACAGTTAATCAGATTGACATGATGGCTATACCAAAAACTCTTCTTCCAACAAATTTCATCTTAGAGAAAGCAAAAGAGAGGAAATATGTGCACTATTTTGGGGAATGCAGTATACCTATAATTCAAATTGTTGCTCCCAATTCACGAAGGATGAAATGTAGATTTCAGTGCTTGGCTTATATGGTCAGACTCCTACTGGAGAGGTGCGTGATAATCCTGGGGGTGAAATCCAGAGCAATCCCTGTACTGAAGGGAGAGGAGGGATAGCATTCATTCCTGCCCAAGAGCAGCATTATTTTGAACAATGAATTGGCAAAAGTACTGCACACAGCGCTGGGGGTGCCCCTCTACCTCCCCATCCTGTTGTGCAGCAAGATTGTTCATTTCACTCCTGCCAAAAGACCACACTGGAGCTAGAATTTTCTTTTGCTTTAAAAGCCCTTTTGCTTAGAAGCACTTCAGCCTGCAAGTGAAGTTTGGACCAAAAATGTGCCTGCTTCAAGGCAGGAAGAAAAACATAAACTGAGTATGTATGAGTCTTTTTGGAGGTTTTGTTTTGAGGGTTTTGGGGTTTTTTTTGTAGCATAATTCATGAATGGTAAATGTCTAGTAGGAATGTTTTTTACAAAAGACAATACTTTTTAATAAATTCTTCTCCAAGGGTTAATAACTGGCTCTGGTCTGTGAATTTGTCTTTGAATCAAAGATGATGACAAGCCAATATTCTGGAAAGTAGTAAACAAACTAATATATATGGCAGATTTTCCTACAGAAAGTTTTATTTCTTCTAGCTCTAAGGCTGTGTAAATATGTCTGCAAAAGTTCTGTAAAAATTCTGTAAGAAAAGGACTTACAGAAGTTAGTGGTAGAGCTGACCTGTACTCTCTGGCCTGTATTCCTTCCTCCAAGCTCAACACAAAGTTCCAGTAAGATGACTGCAGCCCACAAGAAATCAAGTGGGAATGGTCCTTGTCCCACCTTCCTTGTGACTTCCTCCTGGCCCTGCCTATGCCCCACCTATCTGCTGCATCTCTAGCATTTACTGCCATAACATCTATTTTCACTCCTCTTTATTATCATGCATATGCTGTTGAAGGTACCCACCTCTCTGCCTTACCAAAACCTGACATAAGATGGTGTTTCTGTCTGTTTTCTCTGCAGAGTGATGGGACTGAAGTCTCGTGTCAAACAGGAACAGCACAAAGTACAGTCATTTGCCAAATAAGCTATCCTGTTTTCAGAACAGGACAACAGGTACTGCTAGCATGTTTAAATAACCTTGGATAATACCCAAAACTTTTTCTGCTGTTTTTTTCCCTAACTCTGCATTTACTGCTGATAAAGGTTTCTTAGATTTTACAACAGAGGCATTAAAATAAGCAAACTAGGGCATAAAATATGTGACTCCCTGTCAGATTAAAGGACAAAGGGCTCTCTAAGGTCATTTGCCAGAACCGACAGCTTCCAAATGCTGCTGCAGTTATGTAACTTTTGGAGAATGAAAGCTGGGGGCAGAGATGCATAGAGCGTCATGTGCAGGCTCCTAAGAACTGACACAATTCCCATCAAATCCCTCCAGCATTGTGAACCTGGGGTAACTCCTTCACCTTCTCCATGAATCTCATCTCTCCAAGAAAGCAGTATTGTTTTGGGAGGAGAGAGGCCCATACAGCCCTCAGATGATTTGTATAGCTTTTTTTTTCATATGTACCATAAACCTCAGGATATCCACAGTTTCATGAAATCTCTTATTCTTCAAGGACAGAGCAGAAACAGGGTTCTAGCCTCTCACATAATCAGCTAGAGCAATAAGAAACTTGCTTGAAATAACAGAAACATGATGTCCTGCAGTGGGACATGTAAAATAATTTTTAAAAAACCATAAATAGAAAGTTAAGCTTGTTCTGAATATTGATGGAATTGCTCAAAGTGGACCTGCTGGAACAAATGGAAGAAAAGAATGAAGACAAAGCTTGTGTCAATGCTAGAGTTTAAAATGAAGGAATTGTGAACACCTTTTGTTGCAGCTTACAGCTAGCTGTATACAATTTAAAAACGTAAATAACTCATGTTTATGTAAGAATGCCAACTTGTAGGGGAATGTAAGAACAAATTAATTCTGAATATTAAGAAATTACTGAAATATTACACAGAAATCTGTAGAGAATTCAGATACAGAGGGCATTGTTACACACATGAATAATGTCTTTTGGGGTGTTGTACCAACTTGTTTACCATGTGTTCCTTGTCTCTTCCATAGGTATCCTTTGATATTAGCTTTGATTTCAACCTTAAAAATCTTCAGAATGCAGCAGTTCTAAGTTTTCATGCATGGAGGTAAAGTATATAATGATGTGAAGTGAGTTAGGTATTAAAAGCGTATTTGTATAGAACAATATCATTACACCTGACTCAAATGTGTTTTGATGAACAGTGAAAGTAAGGAACATCAAGACTCGGACAACCAGGTCGCCTTATCAATTCCTTTGCGATATGATGCAGAAATTCACTTCACAAGGTATGCTGATTTTTGCAAACAGACACAGTCATTTTGCCAAGCTACTTGAAGTCACAGTCTTGAAAGGCCACTGAAATAATAGTGAAGCTTTGCTTTTGTTTTGGAAGTCATAAGTTCCCTCTTCACCAGTAGTAGCAGATTTGCCTGTCCTTCCAACCAAACTTATATGTAAAAAATTAGGAAAGTTGTGGACCTGTGTTTACCTCCAAACACTTGTTACAGATGCTTCTGTGAACAGAAGTGATATAAAGGCCAAACAGTACATGTGGTTTTGGCAACATAAATACTGTTTAATAACATTTGGCTTCTTGGCTCAAATGTAATGACATGGGATCAAATCTGGAGTTACAGTGATCAAAACTACACAAAAGAGTATCAAAAGGAAAAATATGCCCCCCTCAGTAAAGGAGGGAAATAAAAAAAGAAATAAAATTATGGACATATCTGCTGAACCTGGAGCAAGAATATAAACGTTTTAGCAGTTTGAGATAATTATTTGAACTAAAACCTGAGGTACACCTGGCAGATTCTCCCTCGCTGCAGCTGCACTGGCACAGGAAGCAGACACCCTGCTTTCCCATGCACCCATGCGGATTCTGGCTCAAACCTAGCCCCCCTGCCTAGTGCCAGCCCTTTCTTCTCCATGTAGAGGGCAAGTCAGGGCTGTTGCAAGAGATCCTTTACCCTGGGAAGGGAAGAAGAAGCAGCTGAGCAGGCAGGAGCAGGCAGGAGGAGAGAGACCAACAAAAAGCCTGTTAAGAACTTTTACCTTCATATAGTGCTCTTGAAAGTCCTTACCTTGAGCCCTGGAAACACTTGGTGATTTGGGATGTACTCAAACAGTAATTACTCTGTTACTGTTCCAAAAAAGAATTTTTTCAGTTACAGTTTAACTTAGATTGCAACTGAAACAAAAATACATGGGTGTCACTCTCGGATCAAGGTAGGATATTTGAATTTTCCTCGAAGATTAGATTTATTTATCTCTCCCAAATGCTGAATTTCTAGGATCAACATGTAATTACACTTAATGCACTTGGTCACCAATTCTTGGTGAAAAAAATGCTTTTGCATTTCAAAGTGTTGAAAAATTGGTAGATATAAATGGATATTAAAAAAAAACAGTAGATATTCAGAGAATAACAGAAATTTTAAGAAGAGGAAACTTCTTAAAATGCACAGCAAATATGGTCAAAGAAATTAATATTCAGAGATCACCATAGCTACATGAACTGCTGGCTGCTGTGTAGGATGAGCTGGAATAGGGACCACCATACAGAAGATTAGTGTTATAACCTTCTTTGCAGAAGCAGTTTCAAAATATTTGAGGCCCTGCATCATGAATAGGTGCCCCAGTCCTGGAGTCATGCAGAATTTTTGAGATTATTATAAGTGCAGAAAAACATTTAAACATTTAAGTCAGTGGTGCAAGTTCTTTCAGCTCCTTGAGAAAGTTGCATGAGACCTCACCAGCAGCAGCAGAGACTGCAGGAGCATCTGTGCAGAGGGCTAGCTTCTAAGGAAACTCAGATGGTGCAAACTTGAATCAGCGGGTTTAATTAGCTGAGAAATATGAACTGAAATGAAATGCTTCAGAAGAAGCAAGGAATGGAGTCTATAAAAGTTATTCAAGGGAAAACAAGGGCTTGAATTCAGCTGCATCTCCTGAATATGAAAAAATTAAATTTCATATGCACTTCAAGAAATGAAGTAATACCTACTGCCAGAAAATGGTTAGTTATTCTTGGAGATAATAAATTTAAAAGAATTAAATAAAATGCATATTAAGCCATGGCATAACTTAGGAAGTATTTACCTGGAATTTGTTCTTTTCTGAGGCAGGTAATGCAGCCAAGAAGTAATCCCTTAAAATACAAGAGTTGAGAAAAAAGTATTGTTTTGCTGAAGTGAAATCTTTCTAGGGATAATTTCCTGAGTTTCTGGGAGAGGATGTAGCCATATGTCTTTCCAGAGACATCTGAAGCTGATACTCTGCATCTTGGAAGGACTGGAGTCTTCAGCAGTAAGAAAGCAGACAATATGTCGTGTGTTTTCCTTGGAGTCCTTGTGAGCAAGTCCTTCAAGGAAAGGGCCCGTGGGAGAAAGTATGGAGGTTCAAAAAGGATCCACAGTGCAGTATGGAGGATTGCCACTGATGAGGAAGCACATCTTTGAGACTGCACACACATGAAATTTGGATTGTAGTCACAGATGTTACCCAGATTAAACAGGGATGTTAAAGATGATAGATTCCTTGTGGAACAGGAAGAGCTGATGTAGGAGTTGTAATAGCCTCCATTTATTGTTA
Source organism: Fringilla coelebs (assembly GCF_963513975.1). Classification (NCBI taxonomy): domain Eukaryota; kingdom Metazoa; phylum Chordata; class Aves; order Passeriformes; family Fringillidae; genus Fringilla; species Fringilla coelebs. The sequence continues at coordinate 16,638,426 of NC_140031.1, forward strand.
ACTCACTCACCAGCTTGCTTTTTGACTGCTCAAGTTAGCCTTCTAATGAAAGCTAATGATGAAGAGCAGACACAGTTCTGGCCTGGCTTAGCAGAGGAGCTGCTCACAGGTAGCAAGTAGTGAGTGTGATGCACTGCACAGGGATGTTTTCCTTGCCTTTGAGTGTGGTTCTGACTAACTGAGCTCCTCAAGCACCCACAGTTCCTTGCACCATGCCCTTCCATCACGGCCCTGCCATTCCGTGCTGCAGTGGGCTGAAACCACCCTTCTGTTACTTTGGAAATTCTGAATTTTAAACCCCATAATTACTAAACAATGTGACCCAAAGAGGACTATGAGGGCCAAGTGATATGTGCCATCTGCACAAGCAGGGTGTGCTTCCACGCCCAGCCAGTTACAGATGTACCAAGGGAGACAGCTGGGAAGGCCCTTCCTGAGTAAAAAGGTGACTGCAAGGGTGAGTGTTGCAGTTTGTGCGCAGAGGAGGAATTTGCAGTATGGCCCTGAAACAATGCAGGGTCTAGGAGCCTGAGAGAGCCTGTATCGTGTACAAGTCTCTTGTCTTAATTTCACATGTTTGTTCCAGCTCTGGGCTTCAGCACACCATTTTCTTAACCAACTTTGTAAAATTCAAACAACAATCTGACTTCTCTCTCTGTACTTCTGACCTGTTTCACAAAGACATATCCAGTAACATATGTTTTCAAAGCAGCTGCCAAATTGAAATATATTGTTTTATGGTTGTCAACCAGGCTTGCCAATATCAACTTTTATGAAGTATACTCTGGTCATAACATTCCTTCCACTGTGAATAATTTTGAAGATATTGGCCCCACGTTCAACTTCTCAGTTAAGGTTAGTAAGTCTGTTGTTTTGGTTCAAGAAGTTGTCTTAGCTCCCTCTGTAGCCTGCTCCCAAAACCTTGTTTAAAAAAACACTCCTGCTTTCATTGTCTGATTTTGAAGCTTTTGAATAGGTCAAGTAAGAAAAAAACCCTTGCAAATAGCGTAAGTTCTTGGAGTCTTCATAAGGTTAAGGATGACATTTGCACAAGTAGAATGGGAGAGGGAGTGGTCCTGCACTGTGTACATATTTAGAGATGGTTAATGCTTAACTTTAGGCCAGCTTAGACTGTGTTTTCACAGTCTCCTGACAACTTGATAAAGAAAAACAAGTGTTTGCAGGCTTGGACTTCGAAACTTGAAGTTTGGCAAGGGTTAAGGGCTCAAACCTGATGCAAGAACTAGCCAAATCACAGTGCTTGTTACATAACGCAGAAAGAAACTTAGATCCAAATATGCAGCGTGGAAGAAAGTTAAATGATGTTCCATTTCCATTCCTGTAACTGCTACTCCAAAGGACTAAACAGGCCTATTGGCCATGGCAGAATATTTGCTTTTCAAAACATATTTCATGCAGTTAATATGAATTGTGCTAAGAAAACAGACAGGAACCTGGAGCTAGACAATATACTTTCTGCTTTACTATTCACAAAATTACTACCCCAGTGTCTTAGTAAAAAAAAATTGATGTAAAAGGAGTCCAGTTCTTCCATACTCGTCCATTATTTCTAATTTTCTTGCTGTATCAAATAATTTATGCATAACTACCTGAAATAACTCTTGAGTTTTTTGCTTTGCAGGTAACAACAGGAAGTATTCCAGTAAAGATGGCATCTGTAACAATCAATCTTCCCGAACTGACCAGCAAAGGCAACCCACTGATGTACCTAACTGCAGTCACCACAGATGAGGTATAGAACTGAATTGTGTTTTGGGGGTTTATCAGTGCTATAAATGTCAATTATCTCCCCAATATTATAGCTTGGTTTAGTAGAATCCGTGCTCTTTCTCCTTGTCCCTCATAAAGAGGGAACCACAATGCCAGCAGTACACTAGGCTATTTCTTGGCAGATGTGGCATATCTGGACCTCTTCAATTAGGTCCTTCTCCAAGTTCCTGAGAAAGTTACTGTAAAAATGAAATTTTTAGATGAGGAAAAGCCCTTCAGGTCAATCTAGGGACAAAAAAAAAAAAAAAAAAAAAAAAAAAAAAGGCATCATAAGAATTATTTACTTCTGACCAAAACCACGTACTCTTAGTTTCTTAAAGAATTGAGTGTTCGCACTTCAGCCTTTAACAACCACCATCTAAGCCCAGAAATGGATATTGCTATGATGAGTATAAACTCCCGAGTAGCATGTCATCCAGTCTCATTCCTGCCATCTTTCCTAGGTCAAAGGTGTTACTTGTGATGCTCAGATAAATCCACTGCAGATAGGGAAAAGACCTTATTCTCCATCTTTTATGAAAGAGAACTTCAGAGCTTCCAAAGATCTGGTGAGTAAAGCCCAGGTTTTATTCCTGCAGTAAAGCAGGACCTTCTGAGCTGAAGGAAGCAGAGCTGACCTTCTGAGCCCATTGCTGTACTTGTGAGGAAAGCTGTGATGGGGTGGCATTCCTCATTACAGAGCAGGAGCTCAGCCTATGGATGTTCTCACAGATACTGCATCTGCTTTAGCACAGCCTGCAAGCAATTCATTTGTATGGACAGAATGGCAAAGGCAAGGGCAAAAAATCTGGATGTTGCAAGAATAGTTTTTAAAGTGTATTTTTAATGCATCCTGTTGCCTCTTCTTGCTGTTTCCCCTGGAAGAACTGTAAGAACATGAAGTGCAGTACCATCACATGCAAACTGGAAGACCTTGCACTGAAGGGAGAATACTTTGTGAACGTGTCCACCCAAATCTGGAATGGAACCTTTGCTGCCGTGAGTATCAGCTGCATCTTTATAGAGGATACAATACTCAAGTATTTTCAAATTCCTGATACTTTTCAAAGTCCAATACAGAGACCTTACTAAGAGAGTACACAGTACCCTCAGAGTACTCTCAGAGTACTTACTGAGTACAGAGACCTCAGTCTAGAAAGACCTTCCTTTACTTTATATTGGTTCTACTTTTCCAGATTGAAAACTTGAACCTTGAAAGTAGTGAGGCTGCTTAACGGAGCTGATAAAATTTCAGTCCAGCACAGAATCTAAAAAAATGCCATGATAATGCAACCTTCACAGCTGAAAAAAATGATTCCTACATCTGTTAGATTCATTCTTGGGGAACTACAGTTTCCACAAAACTCATCATAGGACAGCAGAACACAGTATCATCATAACCTGTAAAATAATCATGCTTTTTAGCTTTTGAACATCACAGCCTACATTGTGATCATTTTAGATCACATCAAAATACCAAAACCCTGTTAGTGCTACCAGTTCTATTTGATAGAGAAAGTGTGGAAAACATCATTAATTGATTTTTTGTGTTTACTAGAGTAAGTGTCAAAGAAAGAGTCCTTGCTTAGAGACCTACAGGATGTTTAAAAAACCCATCACTATCTCAGCCTATTTTCATTCACCATGTGTCCTCCAGGATATAACTCATCATGAGTTACCAGACTTTTGAAGTTAGAACGTGTTTGCTTCTTAGCTAGGCAACCAACCAAACGATCTTGGCGTCCTGGGTTTGCCTAACGCGTCAGGAACGTGACGCAGTCTCCTTAGTGTGTCTGGTGATTCTTGTGGCAGGTATTGACATTTAACAGCAGGGCTGCTGTCAGCTCCAGCATTCAACTCTAAAAAAGGAAAAGGTCAGGTTGATATTGTTAAATGTCTTATGGAAGTGTGCGACGAAAAGCATCTGTCTGTCTTTTGCGTTTTTATTTTTCTCATCAGCTGGGTCAAGACCATTTGTTAGTGGAAAGATAGGTGGGGACTTGAACAAAAGGTTACTACCCTCACAAAAAAGTGAATGGGAATGGTTTGTTTACCATCACTGGCTGATGGGAAGGAAAGTTCATATGTTACAGTTCTCCTTGCATCTCCCATTTTATAATTTTCTATTTGGTTGTCAAAACTGAGCACAAATAATCTTGCAAGCACTCACTCAATCATGCACATCATCAGCCTTTTTATTTAGTGGCAATCAGCCATTGTCCAAGAAGGGCATAACAGGTTTGCCAGTACCTGCTAAGCAAAGAAAAGATGTGTTTAGGAATTGAGGTGCTTTGAATAGTGCTCAGGTGTTTTTCTAAACTTTTAGGTATGCAGGACACACCACTTGGGCAGATGGCCACAGTGCAGGGATGCAATAACTCACGTTGCAGAGCCAGTCAGTTTGGTGTGTTGGCCACTGCAGACCCACAGCTGCCCACAGTTCCTGGCCCTGCCACAGAGAAATGGTTGAGGAGGCAAATGGTAGAGCAGGCTTTGCCTTTGGGTCAGCTGGAGAGAGTGGTCCTGTGCTCCCATGGACCTGAGGCCATTCCTTGTGGTGCTGTGGAAGAGCAGCAGTGAACCGTCAGCGTCTACACAGCCATGCACCTCTCCTCCCAGTATATCCACAGAGGGAAGTGGGATCTGGCAGAAGGTCCCTTTTCAAATAGGAATTGGCTTAGGATTTTTGACATCATCTCTGTTTAAGCTGAGAGAGCTATGGCAAAATTTGAGACGTGGAGAGGAACACACAGTGAAAGGAAAAAATAAATGGGGAAAAACAGAAGCATTGGATAGAAGTGAGGGTGGGGGGAAGTAAAAGAACATCCAGTTTCCATTTCTTTCAAAGGCCAGAGATATATTCCCATCTGTCTTTTGTTGCTGTGTCTCCTTTTCTCACTGCTATTTCCCCCCATCTCCTCCCTGCTAGCAGCAGTGACAGCTTTGAAATAACTCTAAAAAGGGTTACATAAATATTTCCTTCTGTTTTGCTTGAACTGTACATTAAAGAAGAAACAGTTCCTCAATGTCATTGCTAAGTGGATTACTGCTATATTATTACTTTGATTGACATGTTGGCTGGAGAAAAATATTAAAATAATTTTAATTTTCTTAATACTATGATTTTCTTTTCTGGCTGTGAAGTCCTCATTTCAAGGACTTCAGACTTCAAGGACTTTTAGAATATCTACATTTTAATTGAGTTGCCATTAACAGAGCTTTATAGTTGTTTTAATCTTCTCTTTCAGTTAATTTTCCAGACATTACAACTCTCTGCAGAAGCAAAAATTGATACAAATAACCCTGAGTTATTCATCATTGGAGAGAATACCCTAACTGTAAGTGATAGTTAAGTATGTTTTTTCAACTTCTCTCTCTTTGACTGTATTAAACTGATAGTATTTCATTTTCAGTGTCCTTTAGGAGTACATAGCAACTTGATTATGCTGAAATTATGTGTCATTTGACTATATATATAAGTCCCTTAAGTTATTAAAATTATTTCATTTCAGCCCACTGCTATATAAACCAGACATAGTTAAAACCTGTAGGTCTCAAATAAATTGTAGAACTCTGAGAAAATGTCAGCTAGAAACTTCTGAAATTCAGATAGCTTTCTGTTCATGAAAAGATCAAGATTTGGCTTTCTTGTTGCAATGGAATTAATTTCTATAGATAAATGAGCTTTGGAAAACATGTTCACAAATCTGACTTATAGTCTTACTTCTATAAGAGTATGGTTTGAGGTTTCCACACAAATGTTTGGCAAAGGTCTCCAGAAAATAATCTCCTTTGTAAAGGAATGTGGAATATTTTTAGCATTTGGAATAGCTGTCATATGGACAGTGTGGACACAGCTAATCTCAAGAGAAGTCTCCATACCACTGCTTTATTAGTACTGAATTCTTCTTCCAAGCTTTCTGTCTGCTATACACAAACATAAAAAATTCTGGAAGAGTATAGTTGTACTGTGATACTGTTGTAATAAAAGAGGACACCTTATTCTCTTAGTCTGTCTTGAGAGGAACACCCTTCCATTTGCAGTACTAATTTCAGATTTATTTCTGCAGGACTTAATAGCCTGTTTTATCCATAAAATAACCAAGACCATTAAAAAGCAAAATGCAAATTAGTAAATGAGTCAAATATCTGTAAGAATGTGCAGCATAGCCCATTCACAGGCAATAGAGAATTCAACTAAATGCATACAAAAGCAGTTACAGATTGATCTCTCTCATTGTGTGATACAATCATCATCCAATACCATTTTTAATCATTGGTTTCTCATGGATCACTCTATTTCTTGTGAAGAACCTCTAAATAAGCCATTTTGTAATCAGTAAAACCTCCAGTGCTTGAAGAAAAAAGGGAGTATATTTTCACAGAAAAATTACATGTCAGCATTTGAAATGTTCTGAGTGCTTCAGTTTGGCATGGTATTATTTCTATTATGAGATGAAGCTTATTACTATACAATGTAAATATTCTGGGTAATTGCACAGGCTTTTTAGGTAACTCATAAACCGTGTATTAATAAGTATTTTTCCACATTTGAAGCATGGTACTGCCAAATCTACATTACCAGTTCTGTTGGCAACTTCAGGAGAACTAGAATTTAATTATTCAAATGATAGTTGACGAAAGTCAATTCCTCCCCCAGCCATTGACACATGTGCAGCTGGGACTTCTACACCTTTGAGGCAATAGCTGAACAGACCCTGAAAGTTTTCCACAGGGTTCCTCGGAAACAAAGTGGCTTTTGGTGACCTTCACTCAACAACCTATTGCCCTGTGAGAAGTCTTGGTAAATGTGCCTGATTGTGGAGGTACATTCTCCCTAGAGCAGACAGTTTGACACCTGGAGTCAGTACCCAGCAGTGTACTTCTTGTCAGGCCAACAGGGATACCCAGTCTGCCCTTCACACTTCCTTTGGAACAGGACAGTACAGAAGCCAACAGACCTTATTTCCCTACTTACCCTGTTAATTTAGATGGATGTAGTAGGATTCATCTAATTTAATATCTGCATTAGTCATCCACATTCTATATACCCCAGTCCCTGGAAAGAACAGGTATTTCTGAAATGCAGCTCATCTCATCCTAAATTTGATCCTGAAAATAACTAGGGTGAATTAGACCCTTAGAAAAGCTTATCCTCCTTTGGGAGTCAGGGAACCATATTGTAGATAAACACCAGATGAGTTGAATCCCCGTCTCATGGTGTCTTACTGACCATAGTTTAACTTCAGGAAAGATAATTTGTTTCTAGGCATCAATTTTCCTTTCCAGTTGTGCCACTTCACTGTTAATCTAATACACAAAGCACTACTAGGCAAACTGCATATATGAAATTGACTTTTTACATTGGCTGAACTGGGTTGTTGTTCAGCCAAATAAATGAATATTGCCTTGTGATGCTATGTGGGGAAGCTGCTTAGGTATTTTTACGTAAAAGCTTTCACATTTTTTCCAAGTTGGAAAGGACTGCCAGCTGGAGGCCAGAATGTTAACCTGCTAGAATCATCACTATGGCCATTCAGTTAGAAAATACACAAAGCCATCCTGCCTTGGTGAAATGAATACACATAACCACACCTAGCACAACACTGGAGCCTTCCAACAGAAATTACTTAAATCACTGAAATGTCAGTCCAGTGCAAGTTTCCCAGAAAGCTTAAGATTAAATTACTCCAGACAAATGCATTGAACAACCACCCTGAGAAAATAAACCAGTGTGACTTGTTTTATCATGTTTCAGGAAGGGAAAAAAAACTTCCAGCTAACTGCATGTTGTTCCAAGATTAAATCCAAAAATTTGACAGTTCATAAATATTACAGCAATGTCTCCCTAAGAAACTCTGTTATATGTAATTATATATTTGGTTATACTTAATCCAGCTAGATAGGGTATCACCTGAAAGCTTAACTTCCAGACACTCTATGCTCTTCTGGGAGCTCTCTGGTATTGCTTGTGGTTCACGAAATGTAGGTGTGCTTGAGGTGCTCCTGTTTGACCTATACATCTTCCTGCAAATTCATGCATTTGACCCAGGAGAACACAGATCACTATGAGATCTGTCATTAGTGGTTTCATAGAAGGTAGGAACAGCAGGCAAAGGAGACTGAGGCACCTGCCCAGCAGGAGGACTGGAATTTCAGCAGAATTTATGGTGTCTGGCATCAGTGATGAGTACTGCCTCTTACAGCTTCTGAGCACAGATAACAGGCTCTGACATGCTTGGTGAAAAGGAGTGCTTCTCCAGCACTCTGATTTTCGGGCTGTACACCAGGCTATTCTCTGCCTTCATGTAAACATGGCTGGTTTACACAGTGATGGTGTGTGGAGCCTCTGAAAGGCCTGCTGTTAATGGAGAGGCAGCTGGCAGGAGAGATTGGTCCTGTGCCTGTTATGCATGGCCAAAAGTGCTGAGGGCTTCTAGTCCTTAGCTGGCACTGCCGTGTGCCACAGTACAACCAGGCACCCATGGACGCAGTGACAGGGCTGTAACTGCTTGGTGTATTCCAGTCATTGATCCTGGAATATGTGCAGTCCAGGCATTATTGATCTTTGGTTTACAAATCCTACCTTATTTGCAGTTCACATTAGCCCCTAAGACACAATCTCTCTGCTTTCAGATTCCAGTTACAATAATGAAGCCGGATGAGAAAGCTGAGGTACCAGTAGGTGTTGTGATTGGCAGCATATTGGCTGGACTCCTCTTGCTGTTGGTACTGGTTGCTGTTTTGTGGAAAGTAAGTAGGTACTTATATCTTAAAACTGGAAAGGGATAAATATATTTGGGCTATTTTCTTTGGAATCTCTCTTCTCTAGTGTGAAACAAAACCACATCTGCAGTTTGGTCCTATGAATAATACTGCATTGACATTACACCCTTGACATACTTTAGAAGAATTTATGAAATGAGTCCTTATAGAAACCAGGAAGATGAAGATGTTAAATGAGCTGCCAGTCATTCGAAACACAGGCTGTGACTCTTACTTTTTTCCTTTCAACACTGTCTGCCTCCTTCCATAATGTCCTATCTGAGCACCCAGTGGACAAGGGTGGGGGTTACAAACAAGGTGAGAGAGGATATATATTGGACAAAAGAACAGACAAAAGAAAGGGCAGGGGCAAAAAGTAAATTACAGAGGTTACATAGAAAAAGGGGAAAGTTTTTCTGGGTGCCAGGGCATTGGTGTTTGAAGTGCTCCTAGGCACACCAAGGCATCATGGAAATGTCTATACCTTGGCAGGGAGAAAACTGGCTAATCAGCACTGCTGCTCTAGCATTTAGCTGCACCAGGTAGGAGTTTAGGGCCCAGCTCCTTTCATTTTAGAGGCAGGAATTGTCTACAAATCACACTCTATAGTGTATTCATGCACACGTGCATTTTTACCATCACAGTATTTAGTTTTGCTGAGTAATGAATTATCAGTGACTGACTACAATGTGGTGTTATTTTAATACTTCTCACAGCTTGGCTTCTTCAAGAGACAGTACGAGAAAATGACACAGGATATAGAAGATGTTGATGAAATTGCAGAACTCACAAGGGACAAAGACTGAAGATGAGTTATGTGGATAAACAGGAGATCTGAGCCACCAATAGTAGTTGTGATCAGTCAGTTCTTCAGCTGGAGTGCCTTAAAGCTTAGTAACATTTAAACATTTAAATGAAAGTGTCTTTATAGATGAAATATTTTACTGATTCTACTCTATTGTAAGAGTAACTGCAGGACAGTTTGGTTTTTTCAAAAATGATTTATAATGCCTATTCTTGTAAATTTTTGCCTTTCAAACAAACTTAACCCTTAGAACTGGCAGGTCCGGAGTATACAGTAACATACTGTTCCAGCAGCCCTTCTCTTGATCCACTGCAGAGTGAAACAGAAGAATTTTTTCAGATTATTGTGGAACAGCATCAGTTGGTAATTCAGTTGACAAGTACCACATGTGTTAAAGGACATTTTCTATTAAGTTGATGATAAATGTGTGGTGAATACTGCTTCCAGACTGGGAGAAGAAAAGTCATTTTTTCATCAACTAGCTCCATCCTTATTGTTTTAGAAAAGTAATTTCCACCAGCAAACCTTTGCTGCAACTAATCTAGAAACTGGGAACTGTGTATGAAGATGTCTGTCTGGGTGCTACGGGACAACTGGTTGGGCAAAGTCTTCCAAAAGTTCACCATATTTCTTGCACTAAGGTCACAACTAAATTACTGAAGGATATTGTTTTGGGGAAGTATTGTCAAATGGCATGTATAACTGTCTTCTGCATACTTTCTCCCTGAAAAGAAAATATGAATTTCATAATCACTTACAGCATGTTCTCTGCAATGTTATTACTCATTTTCATCTTGAGAAGCACTACTACTGTTATGCTGGCCTTTATACTCTCGGTCCCTCTGATACCAGTTTGGCTTTTGACATAAACAGAAAGACAGTCAAGATCTTGCCTTTAATTCTGTACTGAAAGATTTTGCAAGACTAAGAGCGTAGAGTGAACTAAAGGGGATAGCTGACTGAGGACTTATGCACGTTACAAAAGGGGATAGTGAAGATCTAAGCTCTGTAAAATGTTTACTGCACTTACTTCTTTAGCATCTCAGTGCCCTCCAGGAGACCAAAGTTCAGTACAACCTCCTTACCTGTCACATTTTTTTTGGTCCTACCTGTTCATGTCTTGATGAAGTTAACTTATGTTTTATACGGTGAAGTACTGTGGTGCTCTGGAATGAGCTCTAAGCACAACACTTGGGTGACTTTGTGTTGGTTACACACCTCAAGTTTATCACATGCTGTTACGCTGCCTGGTTATAATGAAAGCTCAGTCTGATAAAGGCCCGTGCTGTAAGACTGGTAACAGTCAGGGGAATTGGCTTTTTGGCTGCCTTTTTTTCTCATGCCTGGCAGTTACACTTAAAATGGATTGTGAGAGGTGTGTGTGTTTTTCGTGTGTATGCTGCCATGCAAGTGAGATTGTTCCCAACTTGAGGTGATTTACTTGAAGAGTAAAACATGCAAATGTGCCTGATTCAGAACACAAAGTCATGGTTTCTTCCCCCCAAAGCTGGATTGTAATTATGCTTAGTCACTTTTCCATTATTTTCTGAGGGACTAGGCTTAAGCACATTTGAAAGTTTTACTCAGTCTTTTTTACTAGCTAATCAGTCAAAAGCCAACCATCTCTTTGGCAAATAACAGCTTCCTTTGCAGCAACAGCTGGATTATGCTCAGTGTAGTTCTATATGTGTTTTGAATTTATTTTGTATCTATGAAATGTTATGTTTTGAGACATTTTGTTGCGGTTTTTCTAACATTCTGAAAAACAATTCAGATTCTTATATCAATTATCAAACAAGATTCTTGCCATTAACTGAGTCTGTGACCAAAACAAATATTTAAAAAGTGGGGAAAAAATAGCAATTGCATAAATCTAAAGAATAAGCTCCTGACTTGTAATTACAAACTTTGAGGGCAAATGCTCTGAGAGTAGAAAGAAAAAATTTGTCTGCCTCAATTCTTATATAAACTTGTGCAGAAAAAAATAACCCCTACAGCCATGTATGTGGGAAGCTCCTACATAATCAGGGTCATGCACTCCAGAGCAGAGGGGGAATTTCACAATACACCAGATGGTAGAATTTTCAGTTTCTGGTATTGCCTACCAGGCAATTCAGACCTTGACCCAGATTTCCTTCTTCTGCCTTCAGTGGGAGGTACAGGTCAATATCCAATATGCAACTTCTTTGGGGATTTAACAGTTTATCAATCAGGTAGCAATGATTCAATTCACTGGCCTTCACTGGGTTATATTTTGACATGGACAATATAATTCTCCTTCCCAACCTGGACACCATACTGCTTTTCCAAAATAAAGGGGAGACATAGCAATGGGTAAGGTTTTTGTATCCGAACCTAACCACTCCAAGTTACTAGTTTATTTTTCTTTTACAATTAATACTTAAATGGATAATTCCGTTTTTGTAATGGGTAAGTCTGTTGCACTTTTAAGTTGGCACAGCCGCAAATAATACTGGAAATATTATGTATATATTGTATTGTGTGCAAGGGTTTGGTTTGTTTTTTTCTTTTAAATTTACTTTTTTAAAGCAGCATGTTTTAAATACCCTGAAATTTTGAGCTTCAGCATGTACTTCTGTTTGTGCTTGCAGCAAGAAAAGTCAGCAATACCTTCAGCAAGTTATATCTGATTCTGGCCTTGAAATCTAGCTGCTGATTTCCCAAAGTACTAGAATCAAGTCCAAAATCTGAGTTGGTTTTATATGAGCCTATGTATAAATTTGGAATATACAAGAGAGTTTATAATAAAGTTGACTTCTAAAAGCTAGCATGTAAGCTCTATGGGAGCAGGGACTGTATCACTGTGGTGGCCTGTCTGAGGGCCTAACAGCATTACTGCAATAAAACCCAAGACTACTGCTGAATGCAGACTCATTTATTTTTAGACAGCACCCTAAAGAGAAGCAATGCAACTGAAGAAGCACTGGATAAAATGGGGCCAAATATGGCTTTGTCCCAGTAGTGCACAGTGAGAACCTAAGGGGAGGACTCTGCTAGGTAGACAAAGACACCTGAAGTCCTGCAGTGTAACATAACCAGTAAGCTGTACTGTACTGTACTGCACTGCAACCCAGCTCACATAAGCACAAAATATTTGGAAAGATCTAGCTGAGTAGATGGTGTTAAGACATTACCATGGCCAGGCCTTCCTATAAACATGGGCTTATCGACACTGCTATCTAAAATTACATCCCATTCTGCCAGTCTCTGCACTTTATCTTTTTACAGAATTGGTCAGCAGTAGCATGTCATGACTCTGGCTACACCCCACCATATGTTGGAAAAGCTGAACTCAGTTTCTCAGCAGTAACAATATAGCAAAAGAAGAGAGGGAGGAACTTGGCTAACAGGAAACCAATATTGTCAGAAACTACCACCTGAAAACTACACACTTTCACAGAGCTTTTAATTTCCGCTTTCAATCCCTCCATACTTTTAACAGTGGTACATAAGCATTCAGGTAGGCTACCAATTTTAACACTTCCATCATAGAGTATCAGATTAACCTAATCTTAAGGCACAGAGTTCTGCCTTTCAGCAAGTCTAAGTGTTTTGCAGAATTACAAGCCAGATTCCTTATATACTGACTTCTGTATGTGCCAGTTTTGACTGGGGCAGAGGTACATTTCTTGACAGTAGCTAGTATGGGGCTGTGTTCTGGATTTCTGCTGGAAACTGATGATAACGCAGGGATATTTTATCTGTCACTAAGCAGTGCTCACAGGTTCAAGGCCTTTGCTGCTCTTTACCGCATCTCACCAGTGAGGATGCTGGGGGTGTATAGGAAAGTAGGAAAGGGACAGAGATGTGACAACTTCCCACAACTGACCACAGGCATTCAGAGTGTTTTATGTTTGTCTTCCCAAGCCACTGTCACTTGCAATGGAACTCTGCTTTCCTGGGGTTGACTCAACCTGCCTGCCAGTGGGAAGTGGTGAATGCATTCCATGCTCTGCTTTGCTTGCATGAGCAGTTTTTACTTTCCCTATTAAACTGTCTTCCATCTCAACCCACAAGACTTACCACTTTTACTCTTCCTATTCTCTCCCCCATTCCACAAGTGGCAGAGTGAGTGAATGGCTGGGTGGGGCTGATTTGCTGACTGGGGTTAAAGCACATCCAAAACTGAACTACAACAAAAGCTTGCGAATTAAAGACTAAAAAATGAAGGTATGAAAATGCATCTCAAAATCTATACCTAATTACCTCCATTTTTTATTGCCTGTGAAAGTAAATGAAACGTACATTTTCGCAGCTTTAGAGTCCTACATTTTAAGTGAACCTTTCTATTCTCAGTTAATCAGTCAATTATTTGTATGCAATCACAGGTTTTAGTATGCTAACAGTTTTTAAAATGTACTTGCCTCTTAAAATAGTCAAAACGGAACTTGTATAAAAAGAACTGCTATAAAGATACATCAGGGTGCTAATTTGGTAAGTTGATATGATCTAACTTTATGGTGTGTTTGTTTTTCAAAAAACTGGCCTAAGGTACTCAAAGAAACTGGTAATTTATAGTCATCAATCTGTTGTAAACTTTTTTCCATCACGTCCACAGGACAGTTAATTGTACTTAATCGCACTTAATGCTCAAGACTATTTTTCACAGTATTTTAAAGGAGAAAGGGCAAGACTGTTTGCTTTAACATAGAATTTGTTAATAATTAGATTTAGCAGTTCTTTCTTTTTAATGCTTCTGAAGCACCAAATAATGTGCTACTCTGTAAACTACAACTTACTTTTAACAGCTGTGCATAAACTGAACAGAGAGAAAGGCCAAAAATCTAGTTGAAAGTCAAGCATCTAAAGGCTTCATTCCTGAGTGCAGCAGTGCCACTTTCACAAGCAACAGCCAAAGCAAGGGCCTGTATTTTCCAGCACAGCCAGCACCTGAGCAGGCCAGGAGCCCCTCCTCCTGCTCAGCCATCTCTTGGCTGCCATCTCCTGCGAAGGCCCCTTATAAAACAACCCCTTTCCTCCCCTGCCCTCCTCCCCCATGTTATTCCATGACAATCCATCAGTTGCTGTTTTCATCGTATGCATCAGGCTGAGCTTGTCTTGAGAACAGAGCACAATGCTCAAAATCAGGAAAGAAAACTCTTAAAATTAATCAGTGCTGATATATGGATGTTTGGCCAAACAAAGGGGTGGATCAGTGTATTCAAATTTTGCCAGCCAAGACTAAAGCATCTTTTCAAAGGACAAATTATCGCTCTGAAGACATGCACTTCCACAGACAGCCCTCAGCTGGCACATCTCTACAGGAATCACAGGGTGATCCTCTGGGTCTAGCATTTGTGTCTGGGAACATTCCTCTATGTACCAGAGCCACCAACTCAACACAGCTGGTCTTATGGATAGGTGGGATTAGCCATCACCATGGACAAGGAAGAGAAACAGCAGGACTCATTCCAGAAAGCAGGGTCTTCCTTGTAGATAGACAAGTCTGCAGCTGTCTATCATCCCACTCAATGGACCTCACCATAACACAGAGTAGCCCTCATCCAGCACTGTAGTTCTGCATGTGTGGACAGCAAGAAGTGCAACCACATCTTCTCCTAACACACATGGAGACACTGCTGGGATTCATCCCCTGGCCTGGCAATTTGGAAATGCTTCTGGGTCACTTCAGACACAGCTTAAGCATTTATCTTAGAACACAGTAATCTGCTCTCTTATGATAATACTACCGCAGCAGAGAGGGTAGCCCTACAGAGGGAGACAGAATACTGAGTTCAGAGCATGGACTTAAATTTCAGTGAGATACATTTTACCTCAAATTAGCACACCATCCCTCCCAGAAACATTTCCATTTCGCTTTTACATGCCAGCTGAAGAACCCAAAGTTACACAAGACTGATATATCATTGTTCCAGAACAAAGCAGTACTTGCCTCATGCACAGCTAGGGACAAAAAATGACATTTCATTGTCTTTACCATGGCAGCATACACACATTGTAACACTCAGCTGTGACTCAGTACAACATCTCTTCCATTCATTGTTCCTGGTCACTGTGGGGAAGTACACAATTATTCTCTCTTCTTTTCTGCACCCTGCTTCCCAGCTGCATTGCTGATGGGGAAGGTGCACTTAAGGTCACCCTGGAAAAATCTTCCAGGAGACTACAGTGCTAGAAAAGCACTAAAGAGACACTACTGCAGCTCAGGAATTGCCTCTGATCATGGGGTCACAAGTAGAATTTAACCATGGTAACTAAGATATATCATTGATTTTCTGTATCAGAGCACAACACTAGTATGGAACCACTGCTTATGTTTTACTTCATTCATAAAATATCCACTGAAAAACAAACTAAACATTATTTTTGTGAAATTAATACACTAATTAGTTGCATGGTAACAGCAAACATAAACATGGAAAAATGAATACCAAATATGATAAAGTTCATGTATTTCTTTCTCTTCTAAAGTGAAAAATAATTCTTTCACAAAGCAAGTGATTGTGCTCAGTGTTCTGTACAATTCCCAGGAAAAATGACATTCAAACAGCAGAGGGCTTCTCTCCAACCTCCAAAAAAAAGGAAAACTCAGTCTAGTACTTGACTAGCTCTGCCTAGATAATAGGGCCCACATGGTTTGTGGAGTGCGTATCTGTAAACACGCAAGGAGCAGCTGCTGTCCTGCAGATGAAGGACTGACTTCCACTGAGGAAAGTACATAAAAAATTTAATAAGCACAGTTTAATGATGTTTCTGCCTGAAGCTCTATGTTTTCTTACAATTTACTTAATTCAGGTAGAATAACGAAGTATTAAAAGAGATTAAAATCCCTGGGGGGAGAAAAAGATCATCAACTATTTTCCTCATTTTACTTTGTGCAGATAGAAGTTAGTACATTTTTGCAGACACAGCAAAATAGAATATACAGCTGAAGCTTCACTCATGTGTGATGTAATGATTAGAGAAGCAAAGACTGGTTTGGGTTGGAAGAGACCTTACAGATCATCTAGTTGCCACCATCCTGATATAGGCTGGGACACCTTCCAGTAGGTTACTCAGAGCCCCATACAGCCTGACCTTGAATATTTCCAGGGATGGGGCATCCACAGCTTATCTGGGCAACCTGTGCCAGTGCCTCACCACCCCAACAGTAAAGAATTTCTTCCTATTATCTGATCTAAACCTACCCTCAGTTCAGCTTAAAGCCATTCCCCGTTGTCCTATCACTACATGTTGTTGTGAAAATTCCCCCTCCAAACTAATTGTAAGCCCTGTTTAAGTACTGAAAGGTGATACAAGATTTCCCTGGAGCATTCTGCAAGCTGAAAAACCCCAGCTCTCAGCCTGTCTTCATAGGAGAGGCGTTCTAGTCCTCTGATGAACTTAGTGGTCCTCCTCAGGACCCATTCCAACAAAACTTCTTGCACTGGTCCAGATGCAGTGGTCCAGTGGGGTCTCTTGAGGGCACAGCAGAGGAGGAGAATCAAACCCTTTGACCTGCTCGCCCTGCTGCTTTTGATGCAGCCCAGGACAGAGCCAGATTTCTGGGCTGCAAGTGGACATTGCCAGCTCATACTGAGCCTTCTGTTCACAAATAGCCTCAAGTGTTTCTCTCCAGTGCTAGTCTTGATTCATTCTCCCTACAGCTTGTACTTGTGATTGGGATTGCCCTGACTCAGGAGTATGATCTTGCACCTGGATTATAAATAACTATATATGATGTAGAAACATATATATGAGCAACTGAGCAAATAATTTTGCATTACCTTATTTTCTTTCACTTGTACCTTGTCTACACTGATAATGATGACTAGATAACACTACCTCCCAGCATTAGCAGAAATGCCATACACAATGGGACTTCGAACTCTTAGCATCTAAATACTACCATGGCACAGTAGAATAAAAAATAAAATTATCTTGCCCGGACAGGTAACCCAATTATTTCCAGTGAAACTCAGGCATATTATGTCAGTTCATTTAACTAGTTTTCAAAACAGTAACAAGATAAAAGCTATAATAAGATTAAATTTTAAATGTGAATATAAATGCATATATGAATTGCACTAAGTTAAATAACTCCCTTTTCTTTGAAAAACTATTCAATTTGATGACTTTTAATCCCCAGACATATGAAGTCAAATTACTGAACCTAATAACAAATACACAACAAATACACAACAAATACACAACTCTAGTTGTGTATTTGTAATAATAGCTGGTTTGGGGTTTTTTCCCTGCAGCGCCACTCAACTATACAATCAAAAAGTCACCTTCAAAATTTTGTCTAGACATCATTAAGTAGTTATACATTGGCACGTTATTGCTAAGGTGTCTTAGTTTGAGAGGAAGTAAGGTTTTTGGGATGTTGTGGTCAAACCAGTAGGTGCTCAGATTTAAATATTGGCACCTGGTGTGGTCACTGAGGACATGGATACTCCTCGGAGAACACAGTGGGGTTAAAATAAAGAACTCCCGGGGGAAGCTCTTGGGTTCCATCTGTGGAAGGGCTCAGAGCTGCCCTGCCCGGCTGCAGGCTGGGTGGGGGAGGGGAGGCCATGCGGCCAGTGAGGTAGGCCCGGCCTTGGACAGAGAAGGGAGGAGAAGGCCCTGCAGGATGGAAGGGTGGAGGAACCCGGAGAGACATGGGGCAGCCCCTCTCTTGAGAGAGAGAGAGCCCGTGCCTGTGCTGGTGCTACTTTGAAATTTGATAGCACGGCCTGGCTGAGAAGGAGAAGGGGGGTGCGGGGAGAAGGTGCCCAGCGGAGAAGGTGCCCAGCGGGGGAGTTCTGGACAGGCAGAGCCTGATATTTTAACCCTTTTCTTGGATGATAGAAACTTTACAAATGCTGATCCTCCTGGAGCTGAATGAAGAGAGAGATAGAGGTGGAATAGCAAGAACTAAGCAAGTGTGATGCAAGTTTGTGCAAGTGAAAGATGTTCGAGACAAGGTGAGAATCCTAGGTGGGAGGAGGTGATGGAGTGGCCTTTGGCTGGACTTTTCTTGTATAGCCATGGACAGAACCATTTTTCCCGTGACACAGAGACTGCATTTAGGGGGAGGCAATGGCTTGGAGCCAAGAGAGGGCAGTGATGTTCTGTGAAGGAGGGTGTGAACAGAGATGATGGGTGAGGAGGGTAGTTGGTGCCCTCTATCTTCAGTGAAAGAGAGAAGGATCTCTGTTCTTGAGACCCCTCGGCCCCAGGGGGTGAAATCTGGGGGGGACAGGTGTCCCAAAAGTAAGAGACTGTGCTCTTTTTAGAACTGGGCAAAGCACCCTTGAAAAGGAGAACCCTAGAAGCAGCTCTGGTCTGTGCACAGTGGTGAGAGCACTGGGCATGGAAGGAAGCTGTCAGGATAGCAAATGTTCTCCGGGCGGTGCCACGTGTGACATGGAAACACAAAAGGTTTCAACTGTGTTTCCAGGGGAAGCCCATGGTGCAAGAAAGACTCCTCTCTCCTTGATAAACTGAGAATTAATTATCTGAAAGGTAGTGACAGACTGAGAGTTAGTGATTGGATAGGTGGTAACTGAATTGACAATCCAAGGTTTTGTCCTACTGTGATGTATTGAGAATTTTGTGAGAATAGGCAGAATGTTTCTGGGAGGTTTTCATTCTGAGTTTTTCATTCTGAGTTCTAAGTGTGTTTCTTTTTAAATATAGTTGTAAGTTAACAAAGTTTTTTTTTTTCCCCTTTATTCCAAAGTTAGAGCCTGCTTTGCTCTATTCCGAGTCACATCTCACAGCAGACACTAAAGAAAATATATTTTCATAAAAGCACTAGCATTGTGCCAGCGTCAAACCATGACATAAGGCAATTCTTTTTGCTGGTAGAGTACTAGCTTTAATTTTGAATCAATCTCTATCCATATTTTTTTTAATGCAATGGACTCATAATATCAGCTGCACAGTAAAAATCTTTCTGTGAGACAGAGCTACTGAAACATAACCACTACTAAAAAGTTAATAACTCGGGGGTATAGTTTGTATTTTCTTCTCTGTTTGGACTAAAACAGTTCATCTACTTCAAGTAGCTTTCGTGTTACAAGAATGTCAAAATAGCATAAAGCTTGCAGTCATATAAAATTAAACCTCTCTGAACTTTAAGATTGAAAAAAACCTAATTGTCCTGTGGTGACCTCCCATGCAGACAGAGAACACAGACTACCAAGGTAAATGAATTAGAACAGTATTTATCACAGAGAACAGTATTTATCACCTTGCAACAAAGAATTTTAGGGAAGATTCTTTTAAAAACTGACTCCATGTTAAAAATACACAAAAAGGCAATTCCAAAGGAGAGTCAACATACCTAAAACCCCTAATTAATCATCATTCATTTCACTCAGTCCAAACTAAATTACTGAAATTGAAACATCTGTTAGAACCATTTAGAAACATAAGAGATTCTCTATAAAAACTCAAAGGTAAATATGCCCATTAGGAAGAGTAAGACTTTATTTTCAAAAGAGTACAATTATTTTTCTGAATTTGCCCAAAAGCATTCCTTGTTTTCTTTCCAAGAATATTCATCCTCATAAATCTCCTGTAATATAAACAAAGAATGGGAAATGTTGTGAGTCTGCTACATACAGCTACAAACCAGGCCAAACAACTCAACAGCCATCCCACTATCATTTACTGATCACATCAGGACTGCACAGCACTTGGCTGGAAAGCAGAAGAGAGGGCAGCATCCTTAGAACATACGGACTTGGCTGAACCCCGGGCTGATCCCCACTGAATTTTAAAGGGCCTACCTATGCTGAAGTCAATTTAACAAAGAGATCTAGAAGAAATTATGTAATAGCTGTAGATACATAGCATTCATGCTGCTACATTAACCTACTGTACCATCATTTTGAGACAATAATTTAGGTGTAACAAAATGTCAATATTAAAATAAAAATTACATTGATACACAAATACATAACTAATAGATCTTTAGGACAGACTGGATTACCCAGCTGGAGTCCAGTGCTAAGCAGCAAATTCTGAGTCCCTGATTATTTATTCTGAGAGAACTTCCATCTCCTCAAGGAGGTATTGGAAAAGTGAAGTAATGCGGGAAATATCACTGTTAACCACATGCCAAATTCTGCCAGGGAGAGGAGGCAGAGATAATGCTCATTATTTGCATGCAACACTGAGGTTATACAATGAGGTTCTTTCTAGACTTGGGGTGGTTTCTCCACAGACTGTTGTGTGCCTATACTAGCTTTGAGACTTCTGCTCATTGTGTGCTTTTGCTTAGTGCTCTGTGCTTTCTCATGGCTACAGCGATGAGGGGCAAAGAGACAGGCAAGAAATGCTCTTGTTACTTCCAAACTGCAGTGCTGTCCAAAGCTAAGCTGACTCAAATTCTTCCACAAGTCTGTGCAGAACTGAGTTTTGCTACTCAAAAGAGGACAGCTCAGGCCTTCTTTGCTTTCACCCTAGGATGGCTTCAAAATAAAGAGGAGCTAGATGGTACAGGAGAACCTTCCAGATGCTCCACCTGCCACGTATGGGCCTGGCTGCAACAGAGGAAACTCACTGTTGCTAGACACTGACAGTCCATCAGGAGCAGCTGCTACTGCCTGGAATGCTGCTAAGGCAGCCCAGATGTCTAAGACTAGCATAGGCCTAAATTTGATTTTGTCCCCAAACATACCTTTTTCCATATAGGGACAGATGCTTTTAAGGTATTGATGCAGTACATTACAGCTTCAAGGGATTCTGCTCTGTGTGGAGAGGAGACTGCGATAATTACACTTGCTTCAGTTATTGGAACCACACTAGGGAGAGAAGAGGAACAAGAGCAGCTTTAGCTAACACTTAACATCAAGAGCACCCAAAAGTTGTAGCCATGTCACGTCACTATTCTGGCCACATGCTCTCCTGACTCATTCATACTGAGCAAGTGTCAAACCACATCCAAAAGATTATACACTTTTTAAAAGAAAGAAAACCACAACCAAAATCAGTACCAGATGTTAGAATTCCACACTTTAGAATAAATAAACCCACCAGACATAGGCTTTTTTCTTCAATTCTTTCTTTTTTTAAAATTAAGCCTATGGAATTAAGAGGGGGAAATTGTTAACTTGTAACAATGCATAGGAAACTCACTGGAAGCTGGCTTAATAATGAACAATAACAAGTTAGAACAGCCAGTTCTTACCTAAAACCCGAAGAAATCATCTCAGTTTGCATAAGAATTTGTGAAAGAAGAAATTAATTACCTCACACTATGCAGATTTTGCAATGAAACCAAATTTTTGATGAATTCTGATTTTAGATTATCAAGTTTCCTACTTGGTGTGCTGTGTTAAACGTAACAGAAGCACAAAGTTCTGTGTTTCTCCTTGCAGTTGTAGCATTCCCAAATCTGCCTCCTAATCCTCCCTCTATAGTAAGAGTCCTTCAGCCCAGTCCACAGGAAGAAATCTCAGCCTAAATGCTTGAGCTGCCCTCATGACAGCTACCCTTGTTGACTATAGAGGAAATCTAGGGAAACTACCCCTCAGGCCTTTTATCTTACTTACCCTTTGCAATCACATCCCAAGTTCCTTCAGGATTTCTGCAAATCCTGCTAGTTTTAGCAAGAAATCTCACCTGAACTGGGAAGGCCCAAGAGTACGTCAGACACTAGTATTCCACGTTTTGAATCAAAGCGAAAATGCTTATCCAAAACTAAAGGAACAACAGCAGGTTCTCCCACAAGCATGGCTGGCAATTACTATGCCCCACAGCTTGAGCTTCCAGACTTTTTGTAGCATAAATAGACTAAAATCTGACAATAGGAACATTCTGCAGCCCCTCAACAGGAGAGAGAAGAAAAAAATAATGCACTGCCAACTTCACACCTCTAAAAAATAAAGAACAAAATAAACCAACAGCCTCCAGCCTTCCCTGGCTGAGTGAAATATCTCCCCACTTTCAAAATATTACATCAGCATCAAAGATCCTGCCAGGCTAAGTGTGGACTCCAGTAAACCCTACCAATAAGCACATTTTTGAAAACAAAATTTTTGAAACTTAGCTCCAGAGCAAGAGCTTAATCCTGCAGCCAGCTTTGCTGCACTATGGTTTCTAAAAGCTCCTGTGGGTTCTGCAACTATCCTTGTTTCCCATGCAGCAGACAAGGATTGATACTCCAGTTGCAGAAGAATGGGATCTGGACATACATACCCAAGTCTATGGTGCACTGCAATATGTTTGACTGAAGGCCATTTCTGTCTAACATCTCTGCAGATTTTCTTTATTTCAGTCTCTGCCATTGAAGTATATGCTTCATATTCTAAGTGAATCACTTTTTTTCCTTCAAAATTATTTCTTGTAGTACCTAAAGAAAAAATGATTTATCAACTAAAAGCACTGAATAAATGAATATGTATTGTATCTTTATAATACACATTATACACTATATTCATACAGACTAAAAACCCAGGATCTCTTGCTATGGTCAAGGTCAGCGCTGTGCAAATATAAACAACCTCCCCTAATCATGGCTGCATAATCAGAGTATTTGAACAAGATAAATCTTTACTATAGAGAAGGGAGAATTTAGTTTACACATTACACAGAGCGGCAGCCCACAATGCCCAAGGCTGGGACATCTTCTGTGGTAACTGGTAAGGTTATACAAGGTTATAATGGCATTTGTCCACGTAATTTTTAAATTCCCAGTATTTAGGAGCCTAGTAGCATTAAGGTTTAAGCACAAAGCAGTTTCATATGTGTGCCATGCACATTAAAGATGGTACAGAGCTACCAGTCTGACCTTCACCAGCACACTGGTAGAACAGTACTTCACTTTCAACTAAGACCTGAGTAACAGAACCTCACATACAGGTGTGGACATGTAGCTGCCATAGCACAATATTCCATTTCCCTCAATGAACAAGTTGTATCCCAGGGAACAGGAGAACATCTCCAAGGCAGTTCTCTACTCCAGAGCTACTGTTCTGTTCAGTCCTCTGATAGTCATACCAGCCAGAAAGTTCCACACCACTTTAGCCCATGGCAGCTATTTAAGAGCTGCCATGGTCTTGCTCTAATAATTCAGAACCTGTTTTCTAAACAGAATATGCTCAGACCAGGAACTGATTTATTTGAGAACTACAAGTCTGGGATGTGGACAACCTAAGTTACATTTATTAGACTAGTAACATGTCTAGTGACTTAGCTCACAGATATTAAACTCACCAATGAACAGAGACACTGCCCCACAGTATGGTGAAACAACCAGCTCTGACACTTCATCTACAGAGAGCTTTTCAGACTTGAGCTTGATAAAATCTTTTGGCACATCTTCGCTTTCTTCCATATCACAATAGAAAAACTGAAACCAAACAGACTCTGTTGTTGTTCCTGAAGATACTAGCATCAGCCAACTGCTTTTATCCAGGGCTCATGCCCCAGTTTATGCACAACACAGGCACTATCTATTTGCCCAAAAGACTAGTCTACATGTGAAATTCATTTCTCAGCAGTCTCGCTGAGAGAATATTAACTGCAAATAGCAAGCAATGACTTGGTTTTATTGCATACATATTTCTTTCTGATAGGAAAGTGTGGTACAGTGGGATGAAACTATAATTAGCCCAAGGCCATGGTTTAACAGTACATTCAACCAGCACAGACCACTGTGTAGTGCTGGTAAATCTGTGGTGATTGTTGATCCCTCCTACTTATCTCATCAAATCAAACAGTTTAAAACAGAGATTTCTGATAAACATGGATTAGAGTTCTAATCCTAAAGTTGAGTATGCTCTCCAGGACATTCAGGACCTCATACTATCAGTCTGTTAGAGACACACAGAAGACACTTCTAACTTATCTGGTAGAAGCCAGTCATCAGATCACCTCAGAATGAGAAGTAATTTGATCAGCAGCAATGGAACAAGCTGCAGTGAATAGATGTACTGGCACTTGAAAGCCAGCAAAGAAATGAAGCTATTCTAAGGACACCTTTTTAACAGCAACAAGCTAACAAAATTTCTATGCAGCAGTCAATTATTTTTACTTTATTATATTTTCTGTTAAAAAGTGGCAGGAATTTTTTCATTATTATCTTGTTTAAGCAAGTCAAGTTTCCACTGGTAGGAAGAAACAACCAGGAAGAGTAACAAGACCTAAAACCCAGATTCAAAGCAACGCCTGACCTCTCTGGCAAGTGTATCCCATTTACTGCATACATGTTAATCATTAACTGGCACACTGGCTTATAGTTTCTGCTCACCACAACTGCACTCACCAGACAGAAACACAAGTTGGGTTTTCTCTAAAGAGTACTGGGGTGGAGGGAGAGAACTGCAATCACATCTTCAGACCTAAACAAGAAAAGGCTCTTGAAACATCACACAGAATTCATGAGTATTTTAGCACAGGATTACACTCCACAGGAAACTAGGCAGTAAGTGATACCTACCTAACAGAACCTGGGCAGGTTCAGCCTCCACTAATTGGTGGGATGATGGCAACCTCGTCTCCAGGCTGCAGGACCAGGAGCTGATCTCCAAGAAGCACGTACTCCTGCCGAACAGCAAATACCACTTGATCCCGGATGAGAGCAAGCCTGAGGGGGATTGGCAAGAGCACAAATGGGTTTCCAAACAATCTCTGCATTTCACCATGAGATTTCATTAAACAGCAAACTGGTGCTCAGTATAGGGCAGCTGACGTAAAAACTACTGAGACTTACACAAATTCACTTCCAAGAGACTGTAAAAAATACAACAAACACACACCTCCTAATCTTGGATTTTCTTGTAATGGTTAAGAAGAAATTAGATCAGTATAATTTTCAGAAATCAGGAATTGGATTTGTCATAGGCCCATGTCAGAACAAACCAATCCATTCCAGACCCACTTCAGAAGATTACAATAAAAAAGTTGGTAACTCAAGTGCCATCAACTATCCATTTTGAGATTAGAAGGAAATACTGTCTTGATGCAGTCTGGCAGGACTGGAGCAATTTTCTTACACATCAAGAAGCATTGTGGTATGCTGTTCATGAGATCTCATGAAGATTCAGTAGTCAGAGAGTTGCTTTTGTTGTGTGTGCTCAGACTTTGTAAGGCTTTGAGTCTTTTGTACTTCCAGGTCTGAAATCTGCTGTTGATAAGGAGTGACCACAGAACTAAGAGAGCAAATGTGATGTGACTTCTGGCAGATCTTCTACAGATTTTTTATGTGAGATATTGCTGTGAGAGTCCACAGCTCAGGATATCATGAGGCAGAGAATAATTTCTATGACTAAATGCAATTACCTAGCAAGCATGAGGGCCATAGCAGTAAGACAGGAGAAAAAAGAATTGCATTTTACTTCAGGTGGCACAGGCATGATAACAGTTCTTCTCTGAGACTACAAAATCTGGCATAACCAGCTCAGCTGTACTGCCTGAAAACAAGTAGGCAGACCAAAGGAGTACAAGTAAAAATCATCTTGCTTCCTACCAGCCAGATAGACAAAAGTAGTCAAGGCACAGGCTGAGCAAAACACAGCAGCACTGATTCAGAGAACAGACTGAAGGGAGGGATTGTATGAAAGTAAAGCAGCCACTAAAGAACTGTGCACTACCATGAAACTGAAGTGCCCATTAGAAGGAAGGGCTCTAATTAAAGTCCCTTGCAAGCTAATTAGTTGGGGAAAATGTGTGGAACAGAAAAGCACTGTCAAGTACGCTCAAGCTGCAATTTGAATATCCATTAGCAATGTGAATAGAAGTCTGTGGTCAATGCCCTACAACTATACTGAGTTTTTCCAGAAAATTCTACTGCCCCAAGTCATCATTCATAAAAGGACAAAGTTGACAAATTACAGCAAAACGATGAACAGTGCCACTGCTGCTGCTAACATAGACAAAAAGACTGCAAAGTAAAATATATGCATTCCCTACTGCCTCTAGCACCCAAACACACTTTATTTCAATTCTCTGTGAGGGAAAGGTCCCTGGTCCAGCGTTTTGTGAAGAGTTTCTCACTTAGAAACAGATAACAATGTTAAATAGTTATTTTTTTTTAACAGTGTTTGAGAGCATTTTACTAAAGAAAGTTTGTGCCTAAACGAAGACTTGGACAGCTAAGTCCAAAGTTATAGAAATTCCAGAGCACTGAGGACCTGTTTTATACCTTACTTTTTCTTTACCCCCTTCTATCCCTTCAAAATGGTGTTGCACCTTTGTCCATCAGACTCGTTCTTGACAGGAGACTAAGCACCTTCCCTCAGCTTTAAACTGAGGGGATCCCCCTCAGGGGACCCCCCTATTAACACCCCCAAAAGCACCAATGCTGCTGAGATCCTTACAGCATACTTTCTCAAGTCCAGACTCCTTATGAAATGCAAGCAGCAGTGGAGTGGGTCTTTTTCACTGAAATGGCAGAATATATTTGCTCTGTCAGGGCTGAGTGGCTGGAAGCCTGTGGGGGCTTCAGCTCCCTTTCTGACCTGCCCTGCAGAGAGTGCCATAGGCTCGGACCAATGGCTCACAGTACAGATAATCACAGAATCAATTTGAAAAGCACTCAGTGACCACGGCACAAAGTCCAATCTTTCCTTAAAAATCTTCAAGGACAGTACTCTACCACCTCCCTGGGCAGCCCATTCCAATGTCTTTGCATCTTTTCAATGAAGAACTTCTTCCTAATATCTAACCTAAGAAATTGGAAACACCTGCATATTATCATTTATTTCTTATTTATTGTCCTGGCTGTGCTTGCAACATCTCATCTTCTCCACAGACTAGTAACATGGTAGTTTTCAGGTTACCACACCACAGCCCTCCTGGACAATGAGCCACGTGTACTCTCAGGCCCAGTTTTGGGTAGATCTCCTGCAGTTGGGCTTTCCTTGTGTATACAAAAAGCTACAACACTACCACCTGTGCAAAACACAAAAAAAAAATTTAGTGTTTAGGGTTACCAAAAGAAGGTAAGACCATTGGTTTTGTGCTGTTGAAGTACTGCTATATGTTCCAGCCCAATACTAAAATCCGAATTGGCATTACAATTTTTTTTAAAAAATCCACACTTCTTTGTGCGCCTCAAGGGTAACTAGCTGCATACCTGGGGTGGACCTTGACGATTTCCTCCCAGAGTTGCAGAGAGGTGATCTCCCGTGGCACCGAGAGGGTCTCGCAGCGCAGCCCGGCCAGCTCTGCGCTCCTGGCGAAATACAGCACCGAGACCTGCCCGGGGAACAAACAGCGCTCAGGGCCTGCCCAGAAAACCGCTCCCAAAATACAAGCACACAACCAGAAGCAGAGCGCCAAGAACAGCTTTCCCAGGCTCGTCTCGATGCCGATCGGCCCAGCCGCGTCCCTCGGCCCCCGGCTGTCAGGACAGCGGGGGAAAGGCGGAGAGGGCGGGGGCGATGAGTGACCGCGGATCCGCGCCCCGCGCCCGCCGCCCAGGCCGCTCCCGCTGCCCATCGGGGCCAGGGATAGCGGGAGCCCTGCCGCCCTGCCCGGCACCGGCCGAGCCTCTGGCCGGACCGGCCCGGGGTGGCCGGCTGGTGGCACCTACCTGGCAGCGCATGGAGCCGCCGTCCCGGGGCGAGCTGCCCTCCGCCGCGGGCCCACGGCGGCGCCTGCGCCGGGGCGAGAGGCGCCGGGCCTGGACCGCCCCCTGCGGCCTGGCCGGGAGCGCCGCGGGCCCGCTCCCGCTGTCGGGCCGGGCACCGCCGCTTCCTTCCCCTCACGGGTGGTGGCGGAGGTGGGAGATGCCGCGGCTTTGCCCCAAAACTCAGGGTACAGTGCTGGGGACGGCACTTTACGAGCCGGATTTTCAGGGGGATTCGCAGCTCCGCACGTATCGCGATTGCAGATGTTCGCAAACATTACGCGTCCACAGCCTTACGTGTTAAACATGTACTAAAAGCACAGGACAGGTATAGTTGGCGTGTAAAAGCCACGGATCCGTTTCAGTGCTGACGCAGGATTTCAGGGTTAGGGCCTGTTTCACCTCTGCCTGCGGTGCCTGAGCAGGAAGGACAGCAGGGTGGGGAAGCGCTGGCTCTCACCGCGGTGTGTAGAAAGTGCTGCCGAGAGACCCACAGCAGTTCCACACGGCATAACCGTGCGCCAAAACTACTCCTTGTGGGTGGCCAGGGTTATTTCTGTTATTGTCTGGAGACACTCGTAACCTCACAACAGTAATGGAGGAGCTCCTCCAGGCAGACAAACCAGAGGCAAGTCCACAGCCATTAACAGTGTGCAGAAAATCATGCTGCCAAAGCCCAGGGTCCACAATGAGAGGAGTCCTGCAAAAATCAAATTTACTGAAAACTAGGGAGATCCCACTGAGGCATACCCATCTAGAATCTCTCCAATTTTTAGCAGGCACAGGCTCCATTTATTCTAAGCACCCCCCGACTTTTCCCGTTGGGTGGGGTACTAGGAAGATACAACCTTTCAGAGATCCGCAGGCTACATATCTCCCCTCCAGCATGTACCCCCACACCCATTCTTCCAGAACCTGATTGGTTCTTTCAGGTTATCTAGTTGTTTGTAAGGGCGTGCACACACATTTCTCCTATCATCAGTGCCATAGAGTTTATGGTCAATATTTGTCATTTGGGCTGGTGGTCATTGAATTGTTAAGGTTGGAAAAGACCTCTAAGGTCATTGAGTCCAGTTGTTACCCCAGCACCACTGTGTTCACCACTAACCATATCCCTGGGATCCATATCCACAGGTTTTTCGAACCCTTCCAGGGCCAGTGATTCTACCATTTTCCTAAGCAGCCTGTTCCACGCCTGATCTTCCTTTCAGTGAAGTAATTGTTCCTCATATACAAACTAAGCTTGCCCCTGGTGCAACTTGAGGCTGTCTGCTCTTGTTCTGTTGCATTTTACTTGGGAGAAGAGACTGACCCCCCACCTGGCCACAGGCTCCTTTCAGGCAGGGGTAGAGAGTGACAGGGTCACCTCTGAGCCCCCTTTCTGCAGGATAAACACCCCCAGTTCCCTCAGCTGCTCTTTACAGGACTGTGCCCTTCTCTGGACAAGAACATCAATACTTGCTAGATGCAGCACTGTCTGTAAAAAAAAAAAAAAAAAAACAAAACAAAAAAAACCAAAACAAAACAAAGCAAAAAAAAAAAAAAAACCAAAATACCACCAAAACCAAACACCACCACCAACAACAAAAAACCTAAGAACCTCAAAGAACTAAAAAGATGGCTGAGAAAGGAAGCAGACTCTTTTCTACGTAATAATTCTTGCCTCTGAGTTACAAACACAATGAAAGTTAAAGTGATTACTCTTTCCAAAAAGTGTGTGATAGAAATACAATCATTTCTGCAGAGCAATTGTATTGCACCAGTTATTCGGTACATTGTGTCTTAATCCTCTGCTGCGAGGAACAAATAAGTTACTTTTTAAAACTGTGTTCTTTTGTGAATGATTAACTAGTGTTACAAATTGAACTCTCCTAAACACAGCATGTGTCTAGTGAATAAAATAATTGCTCTCTTTTTTCTCCGGGCTGAGTAACTTTGGATCTATACGTCTTAGATGGAATAGATCACTTTGACATGGCGTGTATGACCCAGCCAGTAGCTAGCAAGTGGCTGGCACATTTTTTCCATGCAAAAGGTGTACCATAATAGGTGTTCTTAAAGTGAAGTGGAGGAGTCCTAGCCTCAAGCTGGAAAAAATTAGCCTCTCAGGCCAGAAAACAGTGAGCTTTGAAGGATTTATCTGTAAATTTAGGGTTAAGACAACCATGGAATAAGGAGAGATGGGTTACTGACAATGAATTTCTGGATTTTCTTTCTTTGATCTCCAAGAAATAACTCATCTAAACCAATTCTTGAGTATTTTTCAAAGGATGGATCAGTCTTCAACTCTGCATTGTATGATTTAGTTAAAGGCAGATTATGTGCCTAGAAAGCAGAGGAATAGAGTATGATTTGTGACTCTTATGATCCATTATCTGTGTTCTTGAACAGCTAGGAAGTAGTTAAAAGTCCTTAATCAAATCAGGAATTAAGGTGAGGTGTAGTATTAGTGGATAAAACAAAATTCTCCCTTAATACCTCTTTATTCTGGAAGTCTTATCTTCCAGGAACATCAGCCTCAGCAAGAGGTAGGGCAACTACACTGCTTGGTTTCCAAGAATAAGTTTTACCAAAATTGATTTTGCTTGATTGTTTGTTTCTTTGTCTTTTTTGGTGTTTTTGGGGGGAGAGAATAGATACCAACCTAAAATTAAATAAGAGATAATTTTATAGCTCTGGAGGAGATATGCTAGCTCTGTAGAGACCAGGATTCAAAACTATCCATTATGATACAGACTAGCTCTATATGATATTCCCTTAAAATATTTCCTGTTCTGTATCCCTCTTTCAGGTACCATTTTCTTCTTGGAGCTTTTGGGTTAGAATATGGGTATCTGCAAATTTATAATATCTAGTTCTGTTACTTCTTGAGTCTATTATTTTCAATTAAATCTTGTCCTAAGTAAAGGGGCCTTTGCTGTAGCAGAAAGGTGTGTATGTATTCTCCCATGCCAATATGTACATTAGCCAGAATGTAGTGTATGTACATTTCAGAATTTAATTCTTTCAGATGTCTTCAATTTCAAAAAAGTTATGTTATGAAGTCCTCCAAAATAGGTGTATCCACTTTGCAACCTTTCTTTGTTTTGATAATGTTTAAAACTGAAAATGGAAATTTTCCTTTATATGTGGGATATCCTTACACTTCCCAAATAGCAGCTTAAAGAAGTTCAGTTCCAAGGAATATTCTAGATAGGGATGTTTTACCTACTAATTTTTCTTACTTACCGTCAGGAAACTTTGAACATTTAGATGTAGCTGGAGTATGCCCAGACACTATGCTTACAGTCTAAAGCACTGATTGTGCATGTGATGTTGAATAGAGAGAGCCACAGCATAGTCAGCAACACTTAAATAGGTACACCAGTCTGTCTGCTAGTCCTAAGCTAATTTTGTAACAACTTGTTACAAGAATTAGTATAAAATATGACTGGATGCACTGGGAAAACCAAAGAGGATTGAACTGGAGACATATTGTTAATCTTTAATGCTTTTTACCAATGATTTACCTAATGTCGCTGCAGAAAAAAAGTCTCTCTAGGACTGCACAAGATTGTGATTGACTAATTTCTAGCAGATTTTCTATTTCCTTTTGTTTTCATTTTAAACATTTTCTCAGGACTGTTTGGTATAAATCATGAGTTGCTGCTCTGAAGTTCAGATTTATACTTGGGAAATGTTCAGAGAATGTTTTTTACTCCAGTTTTGTTGCTGTGAAGAATTTAGGCCATGTTGATGTCAGACTTGAGTGCTCTTTCTTTCTTTTTTTTTTTTTTTTGAGATGTTGATGCATAATACTTTATTTAGAAGAACAAAGAAAATTCCTTTACTTCAAGCTTCCTGAAATAACTAGGGAAAAGAAAAATTATCACTCATGACATGGAATAACCCTTCATTACCTCACACACCCTTCATATTCCTTGGGCAACCAACCAAATCTGAAGTAATTTTAGCATCAGATTTTTGCTACTGAGCTCATTTGAAAGAAAAAAAAAAAAAAAAAACAAACAAAGGAAAAGAAGGGAAAAACAAACACCCCAACCCCTCAAAAAAAAAAAAAAACCCTAAACCCAAACAACCCCAAAAATCATTTGGAATAATCTACAAGGATCCAGAAGTCAGGCAGGTATAGGAGACATGTCACTGTGAATTCTAGTAATTCCACTGAATTCAGGTCTGAATTTGGCATCATGCATGTCAACACTGGTAATAATCTGGAAAACATCTTCCTGTTTTGGAAGGAAGGAGAGCTATTACTTGAGTTTCCATAGTGGAACAATTGAGAGAAAAACTTGAAAATATGAATCTGTCTGAGACACTGTGACCTCTAGGATTCCTGTGTGTGAGGTATATGTGGCCGTTTGACCAATGTATTTAACATTTCCCTTGGCACTCTTTGAAATTGTCTATTACAAAACAGATGGTGCAGTAGTTACTTTTTGAAGGGCTAGAAGAGCATGACTACATCTGGAATCAATCTTTAGCTCCCTAAACCAATAGATCACCCAGTTTTAAGAGGGCCTTCTAGTATAATTGCATTGCACAAGTACAGAGAAAGAATACACAGCTTTAAGGCAGAGTATAAGCAGTCCGGAACTATAATTCATAGGCACACAAGTCTTTCTGTTCAACTGTCTCATTTATGGGCAAGTCTTTTCTACAAAAATTTATTTTTATTGAGCAACAGCATTAAGTGAAATGTGTAACTTCTTCAATGAGATTTAAAAATTCCACAAATTTTCAGGGTTTGTATAAAATATTTTTCTTTTCTGTTGGCAACTACAGTATTCTTAGAGATTACTTATTTCATTTTTATACTGTCCTTTGCCCAAAAGGTAGCTCGAGGTTGTACTAAACTAGAATGTGCACCATCATCATTCAAGTAAAGCCAGTTATGGAGGTTTTGATGATTATCAAGTCATACAACATGTGCTCTGAAGAATGATGGGAAAGGGTATTAGGGCATTCAGGGTTGATGCTAGCATAAAAAACTGTTTCTGCAAACTTCAATGCCAAAGGAAACTGCAAGTTTTAGCACATAGAACCTCATATTTGAAACTACCTTGTACTGAACTGCCTGGCTAATATTCGATCTGGATTGTCTAAATATTTAAAAGATTAAATGTGTCGTTTGTCTTGAAAAAAAAATTGCATTGTCAAAAATGCACTGCTTCCTGCAAAGGTCTTGAATTTCTGTAAAAAAGTTGTTATAAGGCAAGGAATTTGGAATACTATCAAATTAGATATCTGAAATAATGTTTAGAAAGATAAAATTGCTCTTTTATTTCAGTGGGTTTGTAGGCCCTTCTGTTCTTTTGTAAAGCACCTAGAACAGGGAGACATGAAAGGCTGGCAGATAAATAATAGTTGTTGGTTTGCATTCCAAGATTACATTGTTGGCACTCTAATTATTATAATGTGAACGAATTTGAAACATTGTATGAAGTAAGCATTTCAGAATACCAGTTTTTCTGAAGCCAATGGAATTTCCTAGGAACTACTCAGATCTGTGGGTGACAAATGAAAATGAAGACAACTCTACAGTTCAAATTTGTAATGTCAAATTACAGATTGCAGTTACCTTGTCTTTCCATTCTTTATAATGATTATATCTGCTTTACTCAGCTTGAATGAGGAAGTTTTGCTGAAGTTTTGACTTACTATTATTTCAAATTAGTATTTCAGTTCAGTATTTTTATTGCAAGTCAGTGTCTTAGCTGCCACTGGGGGCACACACAGCACAATTGTAATAGAATGTCCTGCAAATGGCAGTCTATCTTAGGTTTAAATTCTGGCTATATGACATGATGATTCTTTTGATATCTGTTAAAGTATTGTAGAAGGTTTGCCTTTGATCTTTTCCTTACATTTAAATGTAAATATTATATAGCTGGTTCTGCAAAATGCTGCACAACTTGATTAATTCTACATTTAGAGTTTAATATTTTCAAGTAATAGAGTTAAAAATGCATACACTTTTATAAGCGCTCCAAAGGAACAGTTGTACTGTAAATAGAAGAAGTGCACCTGCTCTGGCTCTAGCAGGGGGTGGGCTGCAGCTTGCATCCTGCCTGCTCTCATACCTGCCTACTTGCCATCCACAGGATCCCTGCTGATCCCTGCAGATGTTCATCACCTCACAGTCCATGTATGAAACTGAATTAGTATTCTTATTGAAAGGAATTTATGCTTTTCACTCACCTGTTTTGCACACTTCCAGGAAATCATGCCTAGATCTCGACTGATAATGTCTTCCAGTGAGGCTGATCAGAAAGGCATTATTTCCACCAGCCCACATGCCCTGGTCATATTGAGCTCCTGTCTGTGATGGCTGACAACTGGAATGCTTCCTTTGTAAATAGGAAAGGTGTTTCTTTAAAAAGATTATATTCTGTTGAAATTTTTCCAAACCCTGGGAAAACATTGTGTGATTAGTTCTGAAAGCCAGTCACTTGGTACTTTTACATTTTAATATGAATCCATAGGGGTTTTTTGAGGGAGAGAGATTGTGGTTCTGCAGATAAGAATGAGTTCAGTTTCATACTTAAAATTTACATTAAGAGCTATGCTGTATACTGGCATCCAGGTAGAAAATTCTGCTTACAACTAAGTAAATGGCATTGCCTGTACTGCAAGTGGATAATGAAAGACTCTTAAACCATCTCTCCAAATTCTGTGTGCAAATCTGAGATGTTAAAATTTCTGTGGCTTCATTTTGACTAAAGGTTTCATTTTCTATTATATATAATGGCACACTTATCCACATGAGGGCACCAGCTGACATCTTATTCTCAGACCAGTGTGAAATCTGGTTTCTGAAATGATCATGATGTTTATCAATGTCTGTTCCATCTTTACAGACATGGAGTAAAGATTAAGCTGTTAAATGTTACAGTTCTCCAATTTTGGGGTTTTTTTTTCCTATTCTTAGGGACGCAATATTTTCACTTTCCCTAAACTCTGCATACAACAG
The DNA here is from genome assembly GCF_963513975.1 of Fringilla coelebs. Lineage (NCBI taxonomy): Eukaryota > Metazoa > Chordata > Aves > Passeriformes > Fringillidae > Fringilla > Fringilla coelebs. The sequence goes on from NC_140031.1 coordinate 16,673,271, forward strand.
AAATCTTGAAGTATACTTCAATCACATAGAGATGTGGGGATGTTAAGTTTTTAAAATAAATAAACTCAATATTTTTTTAAAATTTGGTTATATAATAGAATCTGAGGAAACATTCATTAAAATTGGTAAACTTTAGTATTTCTTAGCTTTGGAAACAGAACAAATATCCCAAGGTTTTAATGTCATTCTTAGTAAACTCACAACAATATGCAGTCAACACCCATTTCTTTTGTAGACAAGCATGCAATCAGGTTATTTTTACTATTTTATTTTTATATTTAGTAGAAGTTATACAATCTTAAAAAAAATGCAAAGATGTACTTGATGTACTCTGTAGTAATTGATGTACTCTGTACATGTACCAATGACTGTACTCTGGGTTAGGCTGAGGATCCAAGACCAAGCTTGTCCACTTCCTTTCCCTGCTGAATATTAAGAACATTGACCAATGTACACTACAACCTCTTTTCCTCTCCCATCTCCTAAAGTTTCAGGTAATCAAAACCGCAAAGGCTTGAGGCTTTCCCCAGGGACCAGCAGATTGCATGCTGCAAGGAGGAGGTATCAGTCTGTTACCTACTTAGGGAAGGGTACCCAAGCAGGCTGAAGGGTTATTTGACAGAGACAAGTGCATACAACATGAAGAGATGTAAAGGTTATGTTTCCTTGAAAACAATTTGACGGCTTTTTGAAGAAAAATTTCCTTTTTCTTTTGAAGTCAGGAACGTCAACAAGGCTTCAAAAATGAAGAGTCCATTCACAAAATGTTTTATCTTAGTGAAGCTAATCTTTCTAGACTCTAAGAAGTAGAAACCCACAGGTTTTTCCAAAGACTGATTTTGAAGAAATCACCCTCTTCTCTTGGTTTCCCCTGGCCAAGCCTGTTTCTCCACTGACTGTTGGTGTGAACTGGAGAAATCGGGGTTTGGGGGTTGATATTGGTCTTGGGGAATGTACTCCACTGGCATATAGACTCCCCAGAGAAAAAAAATGCCATTTTTTAGATGTTAAAGTTATCATGGTAGAACAGAGTTCTCTGAGTGGAGTGGAGAAAGCCAAGGAAAATTTCTTCTCAGCAGAAAGCTCATCGGGCTGGAAAAATAAGAAAAGGTGTTAAACTACCCTCAGTCTTTATTGAAGCACAGATACAGACACAAGCAGGTTTTGTAGCATGAGAACCTGAGCATGGGAACAGGTACTAAAAAATAGAGAAAATGTTAATGTACTGAAAATCCTGATGCAAAATGTTGACTTTATAGCATATTGTTTTCAAAAAACAAAATGGAAAAAAATAGCCAGTAAGTATTTCAAGTGTTACAATAGAAGAGGTTCTGCTTGATCCATAAAATATTTGATCAGCTATCTAGAAGTCTGGATTAGCTGAATACATATTCATTATCTGAAAAGCCTGATGCCTTGGAAACACCAAAAGATTTCTAAGATTCTAGATCACTTTTAGCAGAAGTCTGACCTCAATGTATCTCAACGTAGCCAACAAAACAGGAGAAAAATTCTATGTCCTTTGAAAAGAAGAAAAATCTAATGATGCATGAAGGAGGACCTAAGATTTCAGCATGCACACTCAGCCAACAGGAATAAGGCAGAAAATATAGTTTTGTTGCTGAGTAAAACACTAAGAGGGTCAGTAGCACTTATGGGAATGTTCATACCTGAGGGGAATTGTAAAGCTGATAACACTCTATGTGCCAGGATTTTTGGCACATGTGAGTCACAGCCTCTTGCATCTAAGTAGTACAAACAACTTAGAGAAACTTTCAGTCATTGCAGGAACAACAAGAACTAAGAAAAAGATAAAAAACAAACAACTGTAAACTGAAGCTGTAGCACAGAGCAGTAGCAACTCTGGCTAGAGTAGCTGTGATTTCTGTAGGAAGCTTCTGAGCGAGGATCTGTCAGAAAGGATAGGAGTAGGGTGATATAATTTTAGCTGTCCAGTATAATGAACCTTACTTTGTTGCCTGGGTATTTCTTATAGTTGATGAAGAGATAGAGACATCTTCAGATAATGATTCAGGTTTTTTATACCAATCTAACTTTAATGCTTATCCTGAGTAAGATATCTGCTGTCTAGAGGCAACTGTACAGTTTTACTGACTGTAGAAGGATCATCTGGGACGGGATTAGACACAAAACTTTGAGACAGCCAAAGTTAAGTGAAATAGTCCCATTTAATGATGCCTTCTGCACAGAACCATAGAATCAATAAGATTGGAAGAAATCTCTCAAACCATTGAGTCCAACCGTTAACCTAATAGTGACATTTCCATCACTGAACCATGTCCCTAGGTGCCATATCTAGACATTGGATGGTTAACCTGATCTTTTTCTCTAACCTGACCCACTTGTGGATGAGGGAAAGGCTGTAGAGGTCAATCAAGCAAGACCCACCTGCTACATGGCTTATAATTCTATATAAGAAACTTACAATAGTTGACCTGTCTCATATTTGGTACGTGAAGACCCAGGTACTAAAAGTGACACACAAATCATGACACCAGTGTGGCACAGGAGAAAGTGGTGATGTAGACAGGAGTCTAGATGCATGCATACTTTGCAGACACAGGCATCCTTGTATTGGGAAGTGTCAACTCTGGAAAAAATTTAGAAGTAATGACAGGAATCATGTGTGGTGTTTTCCTCAACTCTTTTTTGCTAATAAGTATTCAATGAGAGCATGGATCTTTCTGTATACTGAAGAGCTTCTCTTCCTTGGCACATCAGTACCCAAATAACAGTAAGTGGCTTCAAATGGATCATTTCCCAAACTAAATCCAATTGTGCTAACAGTATGAAGATTCTGTGATACAGGACCTAAAGTTTCCTAAAAGTCTCCTGATTTTCCAGTGACATATTTGAAATAATTATTAATATTAAAATTAATAGGAAAACCCCCAAACTCAACAATATGTTTATTAAAAGACTAATCTTTCCATGAGCAAAAGCACTAATGTGTTTTCCATGGGTTAACACTGATTGATTTACCAGATATCTCTACCATGGAGATAATGTACTGGTATGATTGGTAAAGCTACTGCAGTGAACTGCAGTTATGGCAACTTTTATCAAACTGCCTGCAAGAGCAAACATGTGCTAGCATAAGTTATATTTAAGTATTCGAGTAGAATTATGATGCTCTGCTACCTTTTTTTTTTTTTTTTTTCTTCAGTTAGGGGAATGTCCCACATTTTCCCCAGCACAGCCTCAAGGCAGACTTTTGGCCTCCACTTCCTCAGTCTGGACTTCTCCTGGACTCCTCAAATTTTTTACTTTTTATTGATATTTAAGCAGTTGTATTTAATAAATATATACACTGACAGGGACCTGCAACCTCTTTTTCCAGGCAGCAGCAGGACCTGAACATACTTGCTTCTGGCTGGTGTTTACTTTGAAGGACAGATGGCAGTAGCCCTTTTTCCCCACCTTTGCAGTGAGTGTAGATCTGCTACAGAATGTTTCAAGAGTGTGCCAGAAATGGTACCTGTACCAGCTTGAGAGAAACTTACTCTGTACTCATGTACAGCAGCTTTACAGGGCTCTGGGAACTGCAAAACCTGCTCTTTTATAGAGAACTGGTGAGCCTCAGTCAAATTTTGCAGGACAAGTAGCAATGGCATGTAAATATTGCTTAAATTCAAAGGATGTCTCTCTGTCTTTCCAAGGTTAAAACTACTATTGAATTTCATTTTTTTTTTCCTGGCTGGCCAGAATTTACAGCTAATCTTAAGAATAATTTTGTCACTTTCTCTTAAGCCTACGTATCTAAACAGAAAGAACATACATACAGCTTATTGTATGCAGCATAGTATCCTGTGGGCTTGAGTTTCACACACCTTTGTGTGCTTTCTGCAATGAGGACATTTAATGTCTCTTTTGAAGAATTTTCATTTACAAGTCTTTTCAAAATTCAGAATACCCTGAAAATATTGTAGATAACTCGCTAGTAATTACCCCTTTTTTAAAAAAATGCACTGATAACACTTTGTTCAACCTGATGCTAATGATTATTAGCCTTGTATTAAAAGACTAACAAAAGCATTTGTTACCTGAGTAGACACTCTCTAACACAGAGTACATACACATATAGCATTTTTAATTCTGAGAGTACTTCTGGTTAGTGGCCAGCATCATAATCAAATGTGGTAACTGCTGAAAGATGTCTAGGCTCAGCCAAAAGAAACTTTGCAGAGAAAGTGTATCAGTTCACCATGCAGCTGCATGAACATTGATGCCAGCTCCAGAGAGAAGGTATGGGTAGGAACTAGCAGTTGGAAAGCGGAATCATTTATTTCATCAGCATATGCCAAAATAAACTGCTGATGGGTCTGGTAACTAAGGGTTGCCAAATAACAATAATATGTAAGTAGAAACTCACTACTGATAAAGTCTTTTGTTAGTCATCCATAAATTTAAGAATAGAAAACTGAACCCAGACTTAAAAAGAACTCCAGATGTCTTATACCAGAATGTACTCATTCTCTCAAAATTAAATTCAAAGAAGAAACTGGTCAGAAACTTGTACATGAAGGTAGGAATGCTGCTGTCAAAGAACTGAAGGTTCTTTGCACATCATGCACATCATTATCAGCTGCCCTATGCAGCTGGAATCAGGGTGCTGGTAGCTCCAAGACACAGGCCATGGTTTTGTGCAGACCTAGGAGTGGTTCCTGGAAAGTAAAATGACCCTATATTTTGAGAATAAATCTAGACTCTGTGATTGGTTTGTCAAATTAAAGACTCACAAGTGGTTAGCTAAACTAAAAAAAATGATATTTGAAGTTACAATGAGAAATTGCTGGAGTATTAAGTAAGCTCCCAGCATTACACCAGGGCCTATGGATTACTCAGCTAATCTGGAATAAAGCTTTCTCTGTAAAATTAAACTCTCAAAAGCAGAAAATGATATGAAACTTCCTTTGGGCTAAGTACTCAGATCTCAGACCTGGGAAATAAATGTGATCTGTAACGAACCTAATAGGAGCTCAAATACTACAGAGCCTCCTCCAGTGACCTCAAGGCAATTATTCTTTTCCTCAGTGCTTCTGTTGCTACATCTTGAGAATGCTTCTCAGGACTGAGGGGAAAATGTCTCTTTTTAGACAGAATCTTCTAAGCTCCCATCGTATTTGCACATAACACTGGCATTAGACCAAGTTAAAACTGGTGATGTGCAGCTGTAGCCTCTTTATTACTAAGACTGAATAATGCACACAGTTATCCACACATAAATGAAAATGATTAGTGGAAGCCTGTATCTTACAAGCCTATGTTTTTTACTGTAGATCTTTCTTTTGCATTTAAATAGATATAGAATGGAGATGTTTGGTTTTTTAATTTTCAAAAAGTTTTTACTCAGTTTAGTGATGCTTTTTAATATCAGCAAGATGAGGAGGAGTTGTTAGTTAAAAGACTTGAGTTTATAATCCAGCATATATATGACAAGTCATATCGTTTACATGAGCAGCAGTGGTTTGTGAATCACTTCTACTCTGTTGTCTATTTTTCACTCTGTTGATATGTGATAATCCTGGCTTGTAAACTCTCTTGCCATGTCAGAGACGAAGAAACTGAAAGTAACAGGGCATTAATTAAATTCAAGTATTTCTGATCAGTCTCAATATTATTTATACCTTCTGTACCTGTTTCAGCCTGTCACAATTCCCTTTAAAAGGAATAACAGCACAGATAAAGAAAATGTAATGCTTTATGCAGAGCACAGGACCAGTTCAGATACACATGAAAACTGTGAAAAATTTTCACCTTGGTATTGTATTTGTATGCTTCTCACTGAGATTTGTCTTCTCTCTCTTCCAACAAAGGATTTTTTTCTTTTTTTCTCTTTTTCTCTTTTTCCTTTTTTCTCTTTTTTCTCTTTTTTCTTTTTTTTTTTTTTTTACTTTTTTTTTTTCTCCCTTCTTTTTCTTTTCTTTCTTTATTTTCTTTTTTTTTTCAGCTCTTTCATGTGGATAGGGCAAATTATAGCCCATTGGTTTTGGCAGCTATGAAGGAAAATTAATGTCCCCACATTCAAAGGCCAATATTTGAAAGGACTGTATATAGTTGTATATAGAAGAACCATATATTTCCATCATATGAATGAGACAGAGCAACACTGTCAAGAAGCGCTGGAAAGGAAAAGTAGAATATCTTTCTTTCAAAGGCTTTACATTAGCACTGTTTCTACATTTTGATCTTGGAGCTTCTTCAGTTCTAGCTTGACCACTGTCAAAGACATTCTATTGTTAAAGTTGGACTACTGGTGCTTCAGAGATTTTGCTACAGTTTAGCAAATGCAGAGGAAAATGTCACAGCTTTAGTTATAAGCATATATACGCATAAAATAGTGTAAATTACTAAATACACATTGTATATCATTCCTTAGGAGCTAAAGTACAGTAACAACCTTTAAAACTATGATATTTCCCAGGCTATAAGAATTTTCACAGTGGTGCTATCCCAAGAGGAAAATTTAAATATCATACAATAAAATGATGCAACTCAGTATCCTTTTTAAGACCAGTTTATTTAATTTCACTGTCATGCAGACTAAAGCAGCCTAGATCATCATAATCTTAAACACTTGCCAAGATGGAAAGAAAGCACGACAGCACAAAGATCCTAAAAGGACTTGTTAACATTCATGGAGGATGTGATACTAAGGGATACTACATATATAAATAGACATACACACATATGTATAGACACATATAATACATATATTTACAGGAGAAACATAACACTGCTCTCTAGATGAGAAATAAGGACGGATATTCACTGACATATGCTTGTCACAGATGTCTCCCAGAACTGGTGCATCTTGGTTACTGCCTCGGACCCAAGGTTATGCCCTTACACCGCCAAAACTTTTCTGCTTCCTTTTTGGTTGGTAGGGAGTGTGTGCAAACCTGGCCTCAGCAGACGAGCCTGTGGGCTCTGGCCTCCTCCTGGCCAAACCCAGCCAGAGCTAATTTTCAGGACAGCTGTGGGCTTTGGTTTTTTTGGGGATGCATTCTTCTCCCTCAGTCATGTTTACTTGTCTCTCAACCTGAGGTAATTAATCAGTCACTATTGTATCTCAAGTTCTGTTGGACAGCTTGAATCACAGTCCAGAGCTCCAGTCATGTCTAGGATGGGTGGGCCTCAGTGCTCATAGCTTCTTTATACAATTTTGTCATAATGGGAATATGCTTTCTTCATAGCAATGCTTAAGCCATTGCCCATAACATTTCAGTCTCTGGCATGCTGCTATGCCCAGAGCAACTGCGAGGCTTTGGACACAGTGCCACATGACACTCCAAGCCCCACAGTGCAGAGGCCTGGCTTTGGAGGGTGGACTATACAGGGCATGAAAGTTCGGCAGATGGATGCAGCCAGGGAATTTTGGTCAATGGCTCCATGTCCAGGTGGAGACCAGGAATGAGAGGTGTCCCTCAGGTCTCTGCCTTGGCACAAGGGCTCTTTAATGGTTTTGCCAATGACACAGAGATTGTATGGACCTTACCCTCAGCACAGGGTTGGCAGGGGACAGGCAGCTGAGTGGGGCAGAGACTGAGGAGGAGGACTTAGGGTTGCAGATGGAGGAGAATTTCCTCATGAGCTGGCAATCTGTGCTCAAAGCCCAGAAAGCCAGATGGGTGGGGCTGCATGGAAAGGAGCAAAAAGCAGCAGGTCAAGGGTGGTGATTGTGATCCTCTAGTCCATTTTTGTGAGACCCTACATGGAACACAACATCTGTGTCTGGAGGCCCAAGCATAAGATGAATGTAAAATAGAATAGAATAGAATAGAATAGAATAGAATAGAATAGAATAGAATAGAATAGAATAGAATAGAATAGAATAGAATATGAGTTCAGAGGAGAGTCATGGATGTCCTCAGAGAGCTGGAGCACCTCTGCTATAATGACAGGCGGAGCAAAGAATATCTTTCAATCCAATTAGAGGGGGATTCCTCTGCCTGAACCAAGGCACACAAATGAGACCGTATGATGACAACAACATGCAGATTTTATTTAACATGGATTTTATTTAACAAGAAATGTGAAGTAGAGGGATAGAAAGAAATAGCAAATAGCTCTCAGAGAGAGAAAGAGAGCAGAAGATAAGGAGATGGAATTAGAGGATCTTTAAGGCCCTTCCCAATCCAAAGCATTCTGTAATTCTAGAATATGCATGTATGTGTATTTTACCTTGATATTATTATTATTATCATCAATATAATTGTTATCATAAATATAATATTATCATGAACAGTAATTTCTTCATGTTGTTCTTGTTATTAGTTTTCTTCTTTTGCTTATTATTATTGTTTACTCTTATTACTATTTCTTCTTTTCCATCATCCGATTCTTCTTACTCCTATTCTTATTCTTCTTCTTATTATTATTATTGTTATTACTATTATTTACTACTATTTCTTCTACTACATTTTATTATTTATTATTATTATTAATAATATTATTATTTTATTTAGAAGTAGTAATTCTTCATCTTCTTCATCTTATTTTATTATTATTCCTATTCCTATAACTATTCTTATTCTTTTGCTGTGTTTTGTATGGCTTTTTTTTTGTGTGGGTTTTCTTTTTTTATTACTACTATTTCTTAAAGCCACCTTTCATTTGTTTGAAATGAGCTGTGTGTGTTGCCATCCTGCAGTGTGCAGTGAGACCCTGGGAGCAATGCCTCCTGTCTGTGCCCATTCTTCATGGATAAAATCTTAAAGGATCAGCAGTTAATCCTTTCAAGATGAGAGGAAATGGCCTTTCCTCCAGCAAAGGTTCCACCAGGGAAGGTTCAGCTTAAATATCAGAAACAATTTTTCCCTGACAGAGTTGTGGGGCATTGGAAGAAGTTGCCCAGAGAGGTGGTAGAGTCACTATCTCTGGAAGCATCCAAGAGTTGTCCTGATGTGGCACTTGGGGACATGGTTTCAGGGTGATGATGGTTGTGCCAGGGTGGTGGTGGGACTGGGTGTCTTTCAAGATCTCTTCCTGTCTTCATGACTCTGTGATTCACCGCTGAGCCACCTGCCACCAAATGTCTCCCAGGAGTGCTGGTTTGGGGCTGGCCACATCAGTAATATTTGGTCTCGCACCACATGTTGTTACTTGAAGATCAACAGAGAGAAAAGCACACGGGGAGGGGTTTTTTGTATGGTATTCCAGGGGCCTTTATTAGCTGCACACTAAAGGGGACCAGGGGCAAAGAACCAGGAAAAAAGGAGGGTCCAGGGTCATATACGGGATAAGGAAGGTGGAGCATCAGGTCTGAGGGCCAATGGGTTGAGGGAATAGGGGCAGTACAGAGGCAAGATTAGAGGGTAGAAACTAACTGGGATTCTGGGGAGTATCTGTAAGGAATGAGGACCAATAGGGAAAGCAGAAGTGAGGATCATTCTAGAAACTGGGAGGGGAAATGGGATGGTATAACTTGGCTTATTAACATAAAGGCACCAGGGACTGTGGAAGAACATTTCTTTGTGTCACCCTTACTTAAAGGGGTGTCTCTTCCCAGGGCATCCCTGCCTCCCTTCTATGTCTTGAGATGCAGCAGCAGCCCATGTGGCTCCTTCAGGACGTGAGGCAGACTGTGTGCCAGCTGCCACCTGGGGGCCCAGGCTGACATCAACAGTGGACCCTAATCCTCAGGCTGTGGCGCCAGGCAGGGGCAGCAGAACTGTCTGCACAGCACCCGCAGCGCCGGTCTGACATAGGAGGGATGTTTCTTGGGAGCTGGCTGCCACCTGAAGGTTTGGGCTCCCAGCTTGGGACCTAAGTTGCTGGGAAAACTGCGCGGGGCAGGGCCTGCCTCTGGCACGGGCTTCTTGAAGGCAGGAGAAACTGCAGGTCCTCTGGGGGCTTGGGCTTTCACATGGGGAGGCAAGGCAGAGAGCGGCACTTGGGGGCATGGCTCAAGCCAAGCCTCCCTAGGGACAGGCGCTGGGAGCCCGTCCTTTGCAAAGTGTCCCAGTCTTTTGTCTCTGTCTTCTTCTTCAGACAGCTCAAGGACGCTCAGATTGTCCCACTCATACTTGTTCTGCGGCAAGGGCTTCACCTCAGTGCTGTGAACACTCATGTGTTCCCAGCTGTCCTTCATGAGCTCTTTATCACTGTCATTTTCCCAGCTGGACTGCATGGAAGGCCTGTTAATATTCCCTTTGGACACCTTCTGGCCAATGGAATCTTCCTCTTCAGAAAGATCTTGGCCAATGGACTCTTCCCACTCAGAGAGTTCTTGGTAGCTACTGACTTGGGGGGACAGCTCATGCTCGCTGTATTCTTTGCAGTTAGACAGTTTTTGGGAGCTACCAACTTCTTGGGAAAGCCCTTTCTCCGTACATTCTTCCCAGTCAGAAAATTCTAGGTAGCTCCTGAATTCTTCTGGGTACAACTCTTGTTCTGTGCAGTTTTCCCCTTGGGACAATTCCTCATAGCTACCAATTTCTCCTGGGGACAGCTCTTGCTCCATGCAGGCTTCCCCTGGGCACAATTCCTGGTAGCTCCCAGCTTCTCCTGGGGACAGCTCTTGCTCTGTGCAAGCTTCCCCTGGAGACAATTCCTGGTAGCTCCCAGCTTCTCCTGGGGACAGCTCTTGCTCCGTGCAGGCTTCCTCTTGGGACAATTCCTGGTAGCTACCAGCTTCTCCTGGGGGCCGGTCTTGCTCCATGCAGGTTTCCCCTTGGGACACTTCTTGGTGTTTGTACATTTCTTGTTGGAAGATCTCTGAGTCTTCTTCATCATCGTACTGGAAAAGCTCAAGCTCCCCAGCCAAAGTGCCCTTCTGTCTCTCCTGTCCACCTTGCAATCCCTGTCCTGGGGATGACTCCCTGTCTGCCTCCTCCTCCTGCTTACTGAGTTCCTGGGCTCCCAGCAATCTGGGTGAGGGGCTGGAGAGGCAGGAAGGGCTGAGTGGGGCAGAGATTGACCTCTCTTTCCTTTCTGCTGGAGCTGCTGCTTTGAGTTCTGCAGCCATGCTTTCCTCCAGGTCCCTCTGTTCCTCTGGCTGCTGGCCAGATGCCTGGACTTCAAGCACAGCCTTGCACACCACCTCAGAGCTGATGTGCCCTGCTAAGTCCAGCAGTGCCTGGCTGCTGCCTGAGGTGCTGTGTGAGGCAGGGCTCTCTGGGCTGTCTGTCTCTGTATCTGGGCTGTCTGTCTCTGTTAATGGCACCTCATCACTGAGTACAGGAGAATCTGATGCTTTTTCCTCCTTGGGAGCCAGAGGCTCAGGGGGCTTCTCCTCAGCAGCTCCAGCCATGGCAGCAACAGCTGCTGGCTCAGCCTCTGTGGGACTTCCCAGAGCAGGAGAGGGACTGGGCAGCTCACGGGCTGCCTCTTCTGATACCTTAGTGCCTGTGCCGCTAGAAGAGCTTGGCCTCTTCTGGGCACAAGTTTCGGCATCCTCATCGTTCTTTGTCTGCAAGGGTTCGTCCCAATTTTTGTATCTGACTTCTCCCCATTGGCACAGCCTCTGGCTGCTCACACTTTCTTTCTGTTGGGACTGCCTTTGGTCGCTCTTGTTTTTTTCCCACTGGGGCGGCTCTTCGACACTGTAGCCTTTTCCTTGGGATAACTCTTTGTCACTGTTGTTTCCTACGTGGGATAACTGTGGGTCTCTCTTGTCCACTTCCAACTGGTCCATCTGTGAATGGCCTCGCACATCTTGTGAAGGACACAGATCCTGGTATCCCCTCCCTTTCCGCTGGGACAGCTCTTTGTATGTTGAATCTTCTTCCCACTGGGAGCACTCTTGGCATCTATCGTCTTCATGCCATGGGTATTGGCCTGTCATGTTTTCTTCCCAGCGGCACAGCTCTTGCTGTGTTCTATCTCCCCACTGAACTGTCACACCTACCTCACACTGGCATGTCATTTCTTCTTGCAGTTGGTAAAATTCTTGGACACTCATTTCCTCCCACAGGCAAAGCTCTCGGCCACAAATATCTCCCATTGGGGAAAGTTCTTGACCTGCATCATCTTTCCGTTCTTTATCCACGTTGACAAAGGACCCCTTATTTTTAGTCTTTGACAGGGGCAGGACTGAGCTGCCCTCTGCTCCCAGGCACTGCCTGCTGTGGGCCTGGTCTTTCTGAAAGCTGGCCAAGGGACTGAGGGGCTGGGAGCTGGGGTTTACCTGGTCCTCTTCCATCTCAGACGTCCTTTAATGCAGGGGGATCCTGGGAGCTGCTTCCTCCTGAGATGGAAGCTCTCGTGGGATTGGTCAGCACGGGGTTGGCTCTGCACCCCTTAAATACTCCCCTGGCAGGGTGGGATTCTGCCACATCACAAGAGCCTCTGGGCACCACAATGTCCCACGTCACCAAGGGTCCTGACACAACGCACCTGTGTCCTGTGTCACAAAGGGCCACACCTGGCGCCTCTTCAACAGCCAGACTTGCTGGAACTGTGGATTTCTAGTGCCCTCATAACTATTAAAATTCCAACTATTAAAATTTCAGCTATTAAAATTTTTAGAAATGCCTCTGCCTGAATTAAGGTGCAAATGGCACCATATGTCAAAGTGAATAGTGTGGATTTTACTTAACAGTAAACAAGAGAGAGAGAGGGAGAGAGAGAAAAATAAAGAGAAAGAAATAGAATAGAGGTGGGGGCAAGAAAGAGAGTGGCAGAAACAGATTAAGTAGAAAATATCACCACTCTGCTGATCCCAATGGTGTCCCATTGATGGTCTCCATGAGGTCTTCTTGATTGTGAAAGGAAACATTGAGTTCAGTGGATGGATATACACTTGGGCTGGGTGGGAAGGAGGCCTAGGTACCTCCCCAGGGGAGGGGGAAAAGTTTGACACAGTCTCTTGCAGATCTCTCTGAATCTGTTGCATCACTTTGTATCACCTGCTCTGCTGCAAGGCCTCAGCAATGAGTCTGGGGAGAGCTTTGTGGGTCTTTGGTGGATTACAACACCTCCACAGTGCCCCGCATGTGCATGTCCCATGGATGTGGCCTTCCTCCCTCTCTGTGGGAGGTTTTACAGCTGAGGCAGTTTGTGTAAGGGAGGATGGGTCACTGATGTGCTGGGAAGTCAGTGCGCATCCCCAGAGTGGGGCATTACTGTGGAGCTCCTCAGCTTTATTTCACCGTGCAATCCCAGGCAGCTAGAATACTTCTGGTGGGACAGACAAATTTACAGAGTGTGTGACAGGAAACTGTTAGATATTGATAATATGCAATTATACATGTTATAAACTGCAACTATTCCATGTTCGGTACCTTTACTGAAGGAAAATTTGCAACTAGGTAATTCTCATATGACTGGCCTTTAGCTCTTGGCATTTATCAACGGTATTGGCCATTACATCAGTGTTACATTTAGTCATGGGGAAAGAAGTTGTAAACAGCCCCTCAAAAAAGGGATCAAGGGCATAATTGATTTAAACTGACCCTGACAATGAAGTGGTCTCATTACAGGGCTCTGCAGCCAGGGCCCATTAAAGTAATCGGGTGTTTTTTCCTGGATGCTTTTGAGACACTGAAATTTTGTCAGCATTGAAATAGAATGAACTGCCAGGAGTGTATTTGTAGATGTCAATGAAATCTCTTTCAATTCAGTTTTTCTAATTCCACTCAGTATAAGACAGAAAAGTATAGGTTACTCTGTGATAGATTTATGAATAGAAAACAAAAATCTTAGGAACTCCATTATCTGCCCCATTTATTTTCATTTTTCTATGGCATCTCCAGGGTTTCCAGCTATAACAATTTCTGAAAGGGTTATTCTTCCAAGAACATTTTTTTTAAGGGATAAATAGAAGAACAATATATCTGTAACATGAATTTTTAAAGTTTCCAGAGAGAAAGTACTTTTTTTATCCCTTCCAGGAAATGTTTTTTGTAATGCAAACATTCAACCTTTTAATCAGTTCAAGAGAATTGGATACCTGCAGTTACTCTGGGGATTATGCCTTCAAGATGCTAAGGAAAATATTTTCCAAGTGGGATCAGGCAGGCACTAGAGCAGGTCGCCAAAAGGGATGTGTGGCCTCCATTCAGCTCATCTGAGCAAGGCATTAAGTAGTCTGAGGTGATCTTTCAGGTAGTCCCGGTCTGAACAGGTTCTTGGATTGGGTGATATCCCATGCTCCATTCTAAAATCTGTTCTTCTCTTTGAAGAACTATTATTTTGAGGACTTACACAGAAAGTGCTAACTTCTTCAACTCTTGCACTTCAATTGACAGGAGATATCTGTGCTCAGGGACACTTATTGTCTACTCAGACTTGGGCCTTTATTAATTAGTAAAATAAAATAACTGACTGAGAAGGAGAAATTTTTGAGGATTTTTACAAAATAAGTGTGATTTTAAAAATGCATCAATTTTCTTTTGACCTTAGGTAAGTACTGAATAATCTTAGTTATGAATAATAGAAAATTAATTTCGATTTACAAAAACTACTTTTGTAGCAGCCTAACACAAGTTTCTTGAAAGGGGTTAGCTCCGATCTACATATTCTTGAGAACAAAAGCTGGCCATTTTCTCTGTGTAGCTTGGACACAAAAATACTTTTGTGTATTCATTGTTCTGACAGTTTCACATGGTCAGAGGTATCAGGAATTTGAAATCAGCCCTGATACATAAAAATACCCAAACAAGTTCATGTTTTTTCTTTAGTTGAAGCATGGTTTGGATTTTTTTTTGTCCAGGTAGTGAGTTTGGACCACAAAATGCTGATCAACAGAGCTAGCCCAACCTGTGGGACTCTTCCCATCCAGATATTTTCTCAACCCAATAGGTTGTAAACTGCTAAATTGCAGAAAATGTCATTGTTTGTCTATATTCCTTGGAGAGTAGAAGACCTGGTTCCATTATTTGACTCATTTTTGTGGGTTTCTTTCAGACCTCTCAACATTTGTTTCTTGCTGGCTGAGTCTCTGGGGATATAAGAAACAAAGACCGGCACGTTTTATGCCTTTAGCGCTGAACAGCACTGTGGCTTCTCTGGTTACCGTATGTCCCAAAAAGAAAATGTGGGGTGCCAGATGATGCAATGACATGTGCCATGCTACTGGGTGAATAGAAGTGTCACACAGGATTCAGCTGCACCACTTTCTTGCCTGCAGGTCTGCATTCTCATTCTTCCTCAATTTGATGCTTTCAGAGTTAAAGTTCGTGGGGCACAACTGAATGCAAAGATCTAATTCTCTTGGTTTGAGGGACTGAAATTAGAATCATATTTGCACTAGGCTGTCATAGTATTCTGTTAAGAAACAGGCTTTTTCAGGAAGTTTTAGGGTTGAGCTGAGTAAGAGTCATCCTCTTCTCTTTCAATAAGGAGCAAGCAATGAATACATTCTTGATTAAGGTACCTGGCTAGCTACCCAGAGTTAAGTGAGATGAAACCAGAGAGAACACAAATGCTAACAAGGCCAGCCCTAATCCAACAGTCTGAATCCACAATTTAGTTTTCCTAGGAGTCACACAGACCCAGCCTGTTTAACCTTTTTTCTGTGTTTCTGTCCTTCGATTTTCATATGTCAATGACATAGTCCTTACTAGCAATATGCGGGTTCCTACTCCATGCTAATTAATTTTTCTTTAGTGGGGAAGTTAACAATAGCAAGCTACCTAGCATGTCTCAAGGTCCAAACCTGCCCAAAGGCAGGAACCACAGACCACAGACGAACTGATGCATGGGACAGTTTTTGGAGGCAGAACAATAGACAGGCAGAGAAGAGGAAAAAAAAAGAGATGCTGAACTGAGGATGTGAAAGATGGGAAGAAGAGAGGAAAATGAGGGCTGACAGAAAGTCTTCAGTTATGAGAATATACATCTGGGTTTTTACAAGAAATGTAGAACCCCCCAATTCCAGACAAAGTCCAGAGCTATGTGAAGTCTCCCTCGGTGCAAGTAAGTTATCTCCATATCACCCTGTACTCCAGCCCTTCCACCCTGTTACAGAATGGAATCCAGCAGTAGCTCAAAAATTCATCCAAGAGATTCAGAGTCTGATTTGGATTTTATTCTGCCCTGCAAATATGAAGTGACAAAGTAGTTTTGAAGTAGAGAAAAAGTAAAATATGCGGAAAGAAGGGAGAAATGCAAAGCTGGCTAAAATCAGAAAGGTGAATTATGGCTGATATGCATAGATTCTGTAGGAATTTCTTTTTCCTCTATTTGTTAAATATTTCCAGTTTGTCTATCTAGCTGTCATTTTGTAAATATTCAATGATTGTCCACTAGTCAATACCAGGTGCATCTTTCTAGCCTCCCACTCTTCTGGGATCAGAGAGCTTTCTCTACCTCCTCTCAGTTTTCTCAGTTACTCACTTTTTTTTCTGGGAAGAGACTTCATTCTGCTGCAGAATATGTCCTGCAGTGGTTTGGGACTCCTTCTATCTCATTGAAGCTTGTATGCATGAATAAGGGCAGTGGATCTGGTGCACTCCTTTTCACTGCTGAGTCAACATTTGGAGCCATTTTGTATCTCATTAGACACATAGAGTATTTTAGCATTTAAAATGTCAGTGTTTTCTAAAAAATATTTTACTTCATTTACTTCATATGCAAGGAATTAATATCCTAGATTTATATGCAAGGAATTAATATCCGAGATTTATATGCCAGACTGGCAAACAGGAGAGGGAAGGGTGTCTAACAAATTTTGTCACAGTTTTTGTCTTAGAGGTTTCCCAATTTTTCTCTGACCATCTGTTTTATGTATGATTATTCTACTACAAACCTTGTTATGATACCACAATAATTTTATAAATATGCAATTAGAGGTGGGCTCAGTTCAGCCTGAACATTTGTGTGTATGTTTCTGTGTTTATCTTTGCCTCTGTGTAGGCAAAGGAATCCAAACCTGGATTCAAGTCCAAAGTCCTCAGATGGTCCCTGTCATTGCAGAAGGCTAAGCCAAAACAGCTGAGCACAACTTTGAAGACATTTACATTCTAAATCCTGGTCCAAATGACTAGAATTCCTTTCCTTCTGTCATCCCTTTAATCTAAATTGAAGATAAGATCTAGGGAGCGGGGGGAAAAAGGAAAGACAATATCAACAGTTGATATTAATTGCCCTTTATCAATCCCTGAAGGGTTCTCAAAATATTTAAACAATCTGCTGCTAACAACATTAATAAACTAAATGTGATAAAGAAGAAAAGCCAGTAATTACAGCAGAGTTTAAACATCACATCTAATAAGTAACAAAGACCTCTAAATTAAACAAATAAAAAAGATAAAACAGAAAGCATTGTAAAAAAAAAAAAATCAAAGCATTGTCCTAAATAGTGTAGAGGTCACATGAATTAAATACCTCTTATGTCTTTCCAGAAAGAAAACATCCTTAAAAGCCTGGAAGAGCTGAGTTCTAAATTAATTCTTCATCAGCATTCAAACTGCTTCCCCCTCCCTTCTATCCCAGCATTTTTCCTAAGGCCTCATGCTTGACCCATAAAAACCATGTAATTGTAATAAACAAAAAATAAACTTTTGACCATTAATGGAAGATTAGAGTGTTGTAGGAAGTAGGTGGAGTATGAAAGCCTTAAGCCAAGAGTATATTCAAGGCCTGAGAGAGGCTCTTTTTATGGAATATATATGAAATGCGTGGAATTTATTTGGTATTTATTGCAATTACGCATTCTCTTTGCCAACCAGTTATATTTACTAAGTATCAGTTACTTGCAGATTCATTTAATTTGAAGATAAAATGTTTGTTAACTTTTATGGCAGTACTGCAATGTTGTAGAACCCAAATTTTTGCCAAAACAATCCCAGTCGGGCCAATTTGCAAAAGCTTGTGGTGTGTTTGCTTAACACAACTTTTTGGGTTAGAGATCAGGCTGCTGAATTGTACCTTACATGGTTTTTCTTTCACTGGACTTGAATGGACAGATACCTTAAATCCACCTTTATTTAATTCCAAGGCCTTTGGGCAGGCAGCTGTCCAGCAATCTCTGCCAGCACTTCCTTCTCCCTACTGCTGAAACCTCTTCATCTTCATCCTTGATGTTTTACATGGCTGATACTCTTCTCTTTCATCAGTCATTTCTAACAAAGTGATGCAATGTAGTTTAATATACTTCACTCTAGGATAGCAAGAATGTTTTTTCTTGTTTTGCTTCCATTTACTATTAAGAAGTTACATTTTTATGCAACCCTACAATAATTTCATTAAGATGAAACATTTCCATTGAGATGAAGGATATGTCAGAATTTTAAGACTGTTTCTCATGTGGTTCTTCAGTGACATATATTTTTTCCTGTTAAAAAGAAAAAAAAAAAAAAGAAAAGAAAACCCAACAAAGGAAATTGGCCTGGGGAAAATGCCACTGAGATACTGTTAAGAAGTCTGACTTAATGCCAAGCAGCATATGCAGGGCGAATGCTTAGTCCACCCATTGTGCTTACAGCCACAGGGGGCTGAGAATAGTACCCTATGAGATTTTACCAGAAGTGTGGTAAAAATATTGTGGTATAGCTGCCTGTCTTTCTGAAATGAGAAACCTTAGTTTTTAGTTTAACTTATACTACCTACTGGGACATAGGTTTTTATTTCTGCATTGTCACTACATCACTGTGCATTCAAAGAAGTGCTGTGGATGACGTGCAGACTATTCCTTAGCATACTGCAAAGTTAGTTGTAACCTGGATACCACTTACTTCATTGCAGGCAAAGTGGGGCTATTGAGTCCATGGCTGCAGAACTTACGGCTGTGGTACTTTTACTAGTTAGTTATTCTACCAGAATGCAGCCTATGTAGATCTATTTCAGTCTAGTTTAATTCTGAGCATTGGTCAAGCTGTTTTAAGTTGCACTAAGGAAAGACTTTCAGGCATAGGGCAGGATTAGGAAGATGAAGAGAAAAATCATCTTTGTTCATTTTTAATTCTCCTGTTTTAAGAACAGTGTTGATTACCAGAGAACCTGATCCATCTTTGCAAGCTTTTCTTTTCAATAAAACAAGAAAAATTAATTTAGGATTATCTGATAGCTTGGAAGTGTGGAAGTGCAAAGCATGCTGTGCTGGCTCCCTTGAAACCCATTAAAGGGCAGACACCTGGCGCAATCACTGCCTCCTCACCTCACTGAGGTGGCCAAAGCAGACAGTTGTTCTCAGAACTGGAGCATAGCCCTGGCCTTTGCTGGTGGCAGAGCACAATGCTCTGCCTCTTGCTCCAGGCTTGGAACAATTCTGCTATTCAGCCTTAAGGAAAGGCAAGTTTGTTAGCTAGAGTATTAGCTACAACCTTCAAAACAAAACTTGTTATTATATTGTCACAGAATGTCTGTAGATTTATGAGGCCTTGGGAATACAATGAATTAATCACAGTAGTACTTGTTTGTTTTTATAAAGGTTTGCAAAACAAGTAATAAAGTGTTTATGTGATTTTTTTTTTTTAACTTCAAAATCCATTAGATATTGTTCTGAGTCTAGTTTTCATTAAAATGAGCTGTTCTAGAATACATCTAGGAGTCATGAGCTGGTTGAATGGGGTTAGGATTTCAGGAATTACAGTCAAAAGTTGAAAAATCATCAGATCCTTAGTTTAATCTTTGTTATATTTCTACTTTAGCTACAATAGTAATCTATAAATTTTATTAAAACTCCATGATAAAATCTATATTATTACAAAGAGAGCTAGCTAGGGAAAAAAAAAAAACACCAAGTATTATTAAAGGAAATAGGCACTGGCTTTCCAGTAAAATAAAAGGAAATATATAAAGCTTTACTTTATCTCTTGAAGTAATTAATAATTTAATGGAAGTCTTCTATTTTAGAACTCAGATGGTTTTTATTAGGACTGCTAAAATGCTTAAAAAACCATTGCATAATTTGTCAAATTACATCCAACTGCATTAACTAATAAAATATTTGTTTTCAGTAGTTCTGAAAAGGTATTACTTCAAAAGCTGATGTACTAATCATTCTCGAAAATCTAATTCTATTCCTATTTTACATCTCATTTCACATTAAGAACACCATGTCTTACATCTAAAACACACTGAAACCACAGGCATCCCTGCACACTCCAGCAATAGCAGTCTCAGCTGGTGGGGATGCCTGCTATCTCCATGCTACATTGCCTCTTGAAGGAGTCTGTTTTCTCAATTGATGACATTGCACAGCATTTATTTTTGTCAAGGCTTTTCTCAGTAGAGTGGCATGATGAGAAATAGAATAACCTGATGAAATACAATAAGTTAATATTAGTGCTGTACACAGAGCACCTTTCATCATGACAGATCGCAAAGAGTTTTACTTAGACTGTACATATAAAAATCATTCTTCACCCACCACTGAAATGCAGTTACTGTTACAGAAGAATAGGGTAACCATACCATGCCAGGAATAACAGCTTTTTTGAGTAAGGGAAATTAAGAAAAATGTCTTCATATGAAACAATAATGGGAATGCTTAGGGACGCTGGATCTAATTACTAGCATTTGCATTTGGTCAACGTGTTTAAAGGACTTCTTGTAAATACATGAATCAGTAATAGGAATAGGGGTATCCATAAATATTTAATTTGCCACAAGTTCTTGTAGCTTTATTTTGCTTTTTCTCAGAAACAGCACCTTAAGCAGCAAAAAAAGAAGAAAAACCACATATATTTAAGAATTTTTTCAAAATTTACTCAAAGAAGGAAATGGCATGAAGACTTGGGTCTAAAATGTTCACATTTTTGTACCAAATACTGGACAATTCTAACTGTTCCATGAGGTATAATTCAACAAAAAACCATTTTGGGTATTGTTGTGAGCTTCAGCAGAACATAAGGGTAACCCAGGTTTTTTTTTAGTAGATCCCTTGGGGCCGATTAGAGTGACCAACACTGAATAATGGTGTTCATAAATATCCATGTGTAGGGTTTATTATGTAAAAATTTGGTTGCAAAGAAAAGCAGATATGTAGGCATTTTGGTTATTATTGCATATAGTCATGTGCACAAAATCACTCTATGAAAAGCCAATGTCCATGAAGGAGACAGAGGAGTACTGCAACTTAATTTGAATAAAAGGAGAGTCCACTGGGGCATACACTCGTGCAGTTTCTCAAGGTTTTGGAGGATGCGGCCTCCTTTGATCCTAAACTCCTGGCCACCTGTTGCCCTCTTCCTTTCCCCATCGGCAGAGGTACTAGGAAGGTAAACCTTCCCAAACCTCCTACTACATATTTGCCCCTTCAACACATCATTTTCCTCCAAAGTTCAGAAATCCAGGCCACAATAGATTAGTACGGACCAGTTTGCCTATTGCCCTCAAGTTCAGTAGTTCAAACTGTAGTCAAACCATCTGGTTTCTGTAAAACTTTTTGTGGCTTGAGGCATTAAGCCCCATTTCAAAGACATTAACACCCATTTCTCCTAAAGGCCCTCACCAGCTGAGTTGTTTGTAAAGGCATTAGAAGTCCGTCTTTCCTATCAGTAATACAACAATCTGAAAGCATTGCAATAGGAAAGTGCAACATCACCCAAGAACATGCACAAGGCAAAAGAGAGAGAGAGAAAGGACAAGAGAATGAAGATCTCGCCACTTGCAGGCTTCACAAGAAAAATTGGTTGCTTCACAGTCTTGGTCGAAGTTTGTGGTCACAAACTGAATCCATTGGGTCATGGGTGAAGTCCCAAAGAAGTGGTGGGGAGAAATCAATCCACAGGAAAATCCATGAAACATAAAATCCACTGGGTATATATCCACTCTGGTTCAGGTGGGAATGCCCAGGTACCTCCCCTGGGGTGGGGACACTTTGGGAGTCCCTGACTCCTTCTAAGACAGAAGAGCTGCCTATCACACCAGCACAGTTGAGTCAATGATGGCCCAGTATGGCTGTTAGCTGAGATGAACACTGTCAGGCCACAGTCCATGTCCCACTACTTCCCTGGGGTGGGGAGGGGAGGGGCCCCCACAGCAGAGTTTTGTGCAAGGCAGGACAATTGAGCATGCCAAGAGACACCTGGCCAACTCCACAGGACCCTCTCCTGTCTCACTCATAGCCCATTCTTCACCTTCTGTCTTTTCAGATCAGAGGTTTAGGTGCTGCACACCCAAAATCTCACCTCCTCCACCTCAGCAAAGCACTCTGGTACCTGCACAAATTGGGGAAATGTCTTGAGTTGCTGTCCTTTAACAGTTCAGTCTCTCACAGGTATGTCCAGCTAGAATCCTGTCACACCAGAGTGTGTGAATCTGAGTTCCAGCGCCATTCAGTGCAATACAATACTGGCAGTGGCAAGACTGGTGCTGTGTTTGCTCTCAATGGTTCATGATACAGCGTTAATATATTGATGGGAATATCAGAGGAAATGTAACTGTAAGCATAACCATTTACAATGCAGATTTATGACTCTTGATTTAAAAATGTCATAAAAGTGTTAGAAGTTATTCAATGTGTGGTGGCTGTGTGGGATTTTTAGCCTTTATTAGTTACAAAGTCATGGAAAAGAACAAACATTTTGCTTTGAAGATTAAGTCTCTTTGCTGTGGGCTAAAAGCACTCCCCATCAATGGGCTCAGTTAATGTGCTGCATGCGCATTTTGCAGCCTGATCATTGTTTTTGCAGCAAACAATT
This sequence comes from Fringilla coelebs, assembly GCF_963513975.1. NCBI lineage: Eukaryota > Metazoa > Chordata > Aves > Passeriformes > Fringillidae > Fringilla > Fringilla coelebs. The sequence goes on from NC_140031.1 coordinate 16,695,824, forward strand.
ACTGAAAAATGGAAATGATCATATCAAGATAGGGAGAGAGAGAAGGATCATAGCTTTCTCTTTTTCTTGATACTCATTGCAGCATGTAAATCAGCATCAGTGATATTTATGACATTGTATATATAGGAAATCTAGCCAAATATGAGAGATGAATTTGATGCTTCTCAAAAACTTAAAAAATTCACTGGAAGAGAATGAGCTGAAGGGTTAAAAATGGAAATAACAGTTCATGACAGTAGGTTAAGCTGGTGATGAATTCCCCCTACAGTATCATAGGGATTAGTCTCATTGCATGTAATTATTGATTCAGTGGAAAAGGATATCAAAACTACAATAATGAAGTTTGGAATCTGAAATAAACATGAAGAAGGCCAGAAGTAATAATAAAGTCCACACTTAAAGGTGAGGAATATGAATTGGAAGTATTATACTGTGATTCAGTATGAAAAAATGTTACAACCTAATGTAACTAAAGAATCTAGACTTTATGGATATCAGGAAAAATTAAAGGTAATAATGATGGACAGTGGTTTAGGTGTCTGTAATATCATCTAGTTCCTAAAAAGTATGTTTCAGGGCTCGACACACATAGGAAAAGACAGTGAGATGCAGCAGGGGCAGAGTTACAAGTCATTTTGGAAAACTAAACCTATCTGCAGCTCTGACAAGTGAACCAGCACTGCTAGGTAAGAGCCATGCAGGGCTCTTAAGTTTTGTACCCTTCTAGAAATTGTAAAGTATTGCTTTTATGGGGTTTTTTTTCCTCACTTCTTGAAGGAAATTCTTGCATTCCCTCCCTCCTCCAGGCCTCACTTGAATATCTATCTCACTGATACCACAAAACTTACCTTCATGTTATGATTGTAAATCTATATCCCTTATCTCAGATTTCGCTCTCATGCCAATATCCTCCATTCTAGGAAAATCCGTCCAGATTTTAAAAAAGGGAAATAAATAATTTTCATCGAATGTTTGCCAACTCCACAGAATTCCCCAGCTTGAAAAACCTCACAGCAAAGATAATGCTGGGAGGGTGAAGCATGCAGTAATTAAGGCTTTAGTTGATGATAAGGAAGGCTTCAGTTCATACCCTACTGAGGCCTGAGTCACCAATTTGATCCTAGAGTTGTTCTGGCTCTCATTTCTCATTCTTAAAATGGATTTAATAGTCCCTCTATATATCATAGTGGTCTTGTGAGAGTAAATATGCCACAGATGGTAAAGCACTTAGACATTAAAATCCTGAGAGCCAGAGGAAATAAAAAATTATATCCTTGATCTGACTTTGGAGCAATTTGAAATTGAGTGCAAAAAGCTTCCAGAGAACATGCTAGACACAATTGCCTAACTTACAGCACATATTTTATTCCATTAATTAAATTTCCCTTATTCCTATGAATTGTCCATAAGCGGTTTAGGAACATAAGAATTCCCATCCCACGAGGAGGAGTTTAACGGAGGGCAGGCATTGTGGCACTGCAGCAGGGTGAGCAGCACACAGCCTCCCCCAGGACTAGCCTCCCAGCTCTCCACCATCTGTGCAACTCTGACTTCCACAGTCAGTGGGTTTTGATAGATGTTGTTCAGTTGATTGCTTTACCCCCTACCTTTTTTTTTAATTTTTTGATGTTTTGAGGTATGCTCTGAGGCTCACCAGAGAGTTGAATACCCCAACAGAAACAATGGGATGTTTTTCTCAGAAGAGAAACCAAAGCTACCCCATTACCATCAAGATGTTGCAAATATGGATGGAATTTAGTGAATATGTCATCACCCAAGAAGAAGAATCTCAGCATCAGCCAGCCCACCTAATGTGTTTTATCAGTAATACTCTGTGTGTGGTAGTGCTTATCTGTATGTGCTACTACATCTATAACTTCACCTATTTTCTGTGACTATACAGGGTCTGTATTTGAGTAAATTTGGGATATGGTGTAAATATTTAGAAAGATTTACAAACAAGGCCTTGCTTTTTAGCAGTGAATACTCTGTCTGCATTTCTAACCTGGAGATGGTTTTTTCAGTAGTAGACTTTCTATGTTTTCAACACTCAGGTTTAACCAAATGATGTTTTTTTTCTTGATTAAATCTATTTTTTGTTCACCAGCTTTTCTTCAGGAAAAGACTCATTCAGCCTCAAGATCATGTTCTTGTTACCCAAAGCTGCTAGTTGACATTGTCAACACCCTTATTAACTAATTCTTAAAACAAGCTTTTAGATCATGATCCCTTACTGGGCTGCTCACATGTGAAAGCAAAGGCAGATGGAATACACAATATTCCTCCAGGCCACAAAGAAATCATTAGCAGAAAACAGATTAAAATCTTGATTCCTTGTCCATTATTTAGATGATGCCTTTTTCTTGCTAAGTTCCCCTGCTGTTCAGCACACTAACTCCACACAGTGCTTCTTAGAACACTCACGTTTTTATCCCGTGTTTCAGAAGAACATAGAAATGACAATAATAGTGGCTGAACCCTCTTGGCTTTTGTCCAGAGTCCAAGAGAAGAACTGAAATAAAGTATAGTTCTGGGAATGGGTCTTGCTTTTGAACCTTTGTTAGGTGAGGCTGCCCAAACAGATGGTACTAGGTGCTGGCTAACTAACCTCTTCCAGCTTACTGGAAAAGAAACCTCACAGTTGTTTCATAACCCCAGCAAATCTGTCTTATTTTACAGAAATAAGGCTAAATTGTCCCTTTTTAACTTGCATGCTGTTTTCTTCTAGGAGAAATGCTGACTTCTTCTACAGGAAAATATCTGTGAAACTCTACAATATGATATATAGTTCTTTTATTCAGTTTTTATTTAAAAACATAAAACGGACAAAACTTTTAGGTCTTGGCTACTCTTTTACTATTAAATATGTCTTGGCACTTGCCTAGATTATGGAGTAATCTGTATGTTGCACAACATCATCCTTTAAATAGGTCAGCCAAAACTCTACATCCAAATACACGCTAAGCTCAGATCTCAGACTTTTACAGTTGGATTCTGTCTCTCTAATGGTCTGAATCAAAATTCAGGATACATCCAAATACCCTGAAGCTAGGGTATTGCAAATACAGATCTGGCATGTCTGGCACAAGTCTTTCAATTTCAGGCTTCTTTTTTTATTCTCCTCTTCCCCACCCCCTGTCTCCTCCCTTTCAATTAGGGCAAAAGCACATTGTTGTTCCAAGAAATCTAGAAGATATTATTTTCCAGGATGGTTGATATTCATATGTGAGAAATGATAAAGTGATTAACTTTCAATACATCTTGAGTAGACCCACAGAGAAGAGTAAAAATATGGAAATTCAGCACATATGTTTTGTAAAGAAAACCTATTGTCCTCTCTGGGAGGCTTTATTTCCCGAGCTTTTTAGGCAACACTTCTTTGTCCCATAAATCAACATAGAGGAGGTCCTGGTGCTCAAGCCTCTGTTACTAGCTACAGTTGCAGAAGGGTTATATGTGTAGTAGGATAGTTACCAAAATTCTGGAAGAGTCCTCTCAGAACATAACAGAAGTTGTATTTGAGGTAATCACACTCTATACAATGCGTATTGTTTTATTGTGGCTGATACTTGGCTTTCTGTCCTTAAAGCAGAGTCAGAGCTCTAATTAATCCTGAGCCATCCCAGTGACACATTTTCCAGAGGATATGCAAACTGAGACTCATTTTTCCATAGTTTTTTAATGTCTCTCCTTTACTTGATTTCTTTTTTGAGCCCAAGCTGTTGCCACAGACAAGCATAGGATAAGATCTCAGTATTTGTTATGTCTTGCCATCCAGGATATAATTTTTCCTAACTATCTTTAATTGAATGGAATTAACTTTCCTTTATAAGTCTACAAAACACAAGGTGTGCTCAGATGCCTAAATACAAGCGTTAACATTGTGTTAACCCAGTCTAGTTTTGTGACTGTGCTGCCCAGAAGAGCACACCAGAGCTTGGTTTGGTGTACTGGAGCATGTCTTCTGGCTGCAGGTGCTTATATTCCAGCACCTCCTTCATTAAAAAAATTAACTTAATATTTACAAGTTATTTAGTACATAATGACTAATAGGATTTATAGATACTTTCTTGTATTCTTGCCATTTTAATCATCTGTTGAGCACTTAAATTTGTTTTTTTGGCATTTCTCTCTCTATCGTTCTTGCAGTGACAGCTTCAATGCCCCATTCATCTCACAAATGCACTTTTAAACATTGTCTCAGATTTCATCTGCACCTTTTCCTTCACTATGCCTTGGTTTGTCCTCACCATTGCGTCCCTCAGGCCAAGAAACTTGGACTAGAGAGACAGCTTTATTTCTGTAAAGACTAGGGCTGGGAAATAAAAAATATGTTATCCTAAGCTGGTCACATGCCTTCTCTAACTACCACCAGCCACAGCACTTCATCGTATCCTTCATATTTTATTAATTCACAGCTTCTACTTCCCCTTTTTCATCTGATCCCATCCAAACTCAGAGAGGGAGAGGTTCGTGCCAGAGGCAGCTTGCTCCCTCAGCTCTACCTCTAGTACTAATGTGGGTGCTGGTAAATAAATAAAACCTCCTAGGCAGATGGAAGGCACAGTGCTGCCCCAAGGACTACACAGACTAAAGGTTTAACTGTTTTGCTAGCTGGGTCATGCTGCTCTTCCACACTGCTCAGCACTCACTTCAACATCTGTTGCAAAATGGTAGCTTGGATAAGGATTGACCTTTCCATCTCTAAAGCTTTGGTGCACTAGGACAATGTCTGAAAGTCCCCCTGAGTTCCCATGTACTAAGTACTGCACTAGAGTAGTCCTCACCCCTAATACGTCAGTCTTCGGGTTTTTGTTGATTTTATTTTTATTTTAGCCCAAGTACCATTATTAGGACGGTCTGTGCCTGAGACCATGAGAAAGGAGATGCCTGTTTTACATTCCTGTGCTGCAAACACCAAAATCTGACTGTAAGTTTTGCTGCCTTTTCTTCAAGTCCCAGCTACTATTGGCATGATTCATTTTTTGTTTCATAATAGTAGCCAGATGTCCCAATCAGGGTCCTGCTGTGTTCAACACCATAGAAACATATAAGAAGAAACAGGCTTTTCTCTGGAAAACTTAAAATTTAATTTAGGAAACAAATGTAGTATTGTAAACAAGGTGAGATAGGCATCAGGGTGAGTAGTTGCTGTCGGCTAATACTGGTGACCGAAGAAGAGTGCTACATCATGCACTGGCACTTCTATGGTGTTGGACAGCACTGGTCACTGACCCACTGTGGCTCTGTCATCAGCCATCAGATGGTGTCAGGAGCAAGTCCTGAAACAGAACTTGAGGCCAATAAGATGAATTTAGTAGACAAAACCATGCGGACTGATGGGGGAGCATATGGCTTGGTTAGGTTTTTTTCTTATTTTCCCAGTGAGGGGACACCAAATCCCTGACAAGATAATGCTGGGTAGGCTTGTGGAACAAAAGCTGTAGAAAAGTACTAAAGGGGAAAAAAGGCTCCCTCGTGCAGCAGTGAAGGGACAAATCTCAGTACAGGTGGGGATGGTCAGATCTCAGTGAGGAAACGGTGTAATAAAAGCTTGAACTGAGAGAATGAAGAAGATGAAAGGGATTTCAAAAAATTAGGTATTTTTATTTGATACAATAGTAATTTCCTTTTGGATCTGGAACATCTATCTTTCTATTTTCTGGTCTTGAAATACTATGTACTGTATCGATTTTATTATTTTATAAATAAAACCATGTTTTTTGGACAGACAACATAAGTAATTTTTAGAGTATATTTATAAAGTAATTTTTCCTGGTGTACAGGAGAAATGTGCTTTTCATTTAGTTGACCATTTGGTGGCAGTACATGTTAGCCTCACTTTTTGGATGCTAATGTGTTATTCATTATGGTTCTATCTCAAATTTGTTCCTCTCAAATGTGTCAAGTGCAGGAGCCAAATCTTTATATAAAGTCTGCATTGCTAAGGGGTGAATGCCTGTTCTTAAAACTCACTAAGAGAAACAGGTATTGATATGAAGAAAATGGTGCTCATTAACATTTCATAGTAAGTCTTCACCTATGACAAAACTGTTCCATTTTCTTCTTACCATTGTTTCTTCCAAGTGTGACATATTTTCTCAGAAATTATGCGTATAATGAAATATCAACATTACTCCAAGATTGCTTTCTTCTTTACATGGGAATTAAAATGAAGACAAAATAAATAAAATTAATGGCCTGCACACAAAGAATAAATTCCAGCTATATGATAAAAAACATGTCCAGACTTTCTGTAAAAGGCATGTGTTACCACACTCCTGCATTGCAAAGTACACTATACTCTGAATGACAGTTCTATCTGTCCTTCTTTAGAGAAGGACACAATATCTTGTTTTTAATGCAGTGCAGGTTTTGGCAGATCAAAATACTAAGTCTCATTAAATCATATATATATGTGTATATATATATATATGTATATATGTATGTATACATACACACATCTAGTGTACTAGATCAGACTGTTAAAACTAAGAGGAGCAACGTGAAAAGGAATCAGCTGTGGTGCTCATAGGGGTTGATACTTGCTAATCTCTGTTTTGATATGAGCAATATTTCATTGGACTGTTTGTTTTCACTAAGATGTTTTTTGAACTTATTTATTGAGCTGTGATACTTCTTGGGAAGTGTTTCTGGATGTGGACAAATACCATCTGCAGTAGAGTAAACTTGTATATAAAAAAGCTCATTAGCACAAGCTGAAACCAGGAAAGGATCCTAAAAAGGGCCCAGGGAGGGGACGCGTAAAAGTAATGACAGGATGGAAGGGCAGAAGGACACTGAGCTTCAGTGCTGGACAGCAGTCCAGCTTCAAGCTAACCACTATGCAGTGAACTTGTATTAATGTTACTGTGTGATCTCAAGCAGGCTGCATCCACCTGCAAAGCATTCCTGGAGGAAAGAGAATTTCTGAAATATGGACATGGAGGTGCAAAATACACAAATTATGGGTCACATATATATCTAAATATTTACGCACAGCAATGTGTATCTATATAAAAAATGAGAACATAACCTCTGCATTTTCAAGTGTCTATGAATTTGAAAACTGTAATCTGAATTACCAGTCTTAACTTTGGAAATCCCTCAATTTTCAACAAGAGCTACAGGTGCACTCTAGTTTGCAGTGGCTGTTGGCATCCCTAATTCTTGAATAGAGAACAAACAGTTGGATTTGATCCTCTCTGGCTTGACAGTCCGTCTTCCTGCATTCTATAGTGTTTATATTTATTCAGTATGGGACATTTATAAAACCTCAAAACGCCTCTCCGCAGGAGACAAGTGTCACTACACCTGAGTTTTGGGTTCTGGAAATGAAAGAACCAAACTATTTAAAATATTGCAATGTCATACCATGGTCAGAAATATAGAAGCAGCATTCCCTTGGGGTAGAGAACTTAGTAGCTTCTGAGTCATGTTGTTAATATCCTTCTTGCTTTGGCATCCAATTAATATATTACACTGAGAACACCACTGGATTCAGTTTAGAATTTAAACATTAATTTAAAGCATAGTTTTTTCTAGTAACAACTTTTGAACTAAGATTTGAACTAAGGAGCAGGAAGTATACTTGAAAATTGACTGATTTTTTCTGAAGAGATTTTGAAAAAACATTATTAGCAGTAGTCACAGTGTTCAAATGTTACCTGCAAGTACTTATTCCTGCCACTGGGAATATCCAAGTTTCTCTAAATCAGGTAAGGCTTGTGAGATTTCAGTGAACACCCCAATAGCAGAAGAGGTAGAGCTGCCATCTTCTCCTCACCCTCATCAGCTGTAAAGGAGCTCTCCTGTATCTCCTAAAATAAGGAGACTTCACTGGCTAAGGAAAGTTTCTTCAAGTTTACAGTTTCAACAGATAAAAGGAAGATAAACCATATAGCAGGCATTGATATAATGAGATACTGTTTGTAAAAGCTGGTGTCTGATTTCTTAGTGGGCATGTCCTTAGTCACAGGAGTGATTTGTGGCGGAAAGTCGTCCTGAAAGATGGATAGACCTGCTGCACACTTAGGCAGTTGTTTTGTCTTCATTAGGAAGGATCCAAGTTCACTGAGTTCATCTATGCTAGGACTCTGTCATATAAACTTGTTACCACATAGCTATGCATTAACCTGATAGCTCTGTGTTTGTTCCTTGCATATCATAATCTGCAGTAAGTAATCTATCCTACTGCTGCTGCCATGAAGGAGTCAATTCCATGAAAAAAAGACACTAGGATAGTTATCACGAGCGGCCCTATGCCTATACCATGCCTGCAGTGACTGGCTCCTCTGGCAAGAACTGGAAAAAACATGGGGTAAAATCCTGCTGGAGACAACTCTGCTTCTGTTCCTAGTGTGAGGTAGCTTACCTGTGGCCTCACATTTTCCTCCTATCTGCAGGGCCTCCCAAAATGTGTGAAAACTATAATCTGCCTTTTCTTCACTAAGATTTTTGTATTGTGGTAGTGTTAACAGTTAAGAACAAATCAATTTTCATAATCGAGAAGCATCATATAACTGTTGCCTGTCTTTGCAGTGATACAGACTTTTCCTAGAGGTTTTTGTTCTTTTTATACTGCTGAAATGGAGAAAATGAACTTAGGGTGGTTTTTTTTAAGAGCCTAAACCTTCACAGTTTTTCAAATTAATGAGGTTGTTAATGAGATTAGTAATTCCAGTGTGCATATACTGTTTGCTGAGTTGAGGCACAAGTATCTCCAAGTAGCACGATTCTTGTCCAAAGGATACAAAAGCTACAGACTTTTAGCTTGAAGGAAACACAGTAAGCAGAAGATATTTATGTTTTCAGGAAATTGATGTCTTCTCACCTGCAGTGGGACAATCTGGGCTTGTGCTTATGCTTTACTTTTCCTTGTAATTCTGAGATTATTATCATAGAATTATAAAATATGCTGAGGTGGGAGGGACCAGTCAGGATCATCAAGTCTGACTCCTGGCCCTGCACAGGAGATCCCCAACAATCACACCATGTGTCTGAGAGTGTTGTCCAAGCTCAGTCCAAACTCTGTCAGGCTTGCTGCTGTAACCACTTTGCCCAACCAACCTCTGGGTGAAACCACTGATATCTAACCTACACCCTCCCTGATACAGCTTTAGGTCATTCCCTTGGGTCCTGTTGCTGGTCAAGAGAGAGGAGGTGTCAGTATCTGCCCCTGTACTTCCCCTCGTGAGGATGCTGAAGGCCACAATGAGCTCTCCCATCAGTCTCCTCCAGGCTGAACAGACCAAGTTACTCAGCTACTCCTCATGAGGCCTCTCTTCCAGAACTTTCACCACACTCAAGGCCTTCCTTTGGACAGACTCTTACAGTTAAATGTCTTTTTTATTCTGCGGCACCCAAAAGTGTCCCCAGCACTCGAGGTGAGGCTGCCCCAGTGCAGAGCAGAGCGGGACAATCCCCTCCCTTGCCTGGCTGCTGATGCTGTCCCTGATGCCCCCAGGACACACCTGGCCTTCCTGGCTGCCAGGGCACTGCTGGCTCATGTTCAACGTGCCATGGACCAGAGCCCAGGGCCCTTTCCATGGCACTGCTGTCCAGCCTCTCGTTCCCCAGTCTGTCTGTACAGCCAGGGCTGCCCCATCCCAGGTGAGGATCCACCACTGTCCCTTGTTAAATTTTATACTGTTGTTGATTGTGGCCCTCTAATTTGTTAAGGTCTTTCTGCAGGGCCTTCCTGTCTTCAAGGGAGTCAACAACTCTTCCCAGTTCAGCGTTGTTGGCAAATGCACTTAGCATTCCTTGGAGTTCTGCATTGGAGTGGTTAACGAAGATCTTGAAGGGCACTGGACCAAGGATGGAGCCCTGTAGAAACCCCCTAGGGACAGGTCACCAGTCTGATGTCACCTCCTTCACTGAAACTTGCCCATGAGCCAGTTCTCATCCATCCCATGATGTGTTTGTCCAGCTGTGAGCTGGACATTTTGTCCAGAAGGATACAGTGAGAGGGAGCAATGGAAGCTCTACTGAAATCCAAAAAGATCACATCAGCTGGCTTCCCTTGATCAGCTGTGTGGGTTACCTTTTTATAAAAGGAAATGACATTCAACAAGCAAGATTTCAGACATTGTGAAGCCATGCTGTCTGTAGGCAATATTTGAAAATGACACTGTAAATATCAATTCCCACCACTAGAAGTGAAGTTCTAGAAGTTCTAGAAGTGAAAGCATGCATTGGCTACTGTCATTTCTGCTTTAAACCATCCATATCATGTTGCTTTAATATGTGGCTATATTGCTGCATGGAAGATGTGTTCTGACCACTTCTGTGGGCTTCACCTGTGCTCAACAGCTACAGCTTCCTGGCAGTATGATGTCAGGAGAGCAGCATATTTAATGAGTACCATATATCCTGCATGGCTACAAGAAATGAACACTATAAATGCATATCTTCTAAACTAAGTGGGAAATTGCCTGTCCATTACTCTGGGACACTGCATGATTTTGTGCCTTCAATGCCCTTTACGTTCAAAAATTAATAATTTTCTTCTATTAAAGCCATAGCATGGCTTTTACTATGTTATAGCAAGATGATAGGTAAGAATAATTTGACTCCAAATCTATTTTTGAAAATGACTACTTCATCTACACAAAATTTTTGCCTGCAGCCAAAACCCCTGATCTTTGTATATATTGAGTTTGCATGACCAAGTTTTGGTAGCCGTGGGGCTACAGGGAGGGTTTCTTTGAGAGGCTGCCAGAAGCTCCCCTATGTCCAGCCGAGCCAATTCCAGATGGCTCCAAGATGGATGTGCTGCTGGTCAAGGCTGGGCCAATCAGAAGTGGTGGTAACACATCTGTGATAATATATTTAAGAAGAAGAGTTATTGCACAGTTGTGGCCAGAGAAGAGTGGGGTGAGAATATGAGATGGAGCAGCTCTGCAGACACCAAGGTCGATGCAGAGTGAGGGGCAGGAGGTGCTCCAGGCATTGGAGCTGAGGCTCTCCTGCAACCTGTGGTGAGGCCATGGTGAGGCAGCTGTGGCCCTGCAGCCCATGGAGGACCACAGGGATGCAGAGATGCACCTGCAGCCCATGGAGGAGCCCACACTGGAGCAGAGGGATGCCTGACTGTAAACCCATGGGAAGCCTGACCTGGAGTGGGCTCCAGCAGCGACCTGCAGACCTGTGCAAAGAGGAGCCCATGCCTGGAGCAGGTTTCCTGGAGGGACCCACACTGGAGCATACTGTACCTGAAGGACTACACCCCATGGAAAAGTGTCCTACCTTGCAGCAGTTTGTGCAGAGATGTTGCCCATGGGAGAGACTCACATTGGGGAAGCTCATAGAGAATTTTCTCCTGCGTGAGAGACCCTGTGCTGGAGCAGGGAGAACAACTCCTCTCCCTGAGCAGTAGTAGGAGCAATGAACTGACTGTAATGCCCATTCCCTGTCTCCCTGTGCTGCTGTGGGGGTTGAGGTAGAGCTGGGAAGGTGGAGGGTTGCAGGGAAGGTGTTTTTAAGGTCTTATTTTACTTGTCATTGTCCTGCTCTGACTTTTGTTGATAATAAATTCAATAAATATCTCTAATTCAAATTGTTACTTGGGGAGTGATTTCTCCTGGACCTTATGTCAACCCATGAATCCTTCTTTCTCTCCTGTCTAGCTGTGGAAAGGACTGATAGACATGCTTTTGTGGATGTCTGGCATCTAGCCAGGGTCAGCTCCCAGAGTTCTCTGCAGGATTTGTCCACTCAGAGGTGGGGTGCCGGTCACTTGGCTGGAATACTTACCTCTGAATACACTGTAGGACACATGCTCTTTTTTGTACCACAGGAATTGTGCTAAACATGGGAATATCAAATCAGAGAGAAAATCAAGTGAAGTGCTTTGAGGATGGACAACTTCTATGAGCGTAAGATCCTTTCATGTGGAAAAAAAGTGAACCTTTTTGACCTGAGACTGTCCTTCTTTTGACTATGGAGACCTCTGTTTGATAAAAACAGTGTTGCAGCCTGTAATTAATAATCAGTGAGAGAATCAAGGCAGACTGGGCATTCAAAGATAGTGACACCACCCTGTGAACTGTTGTGCTGGTTTTTGCTGGGGTAGAGTTAGTTTTCTTCACTGATATGGGGATGTGTTTTGAATTTATGCTGGAAACACTGATAACACAGGGATGTTTTAGCCGTCCCTGAGCAACACTCACACAGCATCAAGGCATCTCTTGTGTTCCTCACTGAACCCCAGCAACAAGGAGGCTGGGAGGGCACAAGGAGTTGTGAGGGAACACAGCTGGGGCAGCCGCCCTCAGCTGACCACAGCGAAATTCCTTCCCATATGGCATCAAGCCCAGCATGTAAAGCTGGGGGAAAAGAGGAATGGGGAGGATGTTTGTGGTTAGTGGCATTTGTCTTCCCAAGGCACCGTTACACACGGTGGAGCTCTGCTATCCTGTGGGTGGCTGAACACCTGGCTGCCCATGGGAAGTGGTGAAGGAATTCCTTGTATCAAAACCTACTTTTAGTCCACCATGGTGGGAGTGAGTGAGTTGGTGCGTGGGGCTTAGCTGTCATGGGGTTAAACCATGACAGCTGTCCATAACACTGTCTGTCAAAATTAGTTTACGAGACAATAACTCCAGTCATGTAATTACATTTGGGATTTTTTTTTCAGGAAAACCAAAGCCGTGAAGGAAATAAGTATTGGAGACCTGGTTACATCTTGCTGAATCAGAAGAGAATTTGAAGTAATAAGTCTACCGAATAAGAGCAGCATGCATGTAAGCATATGGGATTAAGCCCCAGCATTCTCTCCTTGGAGAAAATGTCCATGCATTTAGCAGGAGCAAAAATGATGAATATGTGCCCCATTTTCAACTTAAGCAAGTAATAATGTACAGTCACCAGCGGGGTTATTGTAATGTCCCCTCCTTTATGTTTAAATAAGAAAAGAAACCCAGACATAGACACTACTGCTGCTGGATTTGTTTTATGTAAAATATTATGCTGGCCCTCAGTTCATGAAGTATACAAATAGGTAGAGTCAGAAAAGCTCTGTTACCCCATTTCCTAATCAGTAATTAGATAGTTATGGCACTCTTGCTGGACCTTTGCGTAGGTAATACTGGCTTGCCACCAGACAGAAAAGAAGGCTGTAATTCAGTCTCTCCACGTGCATGTATTGACCAGTTTCATTTCAGTTCAGGACATTGTGTCCCTCTGTCTGTGACTCTGCCCCTTCACTACTCAGCTGAACAGGAGCAAAGGGCTTTTCTAGTGAGTCTTTGCCACAAGAACCAAGGCATGGGTGCTGCTGCTATCTGCAAGGGCAGGCACAACAAATCCATCTGTCTGTGAATCTCTAATATAAGAAAGGCTCTGGCTCTGCACCAGCCAATGCAAGCACCCACTGAAGCTGGGACAGACCTGGTCTGGGTGACATCATCGTGGCACCATTGTATTCTAGTCAGTGGGAAGGGTAAATGAGGAGAAGAGAAAGGGGGTTTTCCTCAGATGACGTGATCTCAGCTGCCCTACCTGGGAGGAAGGGAGGAGATGAACATGAAAATGAAGGCTAAAGTAATGGGACTTGTTCTGGAGCTGTGGCCTTGTCTCATTGCCACATGGCAGGGGAGAGACAGGAAAGGCTGAAAAGACATGAAATTTTACTAGTCCCATCCTATAGACTTAATTCATTTTACATACCCAGTCTAGTTTTCAAACAAATTCAGATGTCTGGTACCTCCATGTGCAAACTAGACCCCAAAATTACTTGTCTGGAAATGATCCATGCATAGTTGTGTACATTAGAATGCCCAAATCTAAAACCTGAGAGCAAGCTAAGCCAGGAGCTACCTTATGTCAGTGAGCACACAGCTGCATGGGGCTAGACAAAAAATAAACTCTAAGGATAGTTGTGTGTCTTAGATCTTAGCCTTTGCTACAGGCTGCAAAAAATTGCTTTTTCACACATGATATGTACAGCCAGGACTCTTTCTGGAAGGTGTATGTTTCTAAAGAGTTAGGCAGAGCTCATTTGTTTCTTTAAAAATATTGCTAGAACTTGTTCCGCCCCCTTCAAAAGGTGAGAACATTCAAGAGGAAACAGATTCAATTCTTTCCTCATCTCAGAATATTTTAATCCCCCTTTTCCTGCTTTTCAGAAGATGGAGATCACCAGGAGGTGGCCTATTCCTCACAGGGTTTTTTGGGAAGTAGAAGAGGACTCTTCTTACCTCTTTGGGAAAATGGGGCTGCTATGCACAAAATATGAAAGACTGAGTGACAGAGGCAGAGCATGAGTCCCTGGTCTAGTGGTTAGGCTTGGGGCTGAGAGACACAGTTTGGGTGCCAGTTTCCATGGTCATTCTTGCATTTTAACTATATCAGCTAAAATACAGATACTGTCACGGGAGCAAAAACCAGAACTCAGAACTCCTACCAAGCTACCCACTTAAACTACTGGACTGTGTTTCACTCTATAAACTCTGAAGTCTTGTCAGTGCATTGCACATTTACTCAGACTGGCTTAGTCTGGTGGCAGGACATGTCTCTCAAAGGGAGGACATATAACTCTGAATCATCTCATAAACAAGATGGAACTAAATTTGGTTGACTATGCCAAGGTGGATAAATTTAGATACACAAACTAAGCAACTCGGGAGGAAAATTTAAGCTATTCCTATTAAACCCAGGTGTGTCTTCAGGTATAGGCAGGCATTTTCACCATAATGTCTTGGACTTCCAGCTTCTAGATCCTAAATAAAGTGCTTAAATCCTCGTTTGAACCTGGCCTAAAGCCCTAGATCTGAATACAGCATTTACATTAAAAATCACTGCTTTCTCACCTTACTTTTAGGTGCAAAGTTCACGGAGTTCATGAATATAAGCCAGTGTTCCTGAAAGTTTGGCAAACACAAGAAAAGATGGTTCAGAGAGCTGGGAATCTGGCAGACCTACAGCACTCAGATTCTACAGTTAAATCGTCCTCAAAGCAAGAGAGATTAAATTTGCCCTCCCAAGCACCAGCCTCACTAGAGCTCAGTGCAGCAGGCTGGGAGAGAGCAGAGAGCCTGATCTGCCACCATTGTGCCTGTAAATGCAGTGATATTGTGGAGATCCCCCTGCTAGCACTGCTTAAAGCACCGTGTGCACAGGGAGCTGCACTTAACAAGCCTGCAAGTTGTTTGTGAGCACAGCATGTAATATCCTGGCACTGTGGCTGATTGCTTACAGGTGGTAAAACAGACCCTGACATCCACGCTGAAAGCACCTCTGCAAATATTAGCCACTGCAGCACACATTGGAGACAGGTGACAAAAGTGCATCTGCAGCCCTTACTAACATATCTCTGTGCATTTACAGGGAAGCTGCAAGTGAGAATGACAGAAACAGCAGTGGGAAGGGATCTCCAGAGATTATTCAGTCATGCCTCCCACCTGAAGCTTGAAACTGTGGGGTTCTTTTCAGTGCCTCGCTGTCTTCTCAGGCCCCTTGCATGCTGACAGATTCAAAGATGTGGAGTGCATTTTGGGCTCTGTAGTACAAAAGTCAAATAAAAGCTTAAATGAAAAAAGAAAAAAAAAAAAAAGAGAGAGAAGAAAAGAGAAGCCAGGAAAGAGCCTCTAGTTTTACAAGACATGTCAAAGTCCATGGGTAGTCTTGTTGCAACTGGAATGTCTGGAGTTTTTTTGCCATTAACCTCAAGACGAATGGCTTGTTTTAAAGACAGTAAAATCACCATGTTGTGCAGGTGCCTCTATGTGTGGGTAGATTTCTCAGGAGGACGTCAGGGGCTGCAGCCACGGCGTTGGTGCTCCCCAGTGCTCTGCACCGTCTGTGGCGTGCGAGGGGAAGCAGCTGCAGTCCTGCACAGCCCTTTCCCCAGCTCCTCCT
The DNA here is from genome assembly GCF_963513975.1 of Fringilla coelebs. NCBI lineage: Eukaryota > Metazoa > Chordata > Aves > Passeriformes > Fringillidae > Fringilla > Fringilla coelebs. The sequence goes on from NC_140031.1 coordinate 16,711,685, forward strand.
CTCCATCACCACCCCATTCGCCTCCAGACCTCTATACCTGAAATTCCAGACTTGAGGCTGTTAAACAAAATGCCAACTGAATAGAGCAGAAACTAGTAAATGAGCAATAAAGGAATTTGAACACAAGGGGGCAATTAGAAAAGGAGTTGAAATGGGAATAATTAGATAACATAATTCTAAATGAATAGTGAATCTTAGTTAATCCTATTAACTATTTACAATAAATAGAACAAGTGGTTTGTCAAAGTACTGCTAGTTTTTCTATGGTTGGATAGATCAAGGTTAGTTACTGTTAGAACGACAACATTATGCTTTGTTTCCAACTGATGAAGGAGTAAGATTGATTTGAAACATATGGTGAAAAATACTGCAGTTCTTTGTTTGCATCTGTTATACTTTTACTCGTTAGTAATTGGTTCACAAGCTGCATTTCTATTTTTTTGGTTGTATTTTTTAATATATTAAGTGAAAACAGAGACTTTAAGCAGATGTACAAATGAGAGGATAAACATCTCAGAAAGCTTTGAAGCTGTGGGTTTTTTTTTTTTTTCTAGTTTGTTTTATATCTCTAGGGCTACACACAGGGTTTTCTGCTGGTGAACATGGGTGAAAGGCTTTTTATTGGGTCACTTGGACCCAGTGAGTTGAAGGTCCATATCTGAAATCCTGTAATAGCATTTTTCAAAGATGTAAGATTGCACCCAAAATAGGCTCACCTTCTGTGGTGCACCTCTGTTTTTAAAAGGGTTAATTTGTGTTGTAATCAGAAAGGTTCTGAAGGAAGTCCCAGAGTGTCTATTTAGCTAAAGCCAAGGCACTGGCATGTGATTAGTTCTTTAAAACTCAGTCTTCAAACTGTGAATAGCCCAATATGTAAAGTTAATTCTTAAGGGTGCAATGTAGTGCATTCACAGCATTTTCACATCTTTGCTCTTTTCTTAGATTATGAAGAACAGCTAATCATAACCTTGTGATCAGTGAGTGCATACCAGAGCAAGCCTAAAAGTCAGTGGAAATTACAATGTGTGTGCTCCAGTACAATCAATTTTGTTTGTTGTTTTAGTGGCATGATTCCTGTTTACAGCAATCAAACCATCATATTACACAAAGTAAATCAATAGGGTGATAATGTAGCTGTTTACTGTACTTATAGACTTGCCTGTGACTATGTCTAGGACACATAATATCGCACAATGCAATGTTCTTAATTTTTATTTCCCTTTGGATGAAGGTTGACATAACTCACAGGTACCAGCAAATCCCACCATGTTACAAAATATAACATTTATAAGAGATACATATGGTACATATTTATAGTGAGCAAAATAAGGACTTGTTTCAATTATTCATGTGGATTAGCTCTTTGAAGAAAAAAAAAAGTAGGTGTTACCTCATGCCCATATAAATCCAGGGGTAAAACATACCTAAAACAAAAACCCTTTTACGTGCTGTTACTTTTACATGAACATTAACATTTTTCAGGCATAACTCTGAACAAGATACACAGACATATGCTGCTATGAATCTTGGAGAACATGCTGTGCTTACATTTTTCAAACTATCCAACAATTTCAGCAATAAATTTATGCTGTGCCAGAAAATGACAGTATTTGGATATCCTGTGGGCACGAGAAATATATTTTCAATGCACATCAAATGCATATAGGTAGATGAGCAAGTTACTATTGGCTAAATTAGGAAATAAACTTTCAGCATTTCAGCTGCTTGAGACATCATCCCATGCACACATTATTACCCACTGCACCTTGCCCTGTACCCAGTGCATCCTGTCTGCCTTTCATTGAGATGTAAACAGCATCATCTCTGGGAGGAGACACTGCAGAGTCACAGGCCACTCTAACTTCTGCCACAGATTTACTCTGCAGCAACCCACTCATTAGAGAAAAATTACAAACAGTAAAACTGGGTCAGTTAATCGTCATTGAGTTCATCCATGTCTGTTTCATAGGATGGAAACTGCAGACTTTGATCCCTCATTCCTTTTCTGGGAGACACAGGACAAGTAGGGAGAAGCAGGAGCCAGAGAACCTCCTGAAGAAAGACTTTCAAGCAGAATACCACTTCCTGATTTAACACAGGATGAATCTAGCAGACAGTGACATTGCTACAGACTTGGATTTTCATGGTATTTAGGAGAGTTATACGCATCCACTTTCTAATTCATGTTGTGTCTGGGAAAAAACCTCTGCAGTTAAAAGCAGCGTTACTTTCCAGCAACATGGGCAAAGTGGAGATTAATGATGTCTGTAACTAAGTTACATTTTCTTTGTGTATTTTTTTGTGTATTCTCTAGAAATTAATCCATAAAGAGTGAGAACTTGAAGACTTCTGTGTGTTATTTGCAGCATGAGCTTTTTTGGAGGTTAGTGACACTGATTCTCTCTCCCTGAATCTCTCATATTTCCATAATTTCAAGAGTGCAGAACTGCTTCCTCCACGGCGTGCTCATCAAAAGAAATTGCAGTATGTCATGGTCTGAAAACTTTACCAGAGCATGCTAGGTTTGGCCCTTCTCCCTCTGTCTTCCAGAGACTTCCAAATCTTCCCCTAAGGGGAGCATTCTTCGGCTATTCTCTAAAAACCTTGCTTTGTTTCCTGGTGTTTCAGCCTCCCTTTCTTAGGTTTTGCTTTGTACGAATGAGTTGTATTCCTGAGAGTCGTGACAGATAATGGCCCATTCCTTCAGGTCCTCTAGGGTCTTTCCTAGGGTCTAGATCATACCAGGTAGAAACATTTTCTTTTGGGTTTTTTTTTTGATAATTTTTTTCCATAATAACTTAGCACACTAATTATTTGTAAAATCAGATTTGTGTGTTTAATAAAACGAATACAATTTTTTTCAGATGATTTGACATTTTATGGAATTGTATTTATTTGTGTTTCAATTAACTTTGTTAACAATGGCAAAGTTAGTAATGATATTTGGCAATCAAAACCCATTATGAAGTATTTGAACAATACAAGGTTAGTTAAGTTAAAGGAGATGTTGTGCAGAGCATTTCAAATTGAATTTGGATAGTGGCAAGCATCTGTGTGTTTGGAAATCTCTAAATTTCTGCCTGAAGGGTAAATTGAAGCTTATATAAACAAGAACTTGTGATCTAATGTTTGGGCCTTTACTGACACAGGCACAAAGACACACACAGATGCACACACATAAACCTCTGTGGGAGGTTACAGAATAGAGGGAAGAAAAAGGGAGAAGAGTAGAGGAAGATATGAGACATGCTAGCAGTCTATTTAATGTTTTTCACCCATGTAATACAGTTTGGCAAGACATTTTCCACAGTTCCACCAAATCAGACCTGTAAAAGCAATTATCAGTCATCATAACGTGAATCAAGCTTGAACTGCTGTGGTTCTGAAAAGCGTGACAAAGTTAATTGAAATTTAGGCAGTGAATAGTTTTCACTTCCTGAGATAAGGTGTGTTTTCAGGGGAAGCTTGTTGCTATGTTGGCTTTAGTTAACAGTTCTTAAGTCTCTTGTTAAAGGATTTGTATTATTTCTGTGGGTGGATCATAGTCTCATCCAATTATGACTTCAGTACAGCCAAGCTTTGTGTCATATGCTTTACTAGCCCATACTGGTTTGCACATTCCTTTCACTTCACAGGAAGATTTAAAAAAAAAAAAAAAAACCCACAAAATTTTCTCTCTCAAGTGATTACAAACAGTACTTTGGAAGTATCAAATTCTACTGAATGTTCATTTCATTCCAAAAATATCATTTTGGTGGCTTAGTGGTGTATTGTTTTAGTAACTACAATAAAATTGTTTAAAATCTGGCAAAAAAAAATATTAGTCCTCAGCCTAGAAGCCAAATGTGATATATATCTATGTTTCCTTGGCTAGTTATCTTCTAATCTCCTGACTGTAGAGAAGAACGAATTTGCTTTCATGTTGTATTACATCTTTTTTAAAGCAATTTCTGTATTTAAATGGTTTACTGCTAATGATTGAAATTCTGAAGGCATCCATGGCATTGTTATGAGTCCAAGTATGGTAAATATTTTATAGAAAGGAAACTGGAACTTCCTGAGTCCCTGGGGTATATTATGTTCCTAACTGTCTTTTTTTTAGCCCAATTTTGCTCTAAAATTATTTTAAGTTTCGGAACTTCTCTGTGCCAAGTTACAAGAAATATCAAAATTTAATTTTTAGGGAGTTTTCTTTTAGTGCTGATTGTTTTGATACGTTATTGTTATTATATTTTCTAATGTTGGCCCTTGGTCCTTGCCCTTGGGGTCCTTTCATGTCCCACAGAGTGCAATTCTTTAGTCACTTTGAAGAAGAAAATTATTCTGAAGAATTTATGAAGAATTTCTTAGATGTTACCAAAAACAATGTTATGTGAAAGTAGAGGTAATATTTCAGTACATTTTTCCAGGTAAGACATGCCAGTAATATAGATATGATCTGTGGCTCTAAAAACATTTTCAGAGTGAAGACTTGACTAAGAGTCAAAAGAAGCCTTAGTTCTCCTGTCAAGCCTCACATAACATAGAAGGACAAAATAGTATTATATAATAGTTGTATGAAGGTTTCTTCTCAAAAAGACTAAGTAAACCCTTTTATGGCATCCTCCTGTAGCTCCCATTTCATCTTCCCTGTGATCTCCAACATTCCCCAAATATCTCTGAAGCAAGAGAGAAACCAAGAGTGAGGATGCCAGATAGGATCCCACCAGAATCTAATCTAGCAATTTTGAGTAGTTATGAGACTCCCAGGAGTGCTGCAAGACTTGAAATTGCTACATGAGGTTTAAGTTTAATCCCACTGAAGTCACTGAGGTCCAAACTAATGGAAGTCAATCTAGCATTTAGGGACAGCAAAAATATTTAGACTGTACATAACAGCCTTCCATGACCTAATAATTTATCCAGAATGTATTTCTGTATTTAATATTTCTGTTCTAATGAGTCTGTATAACACCTGTGTGCCCCAGGCCTACTTGGACTTGGTCATTTGGGACTAATGCTTAGAACTGAGCATCCCCAAATTGATTCTGAGCCTGGGAAACCACTGCAATTGTACCTGAGGAAAATTGAAGCCTAGCATCTGAGCAGGTACCATTTGATAAAATGAGCAAATGACAGGCAACACAGTTAGCCTCGCAACAGTAGCATTCTCCCTTCCCACTCCTCTGCCAAATGCACTTATTTGATTATAATAATTCTAATTAAGCCCATTATAATGCAATGGAAATTTCCCAGGACATACTTCATTGCTAGAAATAGGCTAAATGATACTTACTGGCAGTGTTCTTTCCCTGTACACTAGTTATATTGTCCTCCTTTCTTCCAGTGCAAGGTCTAATTTGGGACATGCAAAGAGCTTTTCAGTTTTCCTCCTTTCTCTCTACCCTCTGGAAACTGTTGCATTTTTGAGCACTGAAGCACACACACTATGCAGTATTACATTTCTCCCATCTGGCCTGCAGCCTCCCCCCTCAGGCAATGAGCTCACTGGATCTCATAAGCTGTGGCAGGGTTAGTCTAGGTCAGCGATTGCTGGAGAGGGTCTCCACACAGAGGTTGGGTGGTGCAGGAAGGATGAGTGGCATTTCAGTAGGTGGCATCCTTTCCTTTGGAGTTCACCCCAAAATAACACTGCCATGCGCTGGACGGACCCACAAGTGCAACCCAAGTTCAAGTCACCCCACAGGTGCGTGAAGGTCATGAGCAGAGTGCCAAGTGTCCCCCGCATTTCACAGAGTCAGCATTTATGTCTGCTGAGCCCCAGGACAGCGTGTCCATCGCTGACACCATGCAATCCCTCTGGGAGAGATGCACCATGTGTCCTTGGAAAGGAGAGTACCATCTGCTCCATCATCTCCTACCTGCCACCTGCCAAACAAACCTCTTAAGGATCGGGGGAGAAGAAACCCAGGGCAGTTCTCCCTTGAGGATGTTGGGACTTAGCAGGACCTGGGAAATACAAGCCAAATTAAATCGTCCCTAAGTAATGAGACTCAACTGTTCAAAACCTCCCTGAAATGTCAGGGCTTTCAGGACTCTCTGCAGCAATTTGGTCATGTTGTTCTGTATCATCTGCAGCTCTGTTTTGTCTCCATTTGCAGAGGTCTAAAACTTTCTGACTGCTATAGACACTAAGAATGTAAAACAGTGTCCAAAATTCAACTGTTAGCAATTTTTCCCCAAAAATTAAAGAGGTCTCTCCTCCAATGGCCATCCAGCTTTTTTTTTCCCCTCTGGAGACCATTCACACAGCAAGAAAGAAATCACCTTTTGGACCACTTGTTCTTTTCCCTGAGATCTGTTGGGTGCAGTGTAGTTCCCAAAATATTGACCTTCCAAGACCACCTGGGAGAGCCCTACAAACCACTGGTGGTCCATAGACCACAGCTGGAATGCTGTTCTGTTAGGCTACTGGTTAAAGAAAAGGAAATTAAACACAGAAAGTTGTTAAAATGACATTGTGTGTGAGTCATGGCTCCACATTAAGTAATATTCATACAGAGCACTTGTCTCCCTGGATGAAAGCTCCCCACCTTCTGTCTCTAGTCTCTACCTCTTAGTAATAAATATCTTATTTTCTTATTACACAAATGAAAGAAATGCTAATGCTTTGTCTGAGAAACAATGAAGTGATAGGGATAGAAACAGAAATAGAAACGTAATGAGTGGTATATGACTGAATACACCACTCATATATTTCTGCCACCGACATGCGAGGAATTCTTTAAATTTCCACTGAAGCCTGTTTAAATGAAATATGTCAAATAATACTCTTTTTTCACTTTCTCTCTTTCCAAAGTTCACCCTAGTGCAGTAAGACTGTTTCTTTTTTTGTTCAATATTGGGCTGTAGCAAGCTTGCTTCAGCCTTGCCCGCCAACTGATGGGATCATGCAGAGATAGTGTCTAGCAGCCACAGATTTGTGCAGTTCCCCGTCTGATTTTGAAGCCATTTTTTAATGAGCTAATTTTTATGATTGCTGACTTGCTTAAGCTTTAAGAAAATCGGTTCAGATCTGGGGAAAGACTGCTGTGCAACAGTGGTTCATTACAATTGCAGTCTATTATTATTCTTCTTTCATCAGATTACAAATGTTGTCCCCTCAAATCCCAGACATGAACATGCATCACACAGAATACAATACAGCCCTACAGAGGACAGCAAAAGAGGGCTTTTTTCCTTAGCATCCTCCCACTTTCAGGTTATGGACCCAGAATATTCTGCTAGTTTGTAGGGCTGTTTGTGACACAGTCACATCTCTATCCGGATGTTTCCATTTAGACCCCATCTGTTAATGCGCATGGAGCAAGCAGAGCTCTGAATTTGGCTGATTCCTTCTGAGAAGCAATGGGACCAAGGACTAGATATGCCACACTTGGGACCTGTCCCCACAGTGGGTGGGATGATCTTGTGCAATCCACAGCAAAGGAGAAGGGTCAGAACAATAGATTTCTGCCAGCAGGGACATAAAAAAAAATTGAAGTGTCAAAAATATGGTTAGTGATGCACACAGAATTGTTGTCAGCCCTTTGCAGTGGTAAACTGAAACCTTGTATTTTCAGCTAGCGCCTCATTCCTAAGGCTATTTGTTATCCTCTCAATGTGGCACTGGAGGAGTGGATAGATGAGACAGGGCTGCCAAATCCCTCCATTGCATGAGGCACACAAAGCTTGACAGGCTGGCAAGGAGGTTGGCAAGAAGCTGGCTGTGCTACCACAACACTGGGATGATGGTCACTGCCCTTCCTGCCCCAGGGCTAGGACCTCAGCTTGCCTGCCAGCAGAAAGGCAAGGCTTCTAACTTCTGGGATTTCAGGTGCCACTTTGTGAGAGCATGACTTGGTTGACTTTTTTAAAGCATTCCCCAGCAAATCCACCACACTGACAGCATTTCAGTAACAGCATAACCTGGCAACATAAACCTGGAAAGAAAGGAAGGAATGATGTAGACAAGACTCTCCAGAAAAGCTCTTGCTAGGAGTGGCTAGCATGTGAATTGTCCACTGGTATTTGCTGCCCATCTCTCCAGCAAGGGAGGCGCATCATCCAAGGCTGGAGACCACCAATACAGTTCCTCTGTGCCATGTATGTATGTGAAAAGGGGACACTTTGAGGGAATCTCCGGAAGTGAACCGGCCACTTCTGTATTCTGGAATTGATACTCTGAGCTTGGGTGGTGGGACCATGGTGTCAGCTGTCACTGACAACATCTTGCATGAACAATAATGACAGCAATAGGAATAATTTATGGTAATAATACTAAGGAAGAGCGTTTCTTCCAGCAGAACTCTCAGAACCATAGCTCAGTGTGAAGACACAGAGCATTTCACTGTGCCTTCAACAAAGTGAATGGCATATGACCTAATCTTCCAGCAGTAATGCTAGAACATTTTCTTTGGTTGCTTTTAGCAGATTTGCATATCAACGTAATGCAAGTAAAAGGTCTGTGTTCACTCCCAGATGCTTCACTATTTACATTTTGAGAATAAGTTCAGAAAGCAACTAACCTTGCACTTTTAATTTTTACTTTGATTAGGCATTTGAGACCTCTTAGTAATGCTGGAAGTAGTAAACAGGAAAATTAATAAGAAACCACTTGAAAACCAGTTCCAGAGCTTCTGGCATAAAGAATAGAACTTATGTCCCAGTCACCTGGCACAAAGTTAGCACAGAGGCTGGTGTAACATCTTTTTCCCAGGATCTTAGCTGCTGAATTTTTTTGACTTCTATGTGGGACACCAACATTAGACAAGGTGAGGTACTAGAGGGAGGTCATCTCCTCTGTGAAAGGACAGAGGTTTGGCCAGGACTGTAGAGAATCCACAAAGCATCCTCTCGCCACAACCACTTCCCAGATTAAATCCAAGGGTGAGGCTGAACAGGCAAGGATAGAGACCCAGAAAAGGACCCAAGAGCCCTGTATACCTCTCTGTGATACAGCAACAGAGCAAAAACAAGCAAAGCTCTGGTTGGAACTTGAAGCCTAGCAAATTTATTTCCATATAAATGTTCAGGGATGCCAGAATTTGGGTAGTGGCATCAACCTTGGAAAAACCAAATATCACCAAACACCAGAGATCAAGCTTCAGAGCAAAAATTGTCATCTCAATTGGAGGCATTATAGTGAAAGCAGAGACACCATTAAATAATTCTGGCATTTGGGAAACTGTTACAAAGTTCATGAGGACATAGCCCATAGCAAAACCATTTGATGGATATTTAGCACTTTTGGAGTTAATTCCATCTTCTCACCCACCTAAGTACATGAAACTCTTTGGCCTATGGATGGTCTGGATTACTATGGGAGCTAAATAAACCCTTAACCATAATAAATATGGAATGGTGCAGCATTCCTTTGTTTGTTTCATGGAAAACAAGGCATGATAGCACTTACTTATGACTTTTGTGCTTTTTTTATATGTCTCTGTTCACTCCACGCACCTGGTGCCTTTTGATGATTCATTTTAATGTGTTCAACACATGCTCATACACAGACTGAGATCATGATAGAAAAGTGCTGCAGTGTGAGTATCCAGGGATCTACACCCAATCAGTTGTTGACAATGACAGAGTGACAAATGCTGCCAATATTGAATAATGTGAAAAAAAAATCCTACCAGAAAATTCTGACCTGGAAAATTCCAAAAACACAGATTTTCCAAAGGTTTGATGATATAAGCAAAAAGTCCCTCAAGCACATATTTTCCTTGAAGAATGTAGATGGTTTCAGTACTTTAAGTCAAGCACACACATATGTTCTGGGGTGATCCAAAGCTGTTACCACTGAAAGTGTATGGCTTTATCTCAGTTCCCCTTCTACTATGATAATTTGTGTCAGATTTATGATTTACAGTAGATTCATGACATACACCAGACTGTCATTCTTCCTAGTCAGATAGCTGAAGTAATCTCCAAAATATTTAGCATCATACCTAGAATGTGTGTTGATGGTACTCAGTGAGTTTTGCTGAAATTTATGTAATTTCTTATAAGGGTATGTGGTTCCTGGTACTGCAGAGGGATCCAGAGATGGAAAACAATAACTCCTGTAATTCCAAAGTACTAAAGACTGTCTTTGGAGTGCATTTGCAATCCTGTTTCTTTACCTTTAAGAGCACAGATTACTTTTATTACATAGGCAGACAGACAGACAGACAGATAGTTATGGCTAAAACTACCACAACAGAAAAACAATGTTTTTCATTTAAATTGTTTTGCTTTTCAGTCAGCTTGTCTTACTCAAAAGCAACAGAAGACCCTTGACTTCATTTATATTTCAAAGCACAGTCACTCTTAGACATCTGTTTTGGTGGAAGTTTAAACTACTTTGCTGGCTTTGTTACTTTATATAAATGTTTAAAGACAATTCAATAAAGTGCAATTTCTTTGAGACAGGTACTATCATGTCAGTTTGAGGTAATCATGGCCATGCCTGCTTACATGTTTTTAATGCCATTTGATAGGTGTCACTGACTTTTATGAAAATCTTTGAGGCACTTCCTTATAGACTGTGTTTGGAATTACTGTACATATCTCTTTCCTGGCCTCTGGCTGAATCTTACAATGTAAATAGGTTCATATGGCTGGCACAGAGAGGAATAAGGTGTGTATTACTACAGCCAATACTTCAAAGGGGTATGCATGGTTTCAACCAAAATTAAGAACAGGAGAGCCTTATGTAGACACTTCTCTCTTTTTTTTTTTTTTTTCTTTTCCTTTTTCTCCTAGTTGTCTGCTTAAATGAAGAATGTCTGGGGTGAAGCTTTCCAAAGAATTATTTTGAATAATTTAAATAAAGTTATATGTTTATCCTACTTGAATGGGTTTTTTTTCTTTTGAATTTGTTGGTTTCAGGCATTACAACTTGGGGAAAAAAATAGGGATGTTAGAACTTCACAATAGATCTATTACTGAGCTATCAGAATGTTGAGCCAAGGAAAAGACAAATGCCAGTACTTGTTATAATAAAGGAAACAAAATTACTTAAAAATATGACCACCAGAAAAATCATATCAACTGTATAAATGCTTTAAAAAACACTGAAAAGCTGTATACAGTAAGCAACAAGCCCAACAAATACAATTATGCTGCTGGAGCTATCTACAATAAATAATATCCTATTCCCATTTAAAGACAAGAACTGCAACAGAATTCATTATGAGAAGTCCATGCAACTTCTGATATAACTTTATACACTCTTAATGTCCTTAGAAGAGTTAAAATAAGTATACTGCTCTTTCATTTCAGAAATGGAATGAAAACTATGCAAGTGAAAGTAATTTTTAAAATGCTTTCATTGCAGCCAAGGAGACACAACTGTTTGAAATGAGTTGCACTTGATCTCATTAGCACTGAATTTGGTCTGCAAGCACCACTATAAAGTATGTACCCCAAATGCTGCACAGTTATTTTGTGTTTCAATCATAAACAGCCTTTTTTACTAGGGTCAGGCAAGTAAAAAATTATCTCAGAATGAACAGACTTTAATTACAGGCTAGAGAGGAGTACCATACTTGCACAAAGAAATTACAGGAATTACAAAATTTTTAAAACTTTCTTCTGCAGTTTATTGAAAATTATGTGATTCCACATCTGGTTTTTTGGCCAAAGTTGTCCATTTAATAGCTTTTTCCCTCTCTTTCCTTTCTCCAGCATGTATTTTGGGTATTACATCTGAGGTTATTTTCACAATATCAAATTACATTTTAAAGGAAGAAAAGAAGGATTTAAGATCTGAGTCCATAGTGATTATGAGGAAGAAGCCCAGATACAAGACTTTTGGAGTATCTGTTCAAATGGAGGACAGCAACCCTACAACAAATTTTTGCCCTATATTCAGGCAGGTTGTGGACAATCTTAATTCCCTGCATGAATTCATACAGCATTTTATAACCAAGTTTTTCTGGGACCTCTCAATTCCTGCAACAACGCCACAACAGAGGAGTAATACACACTGCCATCCAGACAGCAACAGCTTCTGTCTAAAATAAATTCTCTGGACAAAATAATGCAGTGTTATTTTGATCTTACCAATAGTTTATCCTTTCATTCCTACTACTTGTAAACCAAAAAAAACACCACCAAGGTGGTTTTCCTCAGGAGAATTTTGTGTGCGACATGAAACCAAATGTATAATAATTATGAAGTGACAAGAAAAATAACTATGTTATGCTTATATTTACAGAAGGTGAAAATCATAAAATATCATCTGCAAATTGTGCATCACACTACATCTGATAGATTTGGTCTTCTCTCAGAATATTAAGAGAATATGGGTACACCAGCTGAAACAAATGTTGCTTTAATTTTCCATGTGTTGTGGAAGAAAAATCATCATTTGTTGCATCCTTTAGGTGCAATCAATATTCTGCTGAAGTCTGTAGAAACCATTATATTATTTCAGTGAAGCAATGGACTAAATCCAATGCTAGGTGCTTTAGAAACATGATAAAGATGGAATTTGGTGCTGTATTTAAGATAGAAAGTCATGAGGACCTCACCTACAAAACAGTAAAGTAACTCTTCTTAATAATAATAAATAATGTAATGCTCGCCAAGACAAATTGGAAAGATGTTATTGATGCAAACATTGGGCAACATAATACATCTGAAGAAATAGTGTGGGAGGCCACACACATCAAAGCAGATGCTGAACTTTAGTTCAAGTATCTTTGAAACATTAGAAGTAAGCTAAGAATTATGTTATTTGAAAAAGCAAAATGCATCCATACGTTTTCCTCTCAGATACTCTTAAGCACTATCTAAAATACTGTAAATCATCCTGTTGCCATCTAAACAAAGACTGGTGACCCTGACAATTTGCTAACATTTGATTTTGTTCCACAAAATTATAGGAAAATTTTGCTTTCAATATGGCCCACTCTGAAAAGCAGAAGGCTCAGAATGAATAACATTATTGTGATTTCTATCTCTAAGAGTTTTAATTATGCCATGTGTCTCTTCAAATAAATGTTGACCTTTTAAATTTTTCCATCAGTGTTCCCTTTAGTTCTTAGCACTCCTGACTTTGTCCCTTCATTACTCAATAAAAGAGAAATTTACTGCTCCTTTGAGTTAAACTTTGTTCTGTATTCTTTGTACCTGAGTTGACTTGCTCTTGGCAATGCTGTATATTATACTCCTCCACCATAAGCCAATTTTTCCACCATGTTGTGACGGGATAGTAATGCCTTTCTTCCTTCCAACATCCTAATTAACTATTTATGTAATTTGTGTCCAGTTACCTGCATAGACGCAGGATTGTATTCTGGGTGGCTTAAACCTGGAGGTCCTGAACAGCTGGAGTAACTTCTTGATGAGCTGGGAATGCTCGACAGTTCAGAATTGAATTTATGTTGAGCAATTGCCTGCCCTTGGAAGAGGTCTCTTCCCAAATGAGCCTTCATCCTGCTCAATTTAATGCACCAACACAAGATCAGTCAGACTTCTCTGATATTTAATGGTTTTCACTACTTAATTTAATTACTTTAATTTACTTTAGTCTTAATTAAGAACACCACTAATCACTTGCACTCAGAACATTACAAAACCTTAACATGAATGAACTGTCCTCATCCAAACAAGCCCTTTTTCCTGGGCAGACAGGAGTGAGCTGGAAATGGACCAGCCCCAGGCAGGCATTCCCCCTGTGCATTTGTCCTGCTGCTGCTGGTCACTGACTGCCCTGAGCTCTGTGGATCTGTGAAGCAGTTCCAGCTGCAGGTCCATTTTGGTAATCTTTCCACAGCCTGTGTGTTTCCCTCCATGACCACAAACACTGCAGCTGCCCACAGCAGCCTTCCTGAAGTCCCCACTAAGTTGTATGCACTGCCCCTGATCTCAGAATAAGTGCCCTAAATAAAATGATAAATCCTGTGAGGAATCACCTTGGAATCACTTTGCTCAATTGCTAACATACTTATCCTTAAGAGTGTACTGAACAATCTTAGCCAGACAGATTAGAAAGAGAGAGAGAGAGATGTTTCATAAACTTTTTAACTGAAAATAACAATTTGGGAGTGGAAAAACCCAGTATAGACCTGGTTAGTATACTTCAGTATAACAGGCAGACTTAGAAACCAATGGACAGATATTCAACAGTCACTTCTGATTGTTGTCTGTCAGAGACGTACATCTGTTTTTTCTGACACATATTTAGCTTTTCCAACACATAACATTCAAGAAAAACTACCTTCTAAGTAATTGTATCACTAAAATACCAATTTTCATATCCATTAATTAGCATAATGGTGCAGTCCTTTGGCCAAGTTTTTTCATAAGGTTTCTAGAAACATGCAGCACAATATTGTATTAAATTGGATCAGCTTCTTTTCTCCTCATACTTGTAGAATTGTGTAAGAGCTATATATAGGAATACTTTACTGTATGCAACTAGCTAAAAGTAGCAGAATTTCCACCCTACTCAGAGCAAGCCAATAATTGCAGCATTAGGCCTGGCACAATAAAGAAGGGATGTAAGAGCTTTTTCTAAAAAATCATTTTTAAACAAGAGTTTCTGGTGATAACTTTAAGTTTTTCCATCATGCTTCTACATAATAGATAAAATATCCAAGGACTTTGTTCCTAGATGCAGACCTTTTAACCTTTACATTCAGAAATGCAGAGATTTTTCTTATATTTCAGTGACTGGGTATCTTATGTCACAATTACAGAGGTGCAGGTTGACATATGTATTTCAGCTCACTGCCCATAGGGTATTGTTGACGTCATGAGGGAAAGGCAGGTGTTTTGTACTCTTACAGAAACTGCACATAGAACATTGGTCCTATTACCAAAGTTCTTCAACACCTGTTTTGTTAATACTGAGGATTCAGTACTGAACAAAACTTGGAGGTTTGTGCTGTCTTCAGACAAAGGAGAAATCCTGAGCGACATAATTTGATCTTTCAGTTTTCTCTCATAAATTTCTTTCTTATACTTATAAAAACAAATAAACAGACTTAAATTTGCCTTCCAGTTCTAATTCTCAGTTTTGCACACAAGTCCATATCTCTAATTGCCACTTCAGGGTGCAATTTGCATTCTTGTGAAGGTCAAGGAAAAGATAAATTCCCACCCCCAACCTATGTGAACTGCGATGAAATACAAGTCTGTATCATATAGGCTGTTCATGTGTGATTTGAGAAGTTATGTCAGTGATCCAGAGCTGAACTGATGTCTTATAGCACTCATTGCAATTGTGTTCTGGAGGCATCATATCTCATCTGGATAAGGTGCAACACAGAGGTCTGCTCTTCTCTGGGGTCATTGAGGGTCCATCTTTGAAAGAGAACCAAGTGCTGGGCCTTGAACGCAATGTGCCAGTTAACTCATACCTCTGGTCCTTCCAGAGGCAAGGGTTATACACTCACTGATGCTTTTAGAGCTCATATTTCAGTACTTCTGTAAAAACACAGAGAACACCATAAGTGCTAAATATGATGGTTACTATGATTAATAAAAAAAATCTGATGTCCTTCCAAGATAAAAAGTTTATACAGAAATGTAAAATTTTCCACTTTTTTCTTTCATAGTGCTCGGGGGCCAAAGGGACCATTAGATCATCTAGATTCATCTCCTGTATGTCACAGGCCATTAACTTTCCCTAGTTACCCTATTTTAAGCCCAATACCTTGTGTCTAAGTAAATCAC
Source organism: Fringilla coelebs (assembly GCF_963513975.1). Lineage (NCBI taxonomy): Eukaryota > Metazoa > Chordata > Aves > Passeriformes > Fringillidae > Fringilla > Fringilla coelebs. The sequence continues at coordinate 16,727,336 of NC_140031.1, forward strand.
AAGTTATATATGGCTCCAGCCAGGCATTTCCATCTGGCTGGTGTGACAAACTCCTTCCTGAGTCTCCCACGATCCACATTTCCTACAGAAGTCTTCTTGCTGCCTGTAAGTTTCTCTCTAGAGTTACTATTCCATAGAGGAGAAACACTGGCTCTTAGCCCAAACCAAGAACTAGTGCTAGTTGCCCCCTCCGTCGGTTTTATTGAAGTTTGTCTCTCTTACCCATTCTAGTCCTTTGTCCAGGTCTTTAAACTCTACTCATGACAAATATATGCATTTGTCATAATCTTTGGCTCACAGTGTGGTTCAAGGTAATTTTGCTGTAACCTCCTGTTCTCTGACCTCTTTTCTGGCCTATTCAGTGGATATTTGTCTTTGTGGCTTTGAGATATGTAGGGCAGTGTAGGCAGTATACACCCATACACTTAATGTCTGTGAAAACAAACTCTTGGTAATTAGTGGTTTGCTATTGAGTTGGTAATCCAGTGAAATCCATATTGCAGCATTTGTTAGGACTCTGCTGACAGGATTTGGGTTACTGAACCAATGGACTTGCCGCCCAAGGCAAGGCGTGGTGAGAAGATGGGTTACCCTAATGTTGCATCATGCTTGTTCTGCTTTCCACTTCCTGTTGCATGAGTTCCTCCTAGCAAGATATACCCATTGCTTTATTACCTTAGAAGGGACAGCATAATAAAAGCTTCCTCTCCTGGAATCATTAAAAGATATCCCACACAAACAGGCCAAACATTGATGACCTGGCTGGCTCTGGTGTCCTTATTGATGGGTACAGCAGTTCGTGTGTACCTGTCAGAGGGCTACCACAAAAACAGTGAGTGTTTCCCTCTCTTTCCATATCGGTCAACCAGTTAATGACATCTACATGTGTAAAGAACCCCGAAGCCAAACTGCAAAATCAATATAAAGCAAACATAGTTTAGAAAACTAAATGAGATACTCAAGGTTAATTTTAGCATTTAAGAGAACAATAGGTCAAAGTCACTTGTGTGTTTCCCAGACGATACTTTCCATTTTACTGAATAAAGTCTGTTAAGGCCGAGAAAAACTCCTCTGTTAGGGAGTAATGGAGGGAAAAGGGGAATGCAAGAGTAGCAGGGAGAGATGACCTTATTTTACCTTTTCTGACAAAAGCAGATAACATTGGAGATACGATCCCACAGGCCGCCAAAGGCTCTTTCCTGAGAGAATGTGCAATTCCCTTTTCCTGAGCACTTTTAATTTTATCATCTTGACAAAGCCCTCAGCACTCATAGTTACTTCAGAGATGGAGAAACTTCATGTTCACAGTGGTAAAAGGAGTTAGCATGAGGTCAGCTACATATTTTAAATAAAAACCTATCCTGAAGAGCAGCTGTAAGAAGAGCAGCTGTGAAGAGGGATTCTATATCACTGATGCTACAACTGTGTGTACGGCAGAGGGGCAGTGATACCAGGATAGCGCAGCACAACCTAGCAAAATCAGGTTTTTCCTGCATAAGGTGAGAGACTATACTACAGCCATGTAGCATGACCCCGAAGCCTTGGTCCTAATTTAGGTCAAATTACTGCTTCTTTCATTTGTGCACTTCGCTAGCTCGTGTCCAGTTCTATAGCTCTCACAATATAACTGCATAAGAGAAAAGGTTTTAAGTAATTATTATGTAGACACTGCTTGTGGAGACAAAAGCCCTGTGAAAAGCGAGGGAGGCTCTGGTATCCACACAGTAGTTGCCAGTGATGCCTCATCTTTTTCCACTTCTTTAGAAGACACAGAGGTAACTTTGAGTTGTCACCACTCATCAGCTTTTCATGGCAATGAGGAGACAAAAGAATCCGCTATCAGGTACAAAATGTCAAAACTTTGGCTTGATGGCTATGTCAAAATGGTCACCTATGAAATCATAACCTACTAATCCCTTAATTTGCTGCAGACTCCAGCAGACATATGTGCTTGCTGCTTATTTCAGAAAATTTGCCCTTACTAGAGGGAGACAATTGTTTTAAATGAATCCACAGGTGATAGTTCATAGAGCTGTGACATCTAAAGAACTCTGTAATTACATTACAATTTATACAGCCATGGAATTACTGGAAACATATTTATACCACCTGTTTCAGTGCAGACAGCCATAATTTTTTATTCCCAACAGCACTATTAGTTCCTCTCATCATATTACCTGGTCAAAATACTAAGTGTATCATTGTTCAACAAAGCAATCAGTGGGATTGACCATTTGAAGTCAAAATGCAATTTATTGTGGTGTCTTTCTCCAATTACTGCCAAGATTCCTTCATATTAAAAAAATACTAAAAAGAAAAATAAAAGGAAAGAAAAAAATGGCTCCATTCATTTTGGCACTGCTACTGTGGAGTGCCAGCCAGCACCAGTATCTGGCAGGGTGCTCTTGAGCCACTCTCCAAAATAAATATAGCAGATGTCAGTCAGGTGTTTTTCTACCTATGTCCAACCTCTCACCAAGGAGTATGTTTTTATTTTAGGCCCACATCCTACTAGTGTAATGAATTTCACAAAAATTCAGTGTCCTACTAAATAGGAGGAATCATGAAACATTTGCCTTCAGCATCTAATCTGGTAAATCTGAGTCTGTATCTGAGCTCCTTGTGAATCAGCCATGCCTAGCCAGACCTTACCATCTCATGCTGAAGCACTGAACTCTCTAAACTCCATTGAAGCGATCAAGTCCCAGCATTTGCCATATTGGTCTCACTATTCTCCAAAAGCACTTCTAGAGCCCAGAGTGTATGGTAGCATTTGCTTTACCCTTGCAAAACTCAGCAGGGTCTGGTGGTGTCAGCCCATGACATTGCAGAAGAGCTGTCTCCAACCCGGGGGTTACAGCGAGCAACCTCCAGTGGAGGTGAGCACAGTGGTCTCTCACAAAGGTCTCTTTAGCTACTACTTAAATCAATGTGTTTATCTGCCTGTGTTGCTGCTTGCTTACAGTGATCAAGAGGTTAGTTTATATGCACACACAAAGGCAGCAGAGATACTATTAAGAGTTATTAAGAGTTGTGCTTATGGAATGCTTTATGTGGTTCATACATGCAACAAATGGAGATTTTGTGCATTGCTATGGGCCTACCACTGCAAGCTTTTTGCAATGTGTAAGCTTGATCACTGCAGTTCAACTCACTTCTATCAAATGATTCTTACTGTGCAAATGCAGCCAATTCAGTGCTACAGACCTCCCCTGTTTTTTAATCAGCATGTGACGATCTTCTGTTCCCAGTCACCACACACTTTCCATACTTTCTTATCTTTGAATGCTGGATTATGAACCAAGAAACTATTATACGTTAATTTTTCCCATCCTTTACATGAAGATGTACAACAGCCCTTGTTCAAATAGGCTACACACTTCAGTGTTACTTGTCTCAGTTTCTTAACATACAGTTTTATTGTATCTTTTGCACTGAGAGGGATAGTATTCCTATTTTAAGTTCTACTCTATTTCCTAGTCAGGATTGCTGAGACACTGGTCATATGAGATGCAGTCTTCAGCAAGGTTTGGGCCATGGCCTCCTAATCATGACCCTTTGTGAGAGTCACTCTTTGGCCTACAGCAATTCTATTTACACTTGTGACTGGGAGCTTCCAGGTACTAAATCCAACTGGCACCACGTGGTTCAAGACTATGCCTTTGCCTCCAAAACAGGTTGGCTGCATGAAAACTATTGGAAGCAGTCTCTGGATCACTAAAGTGTACCTACCTCAGAATTGCTCTCAAGAGCACAGGCTGGACAAGTCAGGTTCATGCCCAGGACTGCTCTGTCCATGCCCTGGTGTTTGGGAATGTTGGTGTTTTGAAACTTTCACCAGTGCTGGCTGCAGCACTGCTCCTGAAGTGACTTGCTCTTGCCATTTAGGTAACCTCTTGTTTGATCTGGTGCCTGTAAAAGTCCATGGTTAGAGGTTCATTGACTCCAATGGACTTTGGCCCAAACACACAGATCTCTGGATTTCAGATGTCTCTGCATGCAGGAGCATGCAGGTTGGCAAATGTCAAAAAGGGACATTTGCTCCTGGCAGGAATCAGTAAAGGAGAAAGCCCCTGCCATGTATGCTATTTGCTGATCTACGTATTCAACATGTCAGTACAGTGTAGTAGGCAAACACTCAAAGGAAACATGTTTGTGACATAACTTATTTTAGAAGAATTTTGCATTTACTAAAGCAACTTGGTTTTGTAACTTACAGGTGAAAGTCAGAAGGATGAGTTTTCAAAAAGTACCCCTAGAGTTTTTTTGGGGTTTTTTTTTACTGTATTTTAAATGCCAAATCAAAATTATCATGTTTAATTTATTTTATTCTCAGTGGTTTTGCTTAGATTTATGAATTACCTTGGATTAATTGCTGTATAGCATTCTGGTTTTATAGTGTAATTGGGTGTGTCTAAGTGCATTCCATTTTATTACTTGCTTTAGGGTATATTTTGGATGAACTGTATAATATAAAATAGATTTGGTGTTATGTTTTATATAATGCCAGAGAAAGCACAAAAACTGCATCTAAGTTTCTAGGTTTATGGGTTCCATGTCCAGAAAACTTTGAAGGACAAATCTGCTTATTTTCCATTTTTCTCAGTTTGTTATGAGTTTTTCCATTTCAGTTTTTCACAATAACCTTTGAATTATTGAACTTTTGTGTCAATCAGAACAAAATTAATAGTCTGCCTGGAATGTTAGTGTAAATACTGGCATGATACTTTCCAATACTTCTGTTGAAAAACTCAAATCAGAACAACATCTAACCAAAACAAAATAAATATCCTATGTGGGGGCCTGACACTCTTCTTGTATTGGACCTTTCTCCTTTCTGGTCTTAGGAGGAAACAAAATGAAATACTTTGCATTAGCTATTACATTGCAACTGCTAGCACCGGGAACTTCTGACTCTCATAGAGTCACAAAGTACATTGCATTGGGAGGGATATTAAAGATCATCCAGTTTCACCCCTCTGACTTGGACAGGAAACCTCCTAGTAAATTGGGTTACCCAAAGCCCTACTTGACCTGTCTTGAACATTTCCAGGAATGGGGCATCCACAGCTCCTGAACAACCTGTTCCAGTGTCTCCCTATCCTCACAGTAAAGAATTTCTTCTTAATATCTAATCTAAACCTACGCTCCATCAGCTTAAGACCGTTCACCCTTGTCCTTATCTGTACATTCCCTTGAAACTATTTTCTCTCCATATGTCTTGTAGGCTCCCTTCAGCTACTGCAAGGCTGCAATTAAGTTACCTCAAAGCCTTCACTTTTCCAGGCTGAACAATCCCAATTCTCTCAGCCCTTCCTCCCAGGATCATCTTTGTGGCCTTCTCTGGACTCACTTTAACTAATCCCTGTTCTTATGTTGGGTGCTCCAGCTCTGGATGCAGTGCTCCAGGTGGGTCTCACCTGAGCAGAGCAAAGGGCTTCTGGGTGCAGCCCAGGACACGTTTGGCTCTCTGGGCTGTGAGTGCCATGGCTGGGGCATGTCCAGCCTCTCACCCACAACACCCCCAGTCCTTCTGGGCCGGGCTGCTCTGGCTCTGTTCATCCCCAGGCTGTGCTGATACCAGGGGTTGCCTTGACACACCTGCAGCACCTTGGGCTTGGTCATGTTAAAACTCATGAGATTCCCAAGGGCCAACTTCTCCAGCTTGTCCAGGTCCCTCTGGACAGCATCCCATCCTTAAGGTGTGTTCACAGCAGCACTCAACTTGGGGTCATCTGCAAACTTGCTTAAGGATGCCCTTTGCTATGTCATTGATAAAGATAGTAAATAACACTGGTCCCAGCAGGGACCCCTGAGAGACATGACTTGTGGCTGATGTCCACTGGGACTCTGAGCCATTCACCATGACCCTCTGGATGGGACTGTACAACCACTTTCTTTTACACATAATAGTCCAATCCTCAAATACCTCTCTCTCCAACTTAGAGAGAATGATGTCTGGGGGAAACTGTGTCAAAGGCTTTACAGAGTCCAGATAAATGATACCTGTAATCCTTCCCTTGGCCACCAGTGTGCTCACTCTACCACAGAAGGCTACTGGATTGGCCAGGCAGGACTTGCCATAGGTGAAGCTGTGCTGGCTGTTCCAAACCACTTTTCCTGTCCTTGATATGCCTTAGCACAGCTTCTGGGAGGATCTGTTCCATGATCTTCCCAGCAGAGAGGTAGGGCTGACAGGTCTGTAGTTCCCACAGTACTCCTTTCTACCCTTTTAATAGATGAATGAAATACTTCCCTTTTTGCCGTCACATCTCCTGACTGCCATGACTTTTCGAATATCATGGAGAGTGTCTTGGCAACTACGTCAGCTGATTCACTCAGGTCTCTGGGATGCATCTCATCACTTCCTGGAGACTTTGGTACGTTCAGGTTCCTCAGGTGCTCATGAACGTGATTTTCACTGGCAGCGGGAAACACTTCACTCTCCCGATCGCTGTCTTGCCGTCCAGCCACTCAAAAGGTGTGGGAAGAGAGGATGCCATTGAAGACTGAAGTAAAAGGTTGTTGAGTACCTCAGGCTTCTCATCAGTTGCTGCCACCTTGCCAGAATTGTTTATCAGAGCAGCAAGATTACATACCTGTAGGAAGCCTGGGTTATTAAAACCCAATTCTTAAGTCGCAGGTTTCTGTGTGGATTACCATAAACTGCTATTGACTGCGTTTAGTACTTTTGATGCGTTTAATCCAGAGCTACTCATCCCTGTCAACCTTACATCATGTTCTCTGATTCCTTTTATACCTTTTATGCCTTCTCTCTTTCATTGCATTTGTGTTGATGTGTCTCTCTCTTCCTCTCTTCTGCACAAAGAAGCACCTTCATGCTGCCAGAGTTGACTGAACTAAAAAAGGCACTGAATGTTGAAAACTTGCACCTTCTTTTTATCATCTTTGTGATGGGCCTGCCTTGGGTGTCATTACAGTTTCTACATTTTAGTACTGTAGTCAAAATGCTACCCCAAAGAACCCCTTTCCAGGCATTGAAATAAAACACGGCTGAGCCCTCTTGTCAGCCCCTACTTCAAACTGGTAAATGATGGATTTCCTTCCAACATGACATAGGACAGTCAAGCTAAAATATCACAACCACTGCCTGGAAAGACAGAAGGCAATTTAGAGACACCGAATTACTAGGTAAGAAGAATACTATTCGAAAATCCCTGACAAACAGACTTGAAACTGAAAAAACAAATGAGTCACTAATGTTATGTTAAATGAAAACTGGAGAGTACTGAACTGTTTGAGCTACTGTACCAACAAAGAACAGAAGTTTTCCATACAAATGTCACGAGATTGGCTTCAGCATCAGAAGTCTGACTAATGAATCACTAATATGACGCAACTGTGGTTGATACCTTGTCTCACAACAAAGTACCAGAGAAGCATTAATTTCTTAGAATTGATTCAAAGTATTGAGCATGAATCACTCTAACAAAGAGATAAGATCCAAAATTTCATTAATTGAAGAACATGTGAAACAGCTCAAAATATATTTTGTAGGACAAAGGTAAAGCTAGTTAATAAGTTCTCTCATTTATTTTGGAAACTGGAATCATTACAGTATCATTCTACAACTTGATAGCTATACTATAGTCTCTTATTAATGCAGTTTGGATTAAAAGGAATCTGTGCTTAGTGTTAAATAAATACAATAATTACATTCTGTATTTTCTTTGCAAGTTTCTCCTCTTTCCTTTTGGGCACGTGTAAAAGTTTCACTGGCAATGATGAAGTGAATTTCACAATGTATGGAAGTACATGATGAAGTTGGCTGCAGGGCAGCAGAGAACTGAAGAGACTACTTATGTGACTCTCAGCCCCACATTGATAATGCCTCCAAAGACTGGCTAACCCTGGTGTCCCTAGGAGCGCAGGCAGGCTGAAGCAGAGGGAATGGCACACACATGAAATTAACACACAGCCCATTGGGGCTTAGTATCTAGCAGGAGTTAGATCCTAAACTGACTTCGGAGCTTTTAAAAATCTAATTAGATGCTGCTTTGATGTAAGTATCTAGAAGCCTTGAAATTTTTATGATAGGCAATTTTTCCCTATGCATCAGCAAATTTGCGATAGGAACTGAACATGTATATACAGCAGAGACAGTATCTCAAAAGGTATATGGAGACCTGCAACTTCAGCTAGCTAATTTGAAAAAAAATCATCAAAATATTAATATTTCAAAAAGTAAAGTATCTCCTAGATTCCAGAATACAGGAATATTAAAACCAAAAAGACCCTGCCTGTTTTTGATCTTGCATTCCTAGTGATCTTTGCAATTCAGTGTTAATTTTCCATTTAACATTTGTAAGGTGTCTATTGCTTTCAAAATATGATTTTCATTGCCTAATATTTGCAGACATTTGGTCTCAAATGCTGCATGTACATTGGTCACATATCCATGCAACATTTAAGAATGAACATCTGTATAAAGGCTGTGAGGCAATGAAGATTAAATGCTAACTTTGTGAGCTTTTCATAACTCCTACCAAATCAGCTGCCCACAAACCACAGGAGTTCACCACATAAGCACACAGAAATTTTGTTTGGATAGGACAGGATGATGATTTCCAGTTCATAAGATATTTATCCCAAGACACATTCATTCATCTGTTGCACATTTAAATGTCTGCTTTTAGTCACTTGCTGGAGCAATACAATTAGAAAGAGCATCTCTTTCTAATAATGGCTTCATTCCTCACTGACTTACAAGCAGTCACTGTGTAATCTAAAGCAGTAGAAACAAAGTGTGAGTTCAGGAAGTCCAAGCCACAAGGAAGGAGATTCTGCACCAAAGAGACAGCTAGGCAGTGGTGATTAATGGGGATGTGGAGCCTAAATCCAGCAGGAGGAAAGGAAAATAAAAGACTAAGTAAGTTACTCCGCCTTTGCAAGGACTGTTTGTCTTCAAGCTTGCCTGGTGGCTGTTGAGGACTACATGTGTTTTCTTACCACATCAGCCACCGGACAACCTTCAGTCAAGGCTCGTGAGTGAAGTCCAGGTGTAGTCCTGGACTGGCCCCACGATAAATGACTTGTTTCTAAGAAGAAAAATAATGATAAGAATATGAAATATCTTTCAAAGGTAGAGTATGAGAATATTTAATTTTAACACTTGCAAAATTAATTAAATTTAATTACAAAAAAAAATTATGTGGGCAGTTAAATCAAAGAATACTTGGAAATAATTTATCTCAGTCTGAATGCTTTCAGACTGCTTTCAGGCATTTATTAGCTACCAATAACCTTCATTTTTAAGCAATGTGTACAGTCATGCATGAACAATTACATTCTGCAGTCTTTAATTTGATGGAATTTATTCACAGACATCCTTCCTAGGATGGAATATGTTCCTGGAAAAGGTTATGGTTTGATCTAAACACTGTCAGTTTGAGTTCAGATTGATCACTTCCAGTATGAAGTTCACTAACAAGTTCCTGAAAGAAGAATGCTTCACTCTCAGAGACCACTATTCCAAATTGGCACTTTGTGCTGTGGAAGGACGTGATTGTCTAATTAGATTGTGATGGATGCTGGAGGTCTGAGACTGCAAGACTGATTTATTATGAATTTTTCAAATGAGTCCACAGCTACATGTCTTTTTCTGATCTGAATATTCAAGTGTTTCTCAAATAATTCTATTGCTAACCAAAACAACCATTCCTCAGAGATTCTCTTGATGTATTTCAGCTCAGCAGTCTCTTTAAGAGCTGTATTCGACCAAAACTGGCTTTGATTAAGATGCAAATAAGACAAAAGATTGCTTATCTAGTAAAAAAAGTAAATAAAATATTAATGTTCTGCTTATCCCTGAGAACATTATTTTGTGAATTTCTTATTCACTGCTTCCTTCTATTGGTTATTGCTCTGGTGGGTTTTTTCAGATGCGTGTGGTCTTACCATATAAAATTAAAGCATTACTGTAATTTAAAAATTACTCTGATGATATTTTCTTTCTGGTGATATATGACACTGACATTTCAGTGAAAGAAACTGCAGTATTTTAAGCGGTCTACCTGTATTTCTCTGCTAATGCCTTTATGTGAGTTTTCCTAATGCTTAGTGCTAAGCAATAAGCTAAAAATGTTAAGGGGAAAATTTTAATAAGGGGAAAATTTTATATTTCCCAGCAAAAAAAATTGATCCCCAAATGATTATCACTATCCTATATGATTTGCTTCTCCAAAATCGTACTGAGTATGTATACTCTCACTGTCTTATCTGCCAAAATCATGGTCATATGTATGACTTTGGTCATATGAAATAATCATTAACTGAAGCTAGGCATATTGCTAATTCCCCCCTGCAAAATCATTGTCAGACAGAGTATCCCACAAAGTTGGCATTGACATATTTTCACTCTTACCAGGAAGTTCTGATTGTCTCATTAGAATGTTTTGGCCACCAGAAGAACGTTTTTGTTAAGTGCCTCACTCCCTCCCTTGTCATGTGCCTGTCAGCCACGCTCACATCCCACCCAGCACACCGTTGGAGCAGTGGTCCCAAGCAATGAAAACAGGTTGCTCTACTCTCTTTGTGTGGTGAGCTGGCTGTCATCCTCTGTTTTCCTGTGTCATTTTTTAATTGCTATAGAAAAGTGGGCAGAGCTCCCATCCATGGTCAAGGCCCACTAAGTAAGGGTATGCTTAAAACCTAATTTTCTGATTCCGTGCTCAATGACTGAAATTTGGTATTTTTCTAGTTTCTCGTCTGTAGCCTGGGTTTCCTTTCCTCACCTGGCATGTGTTTTGAAATACTCTACTTGCCAGATGTTTCTTAGACACATAGCTAAATTAACTATTGTTTCAAAAAATTACAAGGAAATATATATGTCTGCATGAGAGAGTTTGCCTGTAAGCCTTTAAAACATGTCACTCCAATTTTATTATGTTCTACCAGCTTTCTTGGGGGAAAAAAAAAAGTTAATGAATTAATTCTGCAAATAATTTGTTTTCAGAGCAAGGAATACTTACCATTCTTTAAGTCATTGTCATAAAAACAGTAGTTAAAACACATCACAAATGCTTTCTCACATTAAACTTGGAGGACCTATTTTTTTCCAAATTCAAAGGCTCCATTCTCCTTTTGTGACAATTAAAAACAATACAAAACAAAACAACAACAAAAACAACAGCAACAACAAAACACCCTCAAAGCAACAAAAAACACCACCAAGCCCCAACAAACTAGTAAAAACAGACAAGAAGTGAAAAAACTGCTTCTTAGGACGTCTTGCTTACCTGCTATCTCCCAGGTACATTTTTGCTTTTATGGAACCTTGTAAAAATTATCTCATCTTTATCACCAAAGATTTTCTCATCGTGCCTTCCAAAATCTTGATCAGGTGTATGTATTTTTGGCTCAGGCCAAAGCTTCAAAGAAGGAAGGTATTATACAAGTCTCAATAAATATTTCTCATCCATTACTAACTCCATTGCTCTGTGAGTCTGTATTTTGTTTGGCAAAGAAATTCTGACAGAGATAAGAATGGTAATTACAGAATATTATTAAGAATTTCTTATATTTCCAAGGAAAAAGAACTGGGCTCAATATTGTTGGAATCATAAACTGATCCTTTGGAATAACTACAAGTAGTATCCTAGATCCCTGTATTGATAGTCCAGAAGAGACTCCATCTCTAGGCAAACCTCCAGAATCAGACAATCCGCAGAAGAGTAAGAACAATTCTCCCTTCAAAGCACACATTGGTACTGTTCTTACCTGCATTTTCTTCCAGATAAATGTTCCCATCCTACAGTTGGTCCTCTCTGTCAAGACAGTTTCAACTCACTGGGCCCAAAGGCTGCACAACACAGAGTGTTAGAAATCCTTGTTTACCTTTATTAAGTGTCCCCTCCAAGACTGCATTGGCAACAAGGAAACATAAGTCTTTTTTTTCTTTCTATTTTTCAAGTTCTCTTAGGTTTTTCTATCTAAGGCCAAATATTTATTTCCTCTTTTGCACTTAGTCACTATTTTTGAAAAACTATGAATTGACAAAATAGAAATGGCCCACCTTCTTTTTCAGAAAGAAAGCAGGAGTGAGGCATCTCTCCTCCGTACAATAAGCTATTTTAAACAGGAAGGAAAGTAAGGGTCTTAATCTGCAAATATGCCAGCTTCCCACTAAAGTGGCAGGTAAAAGACGCTGCAACTACCCTTTACTTTAATGATGCTTAATTTTCCCTTACTATGTCCCATCACTAGTGTCTTGATGATGAGTGCCTTTTGGACAGGTTTGTGTGTGACTATATTTAAAGAAAGGCCCAAGCACCCACCAAGTGGTATCAGAATCCATATTTTAAAATAAGATCTATTGTTTGTGATCAGCTTTGTAGCCTGGTAGTCATAGGTTGGGAGTGATCTGGTTGGAACTTCAGGAGGGAATAGGCTAAGAAGCTGCAAGTGCCCCCTAGCCAGTTGTCTTAGGTTACAATGTAAGATGTATCCAAAAGTATGTATTCAATCACCATCTTCATAAGCTGCTTAAACCAGGTGGGGCAGTGCTCTTTATGTCCTTCATGACTCATTCCTGATAACTCCATGGGATATTTTCTGTTAATGGGCCGTTGAGTGTCCCTGCATGGCTGATAAAATTACATCATCGCATTGGGAGGTGCTCTGCCCACAGGGAGGAATCAAGCATTCCTACCTGGATATAATGTGAGATTTGGAACATCACAAGCAGCCCTCTTCCACTGAATTCCCAGAGGACAAGAGCTCCATAACCACCACTGGAAGTTCAGAGGAGGATAAAACCTGTCTACAGCATCACTGCTTCAACAGAATCACATCTATCACTTCAACAGCCACCATTTAATGGGACTGCTACCTACACCCTGACCAGCCAGGTGGGTGTCAAGTTGTATTCGGACTCTGCTTGCATTTCTGTATCATTGCATTTATTTTAATTTTCCTATTAAATTGTATTTCTGACTTGGATCTCCCAATGGTTTGCTTTCAAACTAATAGACCTGACTTCTCCTCAGGGCCTCAGTCCTCACATCTGGCATCTGCAGGACTAGAATGGCTCTGCTCTTATTGCTGTAGTATTTGAAATGTATGGTAAACTGCTCCAAGACAAGCCATAGTCTGGGGATTTAAAAAAAAAAAGGTCATATTTCATCTTGAAATGATGCATTTTAGTCAGTTTTACAAAGCAGTCCTGAACATTCTTACTGGAATTTTCATCAGTTTAATGATGGTCATTTGGGTCCTCCAGAAAGGTCTGTGAGCTGGAATCCTGACAGCTGGATACACCCAGAAATTTTGCCTGGATATGCCTTATTTGATTTGATTAGGTGTTTAATCTGTTGAGTGCCGTGTTGCTGCTGTACTCTTAAATAATTACTGCCTTCTAGTCAAAATACAGAGGCATTAAAGTTCTTGTAAGGAATTTGGAAAGGGATGGGTTGGGATTCTGAAATTATATCGATAGTCTTAGAAGATGTATCCTATGCCTAAGGCTCGTTGTTCCTTCAATTAAAATACCATTTACCAGGGATTATAAGACTTGGTTACCTTCAGTCCCAGTGTACAGTGGATTCAGTAGGCAGAAAAGGTTCTTTACATCTGAAGGCCATGGCCAGATTCCTGTCCAGCAGTCACAAAAATACACAACTTTTAAACAGTTATCAAAACCTTATGATATACAGTGTTAGAAATAACTGCTTGCTGTTAGATTGCAAGAAGAGTAAGCAGTATCCATTCATGTGAGGGCTTCTCCCAGATATAGATCTTCTTCTGCTTTCCTCAGTCCACCCACCTCAGGTACGGAAAAAAGTCCCCAAAGGGTTTAGGGACAGAGCTTGGCAGCCTGGAGAAGGATAAGGACAAATGAGAAAGGAAGAGAAATTCATGGTCCAGCAAACCACCAGCTTCAGTTAAACATGGTCTATGCATACGTAACTCTTCTTCCAATGCCGTGTCTTATGTGGACAAGCACCTCATATGATCTCATTCTTACTTATTTTCCTATTATTATGCATTTAAACTGCTGATTTCAAAATCTGGCATTTAGTTATGAACATTCTCCGGGGACAATTTATTGAAATACAGCAACTTTTTACTTTTCTAAAATTATAAAGGCAAATAAATATTCTGGATCATAAATAAGTTTTTCTTTTTTTTGTAGGCTGCTACATTCAAGTGCTTAAATCTGTAAAATATAGACTGTTTAAGCTGATACTAAGGCTAGTGTGACTACTGACTAGATGCAATAGCATGCATTGCTTCTTTATTTATTATTATTCCCTACTAATGAAGCCAAGGTTCATCTACAAACAGTTGTGTGCCCATACCTGCCTTACAAAAAGAAGGACAGAGGAATTTTTCACATGTCAAGGTTCATTTTTGGGGGAAGAAAGTCAGCTCTTTGTAACAGCCTTGGCCTTGAAGAGCAGAATTAGTAGGTATTTGCAGAACAGTAGGAAAGGAAAAGAAACAAAAGCACGCATTATGCTTAACAAAAGATTTTAAATTGCATTGTACTCTGTGTTCAGCTTGAGGAGAAAAGCTCCTGGTGCCTGGATGAAGCAGGACCCATACCAATGAAGGTGCAAGGTGTCTTACTGCACTGGCACCCAGCCAGCCTGCCAAGGAGCACCAGCCTGCACTGGACTGCAAACACCACTTAGCCCACCTTTTCTTCCAGCCTGAAATTCTGCAGAGGTCAGAAGTTCCTCGCTGGTTCAGCTTCACATCAGACAAATCTACAGGTTTTGGCTGATGTGCCTTTGAGCAAACACCAAAAAAAAAGAAACTCAGGAGACTAGAAAGAATATATTTATGTGAAGCCCCAGAAAACCAAAGCGTGGCACTCTTCAAAAATTGTGCTTTGAAGACGTCAGTTAAAAAAGCAATAAATATTTTGCAAACTATCAATATATGCCTGGCTCACAGTTGCCTTGTAGATGTATACAGAAGCCAAATTCACCACAGAAGAGTAATGTATTGGCTAGGATATTTCTGGTTTTTATCTTTTTACCTTTTAAACCTTCTGGCTTATACCTTTTCCAAGCAGAAGGACAAAACAAGTATTTTGCAAGGAGGGAACTTTCCACCAGGAGCAAGCAGAAGAGAAAGCTGTTAGTATGACTCACACTACGGAGGGCCCTTCCATCTAAGGTTTTTTTTAGTAGCCCTCACGGTTTAGTTTACTGAAACTGACTTTTCAGGAAATAGCCCGTTTTCTGTATCCAGGCACAGAGAGAATTGTGAAATGCCATGTTTACTATTTGCAAGTGTACTGGGACTGTACAGACTTTAGCAAATATATATTAAGGTTAAAACCAAGAAAAGTAATATAGGCAGAAATACACCTTGTGAAAGTGTAAGAAAGTAAGGGAAGAGATTGGTGCAGGGAGGACAGCATGAATGAGGCTGCAAAGTGCTTTGTGTACACAGTTTCCAAACCTTTAAAATTAATGTTGTTAGTCATGTTCAATAAGTTTTTTGCTTTTTCACATTGTACTCTTTCCCTGGTTGCAATGTTGAAAAAGAAAAAAGGCAGAAAAGAAATGATACATACACACACAAGTTTTGAGAAAACTGCATCAGGTTTCAGTAAAGATATTTCACATAATGTAGCAGAGCCTTTAATTCTTAGTTGATTTTACATCTTTGTAATGATTCTTGGCTCTGTTAAATTTACTTTAAATTTGGACTGAATGTGAAATATCTGAGAAGAATGAGACAGCAATATTTATAGCAGTGAGACAGCAATAGGTATAAGTCTAAGTCACCTTTTTTCTCCTGTGGTCTCTGGTACTGTTGTGACAGGTTTATTATGCAGTGTGGTTTTGAGCCTCTCTGAGTGCTTCTATTTTCTAACTGGGGTTTTATACTAGCTGTGTGTCACTGGGGTGCAGTATGTCCCAGCCACAACCTGTCATATCCTGGCACAACTGACAGTCTTTGAACCAATAGTAGTAAAATCACTGCATCATTAACTTCAGAATGTGTTAGCCACTCAAATAAGCACAGGAGGTCCCAGGGAAGTTTGCATGGCCTAAGCTAAAGTCTGTGTCAGCACACCTTCATGGCTTACCAGATTAATTTATGTATACTTTACAACCGCCACATCGTGACTGCAATAAAGTGCTATTCATAAGTCAAGAAGAATTAATTTTGTCTGCTTGCCATCTCCCGTAACCTGCAAGGACCTTGTGACACTCTAATTTAATTAGCCTATCTAATCTAAACCAGGTTTTGCCTATCTTCTTCAAACAATCATGAAAAGGAATAGCATAGCACATGTGTGAAGGGGAAATGTGCCATCATAATTAAGATGCAACTCAGGGCTTTTGTTTGTTAATATTCAGAGTACAGCACATTAAACTTCCCACTCGTGTTTTGAAACAACCTTCCTAAGTTTTGTATCAGATCTGTCACAACTCATGCTTGGCCTTGCACCTACTAAGGTTGACAACTAGGGTCTGCCTTGGACCATCTGTGTTCGGGTGGCAATGACCACCCCATGCAATGATGGTACTGTGGTCTCACCTCTGGCACAAACCACACTGCTGAGTGGTAACACACAGATACTAGGAAATTTGCTGATTGAACACAAGATTTAAGTGCTTAATAAATATTTTCTGGTTTTACTCTACATCTGACTGGGGCTTGAGTCACTTTTAAGTTGCCTATTTCTTCTTCCAGATAGGCTGAATTCAATAAATTCTCATTTTCAGCAAATGGCAAGTTCTTTTCTAATCCTTGCATAGTTCCAATTAAATACCTTCTTCTTTAAAAAATTATAGGGGGTTTGGCAATAATGTTATTTCAGAGCTGAAGTATTATTACTTGCTGCAGTTTTTGGTTGTTGTTACTACTCTTTCTATAACTATTATCACTATTATCACCTCTGTCATTATCACTCTGTTTTTATTATTACTTATGATAGTATTTTTCATTAGTAATAGGTAAAGGCTAAGATGAGTCACTGTAGAGGGATGCCCGTGGTGAAGATCCTATTTTTTGACTGGTAGGGAGGCCTCTGACAATCAATTAATAGGAAATCTGCCATTGATCATGAGAAAAAAGCAGAAAAATTAAAGGCACCACACTTATTTATCCTGTGTGGGGAGGCAATTAAAGGACACATGACAGAAGTCTGTGCCAGAAGAAGAATTTGTTGATCAGCAGTTGCTGTTACATTTACCTCTAAAGAAGATGTTTTGCATTGACGAGACATTGACACTGTTTAGGACTTCCACTTACTGCCTCGAAGCAAGAAGTTTGGTTTTGATTTTTAATAAACAGTGCATTCTGGGCAGATCTTAGAAAAACTACTCGTATTTGTTTGACCAAGAGCTTGAATCAAGGGCCAGTATTTCAGTTCTTAGGATTAAGATCTTTGCACAGGTCAGCTAGTGGATGACTCAGAAGCTCTGTATGAGCACCTAAACCATATATGGACCCTCTTGACATGGAACTGACTGGGAAAGATGAAGAAAGATACCTGCTCTATTTGGGAATAACATTTATCATGTAGACTGGGCACAGCCTACTCCTAAATGTTTGAACTGGAAAAATGCAGTGATACACAGCATTCTTATAAAACAATATGCACTTTTCAATCATTAGTGTAAAAAGAAGATTAAACAAATTGCTAACTCTTCCAGTCACCTTCTTAAATCATCATTAATTATTTTTACTGGCACTTTGGCAGTAGTTGTTAAAGCAGGAGAAATGTAGAAGAACAAATAATAGCAGCTCTATACACATCTGGTAACAGAAATTCCATTTACACTTTTGTCATACGAGCTTTCTGTCTAGGTTTAGAAACCTTTTATACGCGTGGTTTCCAAGATATTTTCTACCACAGCCACAACTGTATTAAACAGTAAAATCTATCATATTAACACTCGTGTCTCACTGCAACTCAGAAAAGTCAGAATCACTGGGCAAATTTAATGAGGTCCCTATGCAGTATTTGTAGTAAAAAAAGGTTATGCAGTACAAGTGCTTATTGTGAATCTCCACCATTCATCTAAAATATTTGGGGATCTCTGTTCCCTAACATCAAAGTCATACTCTTCCTTTTGGAACACAATATTAATTTCCCTTGCTTTTTAAGGCTCAAATTCTGCTAATACATTGTGCATCTGGGTGTTTATTAATGTATATAACTAAAGCATATGTTAAAATAGATGTGTGTTGCATATACATTTACTAAGTAGATGTATATATATAAACATTTATACATATGTGCATCATCTACATACACATAGCTATGAGTGGCTCCTTAGGAGTCAATAGTATTAGTCACATACTTAAAGACGGTCAAGAGCTGAAGTATTTTGATAAATCAGAACCTCAGCCTGATACAGATGATAAAAATATACAGGCTAGAATTACTTTGAGCTGAAAGTTCATTTGGAGCAGAAAGTTTTAATTTTTCTTTCCATTTATGTGCTTTTTTCTAGAGTTTGAACCTTCCAATGAAAGAAAGTGTAATAATGATGAAGACATAGATGGTCATTTATATCCTTATTTCCTAGCAGCCCATATATTCCATTAAAAAAATTTTATTTGCCTAAAAAAATTGCTATTTCTATATGTGAAATGGAAAACTAGATGATACTGAGGCTAAGTGTGAACATGTTTTATGGCAACTTTGATATTATGTTCTCTGGACACATTTTTGTGGGAATTAATTTATGATGCCCTCCATCTCTGTTTATTATACTCTGTGTTACCAGAGTAGGGAGCTGCCAGGCAGTGTTTTACAATGTCCTAGGAGAACATGATTTTACAAGGGCTCTACAGTGAAGCGCCCATAAGTATTTAACAGTCAGCTAAGATGGTCATTTAGCTTCTCCTCACAGGTTACACTGGAACTATTAACAGAAGGTAGTAGAAATAAATAAAACTAATAAAACCAGAATGGTGAAAAGCCACACGTAGGCCCCTTGTAAAGGGAATACTGCATGTCCTCTTGTGGAACTAGCAGCATTCAGAAACACTATTTAACAAAAAAATCTACCAATACAAAAATACTCTGTGACAATAAGCCATTTTAAGTGATTCATACCATGCTAGAGCTTTCAGATCACTTAATCCCAACTGACATTCATGAAAGATCTTTTCATTTCTCAGAGATAAAAATGCCTTTGAAAATCTAACTTTAAATAATCAATTTTAAAAACAAGAAATACTTTGATATTTGCTCACCAAGTTAGACTCTCAAGTACAATACACAGGTATCACACTAATCTTCCAAATCCCAGGTCAGGTGCTTAATCACACAGTCACGGGGCTGTGTTTTGCTGTAAAACCTGTAACAAGCTTGAGCTACCTGCTTCAACCCAGCATTAAAAAGGTTCTCCCTTCCTCCCTTTATGGAAGGCCCAGCAGACAGATACACTCAAAGCACACAGATGGGACTAATCCTGGCACAAAAGGCAGCCAGAAGCAAGAGTTTCTGGCTCACTTAACTATTAATTCAGTTAATTTAACAGTGGTCTGTGATACTAATACAAAAGACTGATTTTTAAATCCTCTCTTCTTGATTTGGGAGTTACATCTTGAGTATGACTCCCAGGGAAATATCTAATATTCGGCTACAGTCAGTCTTCATTTCAATTCCCTCTCTGTTTAAATCTCACTATGCTATTGTCCTACTCCAACAAGCACTTTAAGCTTCCTTTTTTATGCTTGGTTTATGTCTCATGTGGGAATACAGCCCAGACAGGTTTTGTTCCAGGGAACAGGCACAGCTGAGACATGGGGGCCAGACACAGCCCAGGCAGGAGACACCAAGTGTGTACGTGCCTGTCTTGCTGCACCACGTCAAGGAGACACATCAAAGAGCCCGTAAAGATCAGGGGAAAGCCAAACTTCCAGAAGCACGGTTTACAGGGGACTGTATACTGAGGTGAGTGAGGTCTGCCAGCAGGAGACAACAGGACTGGGACACTCCTGTTCACACAGCAGCCGTCTTCCCCAAAACCCTTTCTCCTAGACAAGTGCTTTCATTCAGTCTCTCAAGAGGCTGGTGATGGCCACTGTGTTTGACAATACTTCAGCAGTTTTATTTCAACCGCAAATCTCTTTGAAGGAAAAGGCTGTCTTTGAAAAGCTGCTGCCGCTCAGCAGACTCAGAAAAGGTCTCAGACCAAGTCAGCCAAGGATGTAGAGCGCAAAGGAAAGCATGCTTCTGCAGCCGGGTGCCTAGGAGAATGTTTCAGTTTCTGACCTCTGCTCCCAGGACTGTTTCTGCACTTGCCATTAAATGATCATTAGGTTTGCTGCCGATGGGGAAAGAGTTAAGTGCTGAGTGAAAGCAGACACAGCTGACAAGGACAGAAATAGGAAGAACAAAACAATGTAGAGCTTGTGTGTGTGTGTGTGTGTGTGTGTGTGTGCATGCACGTGTGCTTGTAGGGAGATTGTTACCTGTGCTGACTGGTACAACGCCATTAGAAACCCAAAGCAGAAAGGAGGGGTGCTGTATCTTCGAACAAGGGCTCAGGAGGGAGAGTTGGCTGTGTAATGCAAATGAAATTAAAACACAAGTGCAGGGGGGGTCCTACTAATGACTTGATGAGTTGTAATGTGGTCAGCTAGTGGGGAAAATGGAGGAGTGGTAGTGCATAACTTTACAGAGCTAGGGTTAAGTCCTGTTGAGTGGTGCTTAATATTGCATACATCTCTTACTCAAAATGTGAACTGCAGACCAGATCAGATCAGGGAATGTTAGCCACATCCAGTGCAAAATATGTTTTGTTTTGTTTGGTTTCTTTTAAAACAGAGAGAGGGAGCATAAGTTCAGGGAGGTAAGTGAAAGTTCAGTGAGATTTCTCCACATTCATGAAACCTGAGTTCATAGTCAAGCTATTGAGTCACACGCAGATGAGAATCTTGCCTGGTCAATTAGAGAAAAAAAAAAAAAAAAGGGAAAAAAGAACTCCAACCCCTTCCCCCTCTAAGTTCCTTGATGTTCAGTAGGTGTGGTTGGGTGAAGAAAAGACAGACCAATACCAACAGCTGCATGGAATCTTTCCATGACTGGAAGGTGAATAATTAACTCTCTTATAACTGCAGCCCCTCAGGGGGAGGTGAATCACCAGCCCAATTTAGGGTTATATTATCTTGTAATGAACAATAAGAGGGAAATGTATACATGTCCTAACAGTTCTAGTGAGGCTGTGCCCCAAATACCCCAGGAAGGGAGTTGATAAAAATGCATCTCTAAGAAAGTAACTGATTTTTTACAACCAGCTCATCAGTGCCTGAAGTTTACTTTTTTTTTCCTTGGCATATGACATTTTATGAATACAATACCGAGGCTTAGACAAGAGTGAAAAAATATGTCAGTTCTACCTGGCAACATTGTGCCAGTACCTAAAATCAGATACAATCAATGTGGGAATTAATGTATTTTTCTGCATCCAGTCATGATCACACTGTTGCCTCCAGAGTTTTGGGATGGAGCGAGAGGTCAACAAAAGGCAGATATGAAAAATAAGCCTTCTGTTAGGTGACTTGAAAACCTACGAAAATATATTTTTCTGAAGGGTTTGAATGTCCACTGGGAAATCTCCAGCAGACTGCAAACCGAGAAGGCTTAAGGGCTGGTCTAAACCTGACAAACTGTTGCATATATTAACTGCACCCACATGAGACAGGCAGGACGAATCACTCTTTTTCATATATAGAGAGATGGAAGACTGAAGGCCTTGGCTCCTGTTCCTGCACAAGCCAAAATGCATGGTCCTTGCTACTTCTTCTGGGGCTGCAACCGCTTTTAAATTTTTAGAGTTCTGCAGATGACTCTGGTTCAAAAAGTGTCTGGTAGAAAATACTAATGGAGTTTTCTATACAAAAACCTTGCAAAATAAGTGATTCCATGCTTTCTTCTCCTTCTGACTAAAATGTTGATGGAGCTAATATAATCACTCCCATTTGGGGGGGTTCAAGACTAGTTAGGTTCGGACCATGACAACCACAAAGGCACATCAGCCTTATGTGTCCTGTCAATGTATCATATAGTCACGTTCTGTTGGAAGGAGAACATTTTGGGTTGTTTCTTTTCTTTCAGCTGGCTTAGAAGTGGCATTGACGGATTCCAGGGAGCCACACCCTCTTCATTATCTTAGTAAAGAGGTTTTGAAACCAGTGATATGTGTACTTCCATATGGAAATGAAAAACAGAAAAACAAACAAAAAAAAAATTGAAAACCCCAAAACCAAAACAAAAGAAACCCAAACAAATAAACCACAAACAAATCCAACTCACTAAAAAATAAAGATCCCAGCCCAAAAAAAAAATCAAAAATATTCTGAATTTAAGCCTCTTTACTGGGTATTACTTTTGGTCACTGTATTTCTGACCAATTAACGTCTATAAAAGACAATATTTTCCCACATGCTTCACTATGTAGCCTCTCAGTTCAAGAGGTTGTCACTAGGCATATTTTAATTACTGTTTTGTCATTGTCATATCTTCAGGTCATTATAGCAGATGGTCTAGTTCTGTTGCAGAAATCCTTTGATCAGTTTTAATGTGTTTTTTTCATTTAAATAAGAAAAGACAGCGCTTAGAAATGGAAACCAGGATGCTAGAGAGAAATTTTTTAAAACAGCCAAAATTTTCTATTTTGCAATAGAGTAACCAGAGTGCAGAGGACTTCCAGGATAAATATGCCTCTTAGCAGATTTTAGAAGGGTAAAGTAAGATATCTTTTATCTCAAGGAAGGAAGGAAGGCCACAGAGAAACCAGCAAACCCAAGTCCAGCATTGTAAAAAAATGAAACCCCAAGATTTGTATATAGATTTGTATGATTTGTTATAAATACACAGTGAAAAGCAGCACATGTCTGAAGGCTCTACAACAGAGCTAGAAAATAACCATTTCAGCTTGTTCATTCCAAAAATGCCTCTATATGGGACAGCCAAACAAGGTCTTTGTTTAGCATTGTCCTACTTACTTGCCCAAGCTGGAGCTTGACAAAGGAAGTCCAGCCATTCTGCTTGTAACATGCCCTTACTTCACTGATATTTCAGTGACTTGTTTTCTCCCTGCAGTTCAGACAGTATTTTTTTTAGCCTTGACAGAACGGCTAGACTAGGTAATCCACGCAAACAGCTGCTGCATGCAATGTGATCTTTTCTCCAAACCTTTTTAACAAAGACTTCTCAACTGTTCCTTAGTTTTGGATATGTTGGAAATATCTAGAAGCTAAAATCTCCCAATATGAATGTAATTGACATATCAACTGTCTGACCATACTGCTTTTAGCTTAAGAAGTGTCCCAAGGAGATTAACAAGAGCTGCATGTTCACAAACAAGAGCTGCATGTTCACTCCCTAATCAGAAAGCATTCATCAGGAAAATACTTCTTCTTCAAACCATTTTCACAGAGGATTTGTTTTGAATATCAGTCTTCCTGTCTGTAGTAAGCAGAAACATCCTCCCGATTGCAAAGCATGAGCTTTGCAAACTCTCAAACTTCATCAAAGATAACATAATCAAATTTTTTTCATTTCATTACATTCTATCACTTGAATTTTTTGGTCTTTGTGATCAGTTCTGTCTAATGGAACTCCTATATAAGCCCAAATAATATTTAATATTTAAGTGTTGCAAATATTGAAGTTATAAAATAGCCATAACAGATCCAAGGATATTTGGAAAAAGAACAGGAGCAAAGAAATCAAGGGTTAGTCTTTAATGAGGCAGGTGAATTTAAGATAAAGCACATTCAGATGAATGGAGGAATTTGGAAAACAGTAATTTGAAAGTCCAGAGGTGACAGTGGACAGAAAGTGAGAAATGCATTAGGAGCATGACGTAACATCCAAAAGGGATGCAGCTGTGAATTGCATAAGCAAGGGTTGCATCCTCAGTGGGCAGGATAGCAAAAGTCCTTTTCACAACGCTCAACTACATTTTAGGAGCTTATGTCCTGAATAAAAATCAATGTGTGGGAGAGGATTGAGGGAACAATAAAATAAAAGTAGAGGAGGACAGAATTTATTTTAATACATAGACTAAGTACTCAGTCTGTCATAACTGGGAAAAAAGGACCACATGGATAAATATTTAAAAGGTGTGTGATAAGAATGGAATTATTTTAGGAGAATGGAAATACTAAGAAAATGAAAGGAGGGTGAATGTGAGAATGAGGTGTATCAGGTTGTGAAAGGGTCCTCTGTGAGATGAGAGAAAAAATATTCTCCTAGTGAGAACAACTTTAAACAAGATTGAATATTGTCTTAGTGACCAAAGGGGCATCTGGGAATATAAAGTATTTTTGAGATTTTGTAGGCAAGGATCCAAATAAACTAATTTTATGAAAGCCTTATTTTTTGCTGAGCCATACACCCTTTCTTTTTCTGAGTAAGTTCTGTTGGCTAGTGGAGTCTCAATGGTCTGCTATTGCTGGCTGCTCTGTGAGTTTGTTGGGAAGAAGGTGAAAGGATGAACACTTTGCCCCTGAAATCTCTGCCTGCCCAGCATCCCTAAATAAAAGTAACAAGGACACCTGTTGCATGGCAATAACATCACTCTGCATTGTGTATTTCCACATCCTGTGGTCTTCCAGGTACTCTGTCTACTGCGAGTACAAGCCCCCAAGGAAAGCAGAGAATCAGAACCAACTAGGTATTGCCAGTAAACTAAACCTTTAGGCATTTCTTTGCTTTGATCCAGAGAAATGCATGTGCTGTGCTGTTTGTACCCTCAGAACACATGGGAGTCTTGGGAGCTAGCATGGATATTTGAAGATGGTATTTAAATAACATTACTTGGGAAATTCCCACTGCTTAAGAAAAGACCAACTAAAACAAGAGTTTTCTTTCCCAGAAGGCTGAGACAGGTATAAGGATTATCAGGCATAATTGGTATAATTTCTGTATCCTAGAGGATCAAATGACTCATCTTCATAGTCACGTTCTCCCTGTTTTTACTACTGATGAGACTGAAAATGTTGCTGTGAAGTGTAAAGAGGCAATATAAACATACTATCTGATAGAAGCAACTGATTGCAAACAAATTACTTCATTAAAGCATGTCCATAATAATTCCTTACTTTTATACAGCATATTTCCTTTGTCAATCTAAAAGTGCTGTACAGATGGAAAAACTCAGGAGGTAAAATTACTTGTTTGGGGTCATTCAGGTAGACAATGGCAGAACTGGGAATAAACTATGCCACAGTGCCTCACTTTGCATTATAAATGCCCCTCCTGTGCAGTCCTGGAAAGGATCATGGCAGTGAGCCTTTGGAGAGGGAGCATGTATAGCTGGAGCTGCAATAAGCCTGAGTCTGATCATAAGACCACTGCGAATTAGAAAGGCCAAATTCCACCCTAATGTGCAATCTCTCCTAAAATCAACTGGAGCTTTATATTTAAGCATTTCCAAGGTTTTCTTTCCCATGATGTCTGAGTACCAGCAAAATTACATCACTCTCGAACAATCTGAGGATGATTCCTTACTACTTTTTCCTATTAGCCCTAAGAAGCACTATAGAGTGTTTTATTTTTATCACTTCTTTTAAAATTGACATTAACACTGGTTCTAACTTACTATTCATGGTGGAAAATGAAGGAAATTATTATTCACTAGCTAAACTACAGTATTACAGCATGCCTCAGGCCTAGAAAATATAAAAAACAGCAAGAAAGAGTTCCAGTCTTAACTATGTATATAATTTTTAAAGTACAGGAAAAAATCTGCAGGCATTCTACATCCCTAGTTTACACTAAGACAAGTAGGAAGATAATATTCACAAACATTTCATATGCTAAAAAAAAACCAAAGGGCTGAATGTGAGAAGAATCAAAGCAAAATATATAATAAATTCCAAAATTACAAAGCCCATCATGCCTGAAATTTGGAAGGTAGAATACTTCCTACAAATTCTTGGAAAGGAAGAGAAGGCACTGGTCCTAAAGCCACAAGTCCAGAGTTCCTTGCTTGCTCAGTTCCAGGCTTCCTCTGTAATCTTGGGCATATTGCTTTACTTCTGTTTCCTCACCCACGTTGTGGGTGTGCCTACATTGCAGTCAAAGAGGGATATTAAAGCTTGACTGCTCAACTGAAGCGTCTTTAACCAAGTCAGCTTGCATGTGCTCTCACCATTGTAACTGTATTGTGAAGTTGGGCACAGACTAAATTCTTAAGGGCGTCTAAAGAAATTCAGAGAATAGAATCTGAAAACTATCAGACAAATCTCATTCAAATCTATATTTCCCATTATTCTTTATTTTTTAAAAGAATACTAGGGGAAAAAATCTGATTAACAGTAGGAGCTGAGCCAGGAAACATAGGCGCCCCCCCCCAAAAAAAAAAAAAAAAGAAAAACAAAAACAAAAAAAACACAACTCCACAAAAAACAAACAAACAAAAAACAAAACAAAACAAACAAACAAAAAAAAGGGAATAGGGAAAAGAGGGGACAAAAAAGTGGCTGATGTTTTCAGAGTCATTCAAGGGATTTAGCCACATGCTTCACATTAATGTAAGAGTGCTGCTCTGGGATACAGATCTTAAGGATGAGAATCTGTTCCTGAACTCCTTCCAAATACTATTGTAACCAGGGTATGAAATGAGATGAGTTAGTCTTCCACAGGGGTAAGACCAGCTGAGAAAAAGTGTGTTTCACAACTGTGAAGACATTTTAAAGGAAAGTTGCTTATTGTTATCTGAAAGTTTGGCCAGCTGGTAAATATAATTGTATTAGTCTGCAATTGTAAACATTTTAAGAAAACACTTGTGTATTGTGCAAGAAAAATATTATCTATTTTTTGTCTGTATGAAAGAATAGCAGAAATATAACTTAAAGCTGTACATCAGTGTCAAAATCAATAACACAATCTGATATGACACTTCTCTCCACCCAGGTAAATGACTCATGTACTCTTAGAAACAGCTTGATAGTTAAAATTAAAATAATGGCTATTATATGGAAATGATAGCTGTAAAGTACAAACACATGTAAGAGAGTTGTTTTAGAAAGTGCAGTGAGGGACAGGGTTAGAGGAAAAACTTTATTAATGTCAGAAAGATACAGTGAAATATTTAGTGCACACATGTCTGGAACAATAGCTGGGATGCGGAGCCAGATGCTCAGCTAGTGAATGTTGATGCATCTCTGTTTAAATCGGTGGAATTATGCTGATTTACATCACCTACAGATTTTGCAGCTGGTTTTGACATGTGTATGCAAACTTTGAAAGTTAAGCAGACCTACCTGCCCTCTACTATGGAAACAACGCTGGAAGTCTGGTGAGATAAAGATTCTCAAGGAGACCTCTTGCCTTTCTGTGGGCTAGAAACATGGTGAAGACAAGTATTATTGTGGTTAGGACAGCATTTCTACATTTTTCTAGCCTCATGGGAAATCAAAATGCACACTAAAAGCGAATAATTAACCTAACTTTGTAAGCCTTCAAGAAGCATTCATTCTTGTATGATTCAAGCTGTATTTTATGTGAATCAGTGTTCCCCTCCCTACTTAAATGTAGACATGTTATTTTTGTGGTCTGGAAGCAAAGATCAGATTTCACCCATAATGATTTTAGCTGCCACACAGCTCATCAAAATTGCAATTATGAATACCAGTGTTTTTCTTTTTCTGGAATGTAGACTGCATCATGCAAGATCCTGCCAAAAGATGCAAAATTAGCACTGTGATGGATATACTTGTGGAACCTCTAGGGAAGCACAATTAGAGAATGAGGAATAAGAGGAGAGAGGGAGTTGTCACTATATAAATGACCAAAAGTCTAAATCATCTATATCCATCTCTCCTGCACTGGGAGCTTTTGATTCAAGTGGGAATAGCTTTAAACTGAAAGAGGGTGGGTTCAGAATAGATACTGGGGAAAAAATTCTCTACTGTGTGACTGATGAGGCACTGGAACAGGTTGCCCAGAGAAGTTGTGGAAGTGTTCAATGCCTGGCTGGATAGGGCTTTGAGGAACTTGAGCCAAGGAAAGGGGGCTTGGAACTAGATAATCTTTAAGGTCCCTTCCAACTCAAATCATGCTTTGATTCTATACCCAGTAATTTTCATTGGTGTAATGAGCACAGTGCCAAAAAAGCCAGAATTTTCTTCATTCTTTTTCATTCTTTCTTAGACAATGTGTTGGTAATGTGTCGCTACTGAGCTTCTTCTCTGAGTGGATCAGGCTTTAGTTAGGACAGCTATCCAAATTCACTTGGAGGCTGTCTATCAACAAGAACCAGTTGTAATGTTTCTCTCCTGTTTACATTCTACCTGTGCTGGCTTGTATTAGCATTAAATCTCCATTGAATCTATGACAGGTGTAGCAAACACATTGTAAATAATACCAGAATCCTTAGCACTCTCACTACAGATGGAGAAAAGATAGGGGAATCATAAGTGGGTCAGACAGACATACCTGGAAATGCAGTGCTATTGATCCTGCCTCCAGCTTAGGGCTGGTCTAGGAACCATTCAGTTCCTCATTCCATTCCATGTGGAAATCAAATATACATTTCCCATCTGCTCTCTTTGAAGTAGTATCTTTACTTTGACAGTGCTTTGAACAGTCTCCCATTCTGCATGAAAAATTCCTTAGTGTGCTCTGTTTAATCATGCTCAGAGATTTTTGGGAAATAGCTCTGATTAGTTCCAATATCATTAGGAATGATAGGGCTATGCTTCTACATGTAGACAATATAACTTTTCCAGATGCACAGACCTTATAAAATGAGCAACTACAATATCAGCAGGGCATGCAAGAGAATGAGAAAGAACATTTATAAAGATTTTTAACCTCTAGAATAATAAAGATGTCTGTGAGTCCCCAGCTCACCCGCTCAGTTTTCAAGTCAGATGGAAGATAGACCTACACAACTTTCCTGGTCCAGGAAAGTTTTAGCACTATCTTAAAGGCTGTGAGGATTTTGATTTAGTCACACTACAGCTAATGGAAATTAGAGTAATGGAACACAGTTTGTGGCATTTTAGGGAGAACAAGTCTGAACTGAAATTTGTCTGAAAACTTAAGATTCTCACTAAAAGTATTTGTGTAATGTCTGGCTACGCAAGTAGTTTCAGATGTTAATTGTATTCAGCAGCTCTATTAATGCAAACAGAAGGTAAAATAGTACAGAAGAAAGGTTTCAAATATAT
The DNA here is from genome assembly GCF_963513975.1 of Fringilla coelebs. Classification (NCBI taxonomy): domain Eukaryota; kingdom Metazoa; phylum Chordata; class Aves; order Passeriformes; family Fringillidae; genus Fringilla; species Fringilla coelebs. The sequence goes on from NC_140031.1 coordinate 16,756,469, forward strand.
AATTTCAGTGAACCAGAGGACTCAAGTTATCACAGATGAAGTAAAGTTGAGTCTACCATTACAGTTTTAGTCCTTGCTTTTCAATGACTGTGCCAGCCAGACTGTGGAAATCCAACCAGCAGTTCCCTTACCTGGATTTTGTCTGTGTTACAGTCTACACTATTTTGTATTTTATATAATTGGATGCTATTAATTGCTTTGTAAAGAGAAAAGATAATTTGTCTTCTAAAAGTCACTGAAGAGTTTCTTCTTCCAAATCAATTTAATTTTAAGAAAATGTGAATATTTTTCTGCCTACTTTCACATGCAATTGTTTTAAACTTAGGAGCTCTATGTGATCATTCTGAAAGAGGTTTGATAGGCCGCTACATAAACTTGTGATTGAGAAAACAAATACATCTGGAAGACAGTTTGGAAGGAGGGTCTGGGGAACTTCAAACCAGTCAGTCTGGCTTCAATGCAGGGGAAAGTTATGGAGATCCTCATTGGTGCCATCATACGGCGTATCAGGACAAGCAGGGGATCAGGCCTAGCCATTATGAGTTTAGGAAAGGCCGGTCCTGCCTAACCAACCTGATCTCCTCCTGTGACAACCTGAATCGCTTATGGAATGGGATGGAATGTGGAAAAGTGGATGAGGGAAAGGCTGTGAATGTTGTCTATCCATACTTTATTAAAACCTTTGACTTCATTTCCCACAGCATTTTCTGGGAGAAGCTAGCTTCTCATGGCCTGGAGAGGTGCACTGCACAAGGGGTAAAAACTGCCTGGATGGCCGGGCCCAGAGAGAGGTGGTGAGTGGAATTATATCCAGTTGGGAGCCACTCACCAGTGGTGTTCTTTGGGACTCAGGACAGCTCTAATATCTTTATTAATGTCTAATATCTTTATTAATGAACTGGATGACTGGATTGAATGCATCCTCAGTTCACAGCTGAAACAAAACTGTGTAGGAGTGTTGATCTGCTGGAGGGCAGGAAGGCTCTGCAGAGGGACCTGGACAGGCTGGATCAAGAGGCCAAGGCCAACAGTGTGAGGTTCAACAGGGCCAAGTGCCAGGTCCTGCCCTTGGATCATAACAGTCCCAGGCTGGGAGAAGAGTGGCTGGAAAGCTGCCCCATGGAAAAGGACCCGGGGGTGCTGGTGACAGCAGCTGAGCACGAGCCAGGCTGTGCCCAGGTGGGCAGGAAGGGCAATGGCATCCTGGCCTGGATCAGCAATGGTGTGGCCAGCAGGGCCAGGGCAGGGATTGTCCCCCTGTGCTGGGCACTGCTGAGGCCACACCTCGAGTGCTGTGTCCAGCTCTGGGCCCTCCCTGCAGGAAAGGCCCTGAGGGGCTGGAGAGAGTCCAGAGAAGGGCAATGGAGCTGGGGCAGGGTCTGGAGCACAAGTCCTGTGAGCAGCAGCTGAGGGAGCTGGGGGTGTTTGTCCTGCAGAAAAGGAGGCTCAGGGGAGACATTATCACTCTACAACTGCCTGAGTGGGGGCTGTGCCCAGGTGCGGTTGGTGTCTTCTCCCAGGTAAGGAGAAATAGAAATAGGACAGGAGAAAATGGCCTCACTTGCACCAGGGGAGGTGTAGATTAGATATTGGGAAAAATTTCTCCACAGAAAGACACTAAACCAGGTTTCCCAGGGAAGTGGTGAAATCACCATCCCAGCCAATGTTCAAATACTTGTTGTTTTGGTGCTGAGAGCTGTGATTTACTGGTGAACTAGGCAGTGCTGAGTCGCTATTCTTAGAGAACTTTTCCAGCCTTAAAGATTCTATGATTCCAAGTGTGGTCTATACAGGTTAAACTAACCTGACTGATATGTCTTAACCTACAGCTGTAAGAATTACTGTTCCTTCTAAAGTTGCTCTACAGTCTGTACCTTGTTCCACTCTATTTGGACTTCTTCTATCCACAACATGAAGTGAAACATAAAATTCCATTAAAATTTACAGCCCATGAAAATATTGGAGCAGTGATAGAAGAAGGAAAAGAGAGAAATCACTGATGCAAGTAAATTCTGAGTTATTTGGTACTTCATGGGCTAGAAAACCGTATGCATACAAATACAAAATCAAGCATGTATGAGAAGAACAAAGGCCATATTTAAAGATGATGAAGGCTCAGTTTGGTAAGCAACAACTTAGAAAAGATACTTAGTGGTCTTGGAAGAAAATCAGCTGTTGGGATAGACAACAGCATCTAAGTTATCTGCCTGGACAGGCTGCATACCTTTTGAAGATGACAGAAAAGAAACACTACTACAGCTGCAGTACCTGCCAAATGTCTGGGACAAGCATGCATGTGCACAGCAAGTCGGCTGAGACAAGTACACACGAGAATTTGGAGTGCTGGGCAGCTGTGCATGCAGCAGGGCTGAGAGGCACTCACACACGGCAGCATTCAGCTTCTGTGTCTCCCTGGTGAAGTCTGGGTGGATGTTTTGTGCCAAAGGGCTGCATGGCTTCTGGGCTGCCCAGAGAGGTGGCACTGGGGAGCGAGCTGCCCTCCTGCCAGCAGAACGTGCCCAGCCTGCAATTCATTCTGAAGTTGCCCCAGAGAATGTATTGAAGGGCCACAAACTGAACTTACCCCCCAAGGCTTCAAACACCTCACAAACCACGGGCTGAGCTTCCCCACCATACCAAAGAATAGTAAATTAACCTTTATATTTCCTACTAAAGCAATCTCCACCAGGAAAAGGTTTTATTTCTTCTGAAAATTTTTGGAATATTAAGTAGGATTAATACCACCTAAATCAGATCATCCACAAAGAATTGTTCACCATGGGTTTCTTTATAGTAATGAGTGAGAAATGGGCATTTTTTAGGTGTGATTCATTTAGGGCAGACTTCTGAAATCTGCAAATTAATTCTGTCCTCAGACAGTGACTGTCTCTCATCAGTGGCACATAGGGCTCTTGAGTGAGTAGTTCACCTTTGGTCAGTTTCCTCCCATCTGCTCTGTCTTTTCCAGAATACATAACTGTGAAAATAAGTGGATACTTCAGATAAGATTGCAGAAAGAACCTTGAGAATGAATAGGTAATTTGGAAATTTACTTTACATTGAGGGAGTCTAGGCATCCTGCTTAACTGTTTCTTCTGCTTGACCAGAAGAAAATTAAAAATCAATCCATTCATATCCATAACGTACCACCAACCATTAGATTCTCAGTTAAACAGATAATAGTCTAAAAGGCTGCATTAGGAGACAGAAGAAACTCAGAATAGAAATAAGTAACACAGTTTATAAAGCTACAATAATTAAAATAGCAAAAGGATGACAATATAAAAAGACACAAATTAAATTAGAACCAAGTGCTGGACAGGAAAAAATTATGCTGATCTCTACCTCCACCTGGGAAATTCTAAGTCAAATCTCAATGAGCTCAACTCACAGTTTTTAGAAGACTACCTACTGGACTTATTTTCTAAAACTGAAAGAGTATTAGAAATTCCTGAAAGAGGAATTTTACTATCCTGGAAAGAAAAGCTTTGTCTAAAGGTGTGAGCTTAAGTCAGGGAGCCAGAAAGACTTTGTGTCTAATCCAGTCTTGTCTCTAGTTCCTTCTGTTGCCTTGGGCAAGTCACTTAAAACCTAAACTAAGAATAGTAAAAATTTAAGAACTTTTTTAATGAAAAGTATTTTTATTTTCAAAATATAAATTTTAATATGTCAAAAATCATCAATACAAGGAGTAAGGGGAAGAAGTCCAGCCTTTCAAGACTCATAAGAATTTTGGAGTCTCAAGTAATATTGAAGCCAAAATGAATGTAATAGAAAAGTGGGGTTTGAATCAATCTAAGCAAGCTGGGACTTACACTTAAACTCATTAAGTTTTACTCACCTGTCACAAGATCATCTAGACATTTGCTCAGCGGAGTACATAGTGAAGGTTTGTGTAATGAGGGGGAAAATCCTACAGCATGTGGTTGTCGTTCCAATTTGATGAAACGTAAAAATTATAAACCTGCCATGGGTACACCAACAAACTGGAACAAAGACGGACTCTTGAAAGCTTTAATATCCTCCCACTAGGAAAGAATTAAAGGGAATCAAGCTAGATTAAACATAACAATCTAAATTCTGCTCCTGACCACATGCACGCAAATCTTAAATAAAATAACTTAAAGACTCATTTTGGATTTAAATTGGTGTTTCTGTAAGCCTGAATTTCGGCCAGCTTTTATTTCAGCTGGGAAGAAGAAAACATGTTTATAAAATCTGAGCAGCCTACAGTTTATCTGCCTTTAAAAAGACACACTGTAAGCAAGCCAGTAATAGACTTCCAGCTGTAGTGAGATGCTGGACTGTACTGCATAACATATTACAGCATACAGTCTGCTGGCTGGAGAGTAGTTTATTATCTTCTAACCATGTATCAGTGCCAACTCAAAGGCATCTGGGTAAGTAGGTAATATACATAGATTGTCCTGAGCTTCATAAAACAACATAAACTTTTCTCAGAAAACAGCTAGCAGAAGCAGCTAGGTCAGCTCTATGGAGCTAGGTGGCTGCATGTTTTCATGGCCTGCTTCAAGCATCTTGTCAGACTGTGGGCAAATCCCGGAGATTCACTTTCATCTCATCCAACCCACAGTGCTTAGAATCCTCCTGTATGTTGATAAAAGTCAGGTACATCTCAGGCACCTTCTGGCAAGACCTGACATTCCCTCCTGAGTACAGGCATTCCTCACAAGGGCTGAGTGTCTGACTTAGGTGCTGTAAATGGCATAAAAGCAGGGTAAACCTTCCCTGGGTTGCTGGCTGATTTGATTGCTCAGCTGTACAATGGAAATAATAGGATCTGACAAGGGAAATGTGAAGATAACAACAGAGACTGTGAGACACTCAAATGTTATGATAATAAATGTTGTACATGACCTTAAAGTAGATAAATATGAAATGAATTATTCACCCTTAAAGTAGATAAATATGAAATGAATTATTCACATATCTTTCATTAGTCCATGACAGAACCGTTCTGATTCCAACACAGCTGCAATGACCTACACTGTTTTCAGCTGTTCCTTCTCCTTTATTTTTTTTTTTTTATGTCTTGCTTGCATTTAACATGTTGTCAGGGCTAACTTTTTGCTAAATATGTATTATTCAAGAGTAACAAATAAAAACTGTAATAACCTTTTATTTGCAATGAACCTCAGGAAATGTACAGTTCTCCCTCTCCCCACTTTAAAACCTCCACCCTAGGAGTATATGCAGCACATGTGAAGAATATCTGGATAATGAGCAATTCTGAGTCACGAATAATACTTCCAGATTTGCAATTTTGGCAGCTGAGAGTAGGATTCCCTGTTTGTACTGCCTCCAGTGCTTTCCTGAAGCTCTTCCCCCTCAGAGGCCCTGATTCTCTAGACATGTTTAGCAAGAAGGTCCTTTCATTTACATGAAGTTCTACCATTACCTGAGGATCCTTCCCAGGAAGCCAGGCAACCCACTCATCACTTCAGGATGAGAAGGTTTTGCCTTCTTCTTCAATATTTTAGCTGCTAAAACACAAACAGATGCCTAAGCACCTAATTTTTCCAGAAATCAATGAGGAACAAGTACTCAGGCAAGAGGGTAGAAGCCCATATGGGTTAAAAATTTACCTTTCCTATCCCTGAGATGGGATCCTTTGTACCTTTCCTGTTGAGGCTGTCCCTGTCTCATACATGCTGAGGAGTTCCAGCTGGTATTGAGTGGTTTGCAGTGGCCTTTACAGCAGTCAAGGCAGCCATGGGGGCTTATGGGTGCTTGGCAGCTGCATTTCTAGCAACACATTCACATAAGCTTCGGCAGATTTTGGGTGATGAATATAAATCATTGTTGCTTTTTTATGAAATAAATTGGCAATCTAAGCCTACATATGACCATAGTACAATGTCATCCAGAGCATTTGCTCATACAACGAGAATACACCTTTTTGAGTCACACTCCTATGAGTCACACAGCTAGTTGTGCCATTGTTCACAGTTTCAGTGAAGAAGTCACACCACAGGCTCATGGAGGGCATAGGCTGAATGAAGTAACCCCAAAGTCTGGCTCCTTCAATTCAAGCTTCTGGTGAGGAAAGTATGGAGGTATTAGCATCCTACAGTTTGTGAGTGTGTCAATACACAGAAAATGTATTTTTTATCAAGAGTCCAGAGCAGTAGGCATAAGACCCTTAACAGTCAGCCAGCTAAAGATTTCGAAGATGCAGATACTGATATTGGTTTGGGTGAGTTTACCGAGGGAAAGACAGCTTCACTGTGTATTTTGTCTTTGCTAATGGAAAATCCATAATCCTACAGATGTGGGCAATTCTTGCCTGAGGAGAGGTTATCACAGAACCACAGAATGAATAAGGTTGAAAAGGACCACAGTGAGTTACCTGGTCCACCTTCCTGCTCAAGCAAGGCCATCCTACAGCACATGGCACATGACTGCATCCGGATGGCTCTTGAGTAACTCTAGTGAGGCAGACTCCACAAATTTTCAGGGCAGTCTGTTCCAGTGCTAGGTCACCTGCACTGTAAACCAGCTCCTCCTCATGTTCAGGTGGAAAGTCCTGTGCATCTGTTTCTGCACATTGCCTCTTGTCCTATTGGTTTACACCACCAAAAAAAGGCTTGGCTCCATTATCCTGACACTTTCCCTTCAGCTACTGACAGACCTTGATGAGCTCCCTGTCCAGCCACCTCTTCTTGAGGCTGAAAAGGTGCAACTCTCTCAGTCTTTCCTCAAGAGAGCAATGCTCCAGTCCCTTGATCATCTCTGTTGCTCTCGTCTGCACTCACCCCAGGAACTCTATGTCCCTGCTGTGCTCGGGAGCCCAGAACTGGACAGAGTCTTCCAGACTGCAGCCTCACTAGGGCTGAGAAGGTGGGCAGGATCAGCTCTCTTGCCCTAATGTACTCCGGGATTCTGTTTGCCTTCTTGGCCCCAAGGACACACTGCTGGTTCATGGACAGCTTGTTGTCCTTCTCTGAAGGGCTGCTTCCCATCAGGTCAGCCCCTGGCCTGTACTGGTGGGGGGATTATTCCTCCTCAGATGCAGGACCCTTTGTTTGCTCTTGTAAAATTTCGGGTTGTTCTTCTCAGCCTGTCTTCAATCTATCAAGGTCCTTCCAAAGGGCTGCACAGAACTGCATGGTATTGTCCAGCCCTTCCAGCTTTGTATCATTAGCAAACCTGCTGGGGAGGCACCCGCCCCTTCCTCCAAGCCACTGATGGACAGGTTAATCAATTCTGGGCCCAGCATTAAACTTTAAGGGGCACCACTAGTGACAGGCCTCAAACTAGCGTCTGTGTCCCTGATTACAGCCCTCTGGGATCTGCCATTGAGGCAGTTCTCAATCCACTGTGCTGTCCTCTTACCTAGCCCACACCTCCTGAGTTTTCCTATGAGGATGTGAGAGACACTGTCAAAAGCCTTGCTGAAATCAAGGTAGACAACATCCACTGCTCTCCTGCCATCCATCCAAGTAGTGGTTTCATCATAGAAGGTCATATGGCCGGTCAATCATTATATACATTTAGTGAATACGTGTTGACCTCTCCTGATCAGCTTCTTGTCTTCCATGTGGATAGAGATAACCTCCAGAATTAGATGCTCATCCCCTCTCCAGGGGTTGAGGTGAGGCTGAGTGGCTTGTAGTTCCCTGTGTCCTCCCTCTTAACCTTTTTGAAGAACTGGGTGATGTTTCCTTTCTTCCAGCCCTCAAGAACCTCTCCTGTTTGCCACAGCCTGGTGTCCACCAGCTCTCAGCACTCATGGAAGCATCTGGTTAGTACCCATGGACTTATGTCAAGTATTCTTTAACCCCATCCTCCTGAACCCAGGCACAGTCTTCACTCCAATATTCCTTTACCTTGGACTCAGGGGTTGGTGACCCCTCCCTGATCCGTGACCAGGGCTGGTCTTTTCAGTGGTTACTGATGCAAAGCAGGTATTCAGTAACTCTGCCTTCTCTTCATCTTCTGTTACCATGGTCCTCCCTCCATTTAGTAGTGAACCCACATTAACTTTTGGTTTTCTCTATTTATTGACGTATTTGAAGAAGCCCTTCCCGTTGTCCTTGACATCCTTGGACAGATTTATTGCAAATGGGCTTTGGCTTCCTTGTCTCATTTCTACTTACTCTGACATGATCTCCTATATTCAAGTTGCCTGATCCTGCTTCCATCTCCTTTGTATTTCTTGCTTATACTTGAGTAATGACCAGAGTTCTCTATTCATCCATGGAGGTTTCCTGCCTCTTTGGCCCAATTTCTTTCTCATTGGAATGCATTGTTCTTAGCCTGGAGGAAGTAATCCTTGAATATCACAGAATCACAGAAACTTCTGAGTTGGAAGGGACCCATGAGGATCATTGAGTCCAGCTCTTAAGTGAATGACCCATATGGGATTGAACTGACAACCCTGGCATTATTAACACTGTGCTCTAATCAGCTGAGCTAATCTCAGTGGCAACTTGCCACTCTTGTACTCTTCTCCTGCAGGGGCCTGTTTCCATGGGATTGTTCCAAGAAGATCCCTGAAGAGGTTAAATGCAGCTCTCCTGAAGTCCACAGTTATGATCTTGCTGTCCTGCTCCCTCCTCACCCAATACTGAACTCCACAATCTCATGGTCTCTACAGCCAAGACTTCCCATCTCCAACAAGGCCTTCCCTGGTTTTTTGCATAAAGTGAAACAGCACACCATTCCTTGTGACACCCTCCACTGCTTGTGACAGGAAGCTGTCATCAGTGCTTTCCTGGAACTCCTGGACTGTTTGTGTTTCACTGTGTTGCTTCTCCAGCAGATGTCACAGAACCACAGAATATTCTGAGTTGGAAGGAACAAACAAGCATCATCAGGATGATGTCAGGATAGTTAAAGTCCTGCACAAAAACCATGGCCTGTGATTTGGAGGCTCATTCTAGTTGCCTCTCATTCTAGTTACCTCATCCACTTCCTTCTCCTGATCAGGTAGCCTGCAGCAAACACCCACTACAGTGGGTGTTCATTAGTCTGCCCTTTTATCTTAACCCATAAGTTCTTGATGCACTCATCATCCACCCCAAAACATTCCAAGTGTTGCTTCACATCAAGGACAACTCCAATACCACACCTTCCTGGTCTGTCTCTCCTAAACAGGGTGTAGCCCTTCCTGACAACATTCCAGTCATGTGAGCTATCCCACCATGTCTCTGTAACTGCAATGAGATCAAAATCCTGTGACTGCACATAGACCTCTAGTTCATCTTGTCTGTTCCTCATACTCCATGTTGTACAAGCACTTTACAGAGGTATTTGTTTGTGTGAGTATCTCAGTAGGGGTCTAAAGAAGATGCTCTATAGTTCTGTCTTGTGATTACACCTTTGTCTGCTTGTGCTTGCTCAAGGTATTCCAATCATAAGTCTTCTTTTGCTACTAGGGTGGTCACAATAGTCCTCCTCACCCACACATTATCTCTGTCAAGACTGGTTATGTCTCCATCCCCCTAAAAACCTAGTTGAAACTCTCTCAACAGGCCTAATAACTCCTGAGCTAAGATCTTTTTTCCCCTTTGAGACAGGTGGATCCCGTTATGTGCCACTCATTGATGCTAAGAGATATGATTTCCCTCATGTGATAATTACCCTTTTGTCTAGTTGTCTCACAAAACCAGTTCACGCATTCCCATTCATGTGCTGCCTGACAGTGTGGGATGCTCTTACCTGCCGCCTCAATTCCCATGTAGGCAGAAGAGCTAGCATCTAATGCTCTCAGTCTCTTCATCCAACATGCTTAATTTAAACAGGAAGAAACTACAAAAATTCATATAAGAAACCTAAAGAAAAGCTGCAGCAAAGCAGTGACTCTTATTCTGTTTCAATTTCCATCAAGAGCAGAGAAAAAGCTTATACAGGTTGTGAAAGAAGGATCTTTCACTACTTGTTTTAATAGTATAATTGCATCCCTCTCTTTAAATAAAATGGTTAGTGGCTTCTAAGTGCTGTAAGATTAGGCAAAATAATTGTTAGCAAACACTCTTCATACATGTTTTACTTATTAACTATTTTCTTCAGACGAAGAACTAAGGGATCAATGCAAAGTCAAACAATAGCTGAGTCAGTCAATTTGTGCCCATGTATCTGCTAAAGAAAGAAGCCAGGGTAAAGGGGTCCTGCCTTCAGTCCTCACTAACTGGATCAGGCATTTAAAATATGCACCACATATCTACATCAGTGAGTGATGCATCACCCAGGGTGAATACAAAGGAATATTTTGCCCTAATTAAGAATTTTACAGATCCAGATCTGGAGGCTGGATGATGCATCTGGTTGTTCTCCATAAAGAATTTCATGTTCCAGGGTAGATCAAAGGCAGCAGACAGTATGACAACACAACACATTGTGTGCTGTACAGCACAGGGAAGGGATGTCATCAGACATCTTGTGGTGTTGTGCCCATCATCCAGTCACCACCTTGCCTTCAAGAGAGGGGTTGGAAAAACATGCCATTTGAAGCACATGAGCTGTGCATTTTAAGTTTCAGAGCTCATTAAATGTTACTGCTGAAATCAGCTGACGGATTTCCCCCTCTGCTTTCCACATTCAGAAAATTAAGAGGTAAATAATGAAATAAATAATTCGGAAAATTACCTAAACCAATACTAAAGCGGAAAGCAGATTTTTGCAAGGCACAATTAAGCATTTGCCGTTTGTGACTCAGTCATAATGATGCAATGTGTCATACTGAAATACCGCAAAAGCAGTGTTTGCTTTCTGTTCTATTAATGTTCTTAGAACTGGGTGGGATTCAGTGATATGTGCCTGGCCAAGGAATTGACTACATCTTCGTCACTCAGTTCCAGGAGGGATGATCCTGTCCTTCTAGAAAAACTGCTCACATTCCCATAAAATCAGCTAAGAAAAGCTGGGGCCTTACTTAAATACTAAAAAGAAGAAAAAAAATCTGTCAAGTGTTGATACAATTGTTCTTTCCATGTGCATCAGCAGCTACTCATGCATAATGGTTGGCCAGGAATTTTGGAGGTTTAGAGTGTGTGGCACCAGTTGCTGCACCACCAGAGGGTAGGTTCACCAGTAGAGGTGGTGAGGTGGTGAACCCAGATAATGGAGTGAGTTTACAGGATATTCATCTTCCTTTTAACCCAGTGTAATGCTAGATATTACCCAGTGTAATAACAGATTCAGGGCAAAATGCTGTAGTTAAGGGTCAACCATTCATCAACCAGTAATTTTCTTTACTGCACTGGGAACTCTGAAGGCCCATACACAGTTATGAGGCTTTTTTTTTTTTTTTTTTGCATTAGTGGCACATTGGTGCCTTCCACAATACCTTTTGCTTGTGGATAAAATGTAGTGTGGACAGACCACTAAATTTCTGCCTCTCAGGCCAACTCGTGTACCACCCCAGCAGTGAAATGGTTTCTGTCATCTGATTGGATAGACTTTGGTTTGGGTAGTCAACTGAACCTTAACTTTAGAGGCTTTGCAGTATTTTTTTATCATAGGTTGTTGCACAGCTTCAGCCAGAATTAGTTCAGATGTTATCTCAACCCCAAACAGTATGCATTGTTTTCCATTAGCAATTTTGAAGGAACCAATATAGTCTACCTACCAAGCTCTTGCTTTGTGTCAGGGGCAGGGGTGGATTTTTCAGTGGATCATGATCTCCCAGCCAAGTGTGGCACAGGCTACAAGAAGAGATCACTGTGTTGCATAGTTCCTTAGTCACTGGCCACCCTCTAGTGATTGCTTCTTTAAATAGATCTTGCTTTCCTGAGTGGTCTTTTTTTACATGTAACCATTCCAACAGATGCTCACACTTTTCCTTTTTTCCCCCTGTTGGCACCCTAGTTAATCGTGTCAGTGAATCTACCTGATTATTCAAGAAGTATGCAGGATTATTCCATGTCTGGTGTGCAGGAACCTACCTCACAAAAGTTTTTTTGTCTGGCAATACTTAGGATTTCTTCAGATTTTTCTCATTGCCACAATGATACTCTATTTACTTCACAATGATTCTGCTCTCAAAAGGGGACCCACTCCGTACACCTTTGGAATACTGCATAAGAATCTGTGTAAATGTACATGTCCTCCTCAGTGTCTGATTCCTTTGTAAATACACTCTATACTGCTACAATTCCTCACCTGGGCACTCCCTTCTTCTGTCACCACCCTGTTCCCCAAATCAACTTTAGCTGTCGTACAGCCACTGCTCAGTGTCACCATGCTTTTCCCGCTCGTCTGACGAATGCATCTGTAAATAAAATATCCTTAAGGTGAGCTTAAAAAGGTGGAGCAGGTTTTATACAGCTCCTATCAGGAAGGAGAAGGGGCCAAGTCAGGTTGTTTAGCAGACTTTTTTTGTATGTGGAATTTTTTTGAGGCTCCCTCAGTTATTCTGTGAGAGTGACAATAATGATCAATTTATGCCTACTGTTTCCAGACTGTGTTCCACAGAGTTATCCCTCAGGAGGGGAGGAAGAGAAGGAGTTGCAGACAGCACTGGTTCAAAAACTTTAAAAGGTCCTCACAAAATTATCAACTGTTGTCAAATTGGATATTTTGCTTCCTGCAGGGCTAAGCAAACCACAGACAAGCCCTTTTTCCATGCAGAATATGGCTTCTCAGCATTTTTAAAGCTAAAGAATAAAAACCAATGGGTGGGAATTTCAGGTCCTCACTGTCACATATGTGTGGGTAGACAAAGGATTGCAAATACCCATTCAATTTGCAGTGGGTCTGTGGGAAGTATTTGCCTTAAAGTTTTATGTACACTGCCTTCAAATTAGTAGTTTTGGAGCTTCCTTGTGCATGTGGGAGTCCAGGCCCAAACTGCTCTTTTCCATGTTAGATCATACAGGGGGCAAGCAATAATGGAGAGGTCTGGAAAATGTCTTTTCCCAAAAGTGAATAAACATAAAACATGCTAGAGCTCTTTTTTATTCACAATACTCTTTACTTGCTCTAAGGTGGTCAAGGTTTCAGGGGGAATACACACTCCTCCTTCTTTTCCTCATATAAGTATGAATTTAACCCCAGAGGAATGAAGCTGTACCTTTTCTCTGCAAATCTGAAGCTGCAGGCGATCCATGTGGGTGATAACATTTGTCTGAGTCTGGCCCTCTGTGGTGACATCAGAGCCACCCACCAGCATATCATCAGTGTATTGGTATACTTTAGTTCCTCCTTCATGGACAACCTGTGCCAACTCCTGTGCTAGTGCGTGATGGGCCAAAGTAGGGGAATGTCCATATCCTTGAGGGAGCTGAGTAGTGGGATACTGATTCCCCTCCCAGGTAAAAGCCAAACAATCCCTGCCTGCCTTCAGCAAAGGAGCCATAAAAAACATGTCATTGACATCAATAGTCTCAAGTATTGAACAGGCCCATTCCTGAATTGTGGCAATCAGTTTGGCTATGTTAGGCACAGCAGCTGTTAAAGCAGTGTTAGTACTGAGCTGTCAGTAACCCACCTTCAGCCACAACTTCCCATTAGGTTTATGGACAGGCCATACAGGGTTGTTATATGGTGAGTGGATGAGGACAACTACCCCACCCTCCTGCAATACTGCAATTACTGGAGCAGTGTCTTCACACGCTCCTAAAAGGAGTGAGGCAGGGTTTCACATTTCTTATTATGGAAGGAGGCAAACCTGCAGCATTCTCCAGTAGAGGAACAGAGGGAGATGGGAGGACAGATGGGACATCTGTCCAGGCATGTCCCTTTAATAGATCCAACTCCAAGATGTTAGCCAGCAGTGGCTCCACAATCATGACAGCTACTGTGGCTGAGTCATCCTCTGACAGCCAACATTGAACCTGAGTTGTTCACTGGAACTGGGATTTAGCAGAAGCATTAGTTACCCATATATTTTCTAGTCTGGCTTAATGCCACAATCAGTGGCAACTTCAATTTGAAGTGCTGACATTTGTGCTCCAGTATCCACTACCAAAGTAGCCAAGGATTTTAAAGTGACTAGGGAAAACATGATTACCATATGTCCCGGGCTGCTTTCTGTGAGCCTTCTCATATAAATCCACCAAACATTCCTCAGCACATGCACTGAGACCAAAGAGTCCAGTTTGCTCTCTCAGAGCTGGTTAAATTGGTTAGTCCAGTTTCTGGAGGGGCTGAGAGGACCACAATGTTGGACTCCTGAGGGGGGAGTCCATAGGAGGCTCTTTGATCTTATCCCAATTATTTATCAAGCCTTTCAGCATAGTGGTGGGTTCTTTGTCTGTTACTTCTCAAGGAAATCCTTTTGCAACACCCTCCACCCATGAACTGTATCTCTGCCCATTAGTTGACACATTTGTCTATAATTACCTGTCAAGGGAAGTTTTTGGACCTGCTCTAGGCCCCTCATATTCTTCTTTGGCTTAGGACCACTGTAGCAGAGACCCATAGCTGTTGAACCGTAGTTACTAATTCTTGGGCTACCTGTAACCAGTTTATTCCTAGTGGTGCACCCCTTCTTTCAGGCCTAGGGACTGCCATAATTCACTCTTGTAACTGTTTAGCATGGACTCTTAGTGCATCAGGTAAGCCTCAGATCAAGACAGGAAACCTCTGTGGATCTGCCTCAAATTCCATAGACAAATATCATTGCAAGGCAAATAATTGTGTGTGCATTAATTGGACAATAGCATCGATTGCCTTTTGTACATTTACTGCAAGGTGTCATTCATGAGGGTTTTAATTGTGTGAGGATCTCCCCTTTTTGTAAGGTTTGTGCTTGGTTACAATTCATAGCCAGAAAGGCCCTTGGTCCTCTTGCTTCAGCCTGACTCAAGAGAATCTGATCTTCAGCTGGGAGACCCTTCAGAGGTATTGAGTCTGATTCATCAGCCCTTCAGCTGTATGTTTTCTGAAGTTTAGCCCGAGCTTCTCCCTTGTGCAGGATAGTCCATGTGGTAGTTTGCTGAGCTTCCCCCAGCCATCATTAGTAGTTTCAGTCTTAATGAAGGGTCGCAGACGCATGACTTTGTCCTCCTGATAGCTTTGTCTAAACTCTTCCAATGTGCCAGCAGAATACAAGGATTTATTAACGTGCATTAGTCCACAGCACCTTAAATTGATGTCCTGTAGTTCACATATTTTTGTTTTTAGCTTTTCTACTTCCTGGAAAGCCAGATGAAGGAATAGATTAATTTTCTTTTCCACACAAACTACTTCATGCTCCTCAACTAACTGCAAACATTCCTTCTCTAATTGCTCCTGCAATGCTTTCTCTGACTATCATAAAGTTCCTATCATATCACATCACATCACATCACATCACATCACATCACATCACATCACATCCATATATGTGGATTTCTGAACAGCTAGTCTCTCTTCCCACACTGATTTAAAGGCAACCAACAAACCAGCATGTACAAGTAATTCTGAACCATGGACAGATATTCAGAGGGGGAAATACCCATTTGACTCACCCTGGGCAATCATTCCTTTTGAATCAGTCATTACCCACCTAGAGCTAAGTCTTTCTCAAGGGTCAGCTTGACTCTCTCCTGGGGAGAACCTTTCAAGACCAGGTTATTACAGGAAAACTTTCAGTAGGTCTGATGTGCCCAGATAACAGCAAGTGGAGAAAAATTATTGCTATAATTTCACAATGAGACAACAGCCACCAGCTGACTCATCCTTGGCAAGAATTCCTTTCAGCAACCCACAGAGGGTCAATGTCCATTCTCCACCATCCCCTGGGGGTTAGTAAGAATATTTACCAGGATAAAATCCTAAATTATCTTTGGACCCCACTAATCACTCCATGACATCCAGGGAGATCCCGTACCACAACACCAATAAAACAGTACAAGCCACCAAATGCGAGGGTAAGTCAGGTTCTTATTAATAGATCCCTTGGGGTGGATAAGAGTAAATGAGCCTAAGTGATTGGTGTTTGTAAATATACACATGTAAGTTTATTACAGAAAATTTTGGTTGCAAAGGAAAGCCGGTATGTAGCTGTTTAATTTATTATTTATAGTACTATAAAAACATGAAAGCATTGCAATGTGAGAGAGCAATAACACCACCCAAGAACATGCACAAGGCAAAAGACAGAGAGAGAAAGGACAAGAGAATGAAGATCTCACCACTTGTAGGCTTCACAACAGGAATTGATTGCTTCACAGTCTGGGTCAAAACTCAATCTGTTGGGTCATGGGTGAAGTCCCAAAGAAGTGGTGGGGAGAAACCCACAGGAAAATCCATGAAACATAAAATCCACTGGGTATATATCCACTCTGGTTCAGGTGGGAATGCCCAGGTACCTCCCTTGGGGTGGGGACACTTTGGGAGTCCCTGACACCTTCTAAGACAGAAGAGCTGCCCATCACACCAGCACAGTTGAGTCAATGATGGCCCAGTATGGCTGTTAGCTGAGATGAACACTGTCAGGCCACAGTCCATGTCCCACTACTTCCCTGGGGTGGGGAGGGGAGGGGCCCCCATAGCAGAGTTTTGTGCAAGGCAGGACAATTGAGCATGCCAAGAGACACCTGGCCAACTCCACAGGACCCTCTCCTGTCTCACTCATAGCCCATTCTTCACCTTCTGTCTTTTCAGATCAGAGGTTTAGGCGCTGCACACCCAAAATCTCACCTCCTCCACCTCAGCAAAGCACCCTGGCACCTGCACAAATTGGGGAAATGTCTTCAGTTGTTATCCTTTAACAGTTCTGTTTCTCACAGTAACTTTGTAAAGACACTCTTAGAAATCAAAGTCATGCAAAAGTCATGCAAACTCACCAGACTCCTTCAGTTACTTAAGAAAACTGTAGGCAGCCTGCTTCACTGTAGCCAGCACAGCAGTGGTGTTAGAGCAAGCCATGGGCACTGGGTCCTTAACCTGTCTGTAAGCAGATGAAAACAAATGAAGTCAGACACCTGGGAAATTTGCAGCTCTGCAAGGGACTATATTAATGCCCCTCAACAGTGATGGAAAAACTCTTGTTATATTATCTGCAATATAGTCAGATTTTTTTATGTATGCTCCAGTTATAATAGGATTTGGTGTACTACCTGCTTGGGTTTTTTATGTATATGTAAAATAAAACTCATTTAGATCATTTATATATTGTTATTAATTAATTGCATTTCCAACCATGTCAGAGATGAGGACACTGTCTTAGAAAACTCTGAACAAATAGCAGTGCCTATTTGAGTAAGCTTTTAATTTAATTTTAGGGTGAATTATTCTCAAACTCTTTTCAAATGTTGAACATTTTACTTATTTTTTTTTACAAATAACATCTTCAGCATAAGCTGCTTAACTGGGACACACTGGAAGTTTATGGCATTATCTACTTTCTCTTGAATAAAATGGTATTTAACATTGTGTTCATATACCTCTAGCATTCTATTAATCAGGTCTGTATTGTATTACTGTTCTCAATGCTGAGGGCTGATTCTTTTGCCACTTCCCATGCTGAAAATCACCTTACTCCATGACCATTAGAGATGCTTTAGGAGTAATGCACAGCTAAATATGAGAAATATAAAAATTCTGCCCTAAAATTTTTAAAGTAAAGAAAAAAAAAATCATACAATTGCTGTGAAATTGCCTGAGGACCATACAACAATATTAAGCAATAATAGGTCATTAATATTCAAAGACCTTGACACCTCCTGGTGTAACTTATATTGAAACTATATTTAAAATTATCCCACCAAATCAAGTTGTGCAGTTGTAATTTCATTGTTAAAACCTGCAAAATCTGTAAAATGCTCACAAAACCACCAGTTAAAAGGATATACTTTTCTGCACTACATGCACAGAATTCAAAGAACCTCTAACACAAAAATCATAAAGTCTTTTAAATCTGTTCATCTGATAAGTGTTCTTTATTTTTACCTAGAAACTATCATTATATGAATTAATCATGAGGACTTTAATTAAGATATATTTGTAAAATTCAACTAAAATTTATTTCACTCTAGCATTCTTCTATAATTAAAAACTTGTATAATACAAATGAAAATATTTAGGTCAATCCATCATGAAACTGAAAAACTGCAGATTTATCATTGTTCTAACTACAAGCCTTGATGATGAAAGATATAGGAGGTCATTTCTGTCTCATCCCTGAATGACTGTCTAAATTGTCTGTCATCATTTGGTTGTGTTTGTCTTACACACTGTGAAGACTGAACCATACTTGATCTGGATAGGTGTAATTTCATTGTTAAGACCTGCAATGGACAATCAAGCAATTGTGATACCACAGATGCCCAGTAATATTAGAACTTCTGAACATTTATTTGCTGTTTCTCTACATAAAACACTCTTTTAAGTGTCCAGAACATCAAGGGTGAGTTGGGGAAAATAGAGCCAGGATGCAGCCTAGCAGCAACAAAAGGGGCAGCAGAACTGAACTGCTCTCCCATGCCTTACATTGTGCTATGCTCTGTAGAAGTTTGGAGTCTGCTAACAAAAAATATTTTCCATGTTATTCTTTCAGCATTTTTTTAGAAAGAAGAAATAGGATAAAGACTGTGTAAAGGAAGAAGAAATAAATGACAAGTTTTTTATTATTATAGGCTTCCTAAAGCACTTTGTTTATTTTTCTTTTCTTTGTATAGAAAGGCTGGCTAGCTATTTTCAAAAGCAGTGTTAATTCCTTTAAACCCCTGAGATCTTCAGGAACCTTTTGTGTTTTGAGACACTAAGATCCATCTCCTGTATGGGAGGAATTAGAGTGAAGTTATAATAACAAACAGATTTTTGAAAAGCTTTTTCTGTATTATCACAAGTCCATCAGAAAATGAAATAAAAAATAAAAAAGGACTGAATGGTGTTGATTTGCTTTTGGCCAGAACAAAAGTTCCAGAATAGTTAAGGCAAAAGTAAACAGATTTCAATTAAAAACTACATGGTGTCCCAGCTCAAGGATAAAGACATTCTCAGAACTATTCCATCTGCAGGGAGAGTTCATTTAGGTTTCCACTGAACTTATGCAATTTAATTCTTCATAGTGAGAGCCAAGTCATATTGGGATTGGAGGTAAACATCACAAATGAGTGTGTGTGTTTCTGTGTCTGTGTGTGTTTTCAGGAAAAGAAAGCAGGAAGGCAGTTTCAATAAAATGACCCATAAACCTTCTTTGAAAAAGAATGGAAATGTTTTCATACAGTAACTAGTACTTAATAATACAACTTTAAAAAAATAAAAAAAAAAGTAATCTTATTTGGAAGGGCTCATTTCACATGACTATTGATCAATAAATAGCATTTTTATTCTAGAATTTATTTTAAAATTAGGTATGTGTTAAATTGAGGCTATTCTGTGTCATATCTAAACCTTTGGCATGTAACAATCTGAATTCATTTTTACTAATTGTGACTACAAGACAAGTTAAAAGAGGATTAAGCTGTCTGTATGTCTACATTTCCACTGACTGACAGCAGTTAGATTAAGCTGTCTGTATGTCTATATTTCCACTGACTGACTGTGTCCTGGCCAGGACCCTCCTACCAAAATTATTTGTCTTCACATACAGTAGAAAAGTATTTTCTGCGCCTACTGTTTCTCACTCTTTTGTTTGGTCCCCCTCTGCACAGATACCGATTCTGTTTCCCAGAGGTGCCACCGGCTTGACTGGTGGGCTCAGCCCTGTCCTGCCACGGGTCCCTGGAACCAGCTGGGCACAGGGCAGCCCCTGGTTTCCTGCTACAGAGGACACCCTGAAGTCTATTTCCCTCAAGACAGCCAACTACAGCCAACACAATACCTTACTGGCACAGGAAGTGATGAAAACACAGTGTGAAGCTGCATTTATTGGAAATCTCATGGTTCATTGACTGATCAAAGAATTGGCTGAACAGGGAACAGTTGTCTCCATTAATCCACGTCTTGCAGAACAAGTAAAAAGTGAACTTTCACTCACTAGATGCCACAGAACTTCTTTTCTGAGGACTGCTGTTGGGAAAACAGCTAGAATGAAGATGCATTAAGGCAAACTGTGTCGCAGTTCTATGGCAGACTATACAGCTGTGATCTGTTGCAGCACTGCTTAGAAATAAACTTACTGTTATGGTGAAGGCTGAGTGAGACAACAATGGTGATATTTCCCTCATATACAGGGTACAAAAGAAGCCATTGTAGTCTTTCATAGTTTAATGCCTATAAAACAGCTGAAACTTGTGAGTCACTGCTCAAACCTCTAGCCATATGCAAGCTGAATGAGAAATGGAGTTAGATGGTGAAAATTTTTGCTGGAAAATTTCTATAAATTCAATTAATATACTTACTGGTTCGTTAAAGTTTGGATGTTCATGGAGAGGAATAGCCAGAGGCAAGCAGAGAAGCAAGAGATATCAAGACAAGTACTTGAGGCTTTGAAAAACAGACAGCTAATGGAATCTGGGGGATGGAGCACTGGCTGAAAACTCACTTGTATCTGTGAACATTGAAAATGCTTTGTCTTGCATGACCTTTCCTGGAATCTGAAAGGGTTTTTTGTACACCTTGTAAATAGAGAGCATCACATCAGAAAGTACATGGCTATATTACGTATTTGCTCTTGAAACAGAACCAGTCTGAACAACTACAAATTATGGCTACCTATTCTACAAAAGCAGTAACAATTGTGTTAGTAGTGAAATCTCTTTTGAAGAGGAAGTCTAGAATTTTCCCAGGGGAAGAAACTGTAAATTGAGATTCCTGATAGGCATAGTAAAGTCCAAGACAGCCAAAGATGCTTTCAAGTCAGAGGCTGAAACTTCACATAAGGAATTATAACAGCAGCTGGAAATTTCCCAGGAAGACCTTGGAGAAAAACTTAAAAGAGGGAGGAAAAATACCTCAGCTCATCAGTGACAAATTGTCTGTGTTCATTAGGAAAATCAATAACAAATGGTCCCATCATTCAGTAGTAAAGAGAAATCAAGAGGTAATCAGCAATCTGGATTTTGTGTATTAGAGAGTTTCCTGGAAAATAAGGGAGGCTGAGAAAAGTGTAGCCAACTTCAAACTTGCTTAAAAAGTTGAGCTGTAGCAAGGACTCAAAGAGCAGATGGTTCACACTGAGAAGAAAATCAAAAGATCACAGACCTCATTGGCAGACAGCCACCTCAAATGGCACTGATCCAGGCAGAGGACTGTAGTAAGACAGAGAAATCCTTATCTTTCTAGTACATCTGTAATTCTCAGAGGGGAGAATTTGTATTGTCAGATGCTTCTATTTGCCTTAACTTTCCACACCTCATCACAAACTCTAGGGCTGAACTTTGAGGACATCATGATGGTCCTCCTCCTGGACTGGTTTGAAAGGTGTCTGATGAGAAAGCAGCATGATAGAATAGTACCAGAATTCATAACAAGTGACCAGATCTATGTTTTTTGAAGTATTACCCAGAAACTCAGACAGGGTTCTTTTTTCCTGATTCCAATTAATCAGGATTTTCAAAGGACATTGAATGGCCTCAAAAGCTGGGTAGCATTTAGAGCATCAGAAGCGGGGCAAGTACCATCACATCCCATTCCTTGGTGGTTTATTAGCACCAATTTCCATCAGGGCACAAAATATAGTCTAACCCTTCCAAACTTTGATTACAAGTAAAGAGCAGCTGCAGTGGGAACTGCTGGAATGGAAAAATGGCATTAGGACCATTAGTATTATTTAGAAATGTACAATCTTCAATTTTAAAGAAGTTTACAGCATTTGCTTATTACAAAGTAGGGAACAGACTAAGAAAATGACTGAGAAGAGATATACAATATCAGGTAAAAGAACTATAAAACCTGGCTTGTTCCCCTGAGGCAACTGAAACAGTGTAAAAACCCAGGGAATTGGGTTTGTGGGATCCTGTTCAGAAGAGCAGTAGCAAGCATATATCCAGATCCCAGTGGTCCTTCAAGCATTGCATATCCAGGCACTTAGAGTTGCTCAGAAGTCCATGGGCCAAGTGGGCATGAGGATCATGAGGAGACGGGGGAGTACAGGTGGACAACCACAAGCAGGCACCATTCTAGACCTCAACCACATTTTAATAATCCAGTCCAAGGATAGACTAAAATTATCCGTAGAAGGGTGTGAGAAAGGAGCAAGGAGAAAACAACTCCCAAGGACCACAACCAAATACACCAGAGACAAATACAAGAGGCAAAATTCAATGTTTTATGTTTACAAAGTTACTGAAAGCAAACAGCTCAATTCTCTTCATGCTTACTCAGATAAAAGTCTCAACAGTGGCTACACAGAAGTAGAATATGCAAGGAGCATTAAGTCCAGAAGGAACAGCATTGACATATCTTCTGTTGCATAATTTCCTTATCTTTTGACATTGAGGGGTTGATTAAAAAACATAGTAAATAAAAAATAAACTGTCAATCCATTACTGCCAGCACTCACAGGACAGAAGGATTTTGTTTCGCAGGATATTTGGTTGCATTTTTTAAGAGCAAAGTTCTTTCTAGGTCACAAACTTCTCACAAAATAGAGTCCAGTTTCATGGAATGGTACAGTATGGTTGGGTTTATATTCCTCTTTCCAATCTGCCTATAGAAGTCTTGTTTGTGGGACAATTTGCTGAAAGGGTCATTGTTTAGAAATAGTTTTGGTAGCAGACTCATGGTTCAGGAAAATGGTGTAGCAAGATTGAATTACAATTGCCTTCCCATGGTATAGTAACACAATAATTTGAAAATTGCTGCATTTTCAAAGCATTAATAGCATTTTTACATCTAATAAGATAAATTGTTCCATTAAAAAGCTAAAATATGGAAAATTAACTTATGGATCACTTAGATGCACATATATATTCACCTGCTTTGTTCAATAAACTTAGATGCTGCAGCAGCACTTTAACAGGGAAGGACATCTGAAGAAAGAATGCCAGAACAATCTTGAATCCTGTCAGATATGCTTTCTTCAGTTTACCTTTGCCTGTGTTTAAAGACTGAGAAAGAGAAAAAGAAAAAAACTGTCTGTGAAAGAAATAAAAACATATTAATATGTAAAAAAATACTATTAACTTTCATTAAGTTGGGCCTTGCTTTTCTAAATTTTTTTGCCCTTTTATAAGGGCAAAGGGTTTTCAAAGCATCAAAGCACACAAGCCCAACTGAAATTCTGGCATGAGTGCCACATAAGTCCTAGATATTACTAAAAGTAGAGCACTGAAGTTAATATCAATTTCATATGTAGTACTCTCACCCAACACTCAACCCTACACACTCGGTCAACATTATGCCAAACAATTATGTAGTTCTGTGGTTCTGTAGATGTAGCCAAGGAGGAAAAGTGACTTAAAGGTATTATGAGCCCAGATAAAGTATGCACCTAAAGATTTTAGGAACAAGAAATTGTATCATTCTAACTTTGTAAGTAAAAATAGAACATGGTGAAATATGAATGCCGTCTGGATCACCACGAGCTCCCACAGACTATTGATCAGTACCACAGTCTCTATTAGCAAGAGGAACATTTTCCTATCTCACTTTTATTTCTTAAATTCATTGCTTAATTCCTCATCTCTAACTCACAGTAGAAGTTGCAGTACAGTCCAAAATAAAAACGATGGCCAGGTTTCTATATGGCTGTGTTCAGTCCTTTCAAGTTAGACAGTCTGCAATATGTACTCTTCTGCACCTTTGAAATCCAAGACGAAAGGCCAAAGTAAACAAAGAAGCTTTTTGTCCTCGTCAATCTTAAATTAACTGGATACACTCTTTTAAATGTAGCAAACCAGCCATTCCACCCCCTTGTAGCCTTCCCTTACTGCCCTGACATTTTTCAGTCACAGAGCCCAAACACATAGTTAGCAAAAGTCATCAGATACTCCCCAGATAATTTGCAAACCAAGTTGTCCGGTATTTATTAAATAATTTATTACAATTCCGACCCGCTTGTCTGCAGAAATAAGAAGCGGAACAAATATCCAAAGATGTAAACACCAAATCTGCAGTAATTAGGTTGAGTTATGTACTGACATTTTGACATATAAGATTTTGGTATAGTTCCCCTGGAGAAGTAGTTAGGTTCCTTGAAATTTTTCAGAAATAGTGAAACAACACTACTAAAACCTACTTTACTCAAAGTAGGAAACAACCTGACAAAGGTACGAAGTTGAAAAGTTTGAGATAAAAAAGTCTTTCTCAAGCCTAAATTGTACCATTTTGTGAAAATACATTTTTAGTCATGCTATTACTATGTTGACATAGTATACTGAATTGGGTGCAAAAAAATTGTAGACCACATGACAACAGTATTTTAACTAGCAGACAAGTTGGTCACTAAAAATTTCAGTTACAGAGTTTGTGGGTTTTGAGAGAAAACCTGCCTGCCTTTTGAAAAAGTCATTCTACACACTGACTTTTAAAATATGGTCTACATCTGTATTAATGAGTGACAAGGAATTTGAGAAATCTGATGCACATGTGGCTTGGCAGGTGCTTTATATTGAAAGGCACATGAGGTTTTGTCAAATTGTGTAGAGCTGCTCCAATCATAACGACTGAGCATCAGTCATTGTTTACCTTAATTCTATCATAAGCACATCTGGGTAACTCCTTAAAATAATAGTAAGTTAATTAGTCATGAATTGAGTTGGAAATCTGATAAAGTACTTATGACATCCATACTGGTACCAAATTAATTCATCATGGTTTACATTGTTACAAAAACACCAAAGGAATTAATAATAATTTCTGCCAGTATTTGAATGTGTTGCTAACATGAGATCAAGTAGAATGAATGCTTTGAAAAAAATAAAGAAGTTATTACAGAGGTGTCTCAATAGCCCTACAAAATTTTATGTCTGCATTTTTTTATTGATAAAGTACATAATTTTTTCATGTATTACTATCCTTGGGGAAAAGGACAAGCAGATTAATTTTGTGCATCTTTTCCGGTAAGTTTTCAGGCTAACTCTATGAGGCTCCTTCATAAGAACTGAACACTGTCTGTGCTGAACCCACAGCAAGAACTCCATGGTGGAGGCCGTATTTACAGCGTCCCACCAGAGAAATCCATAAATGGATAGTTAGGGCAGATCTGATCCTTTCTGGTTTTGGCTTTGCACAGCTTCAGCTATATTTTGTGAATCAATACCTCATGGCAGCAAGAAGTTGTCCCTATATGTCCATGGCAGTGCCCCTGCCATGTCAATCTAGGGAAAGGCTAGCACTATACAGTGGGCCGTATGCTTTGAACAAGTCAGAGGTTTTAATCTGGAATAGCCTGGTTTATTCCTGCTAAGTGGCTACACATTTCTGGGTTGTCTGCTTAAAAACTGTTGGCTAATATTTTCATCATTATGCACTACTGAAAGTTGCCTGGCACCAAGGTGGTAAATGTCTGCCACAGAGAAAACCTAGTTAGGAAAAGAATGGAAGAAAGAACCCATTCCCTGGCATGTGTATGTGTGTGTAACATGTGTGCAGTGCATATGTACAGCACTGCCCTGAGACTTTCTATTTTCCGTTATGTCAGTCCTCGGCAAATTTTTAAGTCATTAGTTCAGAACTCCGCTCCCCAAGGGAGTTGCTGGATTCACTACAATAGAAAAAGCACAGCATTAAAAATAGTACAGACATCAGGATCTATCTGTGGGAGGGTGGCTGGATCCAAAGCTCCTCTTCCTGAAGTTCAGGTATCTCCTTCACTGGTTTTCCAGCATTCCATTTTTCTCCATTACCACACTAATACTTCCCTGATTATTTCCCGGTTACCATCTAAATGCAGCCTGTCTTTGTTTTCCACCCACTGTTTTCACACATCATAGTACTCTTCCTCTCTTTTGCATTCCCAGACAGGATTCCAAGCCTTCAATAAGCTTATAAATTTGTAGCTCTGTTTGTATCTGAATGAGAGTTTTCATGTTCTATGTGTCTCTACCTGAAACCCCTTTGTAATCAAACTCCTGGGAAATCCTGTGGTTTTTCTTTTGTGTTCTCCCAGCACTTATCCTTTGTTTCTCATTACTGCCACAAAAAGCCTTACTTGTTCCTTAGTCACTCATTATACCTGCTTCCATAATATTTTACCTTAGCCTCTTTCTCTTTGTTCTCATTTGCTCAGACTCAGTTCCTATTCTTCTTATTCAAGAAAACAGTGCTCATCCCTTTGAATTCCTCACTATCCCTTTTGTGCCAGGGCACAGTCAGCCCTTCAAAATTTGCACAATAGAGCTGTGGTTACACCCCTACACTAATATCCACTGATTCTCCCTCTGTGCTTTCTGCCCTGCCCAGACTCCTTCAATTGCTTTGCTGTACTCCCTAACTCCCTTGAAGTACATTTCATAGTCCAGTCGCCTGCACATGTTGGAGAAGCTTTGTAAATACAAACTCACCCTATCTTATCTTAGCTCATCTTGCTTCTGAAGTGCATAAGAGTAACTCTAAGTCAGTGGCTCTCAAAAATCTCTTTTGTCTGTTTTTCACCACCCCTTCTTCCCACACACCCACAACTGTCAGTCTCACCACCAGTTCCAGTCTATATCCCTGACAGGCGTATTACAAGTTACCTTTATGATGCCTCTGTCTGCGTCTGGTTGTGAGCTCCGTAAAGTCAGAAAATGCCTCTTGATATCTCTGTGTAACATCACACTGGTGCCCAGCACTTGAGAAGAATAATTTATTTCTCCTATTCATGTATTCTAGATTTAAAGACCTGTTTTCTAACTTGGAATGTATTTTAATGTGATTTGAAACTGTCATGTAATAATAACAGTGTGTTTGTGATAGTACATTACATTCCATGGCAAAAAATCTGATGTCATAAATTCAGTGTTTATATCTTCACTGAAAAAATCAAGCTGAAGAAGCAAATGAATGGAAAAAACCTCATTAAAATACCAATGTTTTCCATAATTGCAGTAAAAATATCAGTGGAAACCCAGACACACATTGTTTAATAGTTTTCTTTTTATACATGTTTCCTGATTTTTAAAAGCCTGGTTCTCTGAATAAGCCCTTCTTGATGGGGGTGGAAATATATTTTAATATAGCTGCAAAAAATAAGTGCTCTAAAATTCAAAATGATTGTTCAGACAAATTAAATAGAATGGAAATAAAAAGGGCCACAATGGTGAGAAAACACAAATAAAAATTTCTGGGCTACATTTCTCAAAGCTGAGCTGCCCCTGCTGCACTCTATTCATTAGAGCGCAAATGACGTATTAAGGATGTACTTGCGCAGATTATTTACAAGAACTAAGAAGTGATTAATAAGAGGATAGATCTGAAAACATCCTCTGTGTTGCTCTTGCTAACAAGTGGGCTCAGCTTTGTAATCAATGTTGTCAGGAAAAGCAGCACATCCCAAAATGGTATGAATCACTTCTGACTTCCTGCCCTCCCTCACTGAAAACATAGAGGAGGAAAAACAAAAACTTCTGAAGATAATACAGCAGTTGAAGACATGTTTGACAGAATCACTGAAATTCAAAGACAAAAGGTGTTTCTAAACAGATGTCCCTAAACAACTGGTGTATTTCAAACAGAGGAATTTCTTAATATTATGATTTACACATTAAATTATTTATAATAGAGATTTTTGCTGGAGTTTTCAGAAGATTTTGCAACTGTAAGTTAAACACTAGAAAATTGTTTCCTTTTGAGGAATTGTGTCTCTAAACTGTTTTTAACAAAGGTGTTGGATAGAACATAACCTGTATCCACCCAGCTTGTCTGTTGCTCCCACACATTCCATTCCAATCAGATAAAATGAGGAAGTTACCCTTTCCTCATCTTTAAAGGAGGTTGGGAACAGACCACAAAGAGGTGGTTTAACACTTGTGATTGGATGCATTTGGGTTTTGTGGAAAATAAAATGTTTGAAGAGCAACACAAAAAAGATGGAAGACAGTACTAATAGCTGAACTCATCCAGGCCTCAGAGCAATTTAGCATCACTAAAAAGCATTTGTTGCGTCCCTGGTCTGGTTTAGATGGCCCTCCTGTTCCTGTTGTTGCAACTTGTATGAAGTACAATAGTCCTCCTGGGCCAAGCCACACTTGGTGGCAATCCTGTCTGGTGGTGATCGCTGAGACTCCAGAGTCAGTCAAGGCTGCAATCAGAATGCTCTGTCTGTGGACAGTTTTTTCAACACCTTTTTCTTCTCATGGACTCAAACACTTCCTTTGTCTTCTCCTACCAAACAATGTGTGGGCTACCTAACAATGTGTGGGTAGAGGTCCTTATGTAGTGTGATATTTTGCACCATGGAGAATTACTGGTTCCTACAATCTCTGAACAATTAATTTTTTTTTTTTATGATCTTAGTATTCAGTCTAGGGATGCACTGACAATTAAGACAATCCAGACAGAGAAGAAAAATAATATTTTGGGACTACACTGAGCACTGTCAGGCCTTGCATGTACCCAGGAAATGGGTGACAAGTAGACAATAGCTGCTCTCTTAAATAAAAAGTGTCTATTTCAACTATTCATTAGGTAGGTTCACCATGTCTGACCAGAAAGTCAGGCACATGATTTAAAATACAGAAATGCTGTTCGTGCTCAGAGAAGGGAGTCCTCTTTCTGAAACAGGAAACAATATATTCAGGACTCCAGGCATGTTTTTTCAGTGTGAATACACATGGATTTAGTTACGATTGTGTCACCCACAAGAGCTGTGAGAGACAATTTAAAGACTTTACAAGATGATGTATAGATGATTGCACGGTTCCCATCAGCCAGATCTACAACACTTTCAATTTGCAGTACAAACAGTAACAGTATCATATGTTTCAGTGGAAGTAAATTCAGAATAAGAAAATTTTGTGTGGGCTCATTTTTTTTTTTTAATGCTGACTTGCGATTTGAGATGTTCCAAAGAATGGCATTTTAAAAGTTTTGCGAAATTGTGTCTAGCATGTGCTTAGCACCCCTCAATACAAATCTTTATTTGCTTACCCATTCAGATCAGCACTCTCACAATCCTCTTCTGGATTAAAAGAGAATCCTACACAATCAGGTAAAGGCCAAACCTCAGAAAAGGTTGCCTCGGCTTGTGACAACAAAATAAACTATTGCAGAGAGCTGATGACAAGCAGTCCAGATGAGATCCAACTGGCCTGATGACAAGGTAGTCCTCAATGGCTTTCAGAAGATGGTTTTTTGTAACGCTCTGATGACTCTACAAAGAAATAAACACCACAGTCAGTCAAACTGAGGTATAATACGCTTAACACACTGCCGGCATACAATTCATTCAGAAATGTAAAAAGCGGCCATACATCTTTATGTTACAAACATTTCCTACCTACATTTATACAGATATAAAGCTGTTAGCAAAATGGAAGCTATTTGAGGCTTGTAAAAGAAAGCAGACCATATTATCTGGATTATTTCCATTTTGAACATATTTTTTTACTTAGTTCAGAATGAATGGTTTATATTAATACATTTAAATATTGAAAGAAGTTTTGGGTTACAGACTGATAGTAGTTCCATAAAAACAAATTATTTTTCCATTTCTACAAAACTTGATTATAAATGTGAAAACAAATATGTTGTGTAATATTATTCTTCTTTGCTTTCAAAAATAAGGCAGGACCCTGGTAATCTGCTATGGACAGAATTCTTTTTGTGGCTGTATGGCTGGTACCTCTTTGTGACTTCTGCATATTTTCTCCCTGCTTCTCCTCTCACTTTTTTTGCTAATTTCAACTTAAAATATTTACTCATTGCAAACAGGTAAAGCCTTTTGCAACTTGAGAAGTGACACACTAGTATTTAGTAACCTTTAGTCAATTATAGATTCAAAAATTGTGAGAGCAAAGCATGTAACTTAATTACTACTGCAAAATTATACTACAAGTTACACCTAAACTTCAAGAGCTCCCTTAAAGAATGCCAGGCAGAAGAACAATTTCAAGCTTTGTCCATGCACCCCCATGCATGTAGACTTGAGACTCTGTACCTAAACCATTGACATTAAATGTAATCTCTCAATTAGTTCGACTGAAAAGGGAATGCAAGATCTCTGACTTAGAGCTGATGTTTGGCATTGTTACAGATACTTCCTACCCATGTTTAGTTAAGATGAACCTGGATGTCTCAGTACAACTTGAGATCCAGCAGCTTGAGATAAATTCATGTATGAAAGGAAATTTGCAGCCTCTCGGACAGTGTTTCTCTTCAGACCTCGGTTAACACCATTTATTGCAGTATGTTCTCTTATAAGGGCAAAGCATCAGAGTCATTTTTCTCTTCACTGTTCTTTTAGAAACATTGATTTCAGCCATGCCTTGTTCCTTCCGGATCCCCCTTCACCTTTGCTCTTTCATGGATGACTAAGAAGTTTGTAATATTGCATCACTTGCCCTCCCATCATCTGGCTTTTTGAACTACAACATCTTCATGTCCTCTTTTGCCAGCTGTCTCCAAACAGTCACTGGGTTTTTTTGGGGGTTTTTTTGCCTTATGTTTTACCAATAGCTCATCTGAAGCAAAAAAAAATCACCCTTGCTTCAGTATAAAATCACACCAATAGCAGAATTCCTTCATTCCTGTCTTCCTTCATTTCATCCTGTTTGTTTACACACCATCAGCAAAACACCAGCCAGCATCTCCTAACGCTGCTGTATTGCCAGGACTCCAGAAAATACAAGCTCTATTTTATGCTCAATTCATAGTTCAGTCTCATTTGAACACTGCACACTTAACATCAGGATTTAGTGTGCCTTCCATTCCCTGTACATATAGCTCCTTCTCCCTTCTCTCCTGCTTCAGTGTGAATGCCAACAAGTCTTCCTAAATTTCTTTCCTGGATTCTCTTTTCAATTTTTCCTGCATCTTTCCTCCCATGAAATTCTTTGTATGTTAACTCTGTCTGCCTCCCTGTCTTTCTATCAAAATGTTCCCAACATGTTTATCATCTCTGACGTCAGATTTCTGCTCTCTGGTTTTACTAATGTTCATTGATTCTTCCAGAATATTCCTTGTATGCCAGGTCATACAAGAGGAGACAAGAAGGCCAACTACATTTGCATCTCTTTTAAAGGCCCATGGGCAAATATCTCAGTACTATTGTAACTGCTTACTAGATTGGAATCTTGCAACATAGATCTCCGAACTGTCACGAACCACTTACAGACCAGTTAGCACTGATTTTACTGTCTGATAGGATATTAAATTCCATTTCTGACTTTTTTCTTTTTTTTTCCTTTTTAGGAAATGGTTATTATAGTCAAGGTGCTACATAATTTCACAGGACTAAATAAAATGCTAATTTTCTATATCCACCTGGATGTAGAATGCAGCAGGGAATTTTCATCATGGAGTGCCCAAAAATATCTGACAATAAAGTTCAACTTTGAGTGGATTTAAATAAACCAATAAGTCTAGAAGACAGATAGAGGAGTGAAGAAAGATAGCTCAGGGAGAGGAAATAAGCAAGTGGAGTAAGTTGGTTTTACAGGACTGATTTTGCTTTAAAGTAACGCCCTGAAGACAACTGCAGGACAACAGTACAGTGCAGCTAAATGAACAGATGTGCGCACCAACCTTCAAAAAATAAGACGTAGCCTTTTTACATACATGTCTGCTAAAGGAATGAGAATAGAAAATAACATCTTTCCCATCCAGGAAAGGGTAGAATATTCAACCCATATGGAACGGCTGGTCTTTAACTCTTCTTCTTTATTAGTGTAGTAGTAGAAATGGAAAAATTCAATTTATCATCAGTGGTAAGATTACCAGTCTGCTGTGGTTTTTACAGGCTTAAATAAGTGATATGCTATTGTTATTATCTTTAAGTTATTGTAAGTTATGTGTTAAGTGATGTTTCAATTTTACTTGTGATAATCCTTTAAAAGAAAATACACAAGATTTGATAAAATAAATGCCTATTAAATAAACACACTATTATTCTGTCTAATTTTAATAACTAATAGATCTCACTAACTTTTTAGACAAAGTTCAGTTTTATGGTTGTCAGCCTCTATCCACACTGAAACTTCACATACAAATGGTATGAATCATAAGACAGAAATATAAGATGGATGTTACCTTCTGTGTGTTGTGTAAAGATATTATCACCCTCCTGTAAGAAGATTTATGGAACCATCTAATGTGAAACACTGTTTAAAGGACAGACAGTACTGTGACAAAAACCAGTCTCTCAGAGTTTCCTCACTTCAGGACTCTTCTTTGGGGAAGGTACTACCCAGCCATTTGTACCTTCAATAACATATAATAGAACTCTAGAAACACTAGGGTATCATGAATATCTTGTGATGTGTGACCACTAAAGGCACCGTGTAGCTACAAAACAAGCAAAACATGCTAGCAGCATGAACCTTTTCCTAGTGAAGCCAACCAGCAGGAATTCTTCCATTAGCAGCACTTTGCAAATCTCTGAAAAGAAATAAAATCTCCAAACATAGGATAACTGGTAGGTTCTTTGTAAGCAGTAAGAATTTTCAAGCCCAATGAAATATAACAATCTCTGGGAAAGACCTTTTGACACAGCTGGCCAGGCTGTAGGTGATATTGATCTTTCCTTGTATCAGCAATTCAAATTCAGCATATCTTGCTTTAGCTACTACTCTAGGCTAACTACAAAGGTACCTCCAAAGTGGAATTTGTTATATGCTGAAATAGTCACTAAAATGACTACCCACTTCATCTTTCCACACCTCAGGAGGTTAGCTAATTAACTCATACTAAAAGCTGGACTTTTTGAAATAAAAGCCAGGTGATACTAATTCCAAACATCGTAAGAAGTCTGTCAAGGGTCACTCTAGGAATAATGAAAATTATAAGCAAGTAGTATGAAGTTAAAATCAGAAAGCTAATGTTCTTCTCTTGCTTGGTGTCTGGCATAAGCTATCGTCATTCCACTGAAGTTCCTGCAAAACGCTTGGCCTCCAAAATTATTGTGGATTTTATAATAAAACTGTCCATAAATGTACCCTTGTCACACCACTGATGGTTACAGTAGGATCCCTTACCAAGATTCCCATTCTGTTCATCCTTCTGGGTTTGACTGACTGTTCACTTATACCACTGTGAATAAGACAATGAATGACACATCTACAATCATTGTAGACACATCAATATTAATTAAACAAACAGCCTTGTTCCTCATTCTCTTTTTTATATTTTGGCCTCCATTGTTTTAGGCTTACTAGCCTGTCTGTGGTGTGTATTACATACACAGTGCTCTGTGTATGCGTGTCTGCACAAGCGCTTATGCATTTGTGCATTTCTCTCTCACCAACTCTGGCCATCCTCCAGAGCTTTTTGAAGCCATTATCCCACTTAAATAAGTCACATGGCAGAGCAGAGTTACTTTCAAAGATGTTAAGTGTTTATGAGCTTCATGGAAACAGATAGCCAGAATGAGAAAATAGTTCCTATCAGTGTCCCTGGAAAAGTTGTGGCATGAGTCTCTAGCTTATTAGACACTTGGGAATCTAACCACAAAACACTGTTCAGTAAGAAAGTGTATTTCAGTAGCTTCACTGTTCATTGCCCTACTAGGAATAAAGTCTATTATCTGCTGTTAAATTTCTCTTGAACTGCTATGGAAATGCCTAAGTGACTACAGATGCACAACCTCATTTAGAATAAACACACTGCAGAATAACCTACTATCTTCTGAGAAGTTAGCTAGATAGTGGATCAGACTGGCCACCCAGAGAGGTCTCCTTAAGCCAGCACCCACACCAGCAGACTGAAAGCTTAGAGTACAGTCTGCATAAATATCTTTTCCAGCATAGACTGGACTGTCATGTAGGACCATATCTTCATTTTCCATGTAAAATAAATTTGTTGCTCTATACATAGAAAGGTTGGATAATAACAAAATTAATGTCATGGCCTGTTTTTAAATGAATTTAGATCACCAGGTGAACACAGTAAAACCTCAATAGATTTCAAACCAGTTCTCTACAACCTAGTCACCTTGCAAGTCAAGACAATCCTTCAAAAGCACAGGAACAAACTGCAAACCAGGGAGCAGAAGATTAACTCATACTGCCATATTCCAATGCTGTAGAAGAGATTCAAAACATCCCCACCTTGGTCTATCTTCATTTGTGCTCTATACTTCCTAGCTCAGGAAAACTAAGTGCACAGGAATATGAACAGCAGGAGGAAGCAGAGATGTTAGAAGATGTCTGGCTATTCTCCACTCCAGTCTCTTTGCCATGACACTGCTTCTGCCTGTGGCTTTTCTATATGAAGAGACAAAAATTCATAAAACTAAAAGGAGATGGGGAAAAAAAGGAAAAAAAGGGAATAAAGGAGCACCACCTTTAACTAATATTTCCTTTCCTACTTGTTTTATATTACACAATCAAGTGTGCTAGCACTAAAACACCACATCGTCCTTGCAGTGTGAGTTAGAACAGCTGTAGCCACAGCATAAGTGCCCTTGAACATGCTGAAATTTTCCAATGTATCACAATTACAGAAACACCTGTGCTAAACAGCTTTCTTCTGATCCTCTATAAAAGTTCACAAAGCCCTCGAACTTTCTCATTTCATACAGGTCTGTACTGCCTTGAAGCCAGCTCCATGCACCTCAATATAGGACACTGCAGCTTTGTGTTTTTTCATTGTACCTCAAAATGTAAAATAAAGGGCATGTGCAGGTGCAGAAGTCAACTTGTGATTCTGTTACTTGACAAAAAGGCATAAGACACACCACAACAATACTGATTTTCTTGATAAATCATTTCCACAAGCAAAATTCTTTCAAGAAATTAGAAGTGTAGATATTGTGACAACAAACTATGTATGTGATGTGATATGTATATCTGCTATCTCTGCAGGTCACCTATCCCACAAGTACATGTGAGCTATTGATTTGATGCATCATTTGGGGGTTGGCGAGCTTGGTTCGAATCACATCTGTACACAGTGACAAAAGCTGAATGTATTTGGCTTCATTGCTATGTTAGAAACACTGTACTATAGTTGTATCAGCTTTAGGAACTGCTGGCTGGAGTCTATTAAATTATTTACATTTACACTACCCAAAATGTCTGTTTAAAAAGGGCGGGAAGAAAGTCACCCTTAGCAATCACCATGGAAAGTGTGGCTGATGATCTCCCAGGCAAAGATCCAGAAGTGGGAAAAGGAAGTAGAAGTTAATTACCAAGTCCAAGTGTTCTTTTTATGCAGAATGGCAGTCTGTAGATAAGCTTGTCTTTTGAAAGATGAGGAGTATGTAATAATTACACAACCTCCCAAGTCTTGGCGCTCTATAGCCATTCCTCGATATTGGAAACTTCTCCATGTCCAAAAAATGCTGCAAAGAAAGTTTTAATGACAATTTAATAATAAATACTGCTTATAAAAATAAAAAATATCTATTAGAATAATAAAATATTAATTTAAAAGGCATAATTTTTGCAGTCTTAGAGAGGGGAAGCCTTCCACCATCCCCATGAACAGGGCACATTGTGGAAAACATGAGGTTTTTTCACAGAGCATGAGCAGACAATAAATAAAATTACTACACTAATTCAGGAAGCAATACACAATGGCAAGCATAATTTGAACCACTTCTGCATTGCTCATACACTCAAGAAAAACAGCTAGATGTTGTTGTGTATAGCTCAGGGGAAACATCTGTTCCAACTGCCTTGGTCAGCAAGTAGTAAGGAATATTACTGAAAATATCTGAATGTTTTTATGCAAATAAGTGGTGCATCTTCATGTTGCATGCTATGTTTTGTTCTGATTACTCCACCTAATGAAACATTTAACAGAAATAGAAAGTTACTGGAGACAACTGATAAGAATGTTACAGCCACAAGAAGGATTCTATAGCCTTAACACATTAGGATTATTTAGCCTGGAAATAAATAAAACCAGCAGTCACAGTGCAAGCATACACCATAAATTAAATGTTATTAAGGGTGTAAATTGAATACTCCTATTTGCTTGCATTTTCTGCCACTTTTCTTACCCTTCATCTGTCTGGTCTATTTAGATGCTGTGATACGAGCATTAGGAGATATCTATTACTCTAAATTTGAACTATGGCTGACATAATGAGGCTCACAGATGGTCACTAGGCAATTCCATAACAAACAAAAATAATCTTATTTACCCTTTGTCCTCATAAAACAACAAGGAGACTGTTGCATTTAAAAGGCAACCCATTTCAAAAGGAAACCCTCCCATAACATAGCCCTAAGAGTGGCTTTTCAGGGGTTCATGCATCTCTAGGAAGCACCCCCTGCCTGCTCAGGAAGGCAAGAGATCTGAGAGCAAGCTGCCCTCCCACAGGGGGCTCACCCAGCCCTGCTGCAGCCCAGCCTCCTGCCAGCTTCACACCACTCTGACACGAACACAGGTGGACAAGGAGGACAACAGTGCTCTCTTTGGAAAGGACTTTTCCCCTTGTCACTGGAGCAGTGCAGTCTCTGGTGCAGAAAGTAGGGCTCAAGATCCTCCTGCTTTCCCCCTCCATCACCACCACCCTGCCTTGTCACGCAACCACGCTGAGCAGCTCACAGTGACAAACAAGCATCCCCAAAGCACAGAGGTCCAAATGTTTCCAACTAATACTCCAAACATTTTGTGCCATACATCATAGCTTTCTCCACACTCCTTTCTGGAGAATTCAATGCTGGAAATCATCAGAGATAAGAATCTAAATGGCAATGGTCCCAGATTACATGTTTCTAATTCACATTTCCATCAAAAATAGGAGTTATTTTTAGGAGTGGTGAAAAGACCTACTTATTTAAGTGTTAAATTCATTACTACAAGGTAAAAAATTAGGTAAAGAATTTAGGAGGATTCAAAAGGCTTAGACTCTGTGACAAGTCAAAGCCACCACAGTTACATGTGGCAGACAGACCACTCTGTAAGAGCAAGAGCACTGATGCATAGTTCAGACACAAAACTCATCACTGACTGACTACCCCCATGGACAATCTTCTCTGTGGTCACATTATTCCATATTTGTCTGCTCTGGGGCCTCTTGATCCCTTTAGAAACTTCTGGTAGAGTTGATCTCTGTCAGAGATATTCTACTGTAGGCACCAGACCGGTCAGAGTCATAATTTCTGTGTCCCAGTCAAAGAACTAGATTTTTTTTTACGCTCTTTTAACATTTATCTTCATGTGTATGAAAGACAGAGAGAGGAACAAAAAGACAGGGGAGAAAATATGCTAACTTTTATGCTTTTACATATTGAAACAGGACTATTAGAAGCAGAACATCTGAGATAGGAATCTTAATGGTGGCAAAGATCAAATATAATCTTCCAGCTATAGTATTTATGGTTCCAGTTTTAGTTTCAGTGGATAGAAAATTTATTCCAGCATCACAAGTTTGCTTCCATTTGCAGTCTATTGCAAGCACTGGCACATACTTTTAGTGTGGATATTGTGGACGCAGTCTGTGAATACATGTTGGCACAAGTTTCCCTGCAGCCACGGAAACACCTGCCTCCAAGTTAATTTATAATCTGCACCTATGGCCATGGGACACTTACAAGTTTATTGAAAAAGGTCTTGTCAAACTATATAGGAAGGACTCTGTTCTTTCTCTTCCTGTTCCACATGACATAAGTTTGGCATTAACAAGTCCCATTTTTATGTCCAGCTTTATAGATTGTTAATAATACATAAAGATATTTGATATGTAAGATCATGGGTCAAATATTTCTCACTCTACTCCCATGAATAGCCCCACAAACTTTATTTATACAACTAGTCTGAGGAAGACAGTCATGTTTTACCTAGCCTGTAAAATTGTTCTGCAGTGTTTTGAAGTGGCTCTCAGCACTACTTAAGGGTATTCTCATTAAGTTTGAAGCACAATGCATGTTCCTCTCTTGAGCTCTTCAGATGAAATCCTGTAAGACGAAGCAGAGTTGTTCATACATAAAAAGGAATCTGATAATGCAGTCAAGATGCCCTGGTTCTTCTCAAATATGATTCAGTACAGGAAAATATCACATCCCGTCCACTATTTCTGGGTTTAATGTATCCCATGTCACTCTATATAGGAAGAATTATGAAAATCCATTCAACCACTATTTCCTTGACAATTTTTTTTCCTTTGTTTTATTAATGACTATGGACAACAGGTCTGTAAAGAGTCACTGCTTTTTGACTCTGGCGTTGTCAGCTGGCATACTGCATCTTGGCCCTGTACTAGACCTAGGTGGTTTGGTTTTGGATAATTATCATGTAAGTAATCAGGAAGTGGAGTGTCCTAGGATGTTTATAAATATCACAAAGAGTAATTACTAAAAGTATCAGACAGATTATATGGGATGGTCTGGAAAGCACAGAGAAGTTCAGATTGTAGTAGTTTTTCTCCATGAGTTTGTATAGGGAAAGAAATACAGAGCATGAAATACAGAGCAACATGAACAACTCATTTCAATTCAAATCTGGATCCAAGCTAGAAGCTTAGCACTCAATCCATTTCAACACAGAACCAACAGCAGAAAGTTTCCACAACGTTTGTAGTTTTATTGGGAATCCGCAGATGGTGCTTCCACAAGACCCTTTACAAGTTTTATGTAAAGAATTATATAGGTGGCTAGGTCACGCTGAAATGCTAATTATAACTGTCATGCCTGGCTGTGCATTGCATCTGTAAAGTCCATTGACCAATTTTCTTGCATTTTCTTAACTGCTGACCCACCTCTAAAATGGGTGACATATGCCAGACCTTCATCTTACACCTCCACAGATGACATAGGTACTCTAAGCCTGTCATTCTACATTGCTGAATGATAAGAAGAAATTGCATAGCTACCTTACAAGGATTCCCTGAAATCTAAAAATCCTTACTTAAGTTAGACTTAGAAGCAAAATCCTGAACAACCTTGAAATGAGTATCTCACTGGGAGAGGGAAAAGAGCCGTGGGCATCAGCAGTTTGGGGTAGAAAACAACCAGTGTTTCTAGAAAAACCTAGCACTGATGTGCCCAAGGAGTGAAAGCATCAACAGCAGTTGCAGCTGCTTCTACAGCCACAGTCTATCTTGACTTCAGGGCCAAAAAGAAAAGCCACTCCATACCCCCACCTACTTGGTTGGGACCCTCACCTACACAGAAACGCATACTCCTCCAATCCCCTTCTCCCCCACTGTTGGTGAGCAGCTTAGGAAAACAGTCACAAGGCAATAGCTGTTTGTACAGTCTTTGAGCATGTGCTGCCAGGACTGGATGGTACTGGGATGTGACAGCACATTCCTCCTCCCCACAGCAGCAGGCTCCCTCCCTTTCTGCCACCAGCACAGCACGCAGGCACATTCTCCCTCATCTGGGTTGTCACACAGACAATCCCAGTGTCAGTGATTGCATTTTCTCTGCAGCTACCCAGTGCACATTCTGTATTAGACAAGAGTGCTCCAAAATAGTCCAGGACCAGATATTTAATTCACAATTACACTCCCACTGACATGAAGGTATATTATCATTTGCTTAAATTTGCAGTGACCTAGAACAAAACAAATTAAACTACTTTCCTAGCATGACACAAGAAAGACCAGTAGGGATTTTCCAACTGTTATATTCTATTTTAACCCCAAATCCATCTGTCTTCTTCGGAAATTGACATTATGTATACAATGTTAGTCCATTTATATCCAAGACATTATTGCTTAGGAGTGGATTCCTGAAGGTTTTCTTGCAAAATACTTAACTGCCTGAGGCCCAGGAGAAATAAAACCCCTTTCTTTGTTTCCCAGCTATTTCTAATGGGATGAAACCCTTTAACTCAGGTAGTTAAAGGGTTTAACTTTAACTCAGGTAGTAGCTAACATGTCCAACCAGAGGTAACAATTATTTTCTGAAAAGCAACTGATCCATGTACATCAAATTCCAGCTTTCCTTGGAGCAGATGCCTGGGGAAAGGAAGACACTCCATGAACAATACAAGATGTCATCATAGTGTGAAAATGGAGAACAGAATCAAAATGAGTACCTACAGACAATCTGAATTTTCAGGAAAATGCCCTGCCACACATCTCCCTAAAGAAATCCTCTAGAATTTCCATTTTTCTTGGGATCTCTGCAGGTGATTTTTTACAAGGAACTCAGCTGAATGAACATTTGCTATTTTCTGCTGTCTCCACAAAAGGAAAATGGCCACCAAATCTCAGAAACCAGCAGCAAAGCAGGTGAGGCTTCATTAGGGAATGGAGACCAACCACCTGCAGCATGACATGAGCCAGCTAGGCTGAGGCAGGACACGGGAGAGGGCAGCACACATGACAGACCTGGAGTTCCCATGAACTTCCCAGGAGCACTCCTCAACAGACACAGCAGAACTGGTTCGCTGCATGTTGAGCATCTCCTTTCTGGAAAGCCTTTCAGGGTGCCAGAGCTCAGATGCTATCAGAGTGCTCTCGGGGGACAGCATTCCTGGTGGCATTCAGCTCAGGAAAACACTGGAGGCATTTCCACAAGTGACTGAAATCCCAAGCAGTTCCACTAGAGGGTTATGCCGAAAAGACAAGCCTGAGCAGCGGCAGAAGCAGGCAGTGTGCTTTGTTACATTGCAGTGCTAATTGTCCTTCTCCAAATACAGGGGTACAGCCTCCCGTTTACACCACTATTTTTTCTTGCAGGAATAATTTGAGAAGCAATAAAACCCCTAAATGTTATCCTTTTCTCCATCTGTGTCTCTGAGCCTTCAAATCTCCCCCTTCAAATCTCCCCCTAATCTCAGCCTGAATTTGCTGCCTATGGAACATGAAAATTTGACTGATTCTAAGATATTAAAAGAAAGTGCTGAATGATGTCTCTTCTCTGACAAATAAAAAAGCCATATAAGAGAAAATGTATTTACATCATACAAAATTGTAGCAAATATGACTTAAATATAAGGTCATGCATAATAACATGTAACTGAGAAAGTGATGGGTCCTGATCTAGTAACACACATCACTTCTACATGTGCATCCTGTCTGAGCAGGAATCCTCTAAAAAGAGAAATCAGATTTGAGGATAATCTCATTTCTGCATCCAAAAGAACATTGCTGTAATTGAATCACAAGTGTTTTATAATTTTAAATAAAATATTTAAACTGTAAGGACAGAAAAGTAATTGCAAATAAATCCCTATCTATCTTCTCTCCCTACATTCAGGCATAGCTTATCTGTTATCATTCATGTATGTGCCAAGTTGTTACGTTTTTTTAATTTGGGGCTGAAACTTGTCCAAAATTTAATGTCACTTTTCTGCGAAAATATTATGATTTTAATTCTGAGAAGCTCCAAGTACATTTTGGAGATTTTCTGTTTTCTTTTTTTTTTTTTTTTTAACAAGTTCAACAAAATCAGCACTCTCATACTGCACTCTTATAATAACCTAGAATAAGACAAGAATTACCTGCTAATGTCCTGCTGCAGGATAAAACAAAGTTTTTAGGAGGCTTAAGAAACATCTTAAAAATTATGTGTATCTTTAAACAAGAGAGGATAAAACTAGTATATTTATTTCATTTCAAGTGGTTCCAGACACAGCAAGTTACACTGTTGGTATGGTGTTATTTTCCTTAAAAGAGTCAGTTACTTCACTCGCACTATTGAATTTTGGGATATTGCGGCCTGAGCCAAATAGCATACAGAGTTTGATGCTTAAATTACTCTCTCACTGTCTAGATTTGTTATGTCTTCATCTTTGAGATACTTCAGAATGAATTCTTTTAAGGATTTGTGTTTTACTAGTAGCAGGCTACTAAAGCATGCTTCAAAATTCTCTGGGTAAAGCACAAACTGGGTACAGACTTTCTTTCCACCTAATGGATGCAAAATCAGTTTTGACTTAGGCCTTCTCAGGAATGCTTTTCTTTATCCTCTTTCCCTTTTATTTAATCAATAGGTAAACTACACATGCATCAAAGACATTCAAGAAGAACCAAGCTATTGGAATTCATTCTAAGTCCTCAAGAGGTCTCTCTTATTTTGTGAATTCTTTGTAGCTATAAGTCAGTTTGGAATAGTGAACACTGTTTAAAAATACTACACTTTCAGATTTTCAATTGTTATTCAAAACCTCCTTTATAAGTGTTTGCTGCTAAGAACCCTTTTAATTTTTTTTCCTGCTAAAATTCCATGAACATGAAATAAAACTTAATAGAGGAGTTTGATTTGATTCTTTGACTTTGCAGTCCTCTCTTAGAGACTCTAAATATTTTGATATTTACCCCCATGCTATCCCTTCCTTTCTCTCTCCCCTGCTCCTCCACCAAAAGCTTTCAAATTTTGTAAATGAAAATGAAGAAAAGTGTCTTTCTCTGACAATCATATTTCCACAAAATAGGCTACTTTTGCTATTGTGTTTTCACACCTTTTAGGGACAGCGTGGCCCCACACCTCGCAGGTCTAAATTTCCTGGTTGGAAAACCTGGTGTTTCTGTCAAAGATGTTCTTAAAATGCTAGATACTGGAATCCTGTCTCTGCTTCAATTATTAAAAAGTTACTTGGAAATGTCATTGTTGTGCAGGAAGACTTAAAAAAGTGATTGCCATCCCAGAAACCAGAAAGATAGACAGAAACCAGAAATAAAGACAACTGGATTTAAAACTACTTACTTAAGATGATTTGTTTGAATCAAGCCTTGTGACACACGTACATTCTGAATATTTGACCTTGGCAATACTGCAACTCACTGAGGTGAGCAACCATGAAAAACAAAGACTCGTGAGAACCTCCAGTCAGAGGTGTGGGACCTAGGGCATCCTCTATTTAACCATTACTGTCTTCATTACAGAGAAACAGGGACCTGCCAAGCCTCCCAGATTTGCTGGTTATGACCCTACATGGCAAATAGCACTATTTTAGCATTCAGGTTAGAAGGCATTTGGGACCTCTGACAGAACAATTCTGTGACTTTTTCCATTTCCAGACATGGCCTTCGTATACATAGCTGGAAAGGATTCCACAGTGCCCTCTCACCATTACCACCACAGAATTTGATCTTTCTTTTGGATACCATGAAGGACGCTCAGAAAGCTCCATGAGCTCTGCAGCACATGGTCAGTGAGTGAAGGACTAGAAACAGACCGAGTTTTGTCTTGGAAATGGGAGTTTCAAGATTGCACAGTTAGGGGCGAACTAAGATGCTAGGAACAAGGGAATACTTGGACTCTGGGCCACATTACTGTGACCTTCTACTGCCTGTAATGAAACTAAGTAGGACAAACATCATGACCAAACCTCATAATTCTATTATCTTCAAAAAAAGAAAAACATGGATCAGTGGTAAATGCAATAGACATAAAAAAAAAGAAGATACCTAATATAGAGCTAATCCTCAACACTGGAATTTTATGAGGCATTAATGAAACAACTTTCATTTTAATAATCAGCTTTTCTTTCTTATTTCACATTTTAAAATGTGGGGCCAATCGAAGGATTTCTGCATGCATAAATGAGATAAGGTAACACAGCAGCAAGAAAACATGGCCAATGGAGACAGATTTAGTTAAGATTTGGGGCTTATCCCTGCTGTTCCACAGGCTATCCCTAGGCCTTTGGGATGTTGTTTCGTACCTGAGCAAAGATATTTAATGTCATTCATCAAGTCCAAGTGTACCCAGGTTATTTGTACAAAGCTGCCAGATATGATACCATACACTTCTGTAGCAACAGCTGGAACTACACCGAATAGGTATATAATATGGAAAAATAGCTAAGCCTTTTTCCTGCCTTTACCTCTTAAACCTTCTCATCTGAGATGTAGATATCTCCATGTTTAACTCCTCCTGCTCCCACAATAGCTTGTACAATAACAAGACCTGTTAAGGATGAGCACATTCTCAGAGTCTGATGCTCCACAGATATCCCTCCTACTGATGACCACTGGACACCAGAGTTGTTTAGGTTGATCATGAGAACAGGGAAGGGTCAGCACAGGGGCAAGAAAGCAGAAGCTCAAACCCATGCATTCTGGACTGCCTTGCCAACCTGTGACTAAACTTGCTGCCTGGTGTACAGAAAATGCACCTCTTCTCCCAGACAGCCAGGGAGAAAGGGTACTGTAAGGACTGGCAGTCTGGAGATACATTTTTCTATCCATAGCTTGTGGCTACTCAAGTCACCTCATGATCAAGAGTATAAGGAAGTGTATGCAAACTAAGCACATCAGTGGACAGAACAGGAGCCACAGGGATCACTAGGTGCCCTGCTCAGGGGAGTTTTAGGAGGACATAACACAATTTTAGTGCTACTACTGAAGGGAGACAACTCCCACAGCACACACTGTGAAGCCAACAAACTCTAAGTGATCCATGCAGGGCATCCATTGCAAAGAAATTTATGAAA
The DNA here is from genome assembly GCF_963513975.1 of Fringilla coelebs. Taxonomy (NCBI): domain Eukaryota; kingdom Metazoa; phylum Chordata; class Aves; order Passeriformes; family Fringillidae; genus Fringilla; species Fringilla coelebs. The sequence goes on from NC_140031.1 coordinate 16,800,665, forward strand.
GAAGTCCCAAAACAAAGCATAAATTACCGTGGGGTCTTCATCCTTCCCATACTGACAACTAATACTTGTATTTATTTCATAAAAGTCTGACTTCAAAATAAGCCTGTAGATGCTCTGTGGACACCACTATCTAGCACTGCCATAGGACAAATCTACAGAAGCACATACAGAGCCATGTACTTAATATAGTACAATAGTTTCAATTTGAATTAAAAAATAATTTTGGAAATTCACTGTTCTTTTTGTGATAGCAAAAACATACTTTTTAATGGACCAAAAATTTTGATTACCTGTAGAGGGACATGATACGTGTGTGATGATGCTCTAGATCCTGAAATATACTCCTTTTCTGCTCATAAAAATAAAGCAGCTAACCACAACTGGGATAAAAGCCTTTCTTTGCTTCCATCATAGCCATGACCTTATCTTCTCTAAAATTCTTTCTCACAGTTAGTCATATTTAGATCTTCATTTTTGCTGACATCCAGTTCATTTCTCTCCTGACCAGCACATTTAAGGCAGTACTAGAAGGTGACATTGGGAGCATTTGGAGTTTACCAACAGGTATCCTGTAAGACAATTTTGATAACGTCCCAGTAAGCTGGCACTGACTAAACAGCAGTCTAAAATCCGTTTGGTTCCATTAATACCTGAAAGTAAACCATTAAAATCGATCCTCTTCCTAGATAGGCAATAAAGTAAATATAAACCTCACAACAAGAAGTTAATGATCTGTCCTTTGCAAGGCTGTAGCTTTGATGCAGTCAGGTACTCACACTCTTAGTCTAGAAACAAGACCTGGTACATCACCAGATATATGCATTGAACTGGAAATTCTCCATCTAGTACCCTTTTTGTCTTACTACACTCAGCTTGTCAAAGCTGACCACCATGCTTAATAGTGATTTTTTTTTCCCGTTAAGCTCCAATCCAGGACCTACAGTCAAACACAGCCTTTTTTTGGATTAGAGAGGTATGTGACCCCACACTTACAAAGAATCAGATATGCCCTTCACATTAACTCAAACAAGAAGACAACAAACTAACAAAAAGAAACAGAAAGTAACGGCAAAATTTGATTTAATTTTCACAACAGTTGTTTACAAACTATGTCTGTCCTCTTTATCTTTGGTTTAATCTCCAGTCCTGGTTCAGCTGCAACTGATTGCCAACTGACACGTCTCTTTGAAGTATGCCTTACAAAATGTTCCAGACCTTAAAAGCACAATACCCACAAAAAACCCCATTTAGCCATTCCTAAAGCACCATGCCCCTCACCTATAATCATAACTTAAAAATTTGAAGTTTTGTCACCAAGAATGACATAGCTTCACTTGGAACAGTTGTGGAAGCAGAAAAGGCAATTTGCCTGTCAGGAAGATGGGCAAGAGCCATTCAGCACTTCACACATGACTTAGCTGCTCTGCCTGACAGTTTTGCTATCTCCATGCTCCCTCCTACCAGGCCACTTCTTAAGCCTTTATGAGGAAATAGGTTGTCTAGAGCTAGTAGTGCTGTTCTTTTAGCATTTCTTTACAGTAGCAGCATCCTAAGAACTGTGAAGAGCAAGTTTCCCACAATAACTATATTTTCTTTCCTTTTATTTTTTTTTTACCAGAATTCCTACTGCTGTTGAACACTGCAATCCCAAGAAGGTGAGATACTTGCCCTAGAAGTTCCACCATCTGTTGCACCTTTCTACCCCAGAATTCCTGCTGCTGTTGAACACTGCAATCCCAAGAAGGTGAGATACTTGCCCTAGAAGTTCCACCATCTGTTGCACCTTTCTAGTTGTTTAATATTGTCTGAAAATATACAGAAGAGCACCTCTTCAACAAATCAGGAAAGCAATAGATCAGTAGACTCCTTTATAACTTTTTATTTCACTTCCTCAGATACTTAATGCTTTTAATAGCTTCCTTACAGTCTTTTTCCAATACCATTTTCTACTGGAATTTCACACTTTTTTCCAAGCTTTCAGTAATCCAGAAAGATTTTGCAACTTGTTTAATAACCTGTTTTCATTCCACTTGCACATTAAACCTCTTGGTCCTGCCACACCACATCCCGTTTGCAATGGGTACTGGATAATAAGACTTGCTGCAGTTCCTCAGCGCTGGTCCATGGTACTGCCAGCCCAAGACAGAGAACGCCTCTGGAGTATCTAAGACAGCTTGTCCTGTTTGGGCTTCCAGTAAGAGGTAGGTATCCTTCAAACTGTAGAGGGATACACATTTCTGTTATTACTTCTTGAACCACCAAAAGAAGGTAAGGAAGCAGTCAGTGTGGCTCATATCACATGCACGTCAATTTTATCTGTCCTAAAACATGAATGATACCTGTCTACATGACCTTTCTGCAGTATGAACCAGAATGAGGAGTTTTGCCAGTGTTATGTATTAGGTGAGATCCCCAGTACCTCTTTACCAGTCCATTGCCCACCACCTGACAGCAGACATAACCTCTAGGTCAATTTGACAAAAAAAAAGAAAAAACAATTGTTCAACCTCCAATAAGAACATCACTTCCCAAGAGCATATACTGCAAGTTGTATGTTTAACAGTCTCACTGATGTGCAGGAATAATTTCAGTGGAATAGCACACATAGCCAATACCTGATATTAGAATTCAGTTCACATATTTTAGAGCTTAGTTTTATCAGGAAGTAGTTTGCTTGTTTTCTGCAAAATGTCCGGGTTAAATCAAGAAATCAAATTTTGTAATACAATTTTTTTATGCTACTTTTTGCTGAGAAATAGCATTTGAAATTTCTACAGAAGAGTTGTTGAAGGACTGTAATTCTTCTTATCCTATACTTTAAAAAAAAAAGTGGAGGGAAAGATTTTCAAATGGTACCATGCAATGGTACCCAGAAAGGTCCTTAAATTTAATATCTGAGATGCAAATGAGGGGAGACTACATTAAATTGCAGTTTTCCAGAAGCAGGTCCTTCTTTCTGTGATAATCAGTGCAATTAGGTGAGAACAAAGGCAAGTAACAAGCCTTCTCTCCTACCAGAAGAGGACGTTCTACCTTTATTTGAGTACTTGCTCAGTGGGAGAGGCCAGTCGTGTGAGAAACTGCATGGGATGATTCATACATACATCCAGGACCACAGGAGGGTGTCTGAGTCTTTCTCTGCTCCCTTGAATGCTAGATTGCCAGGATAGCCCTTCCCATTTGCACTTGATCAAAACCCAGATCCGTTCCAAATAACGTTTTGTCCTGGAATCCCATCCACAACCTAAAAAATTTTATTGCAGACATGTTCCTTATCAAAGAGAGGGCTCCAAGCTGGTCCACTCCTGATACCAGCAACCACTCTTCTGTTAGGCAACAGAATAAGGGGAAGGGTGTAAAAGGTAATGTTATACTAGTGCAGTGCATACTGACATCACAAAGTCAATATTCCACGTACGTGTGTGTATGTATGTGTGTCTGTACCTGTGTGTGTGTACGTTAATAGCACACGTTGACAAGGTAACTTGCTGATTATTTTTCCTCCTTCTCCGTATTTTGCTACTATTTTATTCAGAGGCCAGCCACTTAATATTTTGTATTATGGAGTTTGCTGTAGCTGTAACTATGACTGTAGCTATATTAGAAGTAAAACACAGAAATATGTAAATTGAGAGCCAAATCTGAACTTTCTGAAAGTCTGAGATGTAAGTATATAAGGATTTTTTTTAAAGGCTCTATTATTCCAAGATCAGGACCAGCTGCAAAGATTGGATTCACATCCAAAAGCCTATATTAAAATGCATACATTTCTTGGTAGAAAGAAGTTGTGAAACCTGTCAGACTGAAAACAACACTCTTTTCTTGTGCTGCCTGACAGTTCAGTTACAGATCGACGCTATTGTTTTTTTGGTAATTTAAATATGATTGTTGGCAAAGCAGAAATGGGCGGGGGAGTCATAAAGAGTGGCACACACACAGTGAGAAAAAAGAAAGCATTTCTGATTACATAATATGTCCCTGACATGTTCTTACTCACAAACCCAGTATCTAGCATTTAAAGAAAAAAATTAAAAAAAAAAAAAAAAAAGGAAAACAATGAAAGAAACAGCAGCTGTTTCTAAGTGATGTCAGAGAACAGGTGTGATACAAATCTCCATACCAGCGCAATCATATTGATCTCCCGATGATGCATGCATGAAGCACGTGTAAACCTTATCGACCCATTCTGTGTTTCATTTCCAGGAACACGGCCTGAAAACGCCCCTCTATAACTGAAAACATTTTCAGGATAAACACCGTATTGGCCAATTACTAAAAACATACACAAACGGAACACGGGAAGGTGAGCCTGACCCCGCAGCCCTCCAGGCGGCCGGGCAGTGCCGTGCCGCGCCGAGCCAGGCTGCGCAGTGCCGGACCGTGCTGGACCGTGCTGGGCCTGGCCGAGCCCAGCCGAGCCAAGCCCAGCCCAGCCGAGCCGAGCCCAGCCGAGCCCGGCCGCCGTGCTCGGGAGCAGCCGCCTGCGCTCCCCGCGCTGCCGCCGGGATCCCCGCGAGCCTCCCCCGGGACTCCTCCCGGACCAGCCCCGGCACGGATGCGGCCCCGGCGGGGGCCGTGCTGACTGCCGACCTGTGCAGCGGATGTGTCCGGAGCCCCGCGGGGACGGCGGCCGCCGGAGCTGTCCCCGGAGCACCTTGCGGCCGGGCTCCGGCGCTGCCCGGGACCGTCCGCGGCGCGGGCAGGGCCGGCTCGGGGGCCCGGGGCGCTCGGGCGCTGCCGCTGCGCGGCGCCGCCGGTAGAGGGCAGTACGCAACCCCGCATGAGCGCGGCTCCGGCAGCCGGCAGCAGGGGCGGGGGGCAGGGGGAGAGTGGCACCAATCTGGGAAAAGATTAGAAAGGATGTGGAGTCCCGGAGCTTCTGAAGTGCTCAAAATGCCCGGGCGATGCTCAGGACGAGGTTTATAATAATAATAATAACAAAAAAAGAAAAAAAAAAGAAAAAAAAGAAAAAAAAAGAAAAAAAACCCCAACAACAACAACAACAACAAAAATGCAGCGAGGTCAATCATTTACCAGTCTGCTCCTTAATGCGTGTGACCGCAGGTGGTACCGAGGGACATTGTGATTCATGCCCACTTTCAAAGCGGGACCAGGGCCCGGCCTGAGGCACCCAAACAACTGTCTTCTAATATTAGCACGGCTGTATTTCTGGATCTATTATAGTCTGTCCAGACAGATCCCATTGTAATGGGATCTTTTATTAAAAGATTAGCACTATCTCCTGCAGTTGGTGGAAAAAAATCTGTTATCACTGAGTTATTTGCAGTTGTGGGGAGGGGGCAGTCGGGAGGGGGTGGCGGGGGGCGGGAGCGGGGAGGAGGGGTGTGGGGAGGGCCGGGCGGAGGGCGCGGGCGGCAGCGGCGCACCGGCCCCTGACCCGGCACTGTCCGGGCATTCCTGTCTGCATACTTCGCAGTCTGTTGTGCTTTGGTGGCTCAGAAAAGCGAAAGAATCGAAATTTAAAAGGCAGCTTTTGAATAAACAATACCATTTTCCGTTAAGTAATCGTTTTGTATAAAAGGAAATATCGCCTACTCAGTTTCATTCAGCGGTGCCAAAAAATGTTATAAATGAGAGACCGCCAACTTTTCTAAGGGGAGAATAATGCCAGACTGTGCTTAATAAACTAGTGCCCTAGAAGTTCATTATCGATGTTGCAATCTTTCTGTTTCTGAAAGGAGACCGCCTACGTCGCCCCCGTTCCCGTCTCGTCCTCCCGGGCTCTCCCAGTGAAAAGCCTATCACCCGGGAACGGCCCTAGGTATTAAACTTTTAGCCGTTTCCGTCTTTCGGGGTTTTGGCGTTTTCCAGGTTTGGGGCTGGTCGATCGGGGTTTGGGGTTTCTTTGGGCCGAGCGATGTGTCCGCCCGCCCGGCGGAGGTGCGGGGAGTGGGATGTATCCTCCGCGGCCACCTCGCGCGGGGACCGCGCCCGCGCAGCCGACTCCGGGCGGGCGGGCTCCGCTCCGCGCCCCGGCAGCACCCCCAGCCCGCCGGAGGGGCCGGGGCGCCCCTGGGGCGGCCGCGACGCCCCGCGGGTCTCCAGCCCCCCGTGGCGCTTGCGCGGCCGCGGCGGCTCCGCGGCGGGGCCGGGGCCGGGGCCGGGGCCGGGGCCGGGGCCGGGGCCGCTCCCGCCGCTGCCCCCGCCGGCGGCTCCGCCGTTCAGGGTTGCGCGGGTGCGCGCCTGTGTGTGCGTGCACCTAGAGCGGATAATTGGAGAGGGTTTCCAGAAGGTGGAAAATGTCACCTGATTCACACTGAACTTTTTAAATCTCCCCACCCCCGAGCAGACACACACACACATTAGGAGACCGCCCACCGCAGACAGCTAGGACCCCCGTATAGATTTAAAGAGAGACTGCATTCAGAGCCTGACGTTCATTCAATAGAGCGATCATAAGCAGGCTGGCTAGTGCTCGCTCCCTCTCCCTACTCCCCCTCACGCTGTCTCTGCGTCTCTCTCACTCCCTGCTATACTGAGGATGTTAAATCAGAGAATCCACCCGGGCATGCTCTTAATCCTGATGTTTCTGTGCCACTTCATGGAAGATCACACAGTGCAGGGTAAGACCAGACTGTTTATTCGCAGATATGTTTCTTTATTATTACTAATGTTTTCTGTCTTTCGGGCACGGTTTAGTTTGCTTGCGGTGTTAAACGCCTCTCTCCAAGGTCCAACAGAACAGAAGTTAACTGTGGGCTTTGTAGCGAGGTGCAGAGGTGTCACTTAGATCCCTTTTAGATCGGATCTTCGCACTGCTCTGCAAAGGCACAGAGGACAGATAGGATGTTTCTTGTTTTTTGTTGTTATTATGCAGCATGAATGAAGAGCAGCATCGTGAGGGAACTTTCCCAGTCTCGGCTGCCGAATGAATGCACAAAGTTTGTTGGTAATTTAGTTCAGATTTTTATCTCTCCTGACTGACTGAAGGAGAGGTGGTGATGGAGAACCCCACGATTACAGCTGACATTTTTAGAAACCAATAAGTGGTCATTTTACTGACTTTAATATTGGGATTTCCTCCTCGTCCCTACTCTTTTTTTTTTTTTTTTTTTTTGGGGGGGGGGGGAGCGTGTGTCTGAGTAAATATTAGCGTTGTAAATTCTCCTGCACTGAAGACTATGCTTAAATAAGTTGGTGGTTGGGTTTTTTTCTTTTTCGTGCGAACAAAACAAACCCAAACCTGATATTGATAACTCTTAAGAGCCCTCTTTCGACGCAAGGGAATACTGATCTTTAGTTTGGGGGCTTTTCCCCTTTTCTTGACCATGTTCCAGCCACAACCTGGACGTCTTGCCATTGCTTCTTTTATAATTCTTTCTTTTCTTTTTCCCTTCCCCAGTACCGATATAGATGTAAGTTAATCTAACGTAGGCAACTGTAAGACACAAAACTTTTTTTTTTTTTTAATAAGGGAATTGTTTGTTCAATGATTTTTAGAGGGAGTGGGGGTCTTCCCCCGCGCCCAGCAACATCTCTTCTGGCCGATCCTGACCCCTCGCTGCGGTACATTCCCAGCGGAGTAAGGAGGCAGGATCGAGCCCTGGCTGGATTAGCAGCAGAATCAATTGGTATTGAGTTGCTGGAGAAGTCACATTGGTTATTCACGAGAGACTCATCTCAACTAAAATGCTTCAGCTAAAAAAGGGGGAGTTGCTTGGACTAATGTTCTTGGCTTGACTCCACAAATAACAGGGATACTAATGGGGGGGGAAAAAGGCAAAAAATAACTCCAAGAAAACCCACTCTGTCCGGTGTAAGGGCAGTGTACTTTCCTCTGAAATGTTTGCAGGAGGGATGGCACCTATAACTTTTCCAGCTTGATCGGTTTTTAAAACTCTGCAGGGACCTCCTACTATAAGTGTCCTTGTATTTTATGTACTTTGCTCACTTTTTTTTGGAACTCTGCTGAATTATTTTAGTGAAGGAGACATTTGTTAATAGAAACAGCAAAATGTGGCGATTTCGAAAGACTTCGCTAACAGCAAATGTTCCCAATTCGTGCAGATTGCAAAATGGGCTGGGAGTGAAACTGTGCGGCACTAAAACAATGCTGCTGTGCAGCCGCGGTGAGGAGGAGAGGGCAGGGGGAGGAGGAAGGAATTTGCAAGCGCGATTTTCTTTTTATTCCCTTTTAAATGCACATCCTTTTCAAGCCTCTGTCACGTGTCGGCAGTGCTCCTTCTGCTCTACATATGGAATAAATACCTCCAAAAACTCTCGCTCTGTTTTGGTCGGGTCTTCTCTTTCTTTCATTTTGTTTTGTTTTGGATTTTGTTTTGTTTTCTTGGTTTGGGTTTTTTAGTTCTTTTGTGGTTTTGGGGAGGATTTTTTTGTTTGGTTGGGTTTTGGTGGGGGGGGAGGGTTTGTTTGTTTTTTAAACTGCGCTTCCAAATGGGCCGTAGTAGCTGCGGGTTATGAAACGGGACAAATAAAAGGAAACAGTCTAGTAAAAGTCACGGCAAGGCGCACGTGCTGTGTCTGGGTCACTGGTGGCCGCCACTGATCCGTCTGGGTGTCCCCCCCGCCCCCCGCCCCACAGCTGGGAACTGCTGGCTCCGGCAGGCGCGGAACGGGCGCTGCCAGGTCCTCTACAAAACCGACCTCAGCAAGGAGGAGTGCTGCAAGAGCGGCCGCCTGACCACGTCGTGGACGGCGGAGGACGTCAACGACAACACGCTCTTTAAGTGGATGATTTTTAATGGGGGAGCCCCAAACTGCATCCCGTGCAAAGGTGAGGGGGTGCTGGAGAGCTGCTCCCTGCTGAGGAGCGGCTCCGACAGGGGCTGGTCTGGGGGAGGAGGAGCGGGGAGGGAGTTGGAGGGGGGCAGCGCTGTCCTCTCGCCTCCTTCCTCGTCGGGGTTTTGAGGGACGTCTCGTACCAGCCCCGGGATCGCCGGGGGACCCCCATTTCTGCCCGCCGCCTTGCACATCACGAGGAGGAGGGGAGACACCCTCTCTCCCCCCTGCCTTCACTGGCGGAGGGGCAATATACCTCGAGCGGCGTGTCCTGGAACGGGAGGGAGAACGGTGTTTTTGCTCTGTGCTCTGGGTTCACGGTGTCTTTTTTTCTTTAAGCAGTTTTGACACCAGGTCTCTTCTGCGCGCTTGGTACTAAAGTGGTGCCTCTTTCCTTCCATCAGAAACATGCGAGAATGTGGACTGTGGACCAGGGAAGAAATGTAAAATGAACAAGAAGAACAAACCTCGGTGTGTTTGTGCTCCGGATTGCTCTAATATCACTTGGAAGGGCCCCGTATGTGGCTTAGATGGGAAAACCTACAGGAACGAGTGCGCCCTTCTCAAAGCCAGATGTAAAGAACAGCCCGAACTTGAAGTCCAGTATCAGGGAAAATGCAAAAGTAGGTTTGCAAATCTAATCCAATCTCCCTCGAATGCCAAGGGGTGTCTGTCTGAGAGTAGGGAGGAGATGTTGGATGTACTTCCTCACAGGAACCAGGTTGGAAGAGAGTAACTAGACCATGCTCAGCAGACAAGGATGTAGCTGAGCTGAGAGCTCCCATAGTCTGGCAGCACTTGTGTTCACACAGCTACCCCGAGATATGAAGGCATCCTCCAGCAGCCCTTAAATGAGGAGAGCTGCTAAAGGCTTTTATGTGGTCATTTGTTCTTGTTGTCATTTATGCACTCCTCACTGGGATCCTGGTGTCTTCTACTAATCACTGTGTTTCTGCCTTTATTTCAGAGACCTGCAGGGATGTCTTATGCCCAGGCAGCTCCACGTGTGTGGTTGACCAAACCAACAATGCCTACTGCGTGACATGTAACCGAATTTGTCCGGAGCCTACCTCCCCTGAACAGTATCTCTGCGGGAATGACGGCATAACTTACGCCAGTGCCTGCCACCTGAGGAAAGCTACCTGCCTCCTGGGAAGATCCATTGGATTAGCCTACGAAGGAAAATGCGTCAGTAAGTATCTGGAGGAAACTGAGTGTGGGGGGCTTCCGCAATCACCTGTTTCAGAGTGTCCAGTGTGTGTAACTGGACAGATGTAGTTAGTGTTGGGGAAGAAGAGAGACTTCAGCAGCTTGGGTTAGTGCTCCCCTCCCAGAAGAGAAGAGCTTGGGGTGATCTTAGTCCTGGAAATGATTGCAGTAGGCATGAGGGAGAAGAGGGCCTGATCCTGCTATGGCTGTGAGTGCTGACATTAGTATCCAATGGGGAAATAGCCTCCATGAAATAGATGATGAGATGGTTACGATGTAATAAGGTCCCCGTATTCAATAGTCTGTATTCCTGGAAACAATTGTCTTCAAGTGGTCTTGGCAAAGACTACGTTAACTTAATTGAAAACATCTGATCACTTTTTCCTCTTTAGAAATAATTGTGGGCTTTGGAGACAGTGGGTGGGTGAAGATAGGCAAATAATTTCTGTGCAACCTGACATTCTGTGTTGGAAGTGATTCCAGAAAGGATTGATTGCACAGTGTATTATGAAGAAGCACCTGCAGGGCAGCCTCTGCTCCCCAAAACTGCTGGGGGAATTTGGGGGAGTCTCAGGTTGCTTTAAGTTTGCATAGGTTGAGGTGAATTTCCTTTCAAATCTTGTAGACAACTGCTGTCTGTGGGTTAGCTTAAAAATAATAGATTTAGAAATGCTGGACCTGTTGACAAATCCTGCATTTACTGCTAATTTGGGGAGCCAAATTTCCACTGACATGAAATGGAGCAGGAAAGTCATGTACAATAGGCAAATGTAATTCTGTATTCCCAGGGCCAAGCTTTGCTGGCACAGCTGTCTTTCCTCCCCCACATATAGACAGGCACTGTTGTCCAAGGGAATACTTGCTTGAGGAAAATCAGCGAGTATCATCACATCTACTATATCTGAGCTTTCTTTCTTCACAATTCACAGGGGAAAGGGAGGTTTGGGGGGGTTGCTTGTCTTTGCTTTGCTTTTTGCTTTGTCTTTTCACTTACCTCTAGTATTCTGTGTGTATTTTTAGAAGCCAAATCCTGTGAAGACATTCAATGCAGTGCTGGGAAGAAATGCTTGTGGGATTTTAAGGTTGGCAGAGGTCGGTGTGCCCTCTGTGATGAGCTGTGCCCTGAAAGCAAGTCAGAAGAAGCAGTGTGTGCCAGCGATAACACAACTTACCCAAGCGAGTGTGCCATGAAAGAGGCAGCTTGCTCCATGGGTGTGCTTCTAGAAGTTAAGCACTCGGGATCTTGCAATTGTAAGTGAGATTTTTAACTCTGCAGACACTTAAGGCTTCTGAAGGCGATACCTAGGTAATGAAGACTTACACCTTTAAACATAAAAAAGATTGATTTATTGATTCAAGGTACAGTAGAATATAAGTATCTATCTTTCACGCACACACTTTGGTTGCTGATAAAATGCAATAGATCTCCAACAACGAGCTGGCCTTCAAGTTGGAGTTTTTGGGGATGTTCCAAGGACAAGCCATTCTATCAGAAAGGGGTTGCCCGAGGAGTGTAATTCTAGTGACTTTTTTTGTACTTTGTCTGCTCTCGTGTGCTTTGCTGATTGCTTTATTAACACCTGGATAAACTCTTAACTCGGTCCAAAAGAACAAGCCTAAAGGTAGTACGTGGCACCTGGTTTAGCACAGTTGCCTCTACTAACTCTGAATGAAGGACACAAAGCAATTAAACTAAAACACCAGAGCGCTTTTTATTTGATTTCAGGAATCTGCCAATAAAACCTGAGCCATTGATTCTTCAGAACTTTCTGCAGTTATGACTTCATAGATTATGTGTAAAAAAACCTTATTGCATAACAGCAGATGCCAAAGAGCATCTCACTACAAGTCGCATAAAATGCAACGCTGTATTATGGCTGTTCAGAGGGCTTTCAAAACATGCACTGAGCTGCTTCTGCGCTGTTGTTGTCCTTATTTAAACAACAGCTCCCCTGTATTCCCCCATCTAGCAATTAATGAAGACCCAGAAGATGAAGAGGAAGATGAAGACCAGGACTACAGCTTTCCTATATCTTCCATTCTAGAGTGGTAAAACCTCCATCACTAATGAAACAGCCATTGGGCACAAAATCAATGTCCGTACTGTAAATAAGTGTATGCTTATTTATTTTGGGGAGAAAAAAAAAGTATACATATAGTTGAGTCTCGTAGACATTTATTTATACTGTGTCATGTTTTATAATTTATACATAAAATGTCTGGTTGACCGTACACCTTGTTTTTTGAAGAAATTTATTCGTTACGGGAAGAGCAGTGTTATTTATTGTGAGGTCTCTTGCTTGTAAAGTAAAGCTTTTCTTTTTTCCTGTAAACTATGAAAGTCCATTCCTTAGAGCCTACCCACATGATCTCATCTCTTCGTTTCACGGATGTTAACTTTTTTCCACTTTAACAAACTTGCATGTCAGTTTCTGTTACATTTATTTATTGGATTTTCTTTTTGCCGGTTTTGTATGTAAAAGATCCCTGTGTTTTTGTTTACAAGGAATCTTGACTGACCAAAAGGCATTGTAACTGACTAAAGTATACTGTCAAGGTGCAGTGAGGCAATCTTTAAGGAAACTTCTTACACTTCATTTTCTCTACTTCTCATCACATTGTGTACTGAAATGATCTCAGTGTATTGAGAGTTTACACTGTACTATACAAATTTTGAACCCAAAGAAATTGGATTGTGAAGTTTGATAACATCTACAGGCCTAACTGTAATAAGAATAAAGGTTTTATTTTATTTTTTATTGTTTTAATATTTTGTCACATGCATAAGTGTTTTATCAGGTGTTTCCTTTAAGATGGTCTTGCAGTACCGATTTCAAAATTTTCTTTCCCAATCAGTGTGTTGCTAAAAGTTATATCAAAGCTTTATCAGTTCAAGTTTCTTGCTTTTCATAATACTTTTTTTCTGATGCAATTTTATATTTTCAAACATGGCGAGTTAAATATAAATTCATTTAAATATATAGTTTTGTACTTTTCTACCATGTAAATGTGCAATGTATATAAAAGTTATAATGTGTATTTGTAAATAAACGATGAGTGAAAAAAAAAATAAAAAGTGGAATTTTCCCTAGAGGCAGTCCTCAGCCTTTCGTTCTGAACAGTTTTGGTCCTCTGGATTCTTTTGCACCATGCGGCACCACTTAAGGCCAAAGCTCTCAACTCACATTGATATAAGAAACCCTCTTTTCAGATGGGAACAATGTCTCTAGTTCATTACTGTTTAATTACAGTGATGGAGGAGAAGAGATTGGTCTTTTTTTTTTTTCCACTTTCAATCCTCTCAACAGGAAGTCTGTAATTTCATAGAATCACAAAATATTTTGGGTTAGAACAGACCTTAAGACTGTCTAGTTGCAAATCCCCTACCATAGGCAGGGGCATCTTTCACTAGGCCAAGTTGCTCAGTGCCCCATCCAACCTGGCCTTGAACACTGCCAGGGATAGGGCATTCATGGCTTCTTTGGGCAACTCTTCAGTATTCCACCACCCTCAAAGTAAAGAATTTTGTCCTAACACCTGCTCTCAGTTTCTCCTCCTTCAAAGAGTACCCATTCCTCCTTGCCCTGGCACTCCAGTTCCTGTCAGAGAATCCCTCTCCAGCTTCCCTGTAGGTCCCCTCAGGTACTGGAAGGTGTCTGTGAGGTCCCCACACAACCCTCTCTTCTCCAGCCTGAGCAGCCCCACTTTTTCAGCCTGTTTTCACAGGCGACATGCTCCAGTCATCTTACAAACCTCATGACCCTCCACTGGACTTGCTCTAGCAGTTCCATGTCCCTCTTATATTGATGACCCCAGAGCTGGATGCAGTGCTCCAGGTGGGGCCTCAGCAGAGCAGAGCAGAGGGGTAGAACCCCTCTCTCAGTCTGCTGGCCAGTGCTGCTTTGGATGCAGCCCAGGATTCCCTCAGCATTCTGTGCTGGGAGCACTCACTGCTGGCTCGTGGTGAGTTTTCCATCAGCCATCACCCCCAAGTCCTTCCCCAAGGGGCTGCTCTCCATCACTTCTCTGCCCAGCCTGTGGCTGTGGCTGGGATTGCCCCAGGGCAGCTGCAGGACCTTGCACTTGGCCTTGCTGAGCTCCTGAGGTTTGCATGGTCCCACCTCTCCAGCCTGCCCAGGTCCCTGTGGATGCCATCCATTCCCTTTGTCGCCCCACACTTTTTTAGACATCTTTTACTTTCATATTTCTAGGAGAATTCAAATAGGCATTTGGATTTTTATCCATTGGTCATCTATCATTTTTATCTATTGGTCATCTATCCACTTAGATGACCAATAGAAAAAAGCAAAGCAGAATCTACTTGCTCAAATTCAAGATGCGTAATAAATAGCAAAGAAAAAAAAAAGAAATCTAACAAACAATCTGAGAACTCACTATCACTTGGAAATTATTTTTCTCCCAAGAGGAAGTTTAATTCAAAAATTTGTTTTGGTCAACCTCTATTAAGACTGGACACTGTTTGAGATTGGCTATGACTGCAGTGAATTGAGGAAAGGTAACCTGCATAAGCACAGCACAAACCGAAATCCTGTTCAGTGCTACCCGGTCATGTTGTTATCACAAGTAAGGCCCTACTTATAAAAATTTCTCTATCATATTGCATAAAACATAAACATTTATTTATGCATCTTATTCAATGGTATTTTAAGTACTTTTCTGAACTGAGGTCTGAGTGAAGTTATTTACCCTTTAAGTTTAAATACAAGTATTTGAAGAATTTCCTGCCATAGTCTTCTGTATATTTTCTACTGTATATAAAATTCTAGTTTATAATTGATTGTTTAGCATTACCCAAAGCAAATATAATTTATTCATCTCTAAATATATAAAAACTACAAGCATGAATTTATAATATTGTATTCACAGTAACAGCAAAAATATTTGCCCTTCTGTTACCTCATGTTACCTCCTGTTACCTCATTTAGACAAATAGTCTCTTAGGAAGGAAGTCCATGGTGAGTAAAGGGAGCAGGATTTTGGTCTCCTGAAGGAATAGAACCCAAAATAAAAGAGAACAGGGGCCAGGAGAACAAAGATATGGAAAAAGAATCTATTGGAAAGCCACTCAAGGAACTAATACATACATGTCAATGACAGAGAAACAACCTGTTTAATAGATAGAGTGACTATGAGAGAAGATTTTTCCTATACTCAGTTAGGTGCCAGCTACTTAATTTCCAACAAAACAACAACATTAAAATACTGGTTTTAATTGTAAATATATTTACATGTCTTATAGAGAGACTGTAGCAGAGCAGGATTCCTGGGTTCTTGTTTTATGTCCTGCTGCTGGTTCACAAAATAACTTGGAGAACACCACCAATGGACAAATTCAAAAAAGAAACAAAAATTCCAAGAAGATATATTTACGCAGGTACATATATACTAAATGGCCACAAAAAACTACCTCAGGTTTTTGCTGATCAAATTATTTAAAAGTTCTGAAACTGCATCTCTCATTGCTACTGCTATTTCTATACAGCTGAAAATCTTGAAACCTACCTTACACCAAAGCCTGATTGTGATGCACAGGTGTGGCATATCCTGAGAGGCTTCTGAAGTAAGCATCTTCTGAGCATGCCTACCATAGACCAGCCTCGTCATGAATCACAACAGCCCCAGAGACTTTCTCCCAGAAACACGTCCAGAGGTTGTGGAAGCACAATAGCTAACATTTTACATAATATCATACTTGTAGATAAGGCACTTGTTCTTGAATTGGGAGATGCAGGTTCACTGCCAGTCTCTTTCTGAGATCTTTCCCACATCTCCCAAGAGTGCATCCAGCACTAACTCAAGGTGAAGCTTAGGCTGGAGAACTGTCTGTCGTGCCTGCTCAAGCCATACTTCTGTATTGGACAGGAAGCAAGATTCATCGAGAGAGGATAATTTGCAACCCTAATAGTGCTCCTTTTGAAGAGGAAGTCCTGGGTTATTGCCCCAGGGGCTGCCTACACATTTTGCATCTGTAATTGAGTAACATGCATAAATAGTGCTTGAAGCAGGAGCCAGAATACAGGTTGCTTCCCTTCCTCCTTCCCCCAGCAGGTAAGTGTCTCCATCCTTGAGCTATGAAATCATGTTTTACTCTCTGCTTAGAGATTACAAATCTCAAATCAAGATTACAAATCTCAAATCTTTTTCAACATTGAGTCATAGTTACAATAGGAGTGAGAGGCTTTAATTTTTTCTTCCTTTCTTCAAGGCTTGTACATGGGGAAGTTTTTGGGAAATGGAAATGTGATTTTTATTTCCTCAGTATAAAGAAGGGGGGGTTGTGTGTGCGCATGCATGTGTATATATTTCTCCTGTTATGTTTTGTTTTGCTTCTTCTCTTAATGCACAGGCTACCCTGGTTGTTTTTTAAATGAAGAAAAAAGATGTCTGGATGTTTAAGTACAGAAAGGTATAAGAAGTTCTGAAGCCATGAGGACAAACTCCTAAAACTGGAAGAGAATTAAACTTTCAGAAACATCTTTCTCTTCAGTATTTTTTATTGTCTGGCAAACATATTCCGTTTGCTGTAAATCACATTTTTGAAACTCTGGGATCACAATGGATATACTTTTGTACTGAATCCCAGGTCTGTGAACTCAATTCACAAATGCAAGCAAAGTAACTTGGAGCAGAGTGAATGTGTCTGAAAACAGAATCCCACATTCTGGCACTAAAGTAAAATCACCTTAATTGTAAGAGACTCAGCTCGAGGCATTTGAGCAATACGAATATTGCCTCTAAAGCCCTGGATCCCAAATGTATTTGTCTGTGCAACACAGGCAAAAGGGTATACTCAATTTTGGTCACACTCAAATGCATTTCTGATAGCTGCATTCTTCTGACAGACTTAAGAACAGTATTATAGACCTCTTTTGCACCTTTACCTCTTTGCTTCCTTCTCCCTGCAATACACATCAAATACACATTCCAAGCCTCTCTACAAATTTTAAACAGCTGCTATTTCTTTCATTTTCTTTTTCCTTTTCTTTCTTTTTTTTTTTTTTTTTTTTTTTACTTTAATGGTAATGTTTCCTTCTTTCCCTCCAAATGTGAATTAGGTGAAATTAAATTTCAGTATGCCATGCTGTTCTCTAGGCAGTGACATTTTACTACACGATGAATCACCAGCACAGAAACATCTGTATCTTATCCCTTTGAAGAAAGAGGATTCCATGCTTTCTGGTGAAAGCATGTAATAGCATTTGTATATAGACCAAGCCATTCACAAGGTATCAGGTGTGAAATTCATAACTCCCTGAAGATAAAACATTTTTTTGTTTGATGTTCCTGTAATTCCAAGGCCTATCGGACCCTCTATGGCAGCATGAATTTTGCAGGTAGTATATGAAAAATAATTTGCACAAGTTAACTCTTTAATATTTTTTTACTTTTTCTTTGTCCTGATAGACATAAATACATGATAGAAACTACCAGCTGGATTTTGGTCATAATCATTTGGGATCATCTATATAATTCACACTTATTTGTTACTTCTAAACATTCTGGCTAATGAAATTATCACACTGTGGAGAAAAACAAGAAGTGCAAGGCATAGTGTTTGGCTCAGAGACTGTTTTGGTGTAAACCCACAGGTTTGGTTCATTTTCTGTCATTTACAACTACATTCCTTTAATCTCATAATCTTTAAATGGACTTGGTCAACTTCATCATGGGATTGAACATTGCTAATATGTCAGAAAACTGAGAAGGAAGTATGGACTTTGATAACAGCTAATCAGATGTCCTAGATGCTACAGGATAATGAGTCTCCCAAGGTGCTGAAGTACAGATTTGAGTGCATAAGGCCTGCTGAATTTCCTTCAGTGCCACTCAGTTATAGCATCTGTACCTCCCACTGTATAAGTGAGTTCTACAGATACTCAGGACTTCTCAAAATGAAACCACAGCATGCATATTCCAGATCCAAATTTCAGCCATCATTTTTAAAATATTTTGGACTATTAAATACAGAAAATTGAATATTTCAAAATGTTGAACTATTTAAAAATTAATTTCCTATTATGGTATTTTTAATAGCATTTTAGAGATCCACAGCAAAAGCAGTACTTTTTAAAAAAATCATTATTACCCAGTGTATCATGGTTATTTGTAAAATGTTTTACATGAGAAGAACAGTTTTAATACATTTTCCAAGATCCCTTAGCAATTTGAAGCATTCTTACTAAATAACACTGTTTCTATAATCTTCTGCTGAGCTTCATGCAATGTACTTATTTTAATTTCAAATTACTTACCTCCATATTTTAAGAAGCACATGGAACTACGAGGCTGATGGGAGGCTGATGGGCTGATGGGTGGCCACCAAAGGTACGAAAATGTGCTCCCATCTTATTTCTGAGTTAGAGGCATTGCTAAAAAAGGTCACAGAGCAAACTACATAGATAAGAGAGATAGGTAATCATACGACTCATTGGACAATGGAGACAGGTTGCCTTGATGAGAAGTGAGCTCTGCAGTGTCCCAGGGGTTGGGGCACTGGCCCTGCTGGGGGAGTCTGAGCAATGGAGCTGCTTCTGCCTGCAGAAAGGAAGCACCTCAGATCAGACTTTTCCACCTACAGTCTGGTCATGGTGTGGACAGAGTCAGGCTTGCTGTAGCAGGACAAGGTGTGCTTAACCTTGAACAGGAGAAGTTCACGCAGGGCTAAGGAAAAACGTTTTTCCACATTAGTACAATCCAGCAGATGATCTCCCGATCATCCAACCCTTCCAAGTTGGATTATCCTACAATACTATGAAAAGGCATGCCTACCTACCTCCAAGTCATGCAGACTCCAAAATCAGAAAGGAATATCCAGTTGAAAAGAAATAATTCCCTCAAGAAACCTTGCAGGCGCAACCATATCATCACATATCTAGGATGCAGTTGTCAGTAGGAATATAGAATGTTCCTCCTCTAATACATCTTTCCATTATATGATCTCTAAGTGATACTAAAATTTCCCATAAATGCTGTTTTCTCACCAAATTTAGTGAGTTCAAGGAAAGTGGCACCCATCCCTAGAATATTTACTCTGCGCTGCATAGAATGTGTAGTCGATAAAATGCAAGAAAATGCATAAAATGTCTATATATTTAAGTGAAACCTAGTCAATAAAATGAGAGAAACAGTTAAAATGCAGTTTAAAATGATGCTATTGTTCGGATTTACAATTTTTTTTTTTTAGTACTGACAATAATTCTCAAAGAGACAATAACTAGTACCAGCTAGATTGGTCAAGACAGCAAGGAAAGCCAAAGAAGAATCAAGCCCAAGACAAGGAACTTGGAAATATAATAGATAATACCAGCTGGAGCAAGTAAATAAAGCTCTTCAGGGATGTTTTCCATAATCTTTTCCCACCTACAGTGGTTTAGTCAGATCAATTCAAATCCTTGTTTCAAATGGTGACTCCACCCAAACTGCAAAAAGCCTAAAATGCATGACATTAAAGATATACAAATAATGAGTATTTCCACACATGGACTTCAACCTAAAAGAAACTAATTTTCATTCTTTTTATGAGAAATAAAAACGAATTGAGCCCATCCCTATAAATATACAGGGCCAGAGCTCCAAATTTACACGGTGCACAAACCCTAGAGTTTGTGTACTTCTCAACCCAGCATGTCTGGAAGCTGTGACAATTCATTTCTTAATCTCCCCAGCATTCTCCATTTACAGGCTCTGATGGAACTTCAGCCTTCATTGAAAGGCTCTTGCCACTGTCAGCAACGTGGCAAGCAGCACCACATGAGCTGATAGGGCAAAAGCCAGCCACAGCCCACAACAGAAGCCCAAACAAAATCCTCATTTTCTATCTGGAAAAAAAGCCAGAACCTGAAGTATACAGCCACAGTCTGAGTGCAGCAAGGGTAGTCTAACATGCAGAGTACATGTAGCATGCTTCACAGATAACATTGCAAGTTAGGAGAGAGATCTCCACCTCACACAGCAAAAAATACATGGTGAGTCTTCAGAACATCTGAGTTAACCTTACTGCTTCTACTCACCACCACCCAATTCTCGTTAGTAATGACTAGTCAGGATCTAAACATCTCTTTTCTGGAAAAAAAAAAAATCAGTGAGTCATATTTCCTTTATTAGATTTGTTTTTCTTACTTTGGTCTGTCTTTGGTAGTTTTTTGGTGGTTTTTTGGGATTTTTCATGGTGGTTTTTCATTTGTTTTCTTTTAGTTTTGTGGGGTTTTTTGGTGGGAGGGTGGGTTTTTTGTTTTTTTTGTTTTTTTTTTTAATCAGACATAGCAAATATAAAAAAAATGAGAAAAATGAAGAAGTAACAGGAAAGTGTCACAGCAAGGTAAATGAAAAAAAAAAAAAGACGATGGCAGAGCAAAGGTACAAGGAAAAAGACCTCAAGAGCAAAAAGAAATAAAATTGTGCTAAAAGTTGGATGTGAAGTCCAGTTGTAGGTGACCCTCAGATGCATGAGCATGCTATGAACGCTGAAGTGCCATCTACTGGTTTATCTTGTGCTATCATGTTGCTTGGAGTCCACCATGGGATTCCACGTGGAATGGGAGATCCATATTTTTCTCTGCCACTGACTTTTCGGTGACTGTAGGTAATGGACCTTGTGTTACAATCTCTCCACTGTAAAAGGGAGATGTTGAGATTTCAATTAACCTGTGTGCTTTCCCAACCGGTGCAAAGCTCTTTGAAATGTAGTGGTTGAATGCTCTGCAAGAAAAGTAGAAAATTTTGCATGTCCACATCCAAAGGCAGCACTTCTGGACAAGATGCTAAAAAATGAAATGTTAGACTCTTAAGAAATGGAGAGCAGAAGACAGATGAGGAAAAAGAAAAGAGAAGAAGGTAAAGACCAGTAGGAGTTAAGGAGGAGGAGAATCAATAGAATACAGTGTAAGTGATTAATTGCTAAGGACAATACAATTTAAGCTGCAGTTTTACCAGATGTGTATGTGTTGCTCCAGCTGTGGGAACAGTAGACTCTCCAGATCTTGTTTCTGACACACAATAACTGTGAACTCTATTATGTGCAAATAATAAATCTAAGCAGCACCTCCAACATATGAATGAGCAAGAAAAAGGAGGTCATATTTTCAGAAGTGTTAGCACATATTTGTCAACACCATGCTTAGCAAAATAGCACTAAGGAAGACTACAAGACAATGGTAACACATACACAAAGCAGTATGTGAGCTCACAAGTAGATACATGGTTTTGAAACCCTAGGTTTAATAGGTAAGGCCCCTAGGGATAGCAGACAAGCAGGGTCTTGGGCAGACTGGATGGTCTTGTTTGCTGATGTATTTACTGGCTGGTATGTTAATTTTTTCAATGTGTTATAGAGCAGTTTTCAAGTTAGGGTCATGATCCCACTTGGGGCCCACAAGTCTGGAAGTGAAAATGAAAGTGGGGTTGTGACCCTGGAAGTAGGGTTGCTAAGGGAAAACTTCGGGAAGCACTGATGTTGTGCTACTAGGTGAGACCCCTACGTGGACGGTATGTTTAATCACTGCTGAGGGACAAAGGTATTACCAGCGCCTATATTTCTCACAGTTAAGTCTCATTTCTGACTGATTTATTGCCAGATTCAAGTAAATGTTCCAGGTACGTGAAGAGAGATTTTAGAATTACATTCAGAATTTTGAGTATTGCATCTTGAAAAGATAAGGCCCATAATGCAGTAAAGACACAATCCACCATTTTCTTTGAAATATTCATTAGTAGCTACAATCTACAGATTAGAGCCCTTCTCTCACAATCCTTGGCCAGAAGAAATCACTCCCACTTTTGCCATTTTTCAGAAGCACAATCACACCACCAGATCATCATTGTGGCCTGCAGCAAAATCTTTGGGTTTAGAACTCTGCTTTGTTACTGGGGAACATGGGGGTTGTCCCTCACTGGTTATATAATCTTCAGGCAAGGAATGAGTATGTTGGCTAAGAAAAGAGTTACTATGTTAAGAAAAATACTCAATAAAGGGATAACCAGTCTGAAGCCTGACATTCCTTTAGAAGTGGCACAGATACCTTCTTCAAGAACAGATCCTAAGATTGAATCCAGCTCAAACTGGTGAAGGTTTCAAGGACATATTAATCTAGTGCCATTTGAGGCACTGTAGAATATCCTTGTTGGTCTTCAGCTGCTGTACCCAAATGAGACAGTCTCCATAGCTCCAGTGTAATTTCTGACACCCCACAAGACAGCTTTGATATGCCAATGAGTGTTGAATAGAAAAAGATCCCTATGTGTGGATAAGTGAATTGAGCCCTTAGGCTCTTAAGTCATGTAAGTACTTTTGAAGAGTCATGTAAAGTAGACATAAAGAATTGCATCCTCTTATTTCCCATGCTGTATGCACATTTCAATCTAAAATTATACTGTGCCAGGACTGCAGCTTTCACTGTGAGCTGGATAATATTTCTGACTTTCACCTAGAGAAGTATTCTGTAGTCAGTAACAGAACAATTGTGATATGCATCATGCCATTTCAGTAAGTGAAGAGGCATTAACAGCTGATTTTTGGCAGCAACATGTCTCTCTTTCTTATTCATTAGTTACTCATGTTGATTTATACCAAGCTTAATTATTGATACAACTATTTCATCCATGTTTTTTTATGTCACAAGTGTGGAAAAAGGCATGGCTGTGAATAATCCACAGAATTGTTTATGAAGCACAAATTTCTCAGAGACTATCAGATATCCACCTGGTGTCCCTGAGTGCTGGATTTCACATTCAAATCTTGGAATTAACAGATGTGTACAGTCACAGCAAGACCCTTCTCGATACTACAACTGAGGAGGATCATGGACACTGTTTATTTTCACAAAATGGTGGGGTATCTTGTGCTTGTGAAATTTATTCCAAATCTACACTTCTTGAAATGTTAATAACCAGTATCTGTACAGAGTTCAACTCCCAAGTTTTAGTTCCCAAAGCACATCTTAGAAAGACAAGTATACTTATTGAAATCAGTTTCCAAAAAGAAAACAGCTACAATATTGAGCAGAAGTCTCCATATCTGAAAAACATGCTCTTCTAATGTGTGTAACCCGATTAAAAATTCTGTTTTTAAGTTTTGCCTGAACATTTTGGCAACTGAGATACAAACATTTGAAATTAACTGAGGCAAATAAAATTTATAGAAGCCATTATAATTAAACCTAAAAATGGTAGGTTTCAAAAAAAAAAAAAGGAACTTCATTTAAAGCTTACCATATTTTTAAAAAACTGCACATTTCAGATCCTTCTATTTCTTCTGTTAGAAGTGGGGATTGTATTATTATATGTTCAAGTTTTTTCTCCACAACTACAGATACTAGAAATATAGGGTTCTATAAAGCAATCATATTATGCAAGAACTTGGGGATTTTAAAAAACAAAACAAAAACAAACATTGACAAACATGATAAAGTCATTAAGAGTCAGCAAGGCTGACTCTGCCAAGCAGAGAGGATTTTATTTATTCAGAACTATGTCCAATGAAACTGAAGTCTTGTCTGCATTTAAGAACACCTCTTTTGATTAGTCCCACATAGGGCAAATCATTTTCCTCATCTAGAAATGGTAATTCTAGCTTAAACATGTTTTAAAGGCATATTCTAGTTTTGGCAGTGAAGTAAGAGTTGTATCTTCATCAAGAATGTCAGCATACCTACATCTTTGGAAAGGTAATGTAAAGGACAGTTTTCATGACCAAAAAAAAATTAAATTCCATTGCTAGCAAACATAATTGTGTCAGTAAAATGTATCTATATGTACAGACCAGACTGGAATACACCATTTTTGGAAGTACCACAGAAACCAAACTGTTATTTGGAATTTGATTTTTTGCAGGGGCAAGTAGCCACAGCCGCTTATAAAGTTTTAATAGCTGTTTTTCACTGCAGTAGCAAATCCTATAAGAACATACCAAATAATCTTTTATTATAGTCTTGTAAAATATTCAACAGCATGTATCAAGCCCAAAACCTATGTTCTCACTCTTTATTCTGATGATGCTAATAACAAAAAAAAACAAACCCAAACAACATAATATTTTGACATATGTGATCCCCAGAAGGAGAGCTGAATATGACTGTCACTGTGAAATCTTCATCTTTTCTAATGAAATTAAAATATTTAAAATCAGTTTTTCAGTAACTCATGGAAAAATGCTTGCACAAACTATCTGGATATTAAAACCAAATGAATGCCATTATTTGCACATACAGTCACTTGCTGTGCTGTCTTGTCTCAGGCAGATTGTGCACTGAATCCTCGTAGATTCTGTGGGTTTCACAAAACCTGCAAATCATCGCTGAGATCTTTGTTTAAAGCCTCCAATGGGAGAACAAGTGGCTTAACAAAGCAGAGGGCGTGTAACAACTGTTGCTCATGAGGAAGGTCTGACAGATCCACCATTACATTTATTTTTTCCTTTCCCCAGGTTGCAAAGCAGCACTGCTGCCACTAAGTAAATCTAGGCAGAAGAAGGAGGTGGTTTTTGCCCTTCTACCACTTACGTGAAGACACATATCCCTAAGCCACTGAGCTCAGTACAGAAAGCTGTGCTGGGGCTTAAGAGCCAGAAAGGGACCCTGGATAGTATCCTAAGGCAGGCAGGGATACAAAAAAATCTGGTAATACTGTATTGATAAGCTCAGCAGGGTCACAGCATAGATTTGAGAGTGTACCATGAATTTGTTATCAAGGATCCTGGCATACTTTTGTTTCAGGCCAACTACCTCTCTTCCACAATTCATAATTGCATTTCCAGGATCTGCACAGGACACGGATAGTCCCCAGTAAGAATACAGTTAATACAGTCAGGAGGAAAAGCCAAATAGACACTGGCTTTGGCTTCAAAGAAGAGCCCACTTTATCTATTCACAGAGACACAACATTGAGGTCAGGTTTACACACTGTCTGTGTGAAACACCTCATTTATATGGTTCTAGAAATTACTTGTATAACTTGCAACTGATGGAATGACATAAGACAAAGCCACAAATGAGCTGTGCATAATATTCATCTTCATTTTCCAGCAAAGACAAGCATGTATCAACCTGAATATGTTCCTTACTCCTTTAAGGAGGGATTTTTCTTGGAGAATCAGGAAAGAGACAGCAGTTAAGTGAATATACTCAATAATATCTTAATATGCAAACAGTATACAAGCAAAACACTAATAAACAGAAAATGTGCTTGTTATTAAAATACTCAGCAAAAAATTGATTGATTTCAGTAACTTCAGTGAACTTCACAATCTGTGTTTCTGAATAGGAGAAGTGCCAGATTTGGAATAAGTAGTTGCCTTATGGAATCTTGGCGTTTTCTCCTGCTCAGAAATGCAAACTCTGAAGTTCAACTGAGCTATGTAAATCATCTTGTCTTATGCTCCTCTTATTAGGCAATTCTGTCTTGATATTCTGAGTAATGAACTGCATAACACAGTCTCAATGGTACATGGAATCAACATGTTACTTCAAGAGCAAAGCACTTTCAGTAAAAAATTACTTAGAATAATTTCTTTCATCCTTAAATTAAAGAGCTGGTGTCTGCACAAACATAGCTAGGCAGACTGAAGCAAGGAATGAGAAGGAATGAAGTGCTATTGGACACACCTCATGGGTACTTGATATTACTAGGAATATTCCAGGTGCACAGCTCAGTCTGAGATGCTATCTACACTATGGGATGTGGGCAGATAATTCACATTTCCTTTCTTGTGTGTCACTGATCTGTCTGCATGAAAACAGGTTATCTAAATTTCTGAACAAAAATAAATCATGAGGCTCTGTTTGAGAAAAGATTACAGAAATTTTGTCAAGGTTAAAGCAAACATCAAAATAGAAAAAGAAAGAAAAAAAAAGGAAGAATGCATGACAAAGCATATTAAAATTGCCAGATGAACTACTAGTCCTAGGAAGCAAATAAGAGGAGCTAAATCATATAAGCTAAGTCTCATGTGCCCTTTTTTTTTTTAATTCCAGAAAGGTGGCTTTCCAGCACAGAATAGAAATTAGTGAAGTTACAGCTTCTGAGCCTTCACTTCAATGACAGCTGGAGAAATCTGCACCTGATTTGAGCATCTAGGTCAGCCCAGGTGCTCCATGCAGTATTAGTCCTCCACTTGTGAAAGATGTAGTCCCTTTATGTGCACAAAGCCTGTTCTACTGAAAATCCATTCTCTTGCAATAAGATAAGCTCTATAAGTTTTCTATTGGAATAACATTCTGTCTTGAGTAGAACTCTTTGAGAGTCTCAGACAGCCACCACCACTTTGATGACTTTAACTTAGGATTTGCACTGCAAGGGAAGTGGGCAATCAGCCTTGGCAAAGGTGAAATCCCAACTTTAGAAATATAAATGTAACTGGTTAGAAAGGCAAAAGAAAACTACAAAATAGTGACTTGCAAAATAGTTGCATTTCTGAGGCTAATTTTAGGAGGGCAGTTTGCTAAAATCCATTATTTAATCCAGCAGACCTAATTGCAGCTGAGGAAATCTGTCAAGAAATTATCTCACCTGTCAAGAAAATCTCTTACCTTTAAGTTTTGATCTAACTTACTTGGTCCATGCATGGAGGAAGAGGAGACTGTTCCGTTTTCCTGTATACACAAGGATTTGTGGGCCAGTTGCCTTTTTTTACATCATCTTTATTTCCATCAAGGCGTCTAGACTGCTTGTTTTCCTTTAAAAGCTACTGTCAAAAAGTGATTTACTATGGAAATCACATATATCTCTAGAAATTATGATCTTTAAATTAAAAAAAAAGTCACACATATTTTAAAAAATACATAAAAATTAAGACTAAATGGATGGAAGTTCTGAATGCTTACTATAACCATCCTGCTAGCTAACAGGGAACCTTTTTTGGTTGTAGTTTGCACTCAAAAACCATAATTCTGTAGGGTTTTAGCTGCTGTAAAGTTTGCAAGAGGTCTTCAAATACTTCTTGGACAGGTTACATGGCAATTGTATTCTAATTCTGGAAACCTATCATCAAGAACTGGCGAAAGGGACATCAAGCATCTAGGATACTACAAAGAAATACAATTTTCCTCCAAATATTTACATGGGATGATATGGAAATAAAATGACCTTTTGGAATTCCTTTCTACTGACTCCTGTCCACCTCCTTTTGCTATAAAAAGGAGGATGATCTATGCCATAAAAAAGCATGACTTGGTGAATTGTGAAAAAGGGAATACGTAATACAAACCCAAGAAATTAGATTAGACTAGAACCAACTTCCAATAAAAACATTCCCTAGAAATTCTGAGTTTGGAGCTTATTTTTACATCAAAGCATTTAAACTTTCACTGATACTTACAGTTTCAGAAATCCCAATGTTGTCTTTTTCCATTAATAAACAGATTTTAATTTCTGACTTACAGCTTTCAGCTGGTTGACATAGCAAAAAGAAGAAGTGAACAACATTCTGGAAAATCTCTGCCTTGTAATTCTTGGTCTATAAAACCGGGGGGGAAAAGCTTCCATGAGGCTTCCCTATAGATAAGATTATTATTTATAATGACAACCTCTGATCAGACATAGCATTGCACACATTTAAAAATAAACAACATATTTTCACAAAAAGGAAATGAAACACAGATAATCCACTTGGGCATCAGTAAAAATCATGCCAAGACACCATAAGGGAAATTCATAGTTTGCTAGAAGAAGGTGGGGAATACTGGGAAGGTGATAAGGCAGGTAAGGGGAAAAAAAAAAAAAAAACCAAAAAGAGGAAAAATGAGATAATCACAAGTGGTCCCAGGAAATAAAATATCCCACCTGAGTGCTTCTTATCCATCTTGTTTAATATATTTGTCCACTTTACCTTGAAACAAAATCCAAGCAAACAGATGCTGATAGTAAACATTAGGATACATGCCAGTAGTATAGATAGAGACACATACACAACCCAGGAAGAATGATATGTGCATGATTAACTGGCTAGTGAAAACAGACAAAATAATGAGACTGCAGGGATCTCTAGCTGGTCAGAGTGACCCCGAGAAAAGTTAGAAGTCTCTTTTCCCAGCCCGGCACTTGAAGAAGGAGTCAGAGCTCTTCAGTTCTCGGTCTCAAGGTTGTTTATTGTATGTTATCTATAAAATTCTTTCTCCTGTCCTGCCAAGGTCTGCTCAGCAAGACAGTCAGAGGCACTCTGCCTCCCCCAGGGCAGTGTTATCTTTTTATACTAAAAACTACATATACAATATTTACAATTACTTCCCAATACCTATCCCCTATGTTAGACAGTGAGCTGCTACTTTAAACTAATCTAAAAGTGCCAACATCACAACAGAAGATGGAGGCAGAGAAGAAGAAGAAGAAAGGCAGGACATGCCCAAATCCCTCCATCTTGCCCCCTGAATCCCCATTCTAGAAAACACCAAAATGTACTTTTTCACCCCATGATAAATTCACTATCATTCTACTTAATTTTTTGTGGCATGCAGATCTTCATCTAAGGTTGGTAACTTGCTCCATGGGTCATAATCAAAACCACAAGCATTTTGGGCTCTGTGCCAGGGTCTCTGAGACCCCTGGCAGGGGTCTTGGCTGCTCAGGACAGCCAGAGGGATGTCCTGGATCCTGACAAGGAACAACTAAAAGTGATGCAAGACAATAGTGTGAAATGAATAAACTTCAAGACAAACACAATCCCAGGACAAGATACAATGAGCAATGAAGCTCTTGAACAGACTTCCAAAAGATTCTTTTTAATCCTATATACTCTTTGTTAAAAAGACCAAAATACTTTGACACTATTTCTGGAAATGTGATTTACAAGGACCATAACCTGCATGTTGCGAAGCTATCACTGCAAAACCTTTAAAGCATTCCAGGAAAGAATTTGAAGACAGAAATCCAAGCAGTGATAGAAAGGTTTAACCTGCAGAGACAACAGCCAAAATAGAATAAGTATGTGAAAGAAACCATGGGCTTGGCCTTTGCAAGGAGACCTTAAAGACTGAAAGGTATGGTGATGAACAAGATCATAAAGATAATTAATCAATACAAAATTAAAAATAATTTACATAAGCATTCCTGAAATTCACCCTGCAACCCCCCCCACCCCACCCCATTTTGTAGTAAAACGGTAACAATTAAACAAAGGTTAGTACTAACACAGGAAGTTCTAAGGGTTCACCAGATACATCATTTTCCTGCTGGAAAATCAAATATTGTTCATTATAAAACTACAGAAATTGTGAATGTTGTGTATGGACTTTGTAAGTTGGAATTTTTTCAAGAATATTCCCTAGAACTGAAATTCAGAAACATGTAAAAACATGCTTCAACATTGTTGTCTGTGTTCTTAAAGACAGAAAACTAAGGAAAGGGAAAACTCCTTCTCTATTTTCACTGTATTTTAGTAATCTAGTTGTTTCCTGAAGTGCAAATTGCAACTCTGTCAATAAAAGGGATATTTCAAGAGACTGCAAAAGTTTGCACTTGTTTTTTCCAAGATATAAAATATCTATGGCAAATTTTATTTAAATCTTCTTCTGAAAGTTTTAATTTTTTTTTTCAGTTGTTTCCTTGTTTCTTGAAGGGGTTTTTTAGGTCATTGGAATTAGAGGCCTCAATTCAGCAAAGTATATTAGCACATTCCAAGTTTCTTTAGGGCTATGAATAGCTCAATTGAATGCATGAAGGACTCTATATAATATCAATGTCAAAAATAGACCTGGATTTTAAACATATATGAGGCAATATACAAAGTATTTTACATTAATATCTGTAAAAAAAGCCTTTGATTTTCAATATGGTAATATAAAAAAGGTAATATAAATTAGGAATACATTGAATAACCAAATATGAGGCTAAAGGACTTTCTTGAAATTGTCTGCTGTCAGATACTACTTAAACAGTTGTACACATATTAACTAAAATAATCTTTGTGAACAGATATAGGTTTTTTGCCATTTCTAAGATTCATCTGAATTAGAGATGTGAGACATAAGATGAAACTTGAAAATTTTGCTAATGTCTTAATTTTTTTTCTGGGAGCCTTTGTTCTCATTCAGAATGCCAGTGGTCCTCTCTAGACCACAGAGATTCAATGGAAAACCTTTATTATTATGTCCATTTTGTTCATAAATGTACTCTTTTATTTCATCTTGCACTCTCTTTTCAGAACAACTACCCTCCTCTTCAAAAAGGAAAACCCTAATAGCACTTTCCTCCAGTGAATTCCAGTAAAAGGAGGCAAGCAATAATAGTATGGATTAACAGGCATTAAAATGAAACCATATGGAAACATGGGCAGAGGATTTGAGCCGGAAAAGTACTGTTTAAAAATTAATCTTTATGTCTTAAAAGGGATTGTTAGGAGCATTGCAAAAGTTCTGAAAACTCTAAATTCAATGCTGCTACTAAGCCTGTGTTCTGAAAAAGTAAAACAATGTTTATGTTGTGAGACTGGCTCCTCTTAGAATGACAGCCTGGGAAATACACTTTGTGACCTAAATCTAAACTAACAAAAGACCCTGAAGAACACTTATTGTATCTGTCATTTAAGTCACAATTTCTGTGATCACTGGCATGTACATCTGAGCAGGGAATTTATTACACTCCTGTAATGCTACTACCCTTTATCTTTTTAAGAGGAAAATAGGAAATCAGGAAGAGTCTCCACTGTGTGACATAGTAAATAAAGTAAAAAGAAAGAAATCTGAGAGCTACAGTAATATTTAGCCTGCCCTTTATCAAATGGGGAGAAAATTTAACTTAAATTATAATTTTTAAATTATATTTAAAATTAAAATTTTTAAAATTACAGTTTTCTGCCTGCTTTTCACAACACTTCATTGATAGAAAATGGAAAATACATGAGAAAAGTAGTCTGAAAGAAGGGGAGTTTTGATACTTTTCAAACTGACATGAAGACTACAGAGACACAACAGGGATTACAAGTCTTTTTGATGAACTGTCTCTCATTTGAACTTGTTTTTGCTCTCTTCATGGAATGGGATAATCTCTCCAAAACAAATTTAAAAAAAATAATTACTCAAAGGAAGAAAATTGCTAGTGTAAAACTTAGAGGCCAGAAAAAGCATGGGAAGAAAGGTAAGGAAAGTGATAATAAATAAATTGATACAGTTAGAAAAGAATTAGTAAGAGGTAATTTCACAAGCCAATTAATCTACCAAATGTTTAACTGTGTCATTACAGAGCAGGAAGAGAAAAAGTAATGACCATACTCTTTGCATGAAAGAGCCTTGCTTTAACAACAAATGAATGAGTTCGATCTCTCCAATTAAATCTTGACATGTTAATATCTGACCCAAAAGGCTCAAGTATGACTGACTTTGCCATCCAGATTAGTTAAAGTTAAACTCAACAGGAACACTGAACTGAGTGGAAAATACCTGTCTGTGTATAACAGTCTCTGTTTCAGATGAAACATGAATTTATTTCCGTGGGTTTTCCTTGTGTTGAATACAACTGCTTTTGGCGAAAACATTCAAAAGCCTCTTTCTTCAAAGCAGCTGGAGTTATTCAGTATCTACCTGTAGTTGATGCCATTCAATAAATAGGCAAGTTGAAGTAAGAGACTATCTGCAGTGATCAAATTCCTCACAGAGCAGTAGTACTCTTAACACTACTCTTGTGAAAAACTGAGTATAAAATGAGTTTATGCATGCAAATGAAGATCAGATCAGTAAGAGAAGAGCTTTAAATTGCACAGAGTAAAGGAAAGGAAATGAAGTCATGAATTAGCTTAAAAATGTTGGTTTCAATACAATTCTGTACCTTTAAATAAATTAATAATTAACAAAATAAAATTTCTTTTAAGTTATTTTCCTAAATTTCCAAATGCAGGTATTTATTTACTTTACTTATGATTCCTGTTTTCATAAAGATTCAAAATCCTTTACATATAAATATAAATCTTACAGATATATGGGAAATACAGAATATAGAATATATATCAATAGATACAAACTATATATAATATAGTTCTATAGTATATATTAATAGAATATATATCTCATAGATATAAATAAATCATTACTTTTCACCAATATATCAAGAAACATTTCCTAATATTGCATGAAGGAGAAACAGTGTTGAGAAAAATGGAACTTCTGCTGCACTCTACATATTATTACATAATATAGTGTTTCCAACAATATTACAGAACAGTGATTTTAAATTTTTTAATTTCACATTAACCAGTTTAGGTCAGGGTTTTTTTTATACCAATACCATGTAGTATTTCAGAAAGCCTCTAAAATCTCATCACCTGAACTCAGGGTTCAAAACCTATGAAAAATGTCAGGTAAAAACTTCTATAACACTTAGCAACAGGGAAATCCTTCTTGCAGCATGAACTACAAGGACAAGGGAAGTCATACTATGTCAAGACTACAAGACTACCTCTAAAATCTCATCACCTGAACTCAGGGTTCAAAACCTATGAAAAATGTCAGGTAAAAACTTCTATAACACTTAGCAACAGGGAAATCCTTCTTGCAGCATGAACTACAAGGACAAGGGAAGTCATACTATGTCAAGACTACAAGGAATCATTTCCTGAAGACTTAATTTTCCAAAAACCTCACAAAAAGCTAAGAAAAAAGAATGACTATCATTATCAGTGAAGGAATGTCTGATCTGGACAACTTAAAGGACTAGGATCTCTCTAGGATCTCTAACAACTGTTTTACTTTTATTATTCTAAGACTCTTCCACTAACAAATGCCACCATACCTAGGATCTTTCAAAAATCATTTGAGAAGGCAGATGGCTATAAAAATTCAAAGACTGAAATCTGTTTTACCTCCAGTTAAAGAAAAAAAACCAAAACAAAACAAACACAACAACCAAAAAAAAAAAAAAACACCCCCCAAAAAAAAAAAAGAAAGAAGACATAGAAATTACCCTACAGATGTTAATAATTGTCTGGGGTGGGAGTCGGGGAATGGGAAGGCTGGCTTCTAAGTAAACAATGCAAAAAAAGACAAAGAGGTCCCTGCTGATGTACAACAATAAAAGCAGTTTTCTCAGCAGTGTCAGCTTAGCAAGCCTGAGGGTCTGTATTTTAAACCCCAGTGGCCTGACGTCACTCACCCTGATGGTGTGTGTGAAGGAAGCTATCTCTCCGCAATGACCGACCTGAAAAGTGTTTTCAAAGCCCAGTGGGCTAATGTCACTCATACCGACGGTGGATGGTGGGATCTCTCAGGGTGGCAGCCTGGGGGAAGTGAGCTGCAACACCAGCAGCCGACCATCACTCACTCTGATGGCAGG
The DNA here is from genome assembly GCF_963513975.1 of Fringilla coelebs. Classification (NCBI taxonomy): domain Eukaryota; kingdom Metazoa; phylum Chordata; class Aves; order Passeriformes; family Fringillidae; genus Fringilla; species Fringilla coelebs. The sequence continues at coordinate 16,833,902 of NC_140031.1, forward strand.
GGGTCAGCTGGGATTCTTTGGTGGCCTCCCGGGCAATAGTTAAAAAGAAGATTTTGGTTCACATGTCAATGTCTAACTTGAAAGCAGTGAGTATAAAAAGTGATTTTTTTTTTTTCTTTTTTCCTTTTTTTTTTTTTAAATTGTTTCACTAGTGGCAGCAGTGCAGCCAGGAAGGGGAGTTTCTCTGCAAGAACGTCTGATTGCATGTGAAGCTTACAATGGGGCTGGCTCTGCCTGGTTTTAATTTTTTTCTCCTGTATGAGCTGAGATATTTTATTCCCCCGTACCAAAGGGGGAGAAAAATTAAATCCAGACAGCTCCAACTGCACTTTGCATCTCATATGCAATCAAACAGACTTTGAGAATACCATCAGCTTTTTTACCAACCTGCCTGCCATATAGAGAATGTAAATAAATACTAAAATCCCAAAACATCATGTCATATGCTAACTCATCTTGTAATGCAGAAACCGACATTTGGGACAAATTCTCCTGTTAAATTTACCCTGACACCTAAAGCGTTGTAAGGTTTGCAAAGGATTACAAAGGAATAGTCTCTGTCCCACTGCAAAGACTTAAAAAACCCTACAAGCATAAGTGCAGCTGATATTTCATCAGCAAAGTAAATTATTTGGGACAGAATGAAGCCAAAAGAGTCACTACTTACAGAGAAAGCTTTTTACAAAGATAAAATTTTCAAAACAAAATTCTGAAACTAAAACATAGTATTTTAAAAACTAAACCCTAGTCTTATGAAAGTAAATGAATTATTTAGTCTGTGTTAAATTGTCATGCTTAGTTGTCTGAAGAGTAGAATCTGAGAGATATCCAACACTGAAATCATAGCTTCTGTATGTAAAATCAACGCAACCAACAAATAAAATGAAACTGGCAATTCATGCAGCTCTAGACAATATAATCAGCTTTCTTGTATTTTATACCCCTTTTCCACCAGTTCTTTGCCCCATTAGACTGTCGAGATTGAGACTGATGCTTTTGTTTCCTACATAGTTCCCCTCTGCCACCCAGTAGAAAACAAACTAATCCAAAGCAACAATACATTAAGAAATAGCTCAAGAGTTCTGCTGGTCACTGCTAACTGCAGTTTACTCAAACCTGTGAAATTATTTCTATCAGAACTGGTTTGTTTTGGCATGAAGTAAGGCTGTGCAACCTCAGCCTAGCAGAAAAAGAGTAAAAAGTTAAATTTTGCTGTCCGATTTTCAAAATGTGCGCAGCTCACATATGTGAAGCAAAAACATGACTCTAACTCTCACAGTTAAGCTAATAAGCTTTCTCATAGAGTGAGACAATAGGAACTGTGAGCATACTGTACAGCACAATAAGTGCTGGCACATGAACTGTTTCAGTCTTGAGGGACAGTGCTTCACAGTATATCAGTGACAGAAGATCAGCTTGCAGCCAGAATTATGAATGAAAAGTTTAAGCCTTTGCGAAAGTATTGACTTCAAATGATAGTTCTGCAGTCACCTCAAAAAATTGATGCACTGTACTATTTGGAGGAATATGGCATTTAACACTCCATTTTCTAAGACTGCTATGCACAAAAATTCATTAGTTTAACCTAAGACATGATAATTTAAAAAAGTGTTGTATTATATGTGTGAATACATTTACACAAATTTAAGCAAATCAGATAAAATAGTACACATTTAACCTGTGTAGGAGTATCTTACAGATCTACTTATAAACCTGGGCTAGTAGTGGGACACAGAAAAATTCATGTCTCTTCCTTTCTCAGGCACCAGACTGCAAGGGACTGTTGGTGCATATTAATTTCACGGTAAACTGTGTGTTTGGAATTGCCACAAATGCTGTTTCTGGACAGCTATGGTTATTTGTTTTGAAATGGTCTCACCATTTTGTGACTACTATACAAAAATACTTCATCAACAAATGCTATGGTTACATTTAAATTAGTAAATAAACAGTCTAAGGATCCCTTTGTACCCCTGATGCAGCTCAGCTTACATGGCACAGCTCACATCCATGGAGCTAAACTCTTTCTCCTCTTCTCCCCTACTCAAAAAAAAACAACCCAAAACCCAGAAAGGCCTCATCCACACGGCTTATTAGGAACAGTCCCAGGCCCGTGCTCATTCCCAGACTGTGTTCAGACATTGTTTGGGATGGTGCTAATTAGTCAGGGTCAAAACGGTTCCAGAGGCTGTGCAAGCAATTAGCAGCACGTTCACTTGCACACATGCTCAAGCCCATCAGTTGTGATCTACCACAGGACCATTCTGTCCCTGCAGCTGCCAAAAAGCAGCTCCTGAATTTGGCACCCTCCTTTGGCAGATTCAGTTCATAACGTGGCAACTTAAAATTCCAGCTGCCATGTGCTAGCTCTGTCCTTTCCCCACCCAGAGAAGAGGCAGCAAGGAGGGCAGTCTGAAGAATTGGGTTACATGAAACACAGGAGCCTTCACATGCTGCCCAAACCACTGGCTTCCTCTCTGGCAGGGAGAGAGGACACAAAGTTGGATCTGCCCAAAAGATCTTCAGCTGAGCTATGATAATCTGTCAGCTGATAGACAGACGCAGACAATTTACCTCAGTACACAATGGAGCCCTCAAAGGCAACTGGCTTCACCAAACCACTGGTGCCTTTAAACGGCTATAAAATCTTCCCCAGCTCACATAAATGACAGAACACTCTTCCTGGCTGAAGCACCATAAAAGAGAAAAGTTTGGATTAGATGAAGTAAATCTGAGTTGGTGTGAATGCTGCCATCATTCATGCACTGGACAAAGACTTTGGAAGAGAGAAAAACGAACAAATTTTGTGACACGCAGATATTCTTGCTATGTCTTCTCTGCAGGTGCCTGAAGCTTTGATGTGAGAGACATGCATTATTAGGCTGATAACTAGTACAGCTGTGAAAAAAAATATCCCAAAGAAATGTGGGAAGCAGTTTTTCAAGTCTTTCCCTCAAAATCACTGGACAAAAACTGCTAGGTTCAGAAGTTGGGGGTTGTCCACCTGCATTAAACATAAGACTCCACTACCCCATATAAACTGTTCCAATTCATCATTACTACAAAATTACTCCTGTTATCTGTCTTACCACATCTGACTTTGAACACACTAACAATTGAAAAATTAGTTTTAAATACTCACATCTGTAAACTCACCAAATTTATAAACTGCTGTTGTTACTGTGTATCTCTATTGTGCTGCCCATACAGGTTTTTCACTTTTCTCCTTTTTCTGCAGCATTGTTTCTGTTTTGAAAGGGAAAAAGAGCATACACTTTCATTTCCCCATAAATCAGAAAAATTTGATGGGAAGAAAGAATAGAAAATTACATATTTTACAGTGGAAAGTTTGGATAAGATGACTTGCAACCACCTAATACAAAGACTATGAAATAATGGCTCTAGGTCTGACATTTCATTAGGACAATATAGGGTATGGGTGTTGCTCTGAAAATTAATGTTCTGTTGATTTGATACTGCAGAAGACATTTGATGAAAGTTTGTTTAGTTTTTCATTAAAACTATTTTTCAGTCTTCCTTCATTTAGGGCAAAAAAATGTTGAATTTACTCAGTTGTGCAGAATTTTTCTATCTGACCCTGTCAAACTCTGCTGTCAAAATCAAGCACATGGCTTGCTTCTCCTGGAGCAAAGCAGAAACATTTAGTCAAAACCAACATCCCCTCCTGTACAAATGTATTAGCTTTCTTTTAAAAAATATTCTGAATATTTTCTTTTTTTAAAGTAAAATTAAAGCTGAAACTTCATTTAAGCTTTTTAATAAAAAAAAGCCATCAGATTTTTAATATAAAAATAGTTTGAGTAATTTCAAGAATACCATCTATTTTCACCATCAGAACCAGAAACTTTTCAGTTCTTCACAATGTTGCAGATCCTCCTCTAACACTGCTTTTGCACCATGTGTTTTTGGAAACTTTATGTCATTTGAGCTTTTGGCAGTGAACAGAATCATACTTGACTTCTGATTTATAGCCATCTGTCTTCTTCAGCCGTGTGCAGAGAACCCTCATTATTGTAGGGTGTGAGTACTGTTATTTACTTCGGTTTACAGTTAATGCATTATAAATACCACTCCACTTCAAGAGACTAGCAGTCATGTCAGCCTTCCTTGCTTTCATATAGGAGGTAAGGCTGGAATTGGTTTAAAAACAGAACTCCTGAAAGTGCCACAGTATGGTAAAGGCTTCCTTATCTCAGCGAAGTAAGAATGTGAACCTACTTCAGACAGCAAAACTAAGAAGTATGCTTCTAGCAGGAGCAAGAAGATGTACCAACACTTTTATGTCTTTGTACAGAGTGCACCATTTTGTCAGCGAAATAGAATGGGAAAGAATGGGACCAAAAATACCTGTCCCCACAGCTTCTGTGCCCGGGATGGAGGTCTCCAGGCACAGGGGGACCAGCCAGCCCAGACACCTGCTCTCCCTGGGGCTTGTCCTGCCATCGAGAGTCACGGAATCTGCAAGTTAAGGGTCGAAACAGATCTTAAAGATCGTCTAGTCCCAACGCCCCTGCCATGGGGCAGGGCCACACCTCTGGCTCCATAGTCCAGGTTTCTGAAGGCTCCATACGCAACCCGGCTTTGAACACTGCAAGGATTAGGCAATCCACAATCTCCCCGGGTAACCTGTTCCAGTGTCTCGCCACCCTCACAGTAAAGAATTTCCTTCTAATAGCGAACCTAAATTTCCACTCTTTCAGCTTCTGCCCATAAAGAAGATGGTGTCACAACCAACGCTGCCAGAAAATATTTCTGGGCCAAACATGTAGCTGGGGAAAAGGACCGCCTGCACCCCAAAAACGTGAATGTCTCCTCCACGGAGCTCCGGACATCAGTTCTGCCTTCCCTCCAGGCCAGCAGCGCCCTTCCCTCCCGCCCCTGCCGAGCCCGCTCCCCTCCGCTCCCCACCCCAGCCCCTTCCCTGCCCGCCCTTCCCGCCGCCTCGTTCCGCCCTCGCCTTCGCGTTTCCTGTCCGAGCGGAGGAGGTTTGGCCCTGCGGCGCCGCCGTCTCCCAGCGGCTGCGTTGAGCATCATGGCGGTGTCTCTCTCAATGTCAGCGGCGCTGAGGGGCCTCGTCGCCAGGAGCGGTGCGGCCGCGGTCCGCCCGCCGCCGCCCAGGTAACGGCACCGCGGGCTCCCCGTCGGCCGCCCGGGGGTTGCCGCCGCACCCCGGCGCCCGCGGGGGCCCGAGGAGGCCGTTCCGGGCCTGGGCCTCCGCCGCGGCCGCCCCGGGAGTTGAGTCGGGGGTGCCGCGTAGGCCCTGACGCGGGTGGGGGGCGGCCGGGCTGGCAGCGGGCGCCGGGCCGAGGCTTCCTCCGTGTCAGTCCTTGCGTGTCCTTTCCCGTCCCTGTGTGTCCGTGCGTGTCTTTGCCTGTTCCTGTCTGTCGGTGCGTGTCCTTGCCCGTCCTTGCTGTCAGCCTCGCCGTGACCGCCCGCCCGATGTCCTTGCGGTGCCTGGAGGTCGGGTTCTGGTCGTCACGGCCTAGCTGCCGGGGAGCGTCACCTCGCCAGCGGTCTTCCCAGAGACCTGCACCCCACTACATTCTTTTCTATCGTGTTGTCTTACCTCTCCATCCCTTCTTTGAAACACGTTACCTTTTTCAGAGGATGAATATCTGTTTTTTCGCCTATTTCGTAAAAATAATCTTGGAAATGGCTGTATAATCTTAGATGGCCCTTTGTTATTTGTTTCTTTAATGCAGAGACCTGTGTTAGAAGTCCAGTACGTGACCCAACCGCGAGTTGAAGATGTGTGCATGTGTTTGCGTTTGTGCATCTCACAGGCCCAAGGCTTGTGTAAGACCCCAGCCTTGTCAGGACAGATAATGTAGCCCAATGCCTTTAGTTGTGATTCGGAGGGTTTGCTTTTTGTGCTCCTTAAGTCTTTAGATATTAACAGATACAGGTTAGCTCTCCTAATTTTTTTTTCTAATCTGTGGGGTTTTTTAAAATATGTGTATATAAATACGTGTGTGGGCCTATAGAAACACACAGAGAAAACTATATGTACATGCAGAGAAAGAACTATAGCTCTATTATTTTTGCACATTTTTATCCTCTGATTGTCTCATTGGCTACTGCTGCCTTCTCCCTCCTAAAATGGCACCTGTTTTATGTTGTTGAAGGTTAATTGTCAGTGTCCTAAAAATGTTTTGAAATGTGTGGGTATGAATTTAAGAGTTCCTCTATACTAATCCGCCAGAAACTTACTGTTCATGGTCAGCTGTTTCTTTCTGCCCTTCTACTCCTCTGATATTGACAGAACTATTGCCTGTCCGATGTTATGAATTGCATCAGTCAAGTGATTCAGGCTAAAAATAATTTTGTTTGTTTGTTTTAAAGTCTTACCATTCTACATTTCAAGTAATTATTTCTGAAAAAAATAGTAGGATGTAGCAGGGCTGGGTATGAGAAGCATGGAAATATGAGGTAGGTACACTTCAGCTGGTATTTCTTCTTTGAAATAGTGCATTAGATTCCTTCCTTGCCACAGAGAGTGAGGAAAAATTAGTGTCTCTTTGCATTTTCAGTAACAGGGATGTTGAGGACATTGGCCTGAGTGGGACTGAAACTTATGCTTCACATTCTGTAGGACAGTCACCTGATCATAGGTTGGCAGGTTTCTTGGAGAAGAGGGAAAGCATTATGAGTTTCTCTTGAAGTTTTGTACACAGCTTTGTAATCCTTGTTCTTAGGATAAGAAATTTTCCATGGAATAAGGAAAAGACACTTCAGAATAAGATTGTTTTCACAGTATGAGGGAGTGCTTAGGACTGTCATTTATTGCATAAGTTTTGCAAAGTAATTATTTCCTGGTTAGGTAGGCACTGAAAGGTAAATATTTCCTCAATTACTGTTTTATATAAAAATATTTTTATATGAAAAATATTTCTATGAAATTTTATTCTTAACCAGCCTGTGTAGTGTCCCTACTTGGGAGTGAGAATCAACATACATAATTACAGAAAAGTATTTAGGGTTCTATGTTTTAAATTCAAAAGATCTTCCTAGGGCTCATAGTAAGGTAATAAATCAGATAGAAATATACAGGAGAAAGTGTATCTCTTTCTTTTTTACTTTGTATTGCTTCTTGTATGCAACTGTTTGTTTTCCTTTGATACATACTGTATTATCTTTCTTGCAGAGCATGTAATTCTTTGTATTTCATCAGAAACCTGTATAAATTTCAGACGGATGCCTCAAAATTTGCCATTGTACAAGTCCCATTTTTAGCTTTAGTGTCTCACATCTCCTGACCTTACAGAACTGAACGTTTACCAAAGACCACTTAAAACTTGTTTTCCAGTTGAAGTGATCAGCAACTATCCAAAAGACTACTTCTTTGAGAAGCCAGTAGTTTGCTGTATATCTTGCAATTGGATATATAAATCCTGCAATACTGGTTTCCTTTCAGAAAAGTATTTTGACAGATGCAATTTGAAAAGTATTTTAACAGATGCAAGTAGTCTTTTTGTTTGGAAATATTTGTCTGTCTAATATGTTAGTGGAGTAATCACTGTCATTGTCAAACTGTATAAAGAATGTGTTATAACCAGTGCACTGGATGTGTATCTTTAAGTAAATACAGGTGTTACAATTACTAACAATAAAAATTATTGGTGTTCTTAGGAGATGACCAAAGAAGATTCTGGAACTGTCAACTGTGAGGGCATTTGAATGACTTTTATATCACTCCAGCCCTACACTTTTGTTTACTTAGATTCAGAGTAAAGTTGGACTGGTAAAACTTAATGCAAGTTTCATGTTACTTGCTTAAATTAGGTTGTGAGATATAGCTTATTGTTTGGACTGTAGGATTAAATTTTAAGCATTCAAGATCTATCTTTATTTGCAGTGCATTTTTATGTAGATTTTTGTGTGTGAAACTTCTTATAGTGCCCCAGTTTTCAGAAGTTTAATTAAATAATAATGTGATCACTTCCCAAGAGTTAGAAGAGAGATTCTGTTCTGATTTCTATTAGTGACATTTGGTTCTTAGAAATTTTATGACATCATCTAGCACAAATACTTCTGCTATTGGGATATGCTTAGGCACTTTAACGTACGCTTGCCCAAGCTGCCCAGTGATTCTAAGCTGGTACTGGCTTTTTCCACAATATGGACATAAGTGTTCAATCTGAAATTAAGAGAACATGCAGCAGCATTCCTCATATCTTTATGAAGTCCCGAGTGCTTGTTTTAAATCACTTCAGCAGGGGTTACTGAGTCCCTCATTATTTTAGCCTAATAGCTGTCAGCAGATATTTGAGCTGATTGAGAAAGTAAAAGTGTCTCCTTTGCTTAAAACATATTTTGAAGCTTTCATGCGCTAAGATCTGTGAAGTTTTCAGGAGGCTTGAAATTATGTTGAACATGGTCTCATTAGTTTGACCTAAAAGATTGCAGTGTTTCCTTCCGTTAGAAATATGGACAGTTGAAGCTGGAAAAGAAAACTTTCAACAAATTTCTCCTGAACTGGGAATCAGATATTTGTCTCTGAGCCACTTCAGAGTGTTTCTGAGATGCCCTTTCTGTCACAATATATTGGAGTCAGAATTAATTTCTGTTGTTGTAGAAGAATGTTTTGTGTGTAGGTGTAGTATGGCCACACGCTCTCTGCATTTCATGATAATGAATTTTTCATGTCACTTTTTAGTGGTTTTTCAAAATGTGATCCCTTCCTGTTGTAGTGCTGTTGTAAAGACTGAGTATGACAGCAAATGTTTTGCTGGTTCATCATTGTTATGGGTTCAGGAGGATGTCCATGCATAAAAAACTCAGGACACAGTAGGAATTGCAAAGCAAGTCAATTTTATTAGTCACTTTTGCATAAATACATACTAACCCCTGAATGTTTGAGAAGTTGCTGAGTAGGAGAAGGAGATGGAGCATGGTACTCAGGCAGGAGGGGCAGGTAGGCTGTGCACCTTCAGGACATCCCCTGGATGAAAACTGCGTGCATCGTGTTCTCCTCTCCATCCACCCCAGAGCCACCGCTTATGTCACCTCCTCAGGAGTGGCCAGTTCCAGCATGATCTCATGCAGGGCCAACACATGAGATGAGATCCTAACAGCCCATGATCATGCCAACAGCAGTTTTATTGTGTGTTATTTCCCTTTCACAGGATGAATCTCACCAGGTGACTGATATATAGTTTCATTACTGAAGGTTAGTCTTACCAACTAACCATGAGGTCTTCCTGTACCAACTAACCATCCTGTCTTCCTGTACCACAGCAGACAAAAATGGCAGGCCTTAGACCTGTCTTCTGTCCCTGACACAATCATGAGCTTATGAAAGTAAAGAATTATGGACACTTGTGTAGTACAAAGCCTGTTATTCAATTAATTTTTTAAAAATGGAGGAAATCTGGGATGCCATTTACATCTCAGTTTTCAGTTACTGTCTTTATAAGCAGGCTTCCCCCTCAGGAAAATGAGGGAGAGGCCATTTTTGTGACAAAATAAAGGACTTCTAAAACAGAAATAAACTCCTGTCCTAATTTTTTATCCTGTCTTTCCATGAAAAATAGAGAAAAGGCTTACTAACTTAAAAAAAAATTAATACTGCAAGATAATAACTTACTCTTTTGTGTTATTGTTTGGTTGGGTTTGGTTTTCATGAAATAATATTTACATTTTTCTTGCATGTCAATACCAAAGCACGTGTTAAAATATGGCTTAGTAGACCTTGCAGAGCTAGTCTGGGTAGAGCAGAGAGCTGTTTAAAGATATACAAAGCCCTGACTGGATCTGGCTAATAGGAACACTATTTCACCAGTGTTAGTGCTAGCCGGTGTGAAGTTTTTGTCAAGTCTGGAATAGGTAGCATGTTGCAGAAGTTGTATTATTTATTATTTCATCCATCTGTAATACATGTTTGCTGCTTCCTTTATACCACACAATATATAAAAGTACGTGTGGTGTTGTCAGGCTCAGACACATCAGCAGCCTTGGTTTTTATTAATAAAAAACATAGTTCTGTATCATTTATCTTTGTTAAAATTACTTCCAGTGACTGATATAATCTGCATAGAGAACCTGGAATAAAATTTAAAAACCAGGATAAAAAGCAGTCTTTTTGCAGTCTTGTCTTAGCTGTATAAGAGATGTTTATAAATAGTTTAATTTTGATTATTCACCAGGAAAAAAGATGTATTTGGCTTTTAAAATATGTATTTGGCTAGAATTTTACCATTTTATCATAAGTATGTATTTTGGTTGTGATGTGTATCAGAGCAAGTACAGTGAGTCTCAGTATCTTAGTGAGAATCTTAATAGCACTGGAGTAAACTGAAATCTGGAGTAAAATTCCAGCAGTTTTTTTTTTTTGCTTGTGAGATTGTGATGACAGGGAGCACTGGAGAAGACTCAAGATGAAAGATATGGAGAGATAAATGGACATAGACAAGGGGAGAAAAAGATGAAATCTACTACAGTTCATACATTTAGTGAGCATGAGTTTAAAAACAAAGCTCCAAGGCATCAGTGAGTGTTTGTCTCATCTTGCAGACACCCTGAAGCCGTAGTTCGGGAGTAGGTATTTCATATGTCTGAAGTGCATAATTCCTTTAAAAACAACTCCTTTTGACTTTTGTCCACGCTGTTCAAATAGTGATTGTGTGGTTAATAGAGGGTCTAGGAGATGAGTCTTGGTTGTTCACTGTGACTGAAAGCAATATCAGTGGTTATTTGTTATAGTTATAGGTCCTTTTACAATGGCTTGTGTCTGGCTCTTGTGAAGGACAGCCCTCTTTCCACAACCATTTTGCATGCTTTAGGAAGAGAAGGGGAAATTTCTGATAAGTAGGATGACTTCAGTCCCTTCGCAGTATTTTATGTAGTATCCCAAAACTGCTAATCCATCATTACTTGAATAGTTGCAACAGGATAATTTATTCATGCCTGCTGTGTTCATGGGTATGCACCATTATTAAGGTATCAAAGTGACTATGGTGAACCAGAATGGTGTCTTAGATATCCTGCTTTTGCCTTTCTGTTTGGCTTTATTGGAAGTAGGGTGTAGGAGTGCTTGTTGTTTCTTTTGGAGTGGAAAGAGCAAACTTTGGAAGGCTCCCATGGAGTAATGAAGATGTTGGATTTAATGAAGCATGGGAGCAGTAGGATGTTTCTGTCCATGTGAACAATTCCATCACAGTGAAAAAGTGAAAAATACCATGTATTGTGTGGTTGAGTGGTGAGCTCAGATTAATCTCGTTTGAGTTCTTAAAGTGTATGGAATTCTTGTAATGTTTGTGATAGTTTGCATATTTTCAGTATTCATCTAGAGGAGGAAAATGATGGATAGAAAGATGTGCAAGTAAGAGGGGCAGATAGGAAAAAAGTTTGGGAGAGCCAAAGTTGGAGAAGGGGGCGAGGAGGAAATGCGTTGGTCTGGAAATGGCTGGTTTTGTAATGTCTTATGGAGAAGTAAGTAGAACTGGCATCATGACAGCAAAATGTTCCTGATAAGGCTTCTTAGATTGCTCTTTCTTGCTCTGGTCATATAACTTGGGGGGACTTATTTTAATTACATTCAGTTCCTTCACTTTTGGAATTGGAAACGCAGAGGGGAGAAATAACATTTTTCACAAAGTAAAGGTTAAACAGAGACAAACAGACAAATGTATAAGGTATATTTCGTTGAAAGCTAACAAGTAAATAAGCAATGTGCTTGCTTCTCCATTAAAACAGCTGAATGCTCTTCTGACCAGTTTTGTGGCAACTAACCATTGAGGGATCAAAACTGTAGCTTGCTTACATAAAGTCTTACATACTTTTTAAAAAGTGTTGTTACATGTGATGATAACTTTTTTCAAAAATTTACTGATTTGAGAACCTAATAATCTTCTCTACTTAGAAGATTTGGAGTGGACATAGATTTAAACCCCCAAAACTGCATCAAAACAAAAAACAAACAGGCAACCCCTCAAATAAGCTTTGGAGGGTAGAGGTGAAATTTGTTGGCCATAGTATCTTAAAACAGAAGGACATAATACTTTCCTTCAGGGACTAGACAATTTTAAATAGAATGTAACACTGCATTTGAAAAATGACCCTTTGTGTTCAAGAAAATCCCTCAAACATTCTTACAGGAAAGACTTTCATGTTGGTGTATCCTAATACCAAATATTTGATATCTCAAAGTTTGAGAAATATATTTGTAGAACTTGTTGCACTAAGTTGAACCACATTTTTTGTCAAATAAATTAGTGAATAATAAGATTATGTAATACCAGATGGATACATGGGGAAAGGGAATAATGCCAACTGTCAATGGACAGTGTTTAAAATCTCTGTTAGTGAAATAATAAAATTTCCTTTATTGATGTAGGTTTAATATAGCATGTTCAACAGATTTAACTTACAGTGGAAAAATACTGCTATTCAGATTTTAAAAATGACCTTGATTTTGCCTTAGTGTAGGTTTGAGCATTTTGACTGAATTGACCTTATTGTTGTCTGTCTTAGATGAAATTGACTGCTTTAAGAGACTGAAATGCTTAGAGTTTTATAGTTAGCAGGGAAGCATGAACCTGCTCACAACTAGTTTTAAAAAAAACCCAAGTTGAAAAACTATTTTATACTAATGATTTCAGTAAATTTGTATGATCCTTAATAGCTAAATGTTTTATATGTTTTACCCATGTGTAGGTTTTCATTCTTATGATAGTACAGTGAATTTTGTTACATTTTAAAAATTCTTTGGTAAGCATTTGATTCTGAGTGTGTTAAAAAATATACCTCTGAAGCATCTTAAGATTACGTCCTTTTTTGTTTCTAATAAAAGAAATCTCTAAACTAGCAGGAGGTCAGCTGAATAGTTCACATTATCTTCTTTGTAATGTGTGTTTTCATATTTCCTAAGAAATTAATGGCATTATTTCTATCTGAGTTTCAAAGGACAGTTGTTGTCTTTTGGCAGTGTAGTAGTATGTTTAAGTACTATTTACTTAGCGCTTTCTGGCTGCACTAGTTTCTGTCTGAGTCTTCTCTTGACCCATGACTGATGTTGAAGAAGTAAAGTAACTTTTGACTCAACAAGAAAGTCTGTAGGCAGCTCCAGAATGTGTGTGGGCAAACAGTTCTTGCAGCTGCTTATTGCTGGGGTCTTAACATGAAAGAGTTCCTAAACAGGTCCTGTTACTTTTTTTCTAAGTAAGACTTTATGTATTTGATACAAATATTTTTAGACCTTTTATGAATGTTTATTTTATATGTGAACACCTCTGGCATTGTCATTTAATGATCAGTCTATTGAAATAATCTGCTAAATGTTAATGAAGTAATGTGCTAAGTATCATATAATAGTATAATCTGCTATATAATTATATAATAGTATAATCTGCAGTATATTATCTGCTATAAGTGTGTAGTGATTTATATTTATATTGAAGTCCAAACTAAAATTTTGTTGCAGATTATAGCTTTTGAGTTTTTCATCTTTTTTTATAAATTTCAGTAGTTTTAAGGAAAGATTTTTATGTATATTGCATTTTCAGAAGTTACCATGTATCATCTTTCTGCTGTATTTTAAATGAAGGGAAAAGGCAGAAAGCTTTTCATGCAGTAGCTTTGACTATTCTGTCACATATTCAAGGAGTATTTGCATCTGCTGTAGTAAGTTATTGGAAGGAAAATTCTGCAAGAGTGGTATTTTTTCATATGCCAGTGTTTGTGCCTACCAAAGAAAGAGACAAATAACCTGCATGTTATCTGAACTGAAATTCAAGAATAAGGTTTGCTTTGAAAACACTGGTGTTGCCGTAAGGCTTTATAAAAGTATGAGTAGTATCAATACTTGTAGTCTCCTTTTAGAGAGAGAGCTAACAGCTGATTAGGTAGTAAGAATCTGAAAAGTGAGAAAGAATAGTACTAGCAGAGGAGGAGGGGATTGGTGTAGAAGGGGGGAGGGGTTGGTGCACAAATGAACACAAATAGGGTAGCTGATGAGGTTATTTTTATTCTCAAAGGTGAGTTCTCAGAAATGCTTCTGAAGTGTATTTACATTAATAAATAATGACAGATGGAAATAAAATTAAATCAGATAATTATGGAAAAATAGAGCATTCAAGCTTTCTTTTAATGTAGACTTCATTAATGTAGCTTTGGTAGTTATTTCTCTTGAAGTGCACAATAATTTGTCCTTCATCAGTGTAAAGAATTATTGTTCCAAGACTGCAGATGCTGATGCAGTATGCAGAAGAAAGGAAGGGGTTTTTTCCCCTAGCTAGTGCCATTGTTGTTTGCACTTGTGTGTAAAATAGGAGTTAAAGTTTTGGTGTTGTAATTTGTTTTTCAAAACCCCTGTGGGAGACACATAGGCTGCTTACACTGCAGCCAGCCATTTGTTTTCATCTCAGGACGGATGTGTGTTGTAGAAAGTGGTACCCACAACTAAAAGCTTGTGTGGTTGGTATAATTTTAAAACAAGATAAGATTTAAAATCAGTCATTATATAGGGATTACATGAAAATTAAGTCCTTTGCTTTAGTTCAATATGACGCTGAAAAGCAAGTGCAAATAAATTGCATAGACTGGAAAAAAACAGTATTGTATTTTATTTGATAGGAATTAATGACAAGCAAAGTGTCAAGGAGCATCAAAGGCTGTCTACTCCAGGAGACAAGGCAAGCTGGAAAGTGAGGGTGACCCCAGCAGGGACAGTGCCCTTACTGACCAGGGCAAGAGCCAGAACAAGGGCTGGAAGTGGGTACACCTAATGAATGATACCACTTCAGCAAGGGCTGAAGACCCAGAGTTGAGCTTCTAAAAGGAACTCCATTTAGAAGCTCAGGCCTCAGGCAGGGGATGTTCATGGAGGCCCTGTATGAGGCTGGTCATGGCCATTAACACTTGCTGGTGCCTGTAGTGTCCTGAGGCGTGGTCCGATAGAGTTTGTCTCGCTTGAAAACTCGGACTATTGTCTTGCACGTAAGCTGGCACCATTGGTGTATCTTCTCTGCATGTAACTCAGTAGTCAAAAATTTATTGAAGTATCATGGAGGTTTTTCTCCTCAGAGCTGTACAAGAACCATGTGGGCTGACAGACCAAGTAGTGTGACTAAGGTGTGTGACATGGAGTGTAGCTAAGGTACATGATAACTGAGGAATGGCAACAGTTCAGAGGGAAATAGAGGACAAAAGCTTAGTGTCAGAAAGGAAATTGAAGAGAAAGGTAGCTGAGACAAGGCAAAGTTCACAAAGCAAGTGTGAAATTAAATCATGCAAAATAATATTGCCTAGATTATCCCATTCGCATCTAGAACAACTCCTTAGAGTATACAGTTTTGAAAAGAAACCTGCATGTCATGTTCCATTTGTAAAGCATTTGGCTTTCTCTAACTGTCTTGTACTACTAATGTTAATATACAGCTCTTAAATACAGTTTGTCATACCTGCCCAACAGCTAAGGCTTACTTGCCAAATAGCTTATTTGACTTTCACAAACCATTATAAACCAAGATGTCATTTTCAAGTAAAACTTTAAAGGATTCCTTTTTGTGTTGTATTTTATGGTTCAAGTGTTTGAAAGCATTAAATAAGAAAGAAGTTGCCTTTTATTTATATCTGTATCTATATATAGATATGTATATATACATAGATATGCACACACACATATATATATATGCCGATATATATGCTATGTTTTATAGGCCTTCGATTATTAGAATAATAATTAATTAAGCCGGTAAATGCAGTCAGATTGAAGGGCTAAATCAATAGGAGTGGATAGGAGTGAAATACAGGACCATGCTATGCCATAAACCAGTTTGCAAACACAGAGGAATCTTTACTCTGTTTTTCTGTTTAATGTTAACATGATTCAAAGGCTCTTTTTCAAAATGCACAAAATAAGACAGAGGTGGGATGTGGGACATTGGTTTCATTCCTCACAGTTTTGAAATAAAACCCTTTGACTTTTGTTGTTCCTTCTATAAAGAGAGCACAGTTTTTAGTTTTGTCAAGTTCTATGAATGCTTGAATATATGTGTGTGGGGAGTTTGACATTTAGAAAGCACAAACAAAGCAAATGTGTCACCTGGGTATTTTATCTTTACACCCTACACAACTTTTCTCTCTTCTTTTTTTAACTTTATGAGGCTTTCTAACTAGAGAATGTAAATTCAGTTGATAGTTGTTATGGGCTGTGCAACATTTCTAGTATTATATGTCTTCCAACTAACTTGCCTGTAAGAAGTTTTTGGTTCTCAGCAGCCTGCTGCTTTCAGATTGTGAACTGAAGTTAATTCCTAAGATTAGGTGTTCCAGTTTGGAGAGTAGTGTGTAATGAAATGCTTTATTAGCAGCTGTACAGGTGGCAGTAATTCAGAGTTCCTGTGACCTGATAGCTGTTGGACATCTTACAAATTATGTATTATATTGCTCTAAATGTAGTATACCTGGTCTCCTTTCATAATGAGTTCTTCTATTTCTGCAACAAAAATGTTTAAATAATTTTGAGTAATTTTGTTCTCAACATGTTAAGCCCCTCTCTCAAAAGTGTTTCTAATCTGTTTTCTGTAATCTGTCAGAGACCACTGGTGTGCTCTGAGTCATGTGCATGTGAGGGTCAAGGAGCACTGACATGACATTTTTTAGAAGTTTAGTTGCAAGTAATGACTCAGTTTGCATCTAAGCACTTCAAGAAATGTTTTGATACCAGCCTGGGACTTGCAGAGAGCTGTTTCAGGATGTGCAGCTGTTGCTTGCGAGTGCACTGCCTCTGTGGATTTTTGGCTGAACTTTTCCTCAGGTCAAGCTGTTTGCATTATGCATATGCTTATACTCAAAATCTCAAAAGACAGAAGCTCTGCAGGAGTGGCAGAGGAGTGGCTGAGCTGGCCTGGACATACTGTCTGCTTCATGTGGAGCCTTCTGAAGGACTGGTCGTTGTTGTGCACGCAGTCATGTCACCTCAGTTAGCTGGCTGCTCAGATGGGCTCTGTTTAAGTCAGGGAAAGTGCAGGCATGGTACCAGGTCAGAGCTAACCTTCTTATTATGTCTTGACTGCAAGAAAGCTGATTAAACGAAGAAAACTGGTGGTGGGCAATTCATGTCTTTGCAGAACTGACTTGTGTCCTGAGGAATTCACTGGGCTACAGGGGTGGATAAGTGCTCTGGTCCTGTGGTAGTTCTGGAAGGACCATTTCTTTACGTTGTCAGTGGTTCAGCTGATACTTGTTTGAATATAATAGGTCAACAGCATTTTCTCACCTGTGGGATAATTAAAGTAGAATCTAAAATAACTAAAATTTTATTATTTTCTATGTGATGACATATTCACTACTTGAAAATGTAGCTAATTTAAAAGAATTATAGAATATTCTGGGTTGGAAGGGATCCACAAGTATCAGTGAGTCCAGCCCCTGGCCCTGCGCAGGAGGGATCACACCTTGTGCCTGAGTGTCTTGTCCAAACATCTCTTGAGCTCTGTCTCACTTGGTTCTGTGACCACTTCTCTGGGGAGCCTGTTCCAGTGCCCAGCGCCCTCTCTGTGTGAGGAACCTTTTCCTGATATCCAAGCTAAACCTTCCCTGACGCAGCTTCATGTTCCCTCAAGTTCTGTCACCACAGAGAAGAGATCAGTGCCTGCCCTCCATGTCCTCTCAAAAGGAAGTTGCAGACTGCAATGTGGTCTCTCTTCATTCTCCCCCAGGCTGAACAGACCAAGCTGCTTCTCATGTGGCTTCCCTTCAAGACCCTTCAACACCTCCTTCGCCCTCCTGTGAGCATTCTCTAATAGCTTTATGACCTTCTTAAAATGTGTCACCCAAAAGTGCCCCCAGCACTCGAGGTGAGGCTGCCCCAGTGCAGAGCAGAGCAGGACAATCCCCTCCCTTGCCTGGCTGCTGGTGCTGTCCCTGATGCCCCCAGGACACGCTTGGCCCTCCTGGCTGCCAGGGCACTGCTGGCTCATGTTCAACGTGCCATGGACCAGAGCCCAGGGCCCTTTCCATGGCACTGCTGTCCAGCCTCTCATTCCCCAATCTGAATGTACATCTAGGGCTGCCCCATCCCAGATGTAGAATCCAGGACTTGCCCACGTTAAATTTCATCTGGTTTGTGATTGTCAGTCCTTCTAATTGTCAAGATCCCTCTGCCTTTAACAGCTAAGGCAGCTTCTCTGCCTTTAACTCCTAATTTAGTAACATTGTCAACTTTGCTTGGTATCCCTTCTAGTCCTGCATCCAGGTTGTTAATGAAGATGTTGAGAGTCTTGGGGCCCAAGATGAAGTTTTGTGGAACCTCCCTAATGACAGGTCCCCAGTTGGATACCACCCCATTCACTGTAACCCTTTGTGCCCAACCCATGAGCCAGTTCTCCCCCACCCCATGATGTGTTTGTCCAGCTGTGAGCTGGACATTTTATCCAGAAGGATCCTATGAGGGACAGTGTTGAAAGGTTTGCTGAAATCCAGAAAGATCACATCATCTATCTTCTCTTGAGCAACAAGGTGTGTTACGCTGTCAGAAAAAGGAAATTGACAAGCAGAGCTGTTCCTTCATGAAGCTGTGCTGGTTGTGACTGATGGTGCATTGTTCTTCAGGTGTTTTTAGTAATTCTCAGAATGGTCTTCTCCAAAACTTTACCAGGCACTGAAGTGAGACTGACAGGCCTGTAATTTAGTATTTGTAAAGGCAGGTTAACTTAACATTTAGCTTCAAAGTTCCAAACCACAAGTCAAATGCTTATTTCCATGTTAATTTAGTACATTTATATAGCCATTGTTTCTTTTCATAAGTTTTGCATGACAGAAAAGCATAGTCAGTTCTTGCCATGTTTTCCAAACACACAACTAGAAAAAAATTATTTATTGCATGTGAACTTATTAGCAAGTAAAAGCAGTGTCTTTATATTTATATTTCAATTTATATCATTTCAGCAACTTACTACAGAAATTTCAGTAGTTTAGATAAATTGATACTACATTCATCCATTTAAAAACATAATTTACTCTGTTTAACATCATTTTGTAGGCAAAGGAAAAAGCATTATCAGCCAACTTCATCAGAGTATGAAAATATTATTTATTAATGAGGAACTTTGTTTTCCTTTGAACACAAAAGTTATTCCTCCAGTTCATACTACAAAACAGAACTACATGTTGCCATAGGCAGTGTTTGGCGCTATATTCCATATTTTGCTTCTGTTGGAAAGTAGTAAGACTAGTAACTGAAACAAAGTAAAAATAAATTACCATTGACTGTGTTAAGTCATTATCACTTCAACTACAGTAGTGACTTTAATACAGTAGTGACTTTAATTATTGCACTGTGTTTAAATTAATCTCTCACAAGTCTAACTTTGCAAGCTGTCTTTATAAAAATGCATTATGTTGGGGCTAAATAAAAATATATTATATTGAATACTGGGATCTGTATTGTATTTAACATTGTATCATTATTTCCTGTGTTTTATGTGCCAGAACTTCATACTGATTTGTATTTAGTCTAATCACAATGTATGACTAGGTTGGGTGCTGTGGAAGTTGTTAGCTGGTGGTGTTTCTTTTTGTTTAGAATTTAGTGTTTATGGTGGCTGTACATTCTGAAGCTTATGTTATTAGAAATGTAATAATATTAAATGCAATCATATTTAAAAGGTTGGTTTTCCAAAAGTTAAGAATATTCAGTCTGTTGCATCGTTCATCATGGCTTCTGCATATATGTATATTCATATCCCCTGGTGCCCTGGTCTTTCAGTGTCAAAATACTTAAAACATCCTTTATACGTACTTCTTGATGACTGTCTTTATTTCTCATGTGGTACAGGGGGCTTTCTTCAACACTTTGTTTTACCTATACGTTATGATCTGATTACCTGTTTGGTGATACCTGGGTTTTTTAACCACATCTCCAACAGTTGACCAAAAGGGGGTGCTAATAGATCAAACAGTCAGATGTGTTGCATAAAAAGATTAAAGAAAAGTTTTGTGCAGTGGTTTTAAGTCCCATCTACTGAATTGTGTCAGGTAGATACAAGTTTTCACATCTGGATGTTGTGTAACATTCCATTCACAGCACTGCTCTCTGTGGAAGGCAAATTCACACTGTGTAAATATGGCAGCTTCTTACTATGTAGGGGTTAAGTGTAGGTTACTTATCAGATATTTACAGTGGTCAAATTTGTTGAGTTTTAGCAGTTGAATACATATACCTAGAGCAACCAAGTAATATGTTCAAGTCAGATACCTTAATTCAGATACCACAAAAGACTTCCACTGACCATTTTTTTACTGTTTGGTTTTTTCTGTTCAACGGAAGTTTATGGCTTCAGCAGAGCTGAGGCCTATAACATAAGAAGGGAAATGAAGACCTAAGAATCTTCCCTGCAACAAGGAGCTGCTATGTCCTTACCCCACAGTGGTAAAAGGTGGCTGTAAGACCTGATACTGTTATGAATATTGTAGTTTTCCAGTAGACTGAAGAACTTGAGTAGCTTCTCGCTAGACTCCTTCATTTGTGTATCAGGGATGTGGAAACTATTTGTGACTTTGGTGTAACTACAGATGATGGTCAATGGAAGACGTGGTTAGTTGATCATGGCATTTGTTTCTTCAGGACAGATGGTACCTACAGAAAGTTTTGAATTCTACAAAGACATATTTTTTCTGGTAGTCCTCATTAATTCATCCCGTGCTACGAGCTGATGTAGGAGTTACAAGTATTTAATAAGAAGGCCATGTAGTTTAGTTTTTGCTAAATATCCATTCCTGTCTTCTCTATACAGTCTAAAAGACATTTTACATATCTAGATTTATTGTGAGACTAAAATAACAAATGGTAGCCATAATTATTTCTAGATGCAATGTCCAGTTCTACAATGCCTCTCTAAAGAACTGTGCACAGTGGAAGAAAATGTTACTTTGACCTTTTTAAAATTCCTAACACTGAGAAATATTGTTAAAGAATATTGTTTTGTAGCATACATATATATATATAAAACAAAGCCTATGCTGAAGTAATCAGATTGGTGGTAAAGACAAAATTTTGGTAAACAATGTTGCAGTTTAAACGAACTGTAGAAATTAGTATAATGAAATTGTCATAAACTACAGATAATCTTAACTTACAGTAGTTTAAAATAATATTATAAGATCATATAGATCAAGATTGAGGAATTGAGATTCCCAACACAATGGCATGGGGCAGGGAGAAAATCCTTTTGCAAATATAAATGAAATGACATTTAAATAGTGGACTCAAAAGACAAAAGAGCTCTATACTGTGGGAAAGTATATGGACAATCATAAAGGAGAGAGGTGACTTTTTTAGTAAACCTTAATTTTTGTTTTACGTAATTTTGAAGAGTTTTTGTTTTAAAAGGCGGTCTTTTACAATAAACCTAGATTTTACATTTGAATGCCTATTTGTTCATCACTAACAAGCTCACTATAAGGAAAGCGTTTGGGCATAGTCACAGCAGAGCTCTGGCCAGCTTGGAGCCTTGTCACGCTTTGTTTATTAGATAGTAACCAAGAAGGAAGTTCATTTGGTGTGTGTTCTGAATAGGTCATTAATGAGCCTATAAGATAGCAAGGATTATTGTTGCTAGCTACATGTAAAGCTTTCTCTATAGTTTCTGGAATTCGGAATATTTTTAGTAGTCTATTTGTAATTATTCTAAGTATTCCGTGTACAATAATTCTTGGGACAGGGTAGAAGTAGAACTTCCCACTCATACCAAGATATTTCAAGAGGGGAAAAAAAAGCATAAGTGATCAAAAAGAAGCAAAATGGGGTAATGTATACCTATATTATGCACAGAGAGAAAGGAAGAAAGCAGATTACCTTTCCAGAGGTTAGTAATAGGAAAAAGCAGGATCTTGTGAGAATGGAATTGTAGTTCTAGTTGAGGTGTTAGGGCTGAGTTGTACTCAGTGATCTTGAAGGTCTCTTCCAACCCAGTGATTGTGCAGAATGTGTGTTCTATACTTCTACAAGCTTATCCATCAGAAAAGCTACCTAAAAGTCAAGGTGGATGTGGGCAAATATTAATAGATTATTTTGTGAGGGTTACTATACTGTTGACGATGAAATAAAAGGCTTAACTCTAGTGTTAACTTAACTGATTTAGATTGCAAATTCGTTTAACTTGAAGGTATAATCGATACTATAAAGTTGCCATTGTGGGAGTTTGAGAAGAGAGCCTTGCGTGAAAGAGGTGCATTTCCTGGTTCTGTCCTCAGACTACTGCCTGACATTAGCTACACACTTGAAATGAAGCCTGCTGAAAATTAAACAGGCATTCTCGGGATCAAGCTACCCTTCCTATTAACTTTCAAATAGCAGTATTTCAGTTCACACAACATTTCAGAGTTGCTGGTTTTTCCAAACTTCATATTACTTTCCTGTGAGAGATGCAGCAAATAGAAATATCGTCAGCCTGTCATCTTTAAGGCACAACTGGTGTTTTATGTATTTTCACCTGGAGGTCTCTCCTCCACTGACTTGAGATTCACTTTCCTAGTCCAAAAGCTAGTTTTCAACCACTCTTCAATTGGGAAGTTCTTAGAGAAAATGTGTTCTGTCCAACTAATTGCAGTCCAGGGATGGACAGAAGGCAGCTCATTTAAGAAGTGTGCAAGGCTGTAAATTCCAGTAACAGTTGTGTGTTTTCCAGAATTGTGTAGTCAACAGGAATGTCTTTGAAAAATGATGAAGAGGAGAAGTTGACTTAGGTTAGTAAGCTGTCCATCTGCTTTTGAGGAATAGCTAAAATATCATGGAGAGCTATAAGGTACGATGCCTTAGAAGTTATCCCAGTTGTCAGTCATCTCATGCAAAAAGCCAGCTCCCTCTGGTAAAATGTGGAGGCATCTCAGAAGGAGATTCTGCCCACCTTTAATCTGGTGGGGTCTTTACCCTGCTCTTTATCAGGGCATTAGTAAAAGCAATGTCTAATGATGTAATGCTGAGTGGAAATAATTTTCAAGGGCATGGCATTTGTACTTTTTAAAGTGGATTCATGCTTTTCCAGTTTAAACAAAACAAGCCTCTCTCAACCATGTTCAAACTAAATTGTGCTAAATTTTGTTAATAACTGAATTTATATTACAAGAAGACATATCATCCTGATCAGCCTTTTTACAGTCTTTACATACCTGAATCTTCACATATTGATCAGACCTTTCCACAGAACAAACTTCAGATTCATAGTCTAGATGAGTTTTCTTTAGATAACGAAAGAATTAAATTGCATATTCCAATGTCTTTCTTTGGACAGACATTAAGTAATGTAGTGAACACTGTATCACATGTAGTTCCAGGAATACCTGCAGAATATTACTTTGATAGTAAAGCTACTGTAGTGGAGGAGAAACTAATTTTCCTGTTACAATGTTTTTTTCTTTATTTAAGGTTGAATATTTTCTGGCTTTAGCTACTTAACCCAAGTGTAATGCTGCTGTTCAGCCTGCTCTTAGGATAACATCTCTCTTAGTGTGTATTTGAATAAGGACCAAGTAACAGCCTGTTCTCCGAGTGCTCCAGTATCTCTCTATTCTGTTTTTATGATGTATTATTTTACATGCGCAAGTTAAAAAATACTGGCTGTGTTGAGCCAGAAGCTCTCTGGTACAGAGATTTTGAGCGAATAAAGTAGCTACCTTGAGTTTTTATGAAATTATTGGGCTGCTTTGCACTGGAAAACTTCTGTGTTCTAAAACAAAGTAACTTTCCTGACAGATTTTGTCACTTTAAATAGGAATAGATCTGCCTATCCATGCCACAGAGTTAGATGAGTTTATACACTTTGTGCTTTGGAGATGTTTTGAAGTTGTTAAAGGCAGAGGGAAGATATTTAGTAGAATGTAATCTGTGTTGAAAGTATAAATTTATATTAGATATTTCTTAACTGAACTTTGTTGCAGTTGCTTAGTTTCAGAAGGTTCTTGTAGAGAAAACGGAATTCCTGCATTTTTGTTCTTATTTCTTTAAAATGGCCTTAATCAAATATGGAGCACACTGTTGTCTACCTGGATTTCTCCAAGGGTTTTGATGTGCCTCCTCCCAGAACAGTTGCTGTGTTGCAAGTCTAGTGAAATGGTCCATGCAGTGGGTGGGGAACTGGCTGACAGGCAGCCCTCAGAGGGTGGTGGTGCCTTGCTCCTTTTCACATTGGCAGCCTGTTACAAGTGGGGTCCCCAGGGATCAGCTTTGGGCACAGCACTGTTTGATTTCTTTGTAAGTGATCCGTGGTGGGATCCTGGCAAACCCTGATAAAAGTTTTCTGATGGTACCAAACTGAGTGGGGAAGTGGACACTTTGGAAAGGAAATTCACCCTGCAGGAAGACCTAAACAGGCTGGAAGAGTGGGCTAACAAGATCCTTATGAAGTTCAGCAAGAGCAAGTTGCTGTTGTTCAGCCTGGGAAATCATAATCCAGAACTGCAGAATAGTCTGGGATTTACCTGACTGGGGACTAACTTTGGGGTGAGGGACTGAGAGTCCTGAGGAAAACAGTCTCAGTCTGTGTGGACAGTTGCTTCTGAGCAAAGAGAGGCAACAGATTGCTGGGTTGCATCAACAAAAGCATAAGCAGCAGAGATGAAGAAGTTATGATTCTGCTTTTCTCAGCACTTCTCAGGCCATACCTGCAATGCTACATGGACAGGCTGGAAGGGGTCCAAAGAAAGGCTACAAAGATCATCAAAGGACAGGGAAGCCTGGTGCATGAGGAAAGGCTGAAAGAACTGGATTGGTTTAGTCTTGAGCAGAGAAGACTTATCGATGTTCCAGTATTTTAAAAGTGGTTACACAGAAAGTGGACACTCCTTTTTATAGTGAGTCACATGCAAAAGAAGCTAATGGTATGAGTTACTCCTGTTGAGATTTTGGTTAGAGACAAGGAAAGTTTTTCACAGTGTAGTTAAGTCAGTCAGCTATTGGAACAATCTTCGCAGGGAAGTGGTGGGTTCCTCAGCGTTGGACAATTCAAAGATTCAGCTGGACTGGATGTTAGGCCATCTTGTCTAGACCATGCTTTTGCCAAGAAAGGTTGAAACAGATTTTTGAGGTTCTCTTCCAACCTGGTATTCTATCATGAGGTCAGAGAATTAGGTTTCTTGGCTTGTTTCACCTGCTGTTGCATTATTTTGCCAAAAGATGATTTGTACTCAAAGGGCCTAATCCTGTCATTAGTGACATAATGTAAGCTAAGGGCAAATCTAGTTAATTCAGTGATGTGGAATTGCGTTCTCTGTTTTCATATGTATCTTACAGATTTGGCAATTATGCAAGAAGATAAATTGTATTTCTTGGAAATAAATAAGCTGACTCAAAATTATTTAGAAATTAAGCAAAATAGTTGTTTTGCCCACTCACAACCTGAAAACTGTGTGTGCAGTATCAGTTTAGAGTTTGTTTAGTCATTTTTTTGGATTGGTTTGGGTTTTTTTGAATTTGTTAATGTCCTGTTATTGAAGTGTAGAATTGGAGCTTTACCATTACAAATAGATTTAGGATTTTTTTCCTCGCATGCCATCAGTTTAAGGATCAGAGTTCCAGAATGCTTGCAGCAGCCTTGTATTTTTCTGTCTGTTCGTGACAAACCAGCTACTGTACATTCATATAGAGCAGTACAGTCCTTGCCACTGGCAGTCTCTCTGTGACAGAGAGCCTGTAGGCTGACATAAAGTGCAGCCTGTTGTGAACTGCTAAGTGGGAGTCTGCCAAAAACTCAGCAGACAGAACTAATTGGGGAGAAAAAGGATTTTTGTGCCCTCATCTCTCCCTCTTCAATTTTTTTTACAAGACGGATATTGTTAAAGTAACTTGTTTATGTAAGATTTGTCTGCCTCTATTTTCTCATTGCATGAATCATTTTTTAACTTCAAGTCTTGCACTGCAGGTCACTGAGCACTTCCACATGGCGGCTGGCGCAGAACCAAACTCGAGACACGCAACTCATCACAGTTGATGAAAAATTGGTAAGGGTTTTCTACTGAATACTATGATACAGCCTTCAGGGTTATTTCTGCACAATAGGCATTCAGTAGGGTATTCTGCGTTCTTCTAGGAAAGCCATATGAATGTGGACTACAAAGCAACAGTCCTTTATACACTTTTAAAAGTGGAACATCAGTAAAACATAAGTATGTGAACAAATATGGCATTCAAAGTGTTAAGCAATGTAAAATGATGAGTACCTTGTTTATTATGGTTATATTTTAGTTAAAGACCAGTGTGAGCTGTAATTAATAACAAGTTCATTCTTTTTGAAGTTTATGTATATTTTCTGTATAGTGAAATTATATGGAATTTGCCAGCTTCCTCAAATTTTCTTCATTGGTACCCAAGATACTGTGTAAGGATATATCATGGAAGAATATTGTTACTATGCACATACACTTTAGCTTTTGAATATGCATGAAGGTTAGATTACAACTGGAAACAAATGCATAACATTCTTCTGCTAATCAGTAGCAGATCAGAAATTTGGCAATCTTTTCTTGTAACTTCTTCCATAATGTGTGGTCTGTTACTCTAGATGCAACCTGACACTTATGTTTACATTATTCAATAGTATAATTTTTGTAAGACTTCTGGGGGGAACGCATCAGAGCAGAAGCATGCCTTTCATTGGTTTTCATATCGCTTTTGAATCTCAAGGAAAATAATGTTCCTATCGTATGTACCAGACAGTTCACATTATATGTACCTTTTTTTTATCCCTGAAGCTATATGAACTACCTAAGAAATCTTCAGAATATGTATTTATAAATTGTACATTTGTGATGATATGTACAAGTTGAAACAGCTAAGAGGCTGTTGGAAAAAACCCACACTTTAACAGCTCTTGAGGGCTTTTTTCTCTTATGCTTTATCTATAGATGTAGCAATAATAATTACATGTGAGTAAAAAAAATAACCAGTTACTTCATAAACTTCTTTCTGAATTTAAGAAGTAACAGTATAGTCTTAGATTTAAAAATTAAGGAAAAAATAGTACTTTATTCTCACAAATAGGATTATCTTGCTAGTCTAGTTGCATAACTTGGGATCAGGAAATTTGTAGAGATCCTGAATCACTGTGTAAGTAAGATTGAACAAGTCAGTAGACGTACATTTTCCGAAATGACTTCTAAATGTACTGTTCTTTAATGTTAAGATACATATATACATTTATATATTTAAATACAGCTTTTATATTGCCTGAAAAGTATCATGTTTCCCTGTTGGGGCCTTGGGTGATGGATTCATATGTCTGAAAAGACTACAATGCAAAGACAAACCAACAAAAAGAAATACTCTTCCATCTTCCATATTGAATTCAAATGTACATTATCCAAAGTTAGTGTTGTACGTTACCCTGTCTAGCAATGAGAGTTTATGCTTCCAGTTGAGTTAAAGTGAAACTAGTTTGAAATACAGGTACTCAGTTCCTTTAGTGTTATTGTAAATATACTGTACATGGAGTGCATATTTCTAATGTCATTATATGTTGTCATCAAGTTGAAAACTCTCATATTTGCTGAGATTTTTTGAGATCTCATATTAGCAGCCATTTAGAAGTTTTTTATGTTGATACACATAATGTATCTAAATAATTATTTTATCTTTATTTCTTTAAATTTTAGATTAAATGTCAGACTGAATAGTATTTTCTTACAAGGTTGTGCACGTAGGTCCACATTCTAAATGCAATAATCTTTTTTTTTCTTTTTTAGATTATTACAGGGCCTGGAACAAAATGGCAGAAAATTAGAAACTTCATTTGTGGCTTTCATTAAATTTTGGGAATAGTTTCCATAATGTTGCAAATTCATGTTCTTTTAGTGGGCAAAAATTATATCCCATTAGCAAAGAAAATTGTCTCAGGTTTTGATGTGTTTTCGACTCTTTCAGCATTAGAAGAAGTTCTCATAAACACCTGTTAAATCTCATTTTAATGTAGAGTGCTATCTTACCTTAGTTTAGATTGCTGCAATATATTTCCTAATTTTAAGTATGATTAATTGCAACCAATTGAAACTAATTTAGTATATTACAGGTGAGGTGTTTCCTGTTAATTAATGTTACAAAGCCTAAAGCTATTATTTCCAGGCAAGTTGTATTTAAACTGTGCTCTGGAAATCGTTGCATTACATTTAATTGAAAAATACTTATTTTCCATTACAGATTATTAGAAATCATTAAATCATGCTTTGATGGATTTTTCATCTTTGCCATATTTTGAATTTTTTTTTTAAAACTGGACATCGCCTTATCACCTTTTACTTGCATTTCAGAAGGAGCAAGAACAGGTGGAAGAGGGGATATGGTTATCCTTGTGAGCCACTCTCATCTTGTAACTTATTTTGAAACTGAATTCTTCTGTGACTTGATATTTACAAGGCTGGGAGAGTAATGCTAAGGTTGTTGAAAACTTCAAACTGCATATTGTAGTTATTAATCTGTTCCAGTGCTCTTGCAGACCTTGTATTCATACGTGTACATGCATATGCTAGAACTTGTTCAACAGAATGATTTTGTTCTAGCAGTCCTAAAATATTCCTTAAGAAACACAAATTAAGAAACACAAATTAAATAGAAGATGTATGAGCATCCTGAGATTAAATACTTAGGCAGCAGTCGGTCACTTCCTTACTACAGCCTAGACTCTCTCTGTTGAATACAACAGAAAAATGAGTACTAATGAAATAGTAGGAAAACCAATAGTTTAAACCACATTCGTCACACTAGAAAAAAGGTGTGTCTCTTTAATGTAAAAGGAGTTAAATGCTGAGCTTATGTGGAACATAACCAAGCAATTATATCTTCTCCTCAGTAATTAGCTGTTTTCAGTGAGTACCGAATAAAATAACTTTTATGAACTGTAAAACCTGAATAAAATAACATACAAAATGAACAAAGCTCAATAGAAATACAGTTCTTGCATCACGTTTTGATTCTCTGGCCACCAACTAGGTCATATTCCAAGAGTCTGGACAAACAGCTATGTGAAAAGTAATCTCTCAAGACCCTGCTTGCATTAGGAAATTTGGGCTATAGAGGGCAAAGGCTGTCAGCAGCAAATCTCATTTAAGTAATGTTCCAAATTATTTAACTTTTTTGTGTGTATGGTATAACACTCATCATTATATCATAGTTATAAAAAGTTGAAATGGTTTTGCCTGAAAATGGGGATTTGAAGTATTCTAGTTCCTGCAATTTGTTTCAGTTGTTGTGAGTAGGGTGCACCAATACTGTCTGTAGCTAAAAGTCATCCAGTTCAGGATGTGTGGGAGCCTTTAACCAGGCTTCCCAGTCAGTGCTGATAAGGCTGCATTGTGGATATTCAGCCTGGAGTCAGGCAATTTGGTGGACGTTGTTGTTTGCAGCTGAAAGGTTCCCATAAATACATGTCAATAAAAGGACTTTTTTATTGGTTAAAGGATGATATTTCAAGAATGTTTCAAAACTAGAACTACTGTCAGAAATTATCCGTTGCATTGCTAAAGCAGAATATTCAGCTAATAATATATATATTCTGTAGCTCAATGCAAAAATTATTGCAAGAGCGGTTAGGGCTTAGGGTTAGGTCACTGGGGAGTTGTTGTTACTTCACAGGTGTTTTTATTCTGTATCAGGCCAAGAAAAAATGAGTTGCTGCACAGAGTTAAGCATTGCAGGCAGAGCTACACAGTGCAGTTTAAATGGTACTAAAATAGTTTTTTCAGCATGGTGAGAGCATCTAGGGGCAGACTATAACAAGCATAAAAGGCTAAACAGAATGATGCTATTAACATTTCATCGTGTGTCCTGAAGTTGTTTTGTCTATACTGCTAGTTAAGCTTTTCTAAGTAATGGTTCAGAAGTCTTAGTACTGAACCTCAGTAAAGGACCGTTTTCCATCAGACTGTAGACAAACTGTAACTCACTGAAGATAACTTGTATAAACTGAACTGGGCTCAGAAAATCTGACCCTTTATTTGAGGGTGAGCAGTTCATACTTTTGAGAGGGTACTCAAAATGAGCATATACTGTTCAGCAGCCTAGGCCAGTGGTATAAGTCAGTGTGGATGAAGGAAAGGCCATGATGTTGCTTACATGAATTTAAGTAAATCCTTTCCTGCTTCTTCCTCCTGAAAAAAATACCTGCTCGTGGACTAGATGGGTGTACTTTTCACTCAGGGAAAGCCTGGATGGCCCAGAGTTAAATACTGAAAGGCCAAGTCCAGAGAGTGGTGGTGGGTGAAGTTAAATCCAGTTGGTGTACTGATCATAAATGGCATTCCCCAGGGCTCAGTATAGGAGCCAGTCCTGTTTGATATCCGTATTAATGATATGGTCACAGGGATCGAGTGTACCCTCGGTCAGTTTGTAGATGCCATCAACTTGAACAGGAGTGTTCATCTGCTGGAAGGTAGGAGGGCTCTGTAGAGGCATCTAGACAGGCTGATTGATGGGCTAAGGCCAATGGTGTGAAGAAACATGACCTAAGTTCCACTATTGGGTCACAACAACCCCAGGCAGTACAGTACCACAGTGTGGGGAAGAGCAACTGAAAAAGGACCTGAGGGTGCTGGTGACAGCAGCTGAGCATGAGCCAGGCTGTGCCCAGGTGGGCAAGAAGGACAATGGCATCCTGGCCTGGATCAGCAATGGTGTGGCCAGCAGGGCCAGGGCAGGGATTGTCCCCCTGTTCTGGGCACTGCTGAGGCCACACCTCGAGTGCTGTGTCCAGCTCTGGGCCCTTCCAGAAAGACTCCAAGAAAGACATTGAGGGGCTGGAGTGAGTGCAGAGAAGGGCAACAGAGCTGGGGAAATGATGATATTTACTGAGGGAGCTGGGGGTGTTTGTCCTGGAGAAAAGGAAGCTCAGAGCACACATCATTGTTTTCTACAATTACTTGGAAGGAGGACATAGGTAGGATTGGTCTCTTCTCTTAAGCAGCAGTTGATAGGGGAAGAGGAAATGAGTTGGATATTAGGAAAAATTTCTTCACAGGAAAGGGTGTAAAGCGTTGGAACAGGCTGTGTCAGGATGTGGTTGAGTCGCCATTCCTGGAGATGTATAAAAGATGTGTAGATGTGGCACTTCAGAACATATTTTGGTGATGGGCTTGGCTGTGCTGAGTTAACAATTGGATTCAATTATCTTAACAGTCCTTTACAGTGATTTCTGTGACCCTGCTAACTATTGTGATATCTGCATAAAGAATCTTACCACCTTCTTTTTGGCTGTGTAGAGGTATGATTTAATGTCTGTTTTAAATCTTTACTGCTAGATAATCCAGGAGTAACAGTGTATTAATAGGATTCTCAGAATGTGAACCTTTTCTGCAAAAAAGTTGTGAAAACATTCCAGTCCATTTTTTCTAGAAGACTGTGTTATTAGCAAACATCACACGGTGTTTTCAGGATTGAGTCATAGTTTGTTCACCATCCAAATCCCAATTTTGGCTAGGATTAAAAATTAGTGAAATTGTATAATCTTTGTTTGATTAAAGAACCCTAGACTTTACTATAATAAACAGTGATAATACTGCAGCTCAAAGTAAAATATACAAACAAGTGAAAAATAGTCTGGAATGATGAAACTTCTTCAAAACTCAGTCTGATAGTCTACCATTCTTTGAAACAAAGGACATAACAAATCACACTTTAACATGCATTTAAAAGTGTAATCATTGCTTTCCCAAGAACTGAGAGTGTATAATAGATTACTCTAAAAACCAAAGCAGTAATGTGTCATAAAATTATGTGTGAGACAGTGTGATATTGCATTGAAGACTGTGTGTAGGAGCTGTTTTTGCAACTCAGTGAAGAGAAACACTTGGCAAAGTATGTATTTATTAAGGACAGGCTTACTAGATTTTCTTTTATTGAAACTACTGTTTCAGCCAAGAATTCTCCAAGCATTACCACTGTGTTAAACAATAAGGATATAGTGGATGTTCTATGTTTTGGTTTTCAAAATGCTGTTAACCCATTGTGGGTTAATTCCGTAAGAGTGAGTTGAAGCTGTTCCTAAATTACCTTAATGGAATAAAAGAATTTGCAATAATAGTTCATTTTATCCACTCTAGCTAATACTCTAGGAGTATTCAAGTGGCTACCATAAAGGATTCAATTCAGGACAATGTTGCTCTGTAGATGAGGAATCTGATGTAGATGAGGAATATGACTAGTTTTTCTGTACTTTATAGCTCTGATAAGGGCTTGTCATATTCAAAGCATACACAGGACAAGGATGGTAATTTCTTTGGGGGTTTAGACTTACTCAGTCCCTCCCCTAGCCTCAAATTTTCCTCTTGTGGCTTGTCTTCCTCCAATTTTTTTTTCCTCTAAATTAGATCAGCAGCTTGCATTTTGCTTCGGAATAGTAGAAAATTTATAAAAAACAATAAAGCTGTTACGTAAAATTAGGCTAATAAAGATTTTTTTTCCATCCTTTACTTTGCAAATATGTTTTGAGAAACAGTTTCTAGTTTTGCACAGAGGAGCTTTGCATAGGAAGCCTGTGATTTGGAGAAGTACTTCGATGGTTGTGTTGAGTAAGCAGGTGATCAGCTTATTTGAACTGTGTTGTACTTGAGATTCAAGATTTTAAAAAGTGTTTTGTTTGCCTTGGGTCATCTACAGTTCTGTGTTTACCTGCTCTGATGTTTGAAAGAGGCTAGAGGCTGATTAAGATATAAAACTATGTTTTAGAATTATTTCAAACTTCAATTATTTCAATAAATATTCAAAAGAGAAGACCATTAGGAAGTAAAAATGCACATCTACATTAATAAAACTAATTTAAGTGTGGACTTGCATAGGGTTAAATGTTTAAAGGCCTTTACTCTGCAGTCACTGATAGTTTATGTTTGAAACTGCATTTTTGCTGCAAAACATAATAGATGAAAAAGTTATTTTTCTGCCTGCCCACTCTCCCATCACCCAGTGAAGATTAAGAAATACTACTTTAGGAAGGAAAAAACCTTGTTTAACTTGAAAAAGCAGATTAAGTGAAATGTAATATTTGAAAGGTTTAATGACTCTGGATTTCTTACTTCATGTACACCATTCTAGCCAGAGTATATATTTGTTTCTAAACATTATATTTTTGTTTGTTTCTAATTGAAATTATTAAACATATTCTTCTTTATATTTTTTGTTAGTAGTTGCATTTGGGCTTAAACTGGTAACTACACCTGAGCTTGTACTGTAATTGTCCAGTTATGTACATACTTTTAATACTGCTTGTTTATTATGTTTTGCTGTTTGGCAATTAAATCCCTTCTTAGTTGGAGCATCCTAGTTGAATTCAGTCTGTATTACTTTCTACAACTTGTTTTTATAAGCAGCTGTAGTTCAATGAGGCTTGCAGTGGTTTAGAAAACCCAACTGCGTGATAAAGTGCTTTCTGTAAGAATGTCTGTAGGCACCAAGTTATTCCCTGTGATAAAGAAGGTGTCTATAACTCTGATAGTCCAAGTAGAAATTGCCATCACCTTTATCTGTCT
This sequence comes from Fringilla coelebs, assembly GCF_963513975.1. Lineage (NCBI taxonomy): Eukaryota > Metazoa > Chordata > Aves > Passeriformes > Fringillidae > Fringilla > Fringilla coelebs. The sequence continues at coordinate 16,867,364 of NC_140031.1, forward strand.
TCTAAGAGCAGTAAATATTGCTATATTACTAAAATTCAGTTGAAGATACTTCTGGTGTTCAGTTAGAAAACTACATTTTGCAGGTAGCTCAGAACCCTGTATAAAGTGATAGGATCATTGTATCCATGAGAGCAATTTCTCTTTCATCCCTATGTAGGTTTATTTTGGGTTTAGGCTGAGGTAAAGGATTTGTATTTCTTTGGTCTGAGAGTCTTTTCTTCTGTTATATAGTAGTGCTCTCTCTGCTTGCTGTTGGAAGGAGGAGTGTTTGCGATTGAGGTTACACAACCCTTCTGTGTGTCTGTTTTGTCTAGGCTTCCTTCATGCAGCATTATTGTGTGAAAATTTCGAGGCTTCAATCTAGAGCACTTGGTCAATGTATGTTTATTTGAAAAGTATATAGGGGTGTTTTTTTTTATTTCATTACATAGTATTTAATTTTCTGTGAAAGAATAGTTCTTTCGAAGAGTTTGCTGTGATGGCTGCTTAGAGCAAATTAAAGGAGCATCATTATTTTGTGTTTAAGTTTGGATTCCAAAGGGTTATTCAACATCTAAACACCTACTTGGCTTTGGAAGTCTAAATATGCAAACCATGTTTCTAATCTGCTAGAAAGAATAAAAGTAAGTCATTGATACAGCCAAGTAATCAACAGGAATAAAAAGTAACTTCATTTTTTGGAGCTGTTTTGTTCAATAGTTTTTGTTTTTAAAGGAAGGTGTGTCCATGTTCTCATAAAACAGTTCCATTATCTGAACCTTTTCTAAAACACCCATGTTAGTATCCCATGTTATGAAATATTACTGTAGATGACATGAATTCTTCTTTTGTTGCCAGGAATATTGAATAAATTCCCTGTACATTGCTAATTTTTTTGTGCATTCTAGTGGGTCTTTCTGCATTTCTGTTGTACTAAGTTGTAGAATTAAACCACATATCCTAGCCTAAGAAAGGCTAGAAAACCACAAATCCTAAGAGAGTTCCTTATATGGACATGAAAGCTGGTTCTGGTCATTAAGTTCTAGCTGAACCATTTTATCAAGTCAGAAGGGAAAAGTTTTCCTTGTCTGGAAAGCCTGGTAATTTCATGGGAATCCTTGAACATCTTGGTCATGCTGCAAGAGAGCCTGGGGCTTCTTCAGTGCTTTCTGACTCTACTCATATCATCAGTGATGGAATCAGATGTTTTTCAAATTCTTGATGGCATGTTTGTAAGGTATCTTTGAAGTACTTTGATGTGTCTTTTCTCTAACTGGCAAAGTTAACCTGAATTAAGTGAGACATGGGCCATGGAGGGAGGTTCTCATGTTCAGAACCAGAGTTTTAGTATGCCATTTAGTTCTTGTGCTGTGAAACACGTACCGTAGGGAAATTGCTTAGTCTCTTATATATATTTTTTGGCACAGTCGGTTCTACTCACTCTAAGTTTAAAGCAAAAGAAGGTCTTTGCTGATGAGAGGGTAACTTTTATCCTATTACCCATTACCCTGAAAACTTGGTTTAACAGGTGATAAGAAGCTGAGCTATAAGGAATTTCTACAAAATGCTGGTAAGATGTTCCAAAGACGCTATTTTTTAAAAGATGTTTTAATTATGTTTCAGATAGTTCTGAAAAATTATGACTGGTAGTAATTCAGATTAAAATTTCTACAGAGGTTGTTGATTTTACTTATCAGTTCATTTTCTGGACGTGCACATAAATTCATGTATGAAAATAAGTAACTGTTTTCCTATGTAGGCAAACATAATCTGTATCAATCATGTATTTGAAGTTCTTACTGAGTATCATATTAACCAGGCAGAAGCTGCTTTAGGATCAATATTGTAGCTTGCATTAATATTTTATTTTTTAATTCTTCTGGTTTGTATTTTTTGTTAGGACAACATTTTTGTTGTTTTGCTTTTGACGCTGTTTGAAAGCATTGTTGAGTCAACTCATTCTGCATCTGTTGAGTCAGAAGTTGAATATCTTCTAATGTCTGGCTCCAATACAAATGCTTACTTATTTATCACCATTTAGTAAACACAATTGCACATTGTACTCTTCTTTGATACAGCAATACAAAAGTAAAAGGAAACATTAGTGTAACAAGTTGATTTTCTTAGATGATGGATTTCTCTCTATTTTATTAGAAAGTATAAAACCATGATTTCTGTCCTGTAAGTAAAGTATATAAAGGCCAAAACACTACTTACAGGAATGGACTTCTAGAGGTAACTAGCTAAAACAGTTGCAAAGTAATACTAATATGTTCTAGTTACAATTCAGCTTTTTTAGAGAGGGATTTTTGAAACCATCAGTTTTCTCAAGCTATATAGGTAAATGTAAAGAAAGCCATTTTCTCCAAGGTATTAAGGTGTATTTTGTTGATAACATTGAAACAGTTGAAGTCCCATCAACTCTATCCATCCCCACCAGGAAGTAATGGCTGTGCTACTGCTAGAAAAGAACCTTCTAAAACACAGTTAAGGTTTAAAAGCTATATGCACTAATTAACAAAATGCAGTGAACATTTAAGCTGTTAATAGCCGCAACATCCCTGATGCATAGACCTTCAATATGCTAACACTGCATAACAGTTCTCTATTGTGCATCTCTTTAATGAGGGTAACTGTGTCAGTTCTTTTCTTGCTTCACTACCTGCTGTGTATGGAAATTATGTACACTATTTAGCACTTCCTTTCAACTTCTAAAGTGCATGCATATTACACAGAAGCATTACATCCTGCATTAGGGTAAGGGGCAGCTTTTAACAGGTCTGATTTCCTTGTGGTTTCTGAAGTGCAACTTTTCTTCTTCTAAAAAGCATGCACTAACAGGGATTTTGCTCTAAATTTGCATTTCTTGATTGGGGTTTTCTTCTGTTTTTCTCTCTTATGTCTCACACCACTTATAACTGTATGGACAAAGATCTGTTACAGCAAAAATTTTCTCTATAAAGGAGACGTGAACAATAGAGGACATGCATCACAATTAAGGCAGGCATTGGTTTAATTTCTTGATAGTCTTTTTAGTAGCAGACCATAAAGTAATGTGACGTAACTGTCAAGCTAAACTTTAAAAACTACTTTTTGCCCTTTTTTTACCCTCACCATTGACGAGTACCTTTATCTTAATAAACAGAAGCCTAAATAGTTTGCTGATTTTTAAACCTTAAAGTTAAATGCTGCTCCTCAGTAGGCAATTAATTGATAGTTGTGAGGTGAAAGGAAAAGAACACTAGAAAATGCACTAGATAATGAGATTTAAATTTTAGTATTCTTTGCTCTAGCTTCCAGCCCTAGGACATAGTTAGTTAAAACTGAATTCACAGTTAATATTTCATACACTGTATTGTAGACAATCTTTCTTATTATTTCATCATTTAAAATCTTACCAGTTAATCAGTTCCTAGGATGTTGCTGTACATCCATATGGGTACTCAGTAGCTCAAACCTTAGAATATTTGCTGTCCAGGATGGATTACGAATTGACCAAGGTGTTCCTGCCTCACAGCAGCAATTCCACTGCTTGTGTGTAAGTAATTTCCTAATTCCCTGCAGGCTCTGAATCTTTTGCTCCCTTGGGTCTTTTGCAGCTTCAGTGGATAAGAGAGCTTTGAGAAAGAGCCACATATTTAACATCAGTTGAAACCCTTTCCCAAAGCTGAAGATTATAAAACAAGTCGAACCTGAATTTGGGAACTCTACTGAGGCCTTATTTGGAAATTTTCTTAATTGGTACTTCAGAGGAAGCATTGTAAGGTTTTTAGATGGGCATAAAGTAGATAATAATTTTTCATTTTCTTATTCCTGAAAAACAGTAACATTAAAGAATTAATTTAAGTCGTATGCCTATGGTTTACTTTGTAAATACACTTAACTTTTAGTGAAAGTTAAAAGTAAGTACTTTATTAAAATGGCATGCGAAATACATGAAAAATACAGAAATTATTTCCAGTGCACAAGAGTAGCCTGAATTTTGGCTTTCACCTCAGATATGAAGACCTCATCCTGAACTGCTGGCTAAGGCTCTTGGTGTCCATGATCAAAATTGCATTTTATAGACTATAAATCATCTGTAATGAATAATTCACCAAGATATTATTGAAATACTGTGTTTAGCTTTGCAAGACAATCTGCTTTACTGTGACTTATGCTAGGATTGTATTATAAATACTTCAAACTGAATAAATTATGTTTGAAAAACATGCCATCACTGAACTACAAGTAAACTACAATATGTTACTTATTTAGTAGTATATACAAAATTGAACTAACTGGGGGAATTAGTGCAAAATTCTATATCCTAGGTAGTGTCTATCTGCTAGTACTTCTGTCTACTTTCTTTCAAAGCTTTTCCTGCCTGTTCTCTTGTTTTCCACTGAGTAATAGTGTCTGTAAGAGCAGTTGCTTATGATAGTACAGCAGGAGAGTGTTACCATAATGAAAATTATTCTAAGATAAATCAGATTGTTTCAGTTGCTTGGTTTCCCTCTTTCATTTTCTAAATGCAGGTAAACTAAGACTGCCTCTTCTTTGATTTGAAGGTCTGTCATCTAAAAATGTGGCTTTAGTCTTCTTCACTAATTGATTTTCTTGCATGTTTTTTAATCTGAACATTGTGAATTTTTAGTAAAGTGCTTGAAATCCATCCGCTGTAGAAAACTGTTTTGAAAGGGCCTCAGAAAAAGACCTAGCCACTTGTCTGTGTGTGCAAGCAAAAGCTTTCCTTACATATGTTTTGGATGAGCTCTAGAAAATACACTTTCTCTAAATATTGTTGAGTTAGAATAAAAAGTCATTTGCAAGATCTTCTGTAATTCAGACTTTTTTCCATCTTGTTCAAGATAATCATGCTGTATGTCATTTTGTCAGTTTGAAAAACATCGCATCTACACTGAATTATCTTATGAGTGCTAGTAACAACATCTATTTTTATGAAATATACTCTTTGCACTGACTGCCCCTGCTTTCCTCTATTTAATAATGATTTTCTTAATAGAGATATATAGAGAAACCAAAGTGTAAACCCAGCTATTTGATTTCCTTTCTTTTTAGCATCTTTTTATTTACCCAGACAACATCTACACAGCTAAGACATACTGTTACAGGAAAAAAATACAGTATTAATAAAAAATACATTTTTCTTGCAATTGTTTCTTGGCAGAAAAATTATACTGAACAAGAAATAGCCTGTCTGTGCTGAAAGTGGGACTTAGGTGTTTCAACTGTTTCATTTTTAAGTTTGTAGAATGTTGTTTACTTGTCTATCAAAATGCAGGCTAAATGGTTGGTATTTTTTGCAAGTGTGTCAAGAAAAATGCCTCTCTGTTTTGAGTCTTGTGAGGGTACTGAGAAGTGAAAATCATAGATTTTTGTTTTTCTTTTCAGTGTTTTAGTTTAAACTAACAAAAGCACAACTCAGCAGCTTTACCTATAACTTGCCTGTAATCACTTTTATAAATACCAGTTTTCTGTGACTTTTGGAGGAGATGTGACTAAAAAATTTGGGGATGCATTGCAAACTTCAAGTGAAGTGTTTTAAAGATGTGAAAGAAGGGCAGGTGAGAAGGATGTTTTCTATTTAGTATTGTGAAGTAGTGTTCCAGTCTTTATTCCCGTTTGTTCTTTCCTAGTGTTTTTCCCAAATCACAGGTTCAAAGAGATGCTGGTTTAATGGTGTTTGGAATGTATTATGACATTTTTTTGGAAGTATCTCATACCAGCAAGTATAGAATAATATTAAGCATGTAAAATATTAGGGAAGTGTAGTGAGCCATTGGAGCAGGACAGCAGGGAAGTTCTCAAGGAGTTTTTGCAACTGCAGTGAGTGCTCAGACATCATGCTTGCTATAGTATTGCCTCAACTGTGAATTAAAAACTGATGGATATAAATGCTGAAGCTACCAGTGCTTGTTTTGGATGCTGACACTTCCTTTGCATAATGGCAGTCAGCAATCTAAAAAGTATTATAGTGGACTTAGCTTGATTCCAGTAACGTGACGGTTTCTGCTTCTGGTAGACCTACTTTTCTGCATTTTGAGTTTCTCTTTAGTTTTTTACAAAACTGCTTGTGAAAAGAGATTTTCTTTAAATGCAATATTTCATGAAATCTTTGTTCTTATCAAATTCTGTTTCTGTTTACAATGTTTGGTTTTCTTTTTAAAAATACAGTTCTTTAGGTGTTTTTTTCAGCTTCCTTATTAATCATTCTGCAGGATGGCTACATGGGAGAATATGTTATGTATGAGTAATAATACCATGTTGTTCATCATTTACTGTGATAATCCAAAATGATTGTGAAGTCTGAAAGAAAACTGTATCCTGTGTGATACAAAGTTTCCTAAGGGCAAATATGCTTTTTCCCTTTGTTTTGCCTGTAGCTGTTAGATAAATGTTGTCTGACCATGTTTAGTTCATTCTGCTCCATTTTTCCATTTGTAGTTTACATAGCAGATTCTGTTCTCTTGCATTTCCTTCAAAAATATTGTATTGACATGTAGAAACATAAATGTTCTGATCCTGACATACAGTTAAGCAGCTGAGCACATTAAATAAAAAACTTTTTTCACAGCAGCTACTTTGTGGGTATTATGCAAGATGTTCTGTGCTTTGATATAACAACTTCTAAATAAAGTGAATTGCAACATGGATTTATAACAAAACTTTACGTAGTTAGTCTGGTAAAGCATGTTGGAGGTGGGGAAGAGAGCAAGCTGTTGTAAACTCTTATAAAGTACAGAAAACTTCTATTTTCCATTCTAACAAGTGTAAAACTATTGAGGTTAAGTAGGTGGGGCAACCGGAAGTAATTGCTAAGGCCAGTGGCATTTTTGTGGTTTAATAAAGGCAGAAGCTAATTATTCAGTTTTTATTTAAGTGAAATGATGCCAAAAAGGAGGTTCCTGTGGAGCAGCTGCACTCCTTCAGTGTTACCCTAATTTACCACAGACACAACTGTCACAAATAGAACTTTTAAACTTGATATATAGCCACGAAAGTAAGGAGCCCTTTGTCTGGAATGCATGCAGAAGAACTGCTTTATACAAATCAACCGGCAGATGACGGACAATGATGAAAATTTGATTCTTTGAAGTCATAATGGTCATTGAAATGTGTGAAATTCTGGTATTGAAAAGAGAGCGGCTAGCAAGACTCTAAATCCTGGGTGGTTGCTGGAAGCTTGCTGGGAGGTTTTTCTGTGTTTTGACATCAACTTCCCATTGCTTGTTCCCTGTTTCCTTTATTTAAAAAAAAAAAAAAAGAAAAGAAAAAAAGTGGGAGTGCTAAACTGTAGGTAGTTAATAGTAGTTATGTACAGTTTCTGTCTTCATGGTGAAGGAAATGCCATAGAAGAAACGTAACACCTTTATGTACACCTGACCCATCTATTCAAAACCATTTGTTTTCAGAGCTACTTTCAATCATTTTGTCTCTCTCCTTTAATTAGAGAGTTCCATTTCTTGTCCCCTTTGGAATTTCTGCTATTAGTCGAGTACTTAAGGAAATTCTCATTTCCTTTAAAAGTCATCTTCATGCTGAATAGTGCTTTCATTGACACGGCCTCTATGAATCAGTTTTCTTATTGCTGTATAGCACATTTTGTCTATTACTACCCTTTCCAGATCAGCTCTAGCAGGCTTTCCACCATGACTAGCATTCTTCAGTAATGTAAGTTGTAATAAAGAAAAACCCCTATGTTTTTAAGAAATTTTATGTGATTTCCGCTGTTTTCTAAAAAAGGGGGTTGTCCCTTTGAGCTTATTCCAAAAAGAGACAAAATGCCTCAAAATTAGTATTAAAATTTTCTTGAGTTAGAAAAAAACAAAAACAAAAACAAAAACTGAGTTTTCTATTCAAATAATGTATATAATGTATATATTAAGAAAAACAGAATGTCAGAATGCACCTTTTAGGTGGCAGCCTGTTTTAAAAGTGTGAAACAGGGTTATTAATTTTTAGTAAACCTATACAGTTCAATTTTCAAGTCTTTTATATTGTCATCTAATATCTTTAAGATTTTCAATGCTGAACACCTCACTAGTATCTTAAATTGCTAATACAGCAAAATGAAGGAGCACTTTTAAAAAACAAGAGATACTAATGTGAAACCAGCTGTCAAAAATATCGTTGTTTTGGAAAGTTGGTTCACAGGTAGTTTCAATGAGAACTTAAACTCAGAACAAAGCACTGAAGACCCAGCTAAGAGTTCAACCCAATGCAGCATAGTTCTTTTCAAGTATTATATTGTTTTAATGGCATCTTGGAGCGGGAGCTTTAGCCCATTGAAATGTCGCTTAAAGGACAGGTTCTTCTGTCACTAGCTGGAGCTGTGTGGATGAAATGATCACAATAGAGTGTTGTAATGCATTTTAAAACTGTGAGAAATCAGTTTGTCTAGACTAAGAGTGCGCCTACAGGGAATAGGAATCTTAGAGCTTCTGTGCTCTTTAGGTGTCAAGTATGTGATAGATGCCAAGCCTTTTTATTCCATATCTTTGGCAACAGCTCAGCTATGCTACAGTACCTTACATGTCTACAGCAAGCAAAAATCAGTGATTTTATGTCAGGACAACTTGAGCTTCAGCAACCAGAAACTCATTGTCCTAACAACTGTCTGTTCAATTGCCAGCTTTTAAAATGGGGAAGATATCGATAAATGATTGCTAGAAGGCATGGAAACTAGCTATAATGAATGTAAGTACGGAGAGCTAGCAATGCCATGTAGATATTTCAATTTTGGAAAGTAGGCAGGTTTTAATTTTCAGTTTGAAAAGATTTTTATGGGATTAATCCTATATTATTAGCGAAATAACCTTGATTTAGAGCCAACTGAGTGCCCAAAAAATATGGCTTGAAGGGCATGTCTGGGGTTTTCATTTTATTTTCATCCAGATAAACAAGTCTAGGCATTCCTTTACTATGGTAATCTCAGAAATGTAGCATTTGCTGATTTTAACCCTCTTTTTAGATTGTGTTCTGTATGCGTGGTGTAACCTTTTTATGAATTTCTTGCATTAAGTCTTTAAAAGAGAAAATAGTATATATCCATAACGTCATATAATGTAGTATCTTTATTTTAGTAGTTCCAGATTATTCTGGAAAAATTCAAAAACTTCTAAAACTGAAGCAGAAAATTCATAAAGGACTTATGAGTTGCTGAGAGTAATAATAGTAAAAAAATATAATAATTTGGGGCTATTTTGAAGTTTACATGTCTGAAAGTATTTGATTATAACAACCCCAGCATTTTTGCACATACCATATTGTTAAAGAGCAGAAAAATAATTTTTTGGTGACTATTACTACATTTTCTCATGTTTGTTAAATACAGAAATAAAGGTTAGTATTTCAACCTATTTGTATAAATAAGCAAGCTGAAACATTGAATCCTCATCAAACTTTACTACAGGTGAAAACTCCTTTTTGTTAAACAAAGCACTTTGCTAATTCAAATCAGAAAAATTTTAGCAAATTCCTTCCTGAACTGCAGTTGAAGCTTCAGCAGTGAGAAGTGCCAGTCTGTCAGAAGGTATTTTTACATAGGTGTTGCAACATTGTACTGCTTCTCTTTCATGTCACTGCTAGACTCTTATTAAAATGACTTGGTCCTAATGAAGGCATTTATAATGGAATTGTTAAGGTACCTCAACAGTTTTTTGTGGTAGTTTGGGTAGAAATGTCAGAAGTTGGAAAGCTAGTGTGGATGCTTGTTTGTTGCCCCTGCTATCCTAATTGCAAATGCTAGTCAAATGCTTTAAACTTCCTCCCTTTTATAGTTTTAAGGGACTGATCTCCCAAATTTTGTAGAATAAAATTGGAAATGAGAACTGCTGCTTTTCAAAGGATGATCTGGTGACTGCATCAGGAAGTTTCAAGTTTGCCACAAAAGAAAATCCCATAAAGTTAGTAGGTACATTTATGTAAAATGACAGTGTTCTATTTAAAGTTCTCATTTCGTTCAAGTCGTGGCAATACTGTCAAGATACATTCAGTATGCCCAAAGTTTTGCTGCAGTTTTCTGTACTTCGACCAGTTTACTACTTGTTCCTGGCGGGAGGGGAGGGGAGGGGAGAAGGGAGACTGAGGAGCTCCCACTGGCCTTTTAAGTATGTAAGGAACAGGAGTAGTTTAACCTCCTTAGAGATGGATTTGATGTTGGATTTCAGTCTTTACTAGGGTGAACTGACAGGTTAATTTTGCATAATTACTGTTTAGTTTTTAGCAAAAATGTTCACTTTAATTATATCAGATGTTGCTGAGGGTAATTTCTCACAGCAATTCTTGTGAGGTTTTTCCCTATCTTATGCTTTGTTAAAGTCAGTTAATATTTTTAGGCTGGTTCGAAGGATTTATCTTTGTTCCGTTTATTTTGAAGGCTTATCCCTCCATAGTAGAGGAGGGCATCCTACTATTGATTATATACAATGTTACAAGTATTTTTTTTTTGTTATATTTAGGTTGGAATCTCCTAAATCATTTTGTCCTTCACAAATATACCGAAGAATGTTACTAGCATCAAATGTCCCTCTGTTGATCTTGAGCGTCAACAGAAGAGCTGACTGTCAAGTGCTGAGTCATAACTTGAAACATGATGAGGGGGTCAACCTTATTTAATAATGAATGGCTAGAGAGATAAGAGCTGACTTATAGCACCCTCTCTGTACTCTCAAACAATCAGTAGTATATTGTGCAAAAGATACTGCCTTCTGCCTCTTCCTTCATGCTAAGGATAGCTTCTTGAGTCACCATAGGTGTTGGCATCTCTTAACAATATACAGAGTTAAGCCCAAGGGAAAGCAATTACACTGCAGTGCATACTTGGCTGGCAAGTATTTTGGTGAATAGTCCTGTTCATATTTTGGAATTTGTCTGTGTTTCAGTCAGCACTCTAATATTTTCATGAAGGAAGAAAGCATTTGCACTTTTTCAGATTTGCTTTAGGTGGTGCAAATTGAAGCAATCCTGACTTTGCAGCTGTGAACAGAGAAGGATGGGGGAATGTCCTGTCCCTCCTCTGGCTGTAGCTGTTTTGTAGATGGATGATGAACAAGTTCAGGTAACTGATCCAACAAAATCTAACTCAGCCAGGGGAAGCAGAATAATAGCAGCCCTAACATGTATCACCTTCAGCTGTGTTCAGCTGAAACTGTAATTTCTTTTTCTATATTTTTTTTAAACTTTTGTAACTTTAAAAATAAAGCATGAACTTATGTAAAAAGCATAAGCATTATTATTTTACAAGTCTCTTATGAACCCTTTTTTAACAAGTCCCATTATGTTTTTTTAGGATATCACTACTTTAACTGGTGTTCCAGATGAGCACATCAAAACCAGAAAAGTTCACATTTTTGTTCCAGCGCGTAATGCAATGCAGTCAGGAGCCAACAATACAAAGAAATGGAAGATGGAATTTGATAACAGGGAGCGCTGGGAGAACCCTTTAATGGGATGGGCATCTACGTGAGTACTTACTGAATTTGAAATACTTTTCTTCTATATTTGGCTCTTGCTAGTAATTAAATTTGAAATACTAAATATTTCTACCTGTAAATCTGATTGTATTATAACAGTACTTACAGTAAGTGGTTGGGTTTGTTTGTTGTATGATTTATGACCTGTTAAGTTTAAAAGCAGATTTTTAAAGCTCACAACATCATCTGGAAGAGTTTGAAAAAGATGTTAACAACCACACATTTCAATGATTACACTGTGATGATGTTACTGTGTGGCAGCATCCGGACCAGAAGGTCATTTGTAACATAAAGTAGTAAATATTTCTCAGCTCTCAGTTGCATCTTTTAAACAAAAACAATAATATTTCTGGAATTTTTTTATCCTGAAGATCTAAAATGAGGAGTCATAACTAGTAAAAAAAAGCACAAGAAGCCCAGCTATTTAAACTATTACTCTATTTGTTAAAGCATTGTCAGTATTAGCATGTATTAAAATCTTTTAAATACACGAAAAATCCAGAAAGCTACTACTCTTAGCTAAATATACTGTATTTTGGAAATGTAATTACAACTTGTATGCATCTAACTCTTAATTTTTTTTTCTTCATATGAATACAGTACCTGCATTTCACACTGTGGTTAGAATTCTGTGGTTAGAATAAGAATGTGTAGACTCTGAGAACTATACCAGCAATTCCTCTGACAATATTGTAATTTTGATTTGGAGCTCCAATATGTCTCCTTTGAGGCATATTCAGAATAGTTAATTATTAGACATAAACTAAAATCAACCACTAGGGATTATTTTTCAAACTTCAGAAAGTATACAATGTGTACTGAAAATATCTGGCTGCTACCATATTAGCACTTATAATCAAAGGACACAAAATTTTGTGAAAAAAAACTGTAAAACCTTCAATGTGAAATAATTTCAGGATGCATTTTTTGAGATGGATTAACATTCCAAATCCAGTCACAGAAATTATTTTTTTATATATATAACATAAATGTATCTAGAAATTTAGTTCAAAGTTACTTTGAAATTAAGTCTTCCTGTTGCATTGATATCTCATAAAAATTTGAGAAGGCTCTACATATGTTTTTATTTTGAGATAGGGAAGGGAATTTCTCACAGGTAAGCAGGCTCCACATAGGATAAAAAAAAGTGCTCCATTGAGAATCAATGCTAGTAGTTTAAAGGTTTTGTAAATAGTTTGTATCCATTCATTTTTAAGGCATGCTTTTAAAAACTGTTAGTGTACTGACTCTGGTGTTACTCTGGTGTTACCATTTGACACCCCAAAATACCTAAGAGGAGTTTCTTCTCTTGGGATTTTAATTTATGTAGAGAACGTTTCATAGACAGTTTTCTATTTACTTTTGAATAATGTAATGGGATTAGTGGGTAAGAGCTCTCTAGGGTCTATATATTAAAGCCATTTTTTCTCTGAACTCAATATACTTGAGTATATTGGAAGGACCTGTAGGTCTTTCCTATATTTCTGTCATTTTGCAGTCTTATTTGGGGCTGGAGTTTTTTTGCACTTGTTATTTCTTGGCTATTTGGGCTTTTTTAAAGTGAAAATTATCCGGTTACAGATCTAAGTAAAATGGACCCATGGCATGGTTTTTTTTTGTCATTGGGAGGTTTCATTATGAGAATACCTAAATACATTTCTTGGGTACACCTTTTAATATAGAACTGTAAACGAAGAAATGTGGGAAGTGTGAAGTTTTCGTTGTATGAGATCTCATAGGAGAACACAACATGGAATCCTAATTGAGGGTAGGCATAGGAAATTCTGCAACACTGGTACTGCTGACACTATCAGGACATCATACTGGACATCCTGAAATCCAGTTTTCTCACACAGATGGCTCATTTATGGAAATGAATCAGAAATCTATTTTGATTGAATGAAAGATGGTTGCACAGTAAACAGAACTAATAATTTCTGCACAATTCTCATATTTGCAGTTCTGAACAGGCACTGGTCCCTCATCACACTTCAGACCTAAAGCTTCTTTGTTCCTTTTTAGCAGTGCTGAAAAGATTTTTCCAACCCCAATTATGGAAGAGGATAACAATAAGTAGAAGTTGTCACAATATTGCAGTATACCGGGGCCACTTGATTCTCCACTCATGATGGTCATGTCATCAACTAATTCTTAGTTCTTAATTCACTTAGATGCTATTATAAGAGAAATCTTTTAATATCTTTAAGAGAGCCTATCACAGTGGCTTGCAAAAGTGTAATTTCTGTCTTTATCCTTTTCTTTGTTTGTTGTGTGTTTTTGTTTGTTTGTTTCTGATTTTTTTATTGGGGAATATATTGGATATATAGTGAACTCCATTTTTCCATGTGTACATCAGATAAAATTACACTGTTGTCTTTGCTGGAAGCGAGATTCCCCCTTTTCCCCTCCCCCTTCTCCAGTCACAGGCTTTGCCCTTTATTGTAGAGAGTTCAGTGTATCTTCAGTCTTTTCTCTTCATTTATCCTTCTAGCTTCAAAGAGGGAGCAGTTGAGAGGCAGCTCCTTCAATAGTTTGTTGCAATTTGGTCTTGTCTTTCCAGTTGTCTCCCAGGCTCATAGGCAGTGTTGTCACAGGGAGGTTTTATCTATCTTTTTGTTGCTACAACCAGTATCTAATTTCTTTAAGAGTTAGAACTCTTCTTTTTTTTTCATCCTTTGTCGTTGTTCTTAAATTGAGCTTTTATAGCAACAAATAAGGCAATTTTGTATTTTTACTGAGAATTTAATTTGTTTCAAAAACCTTTATGGTGCTTCATTCATGCAGTTGAGGAATAGCCGGTCATCTAAAACTAACTACTGTGTAATTACTTAGCTAGCAGTTTGCATTTTGGAGCTTCATTTTCAGTTGTGACCTGTGATCTGCTTGCTGTCTAGGATTGAATTGTGGGGGTCATGTGACCTCAGCTAAAGCAGAACTCTCAATATTTTTTTAATGTACTTTTTGTTTCTGGTTAATTCCTTCTCTACTCACTTCAGTATTCTGTTCTTTTCTTTCCAAGATTATTCTTCGCCTAGCTATTCTACAGACACTTGGTCTCCTTGATATGTTCAGAATTACCTTAGACCTCCAGATCTTACAAAAATAAAGGGATTTTGCAGATTTAAATTAAACAGTCATGCAGAGCACTTACTATAACCTCAGCAAGTGGTTAGACATGTGTGCCTAATAACCCAATTAATTTTTGCAAGTAGCAGTGAGGAAGTCTAACACACTGAAAGAGTAAAACAATACTTTGCAGAAAGTAAGTGTTGACCCTGAAAATAATTTTTAGAAGTCTGTTGAATAGTTTTATGAGTTGGCATACTACTGTGAACTGTGTAATGCAACATTTGATTTAACATTTGAGATACAGATACAATTTTTTTTCTATTTCCAATATGCCTAAAAATTGTCATCTGATTACTTACAGAGCTGATCCTTTATCCAACATGGTTCTTACTTTCTCTACTAAAGAAGATGCCATTGCTTTTGCTGAAAAAAATGGTACGTATTGTATGTATGGGCTATGAGAGGTTTATCGTTCATAGGCAATCTTCATCTCAAAGTATTAACAATAGAATAAGTACAGGATAAAGTACCTTCCCTCTGTTCTGCAGAGTTGGTAGACTAGTGTTCTACATGGAGAGGAGGAAAATGGGAAGGGGGGATATTTGCAGGGGTGCTGAAGGCATTGAATTTAGACTTTCCACTCTCTAGAAAGGTGTTTCAGCCATTATTATTATTAAAATGTAATATTAATGTTAATTTTTTTTTTTGCAACTGTCTGTTTTAAATGGGAGCTGAATCAGACCTTGTTCAGGTCTTGGAGGAAAGTTAATACTTCAGGTGTATCCCAGGCTTGGTGTTCCAGCTGCATGGTGGTGTGATCTTTGCCTGAAGCTTTAACATGATCATCTCAGTTCTTAGTAAGGAAAACTGTCAAGAGGTCCTGTGAATGTATGATAATCAAAAAACCAAAATTAAATGACTACCAAGTGTTGGACTTCATTTTTGGCTATTTTGCAGCATAGATTTATTGTAAAAGAAACCCAAGAGGATCATCAAGTCCAACTTGCTGTTCCTCACATGACTATCTAAAAGCAAACCATGTAACTAAAAGCATCACCCAGATGCTGAGCTCTGAGAACCTTACTGTCCTGGTCATTTCCCTGGGGAGCCCGGTTCCTATGTTTTCCTATTGTTGAGTCTGGACTTCCCCAGAAGCAGTTTCATTCTATTCTTTGTGTCCTGTCAGTGGTCACCAGAGGGGAGATCAGCATATCCGCTCACTGCTCCCCATAAGGAACTTGTAAATTTAAGATGTTATGCCTAACTCTGCCCAGGATTGGAGTCTAAATACATCCACTTGGTGATTATTCTTATTTGTGTAAAAGACAGTAGAAAAGCCAGTGTAATTACTTAATAATTATTAAGGCAATGTTATATCACAGGGAATGTATCTGTAAACTTAGTTAGGCTTGTATTTCCTGACAGAATGATGGTACCACAAACAGTACCCATAATCTCAGCCTTTTGAATATTCAGCAGTCCTTTTTTGTGTTAGCATAATTTTTTTGCTGCTCTCTTTTCTTTTTCTTTTTTTTTGTTCTTTTAAATCAACTCCATTTTCCTTAAAAAGTTAAGCTTGATGCTTAGTCCCTATGGATGTGAAGATGATTAATTACATTGAGAGAAAGCCAGGAATAATGCACATGAAGTGTAAGGTTCTTCAGAAGTCTTCCCTGTGGTGTGCAGCTTTCAACTATATTTAGTCTGGGGTGAACAGTAAAGTTCCTTGGTCAGACCAAATTATGCAAAGTTGTTAAGAGGTTGATATTATGCATCACAAACATGATAAGTCCATTAACCTGTACATCTAAGAAACTAAACCCTTTAATGTTCAATTTACTAGCACTTTTTAACAGTAAAAGCTAGAATCTAGAATCTAATTTGTCTGTTCCTCTTTAAATGGAATTTTTTTTTTTGGCTTAGTAGTACTAATTTTATTGAAAAACGTGTTCTATTTACCATGAAATTAATAGGATCACATTTGCATTGGATAATCTATGTGATTTTATGTTCATAAAACAGTATTTTACTGTTTTATGAACAAATAAAATTTGGGAGAATTTGGCACTTATGCTTTTGTATTGTTCATATTATTTCTTGAACAATTCAGCATACAGGAGAAAAAAACTAATGTAATGACCTGCTTGTGTCATCTCTTTGTAGATGTTATATTTTTTCTTTTCAAAATGCCGACTAAGTTTAATGCATTTGTTCAGTGTAGAAAGTTTATGCCTTCACTGAGTTGAAATCACTCCATTGTGCATGAAACCAACTAAACTAAGGCTATAACTTGGTAGTAATATTAGTAGTTCAATATTCACTTAGCTTGCACTCTTAATTTTACCATAATTGAGATACACTGTACTTTTCTGTAGATACTGGCTTGCCTGACTTTTACTTTCATTTTTATTTATGTGTATGATATGTACATGGTATTTTCTGTAGTGATAGCTTCAATATCATGTGCAGCTAGAAATAAAAATTTTACATTATTTAGTTCTGCTTTTTAAAAGACATTTAGGCACACATATACACTGGAAGTTAGCTTCATAACCAAGATAGTATTGGGAGAGACCTAGCTCTAGGAACATAAATAACTCCTGTATGAACCACACAAATTTTCCATGATAGAATTCCTTAAGAATCTGGAATGTAATTTCTGAAAATTCTAGATATTGCAGGTTGTTTTGGTACAGTTAGTAAACTTAAGAGTTCTTTCTCACCTAAGAACTTAAGGAGATGTCTTTCTGCCTGCCCCATCTGATGTGTTTTCTAATGTTGGAGTAGCAACACTGGATACAGTGACAGGAGACATTGCTGTCCAAAATTACAGCTGAGGATGGTCTGAGTTCTAGGCAAGGAGGTAACATTTTTAACTGAAAGGAATGAAAAATTCTGTTGACCTAATTTTTTTGTCCTGTCTGAATCACTGTAGCAGTTGTTTAAAAACGTACAGCTTAAGTAAAAAGGATGGAGAGGTTTTCTACTCCACAATAACCTTTAGTCAGGTGGTGAGGGGGTTCTTCCAGAGAAGGTAAATCTGCTTTCTGTCTACTTGGCTTGTATGGCAGGGCTCTGGGCAAGAGTAACTTCCCCCACCTTTCTGATATTTTTATAAAAGTGACCTCTGCTCTCTGTCATGAACACCTCAAAATGCTGGTCTGAAGGAGTCTGTTCCAAAGTGTGGAATCTAATCGCAAATGATGGCCTCTTGCAGTCATTAGTTAGATGTAACTGACTTTATGCATTTTGGCTATCTGTGGCAGTGCAAGTCATTGTGCTGGCAGTTGCAAATCTCTTTTAGAGGCACTCGGCCCCTCTCCATCTGGTGTATAAAAAGATGAAGCAATACCTTGGGGCTGTAGATTCCATTCCAGCAGCCAAGTGTCTCAATGTTAGGTGTTACAACGCTGAATGTTGCAATACTGAAGTCTGTCTCTGGATCTAGTTCTGGCTGTTTACTCAAGCTTATATTTTTTAATCAGAACGGGAGGCAAAAGCCAGTGTTTTCACAGATGGAAAGAATATGTTTTTAAAGTCCCTGTTCAGTATTTCTTATGGAGAATAGTTAACTTGGAAATTAACACTGGTTGAGAGTAATAAACATGAAGAAAATATTTGTGTGACGTTTGTGAATACGCAAAATTGATGCAGTGACGTGACAACTTGTGTATCTTACAGATGTGTAGCTGTATCTTGACTGTTTACTGCGAGCACCTTAAGTATAAAAAATCAGATATATGTTAAGTATTTTAGGGCTTGCAACTTTTAGTTTTGAAACCAAGAAAAGTACTGTCTTATGAGTATCACTTAAAACTGCGTATTTAACCACTTCTGGCTTCAACAGAAGTATCTCAACTTTGAGTGAAATATTGCAGCTAAAGAGACCAAACTTCGGAATACTGAGTGCTGCCCTGGCAACTTTCCAGGCACCTGGAGGCTGCAATCAATTTGCATTTTGATTTACATAAACACTAATGTCTCCACCTCCTCTTTTCTGACATTTTTAAGCATTTCTCTTGCTTAACTATCACATAATTTACTTGTCTTCTATCACTTCATTCCCTTTTCTTTTTACTCCTAATTTTTTATGTTCTTATAAAAAATGTTAAGTATTAACGTCCTTTAAAATGTTAAGTATTAAACTCCTTCCTAATGTTGAAGTTTTTTCTTTGCTTTTTGGTTTTTTTCGTCCTCCCACCCTTCTTTTTTATTAGCTTTCCAGGGTCTCCATTATCTCCCAGCCTTTGAGAATGATCTTTTGTATGTTATTTTATGGCATATGTTTTCTTACCTTCTTCATTTCATATGCCAACATACACAAACGTTAGTGCTTCTGTGTGCTGTGGAATTGTGGAGCTATGAACTTACAAGACAGTCAATCTTCCCTGTTGAACTTTTCATTAATGACTCTCAGGTTTTTTGTATGAAGGTCTGTAGTATGGTCAGGTCTTGCCTTCTCACAGAATGGTCATTTGTCACATTCATGCCATTTTATATTCTCTGTTGTCAACTAGAAAGGAACAGATTAGTGGGTGCCTACATTAAAAAAACATATTAAAGTTAAAGCCTTTAAGTTGGATTTGGTGTATATTGTATGCTGAGAATATAATTCTCGTTGTTTCTTGTCTCACCCTACCCCATAACCTCTAGGCTGGAGTTATGATGTCGAAGAGAAGAAGATGCCAAAACCTAAATCCAAGTCTTACGGTGCAAATTTTTCTTGGAACAAAAGAACAAGAGTGTCTACAAAATAGGTTGGCATTGGGTGTGTGACTGTGAATAAAGTCAGCTGTGCTGTATTTATAGTCCATGTATAATACATCTCTTAATCTCCTAATAAATTTGACCTTTAAACTACAGATGCATCTTGTGATGTCTATTTAAAATGGTTTTCATGTCTCCAATTGAACCTGTTACAAACTTCCCTATAAATAGAGGAGATTTGAAGTGTTCATACTTCTAAAAACTTGCTGTACATTCCTATCAAAAGGAATGTTTGAAATCAGCTGCAACTTTAGAGGTTATGATTGATCTTTGATGGTAATTTTATATCTACTATCCTGTTTAAACTTCTGAAGTTTAATATGTTCAGTAAGCTTTGCATAGACAAGGTCTTTAAATAAAAGCTGGGTTTTTTTCTTTCTATACAAGACAGTGTTGGCAGTTGAAGAGCAAAGGGTGGCTATAACTCAAGACTCTTCTGTACAAATGTTTATTATATAACTCCTTTCTGCTGAAATTAATACTGTCATTATTCCAAAAGCATTCATGACTGGAAGAGAAAGCACTGGGTTTTGTTTTGCTTATGGAGCAGGTTTAGTCTGAAAGATTAAGATTGTAGTTGTTTCTCTGTGGTGTTCTTGAAAAGTGAAACTAAGCCAGTTAAACATTCACAAATGAAGTCAGAATACTTGAGTGCCTCACACAGTATCACCATATACTAATTACATAATTACAGTTCTGGGTATTTTATTGCTGGTTACATGTTTATCTGAATTGAGGTTTCCTGTTGCTTAACAGGAGATGTGGTGATAGCATCTCAGCCTTAACAGCAAGTATATATTGTAAGCTCAATTTGTCTTAATGGTATTAAATTATTAGTTTTAAAAATGCATAATGTTATATTTGGAATCTTTGTTTATATATCTTTGGCTTTTGCTTTATTTGCTTTAACTTAACAACTTATGGCATTGGCACCTGATCAGTAAAACGTATTACAAATGGGGGGGTTGTGCACCTTTCTCCTATGCAACTGAAAGTTTTATCCCAGCTGTCACAAAAGATACAGTTGAAACAGCTCTCTCCTCATAGACATAAGTAATGGTTGTGAGTGCTGTGTTAGATTTTAACAAAAAGAGGGCATAAAACTATCTTGTATTGCCCAGGTTTTATTACTATATGGTGTATATTCTTGTTTCAGTTTTAACCAGCTCTCTATATGCTGGCTAGCATTTGTGTAAGGCATTGGTTCTGACCCAGTTTCAGCATAATCAATCAGTTGGACGAAGTTGCTGTTTTCCTATCACAGACAAAAACTGTTATTCCATTTCATTTTCTGTTGAATTTGTAATGCTGCATTTTGCAGTGGAGCCTGAAGTCCTCCAGGAATGCCAAAGTGCACTGAACTGGAATCTTAACAGCCAGAATCTACTGCATCTCTTTGTATTCCAGTTCAGCTTAATATGCTTATCTTACTAAGAAGACAGTAAAAACAAAAGCCATTCATTGGAGTGTTTTTCTTCTGTTTTTTCCAAAAAGAGCAGCAAGTTCTTAATTTCATGATCTTCAAGCTTTTTCAGATTATCAAAGTTAGAAATCCAGGGGTATTTAATGCAGCAGAGACACAGCTTGGTTTTTGAAATGACATGGTCCGTGGAATTGACTGATTAGTGTTAGATACCTAACATTATCTTTGGATACCTAATTCATGAAATGGCTGTATTTTAATTTATACTTCTCATAACTAAAGCCAGTTTCACATAAAGCACAGTTTCTTGTTTCTTTGTTTCTCCTGGAAAGATAATGTAAATACTTAAAAGGAGAATTTGATAAATCCTCTTCTGGTTTCTAAGGAAGAAATCTTTTTGTTTGCTTCTTTGTTTATGATTGTGTATAATTCATGCCATCTTGAAGTCTTTGTGTTTGAGCTCTGATCTTCTTTTCCTTTGATTATTTTCCTAGGATTTGGATTTTTTTATCCTATTGCATGGTTTGAGAATGACCATGATGACAGTGGGAATAGGAGTAGAATTGGTTGTAGTCACTACCGTCTTCAAACCTGAGAAATAGTACTGAGGGCATGAGCTTGGAAAGAATCAGTTGCAGCAAGAATATATTTTAGAGATCAGAACTCTTTACTCTTTCATTAATTTATGAAATTATTACAACTCTAGGCTGGAACTGAAATTGTACAGGATGATCTGGCTGTGTTTAGTTAAGTACCTTCAGAAGTGAATATTTGATAGGTGAACTCCAGCTCCTATTTACTCCACAATGTATTGAGATACGTAAAATTGCTCCTGAACTTTGAATATGTCAAAAGGCAAAACAAGTAAAAAGGCAAAACAAGTAAACTACCATAATTGGTCATTTATGATGAATGAGATTAGCAATTCACCTGGAGGAGAATTAGAATGTTGAATGAAATTACAAATTCATTTTGGTGGTAGATTTAGCTGTGCTGCATCTAAGCTTTTAATGGGAGAAATATTTGAAACCTGTGAAAGTAAAAAAATAATTTCTGGGTAAAGAAAATGTGTAAAGCTCACAAGTAGACTGAATATGTTCTTTTAGCCAATGGGATTTGTTCTCAGGTCACGTGTCTTGGTACCTTACATGGCAATAGCAAAAGAATGTTAAAGAATTACTAGGCAGTTGCAGTATTGCAGAGTAATGTACCACAGATGTTACATTTACATTCTTTCACTGAGCTGTTTTAGAATTGAGGTGTTTTCATTCCAGTTGTGTAGTTTCCATTATTGTGGAAAGCCCTGTGCAAAGAATGGGCTGATTTGAAGTACTTTTATGCTTCGGTTTCCGTTGTTGTGTTGTATGAAATACTGGAGGTAGTATGCTGCTGCTGGAGACAAAGTCCTTTCCCATTTCTAGCAAATTGTTCCACAGAGCCGCCAGTTTTCTGAAAAAGGCTTATTATCTGTCATTGCTCTCTCAGCCAGCAGATCATAATGAGTTTTGGATTATTCCTGTCAAGTCTTGGTGAAAGTTCCTTCTTCAAAGAAACAAGCAGCATCACAATGTCTTTCCTTCCATATGCTACTACTTTTTGCTCCCATCAACTCTACAAGGTATGTGTTATATAAAAGGAAGTGCAAAATAATTTTGAATTGGTATTAAAATCTTGATTTCAGTGGATGTAAAATACTGATTCTTCACATCCATGTTCATCATGAGTGAAGGTAAAAAGGTTGCCGTCATGAATGCCTCCTGCACAGAAAGGTGAATTTAACACCTTTTAGGACAAGTTGATTAGAAGTAGTACAAATAAGTTGTTTAGAATAAGACCATAGTCTGGAAGTAACTGAAGTTTGAAACTGTGTAGCTGTAACTTATTGTTTAAACATTTTTCTGAAGAGTCTCATCTAAATAACAGGTGACACATTTTGGATTTTTTTGTTTATTGGGTTTTCTTTCATTCCTCCCCACACCTTGAAATCTCTATAAATAATTATTTTCACATTCTTCATTGTAGTTGGTGATTATGGGGCAGGATGACTTGAGTAGTTCATTTGGATTTACAGAGGGCTTTCAAAAAGGTCTCCTGCAAAGTTACAGAGAAACAGCACACCTGAAGATATAAGTATCTTTTTTTATGAGGAGCAAATCTCTAACATGAAGGAGAGAGGGTTGAGGATTAGTATGGATGGCCTCTGAAATGACAAGTAATCCAGGGAAAACTCTATAATTCACTGGCTTTTAAACAGGCATATCAACAATCTCATGAGAATAAGTACATTTTCACATAGCAGATTTTGAAATTCATTGGCAAGTTTTTGACTACCAAAACTAGCTTTACACTAGATTCAATACAAGAAATGAATGTTATAAAAATCTGCATTAAATATAAAATAGTATCCTGTTTAGTAAAATCCCTGAACTAACTGCTGCTGCAGCTAGGAAAGTATCCTAGAGTATCTTGGATCCTTGGAGTATCCCTGTTTTTATCAGCCACTTCCGAAGCTGGGTTTGTTCAGATGTCTATCCTGATCTGTCTCAGAATGGTTAATCTTTGTACTGTTTTCCAGTATGGAGTTCCAACATTGTATGCTATTTTGTTTTGTCAGTGTTTTGTGATAATTAAATACATCCCTTATAGTGAAGAAGTGACCACAAACAGTTCCCACTTTGAAGCTGAACAACATTCACTGTTGACCATCATGATCTTTAGTGATCATCAGGTTTCTTAAAATGGGTTACCATATTCAGGTACCTACATGTCACCAAATTCCACTGATTCAAGAGTATTCTCTAGGACTTCAGAAATACTTAAATGAAGGTACATGTACAGTTTTCCTCCTAAAACATTCTGGTAAAACAATGGCCAGTCTTGATAAATAACTACAATTATTCTTAAAAATATGTCACTAAGAAGAAGTGAGAAAAATGTTTATTTATTCTGGTACTGTGCCTATAAATACTGGAAGATATTTTAACTTCTATGTTATTAGGTAGAGAAAATGAGAAAATTCTTATGTCTATCAAGTAAAGCAGTTGTCTTCTGGCATGCCTTGGTTGTCTGTTACAGGAATATGTATGCAAAGTTGTAGTCAGTCTACTGAGATGATTTCTGTAATTGAATGCAAGCTTGTCATTGCTGCCTTCTTCCTTAACTAAGCTAAGGGAAGTCAAACATCAAACTGAGAAGTACTGTAAATTTAAAACCAGGACACACTTCTCATTACAAACAGTCCCTAATAAATTCTGTGCTTATTCCTGCACCGTTTTTTGATCAGTTCTTGGATGCTTCACTATTTTTGTTTACATGATCCAGTGTTGCTGCCAAATACTTTTGTCAAAATTACAATCTGCTTATGAATGAAATTTATTTTTGCTTTCTTACCCTTTCTCCCACCTGACCATTCTTATTGCTTCACCTGGGATGTCTGCACAGTGCTTGAGAAAATATGTTTGAGTATGACAGAAATGCTAGTTACAGTGCCCTTTATATTTCTTGTCTTGTTCTCTCTGTTGCATGGAACATTCAGGTTTTAGCTTTCCAATGGTGCATTTTTTGCCTTTCTAGTTTATTATTGGGATATGATGGCAACATTCCTTTACCAGTGAAAACCCCAAAGTACAGCCTTCAGACATGTAAAATACCCAATTTTTAGAACAGACATAAAATCTCATCACAATCTAAGGAGCTTCACAGAGATACTACAAAATAAACTACTAAATGTGGGGAGGAAGGGGAGGTAATTTCTGATTTCTAATTATTCTTAGTTTTCAACTGCTGTTTGCAGTTATGCATGAAGCACAACTTTGGAGTAAAATATATGTTTGCCTTAACCCAGAATACTGAACCACAACACTGAAAACGCACAGTAACTGAATTCCACAGGCTGCACTTGCACAGGTGCAGTAACTACCTAAGTAAAACGATTTTTTTTAAAATGCCTTAAAATAACTAGGCTATAAAAAAGCAAAACTTGGTACTGTTAATATAATCCAAATTTTGAAAATAACAGTAAATTGGAAACAGCTTTGCTGCAGCCCATCACTGTAATTTGGAGTAAAATTGTAAATCCACAATCTTAAGAGTATCTGTTTTAAAATGAGGTGAAGTGAGAATTGCCCACCTGTTCACAATATGAGGATATTTGCACATATTCACAATATGAGGAACTTACTGGGTTCCTTTAGTAGCTGCTGGATTTAGATTAATTTAGCAAGTGCAGAAATCTGAAGAGGTAAGATGCATGGGGCTGTAGAAATACTTTCTTGTCTATTGCCGTGGGTGTGATGTGAATGAATGTTAAAAGTGCATGTCTCAAAAGAGAGACTAAACAAGTTGTTTGGGGGGGAAAAAAACCCTGAAGGGTTTTTAAACACATAGCAGCCACCTTCAGCATAGAATTCCCTAAAGCACAAATGGCTGAAGGCTGTCAGAATAAGCAAAGGAACACGACTCAGCAGGCATCCCTGCAAAGCTAGACAGCTGTCTACATTTGCTCCCCTTCTGAAACAGGACCTGAGCTAGACAGATCCACCGTAACCACCTTTTGTTCTTACATGACTGTAAACAGAGACCAGTTAAATGACTGCCATTTCAGGTGTGAACACCTGAAGTTCAGTCATCAATACCACTCTTCATGTCTGAGAGATAATTAATGACTGTTGAATTAAATATCATCTGAGTGATGATTAAACTGTTGGATTTATATCTCTATATCTGAAATTACTTGCTTTGCACAGCTTAGGGTTGAATTACATACATATTTTTATTTTGTTGTATTATTTCAAGTTCCTTCAGATTTTTATTCTGCCTTATTAAAAAATGATGGCTGAAGCATCCTTTGCTGTTATTAAGAATAGCTAAGAAATTATTTTTTGCTTTTTTCTTCCCTCCAGACTAGTAGTTTACTTTGGTGTCAATTTTTTCCTCCAGACTGGTAGTTTAGTTTGGTGTCAAAGTCCTGCCTATATCTCAAAATTCCATATGCTTTCTGAATGAGGCATAGATGCTACTAGCCAGTGCAACAGAGGTGTGGAAAAAGTTGGGTGTAGTCAGTTCTCTTGATGTGCCCTCAAAAATAGCATCTTCACATCAATGCCTATCTTCAGATTTTAGGCTGAGTAAGATGCCCAGGAGAGAGAAATTGCAGGCCCAGTGTTTGAAGTCAAGGCTTTATTTTCCTGAAGAGAGCCAGAAGACCAAAAAGAAGATAATATAAGAATTTCTTTTCAGGAAGGGCCGATGATTTACTTTACAACCTGAAATTATTTGAAAGAAAGAGCCAAGATAATTTTTAGACCCACCCGTGCCTATACTCTGGAAAGTAGGTTATGAGGAAAAGCGGGAAACAAATACAATTACCACTTCTTTTGCTGATTTTTACATGTTAGAACAAGGTAGAAAATAATCAGCACCTGGCTCCACCACCCACCAATCACAGAATGCACCTTAGGAAATTGTCTCAATACCAGGTTTCACTTCTTGCCTCCTTTTCCCACACTACATGATGGCTTATCTTCAAAGCATTCCCATTTCACTATCTTCAGACAATTCTGTTTTGCAGGTGGAAAGCAGCTTTTTGTTTTTCCTCAGCTTTGATCATTACCATATGGTCGTTCATACGTGCTCAGGGTCTCTTTCCAGGATTGCAATTTATTTTTCTCTAACTGGACCATTTTTCTGACCAATTCTCTGTATGAAAAACTACTCAAAGTGATGTGGTTCTTGGAAGTATTTTGGATTTCAGACAGAAACAGTTGTGTTGTGCCAGGGGCATAGATTAGTGGCCTGGCCTGGGGATGAATGTTACCAGGTAGGAGGCCTTATCTCAGAGGAATGTTAACCTAAGACGCAAATACCCCATAACAGAAAACAAACGGTGTCACAGAAACAAAAATCCAGTTCTTACTGGCGCCTCCTGGGCCTTTTATTCTTTTCCATAGGCATTGCCGTAAAGATTCACAGTCAGTTTTTGAGTGATGTGGTTCTGTGTGCACTATTCTATTGCTGTGTTTTCTGGAGTTTGGAATTTCTTTTTTGGCCAGTAGGCTCAGCGTCCCACATTGGTGCACTTAAATGACCTTCACCATCTCCTGAGGGCATAAAATGGCAATGTAGCCAACTGTCTCATCTGTGATTAGAATTGCTAGTTGTGTCTAGGTTCTTAATTCTTTTGTCTGCAGCATATCACTAATCTAGCAGCACGCTAAATCAAAAAAGTTTTGGTTTTAGGCATCATTTTGATTTTTTTTCTTACCTATTACAGCCCTGCTGTTTGACTTGTCAGCAATGTAAAAAGTTCTCTCAGTCCTGGCAGCTTGGAAATATTCTGTAAAAAAAGTAGGTAATATTGGGAAATGTTGATTTGTTGAAATCATTGTGATTTGGGGAAAAATTCTGGCTGAAGTAACAGTTTTGAAATATTTTGCTGCCTGGGAATGATTTCAGATTAAAACCACTAAACATGCATGAGAGTAGCCAGTAGCAGGAAAATACAGTATCTGGGAAGGTGCAGTTAAGGGTGTGGCACATGCTGCTGCTACAACCCAGGTGAATTCCCTAACTCTTAGGCTACGGAATTCCTCTTTTTTGCTGACACAATACCCAGTTATTTACAGAAATAGGACTGTTCTAGAGAAGTGACTGAAACAAGGAAATAGATACCAATGGGATACTTACTCATCTTGTGTAGGAATGACCCAGGTCTGATTTGAAGCGAGAACTTCAGTTGTGGATCTTCATGTCTCTTAGGAAGCTGCTGTGATTGTTAATGACTGTAGTTTATTTCTATCTCACTATTTTTCTGTTTTTCTTTTCAAGGAACTTCAAAAGCTCCAGGTTTTATTTCCAGGCAAGGTCCTCAGGGATAATATTTCCCCACCCACTTCTAATTAATTTAGAGTATCTTCTTTGCCAGATCACAGACAGAATATGCTGCCTCACAATACTCTGCCAAAACCTTGGCTTAGAAAGAAAAAGAAATCCACTTTCTAATGCCATCTTACTGAAGTGAATTTGTAAACTTTAGCTTTCAGAGCATCAATAGCAATCAGTAAAACTTGCTTCAATTTTAAAGAAGTCCCTGGGCAATAATAACCTGAATCTGAGAATACTTAGTCATGTGACATGGGGTGCATTTGTTTCTCTTGAGGCCAGATTTTGTCTTTGTTATGTGCAAGCGTTTCTGGCCTGGCATCCTGGTTCAGAGACTAAAACATTCTAGCATATCAGGTGGAACAATCCTCTTGCAGTATATATAAGACTGTTCTCACAACCTTCACCTGCAGTGATGCTGATAAAAAGATTTGCAATCTTGCATTCATCCAAATAAGCTCTCCTGCTGTTTCCCTGAGATCTGAGTAGTCTGAGCAAGTTTAAAGGTTTCTTTGTGCTTAATTTAGCAGCTATTAGTCTAGCTTCTTATAGTCTCTCAGAGTGTACTGTGTGTACACTCTGCAGTTTTTTGGGCCCTTCATTCTTAGCATTACAGGTGAAATGTACAAGAACTGGTTTTTAACTCTTTTTGTTTCTTAAATCTTTGTGCAAATACATGATTCATCATGAGCATTTTGATTCCATTTCTTGAAAACCAAGTCCACCTTACCTTAATTCCAAAGCAAAATTTCTCCTTAAAGTAGGTGTAGCTTTCTTTGTCAACAACTTTATTACTGCTAAGAAAATCTCTCCTCTGAAGACAAGCTGAGAGAGTCAGGGCTGCACAGTCTGGAGAAGAGAAGACTTTGGGAATACCTTAGAACAGCCTTTCAATACCCAAAGGGAGCATACAGGAAAGCTGGTGAAGGACTTTTCACATTGATGTGTAATGATTGGACAAAGGGGAATGGCCTCAAACTGACAAAGAGTAGGCTTAGATTGAATATTTGGAAGAAATTCTTTACTCTGAGGGTTGCCCGGAGAGGTTGTGGCTGCCCCATTCCTGGAGGTGTTAAATACCAGACTGGATGGGACTTTGAGCAGCCCGGTCTAGTGAAAGGTGTACCGGCAGGGTTGGAACTAGATGATCTTTAATGTCCCTTCTAACCCAAACCATTCTCTGGTTAGAACACTTTACAGTTATTTGGATCTTATTAAAACATTCCCAGCCCTGATTGAGGTGACTGTCTTTGTTGAAAGAGAGAAAGAACAAACCGTTTTGCAAGCAGTACTACAGATTTTCTCCCAAAATGAACCCATATGGATTGCTAACTCAAATACTCTATGTTAACAGATAGCTAAATGAGAACCTTCTCCCCAGTCAGATAAAGATTTACTTCATAAAAGCTTCTGCAACTTCTTTTGGAAATATTCCCATCTTTGGAGTATGCGCTATGCCACCTGTTTATGTATTTATGAAACGCTGCTCCCTGCGGGACAAGTCTGGGTTGTATGCTTATTTTGATAAAGCACTACTTTAATCTTCAGACACTAAGTAATTACCTCCTGCCAATGAAGTTATGTCCAGAAGTAAAATATATTATGCCTTTTCTCTCTCATTTCAATTTCCCCAAATTAACTGCTTGTTGTAGTGTATTCATGTAGGCAGTACAATGCTATTTCAAAGCTTTTAATAGAATTATAAATGAAGGAGATATCTGGGACTCCACTGAAGACCATCTAACAACTCAGGACAACGTATTCTGACTGTGCATTTGTGGCATGTGTACAGCAGGTGAAGAGTCACTGTGCAAACTGGTGCTGTAAAACAGTGATCATCAGAGCAACAGTGGAGTCTCCTTTGAATGAGTGTTTGTGTGTTTCACTGTTGGTACCTTGCAGATGCTAATCCAGTGATAGGAAGTGATGTTTGCTATCCAGCTAAATAAAGATTGAAATGCTGCTTAATCAAATGAGCTTATGTTCTAATGTTTCCCTAAGGGTGTCCAACTGGTTTGATGTCTGCATACTGTTAGCCAGCTCTTGGTATTCTCTCTACATCCCATCCCTTTTTATCCACAGCTGAGCTGTAATTCCAAGTAGATGCTATTAACTCAATAATAGCTAAGGATACATAAATTATTGTTCGTTTCTGGGATCTTCTGGGATTCTGCTCGGTGAATGGACATCATATTAGCTCCAGCAGGGTGGTTCAGAGTAGTTTCCCAAGACTGATCCTTTCTTGAATAACTGTTCTGGTTAGTCAGTATGTTCAACAGAAAATTTGTAATATATTGCAAAGCGTTTTTAGCTGTGGAATTTCTTATGTTCAAGGGAAAGTAGGATTTCCTGTTGCTATGTGTGTGGCAGCATCATCAAGGTGCTGATGAATACATAGAATGAGCTGGGTTAGTAGAAGTGACTGTTCTTCCTCCAAAAAATGTCTCACTCATCATAAATCTAATTGTAGAACTAAAGGTTGACTTTATACATCTGGAAGCAATAAAAGAAGTGGCCTATACTCTCCAAGTGTCAAGACAAAGGATAGGAGGTGGTGAATGACATCTTAGAAAGCTGAGCAGGGACCCTACTGCACATTGTCCAATCTTTTACATTGCTTTCAGAATGGTACCAGAAAGTATCAGTGATAAGTAAGTTGCTGAGATATTTTTTATGCCATCTGGCATAGAAGACTATGACTCTGACCTCACATCTTCAAAATCATTCTCCAAAGACCAAATCTGGATGTATTGCCAACATGTCTACGTGCTGAATTTAGGATGGAACCTAGATGAAGTGATTATTACAAACCTGCATGCCCAGAAGCTAGAACTTACTCTTCTAGCTGATCAATTGGTGAAATAGAGTTTAGGAGATTACAAGAGAGTTAAGAGTGCCTACATTACAAAAAACAAAACTTATCTCCTCTGCAACCTCCACATTCTCAGAATGTCCAGGCAAAGGACATATGTGGCAGTTCACTATGCTTAAAGTTCCTTCGGGCATCAAACATTTTCCACCTCATCACACTCACAGAGGTTTAACAAGTCTTTGGTGAACTTAAATAATAAGAAATACAAGTCTTGAGGGACCTGGAATCAATCACAGCCAACCATGGCTATATATTCTGCTGTTTTCTACAAAACTATCTGCTGTAAATGCAGATTCAGCATAAAGGAAAAACAAAAAGAAACCAAACAAAAAAAAAAAAAAAATCACACCAACTACCATGGAGGATAATGTGTGAGAGTAAAATTGGAAAAATTAAACATGCCACCAAGTGTCCTAACCATGGTATTGGCAATGGGACGTAATTTTTAAGAGAAACTGCCTAGTGGATCTAGAAAGTAAGCGCTGCTTAACCCCATGTATAAAGGCAGAAAACAGGACTGTTAACTCCATTATGAAAATAGGATAGGAACCTCTGTGACTACAGATCTGACAATCAAGGTCCTCTTTGGACTTCTTTTAACAGAAGCAGGCAAGGGGGTTTTTTTTCAACATAAAAATACTAATAAATTCTGCCCCAGCATCCCATCACTTTCTGTGGCCATTTTCTGTTGATTCAAAAGTAACCCTGTCTACCTTCATTCCCCAAAAGCCAAATTATATGCTGAAGGCAAATGTAAATCTGGCCCCTGCAGGTAAACAGCTGGCAGCATTAAAGTATTTAAAACATGGTACAAAAAAGATATATGGAAATGCCGTCTCCTTTCAAGGCTCTGCTACAGATACAAGAAGTTAACCCTCAAAGATACAAATCACAAGTTTTAGCTTTGAATAACAGGATCACTTATATCCTGTCATCAAGTCCCACTTACACACTTGTGAGTTGCTAGCATAAAATATTTTATTCCTTGTGGTCATTATTTCAAATGCTACTCCAGAATGGTTTATCTTCAAAACTCTAGTCTTATTTACAGACTAGTTTTATTTATAACCAGTTTATACAACTTTCCACTTAGGTGCTTTAACCAAGATTCCCTCTCTGGTAAGGGCTTTCTGAATTAAAATACCTAATCAGATTCGTTTCTAGGATTTGATTACAAACTAAGCACATCAAACTCTTTCTTTAATCTCTTCTCAGGCCAATGGCTTGTCATTTGCCAAATCCTTTTGGTAGCCATTGCTTTAATTTCTTTTATGCATAAATCATGCCCAATGCAAAGTCAAAACATAACTTAGAATGGGAATTGTAATTGGTTGTTGTCATTGAGCTGATGAAACATGTTTCTGCCACAAAGTGCAGTTAACCCTAACCAGCATTTGCTTAAGTATGAAAGATCACAGCCTAAGAATTTTCTCAGAAGTAGATGTCGTAAATTTGGCAGTGACTTGCAAATCATATTCTGAAGTGGGGAGTCTGTAATACCAGTCTGGTCAATCTATTAAATGGAGACACTGAAAATTTTCAGCTAAAAACT
This sequence comes from Fringilla coelebs, assembly GCF_963513975.1. Taxonomy (NCBI): domain Eukaryota; kingdom Metazoa; phylum Chordata; class Aves; order Passeriformes; family Fringillidae; genus Fringilla; species Fringilla coelebs. The sequence continues at coordinate 16,899,382 of NC_140031.1, forward strand.
GGGAAAAATAAATTGCTGCTCTGATTTTTATGGTTGTTTTCTTTTTGCTTCTTAAGGAAGTAATTTGTAACTCATTAACAAGTTGCAATCAAACATGGAATTGATTGAGTAGTTTTTAACTGCCTTCTGATGGCACTGAAGTATTTTGGGTTTAATAGTTTTATTTCAATGTGTGAGTCATGTCCAGAGGCTAGAACAAATAGATACATACATAAATAAAACAGATAGCCATTTAGAGCATTGAAAGTACTGAGGGTAGGTCTCCATTTTCACTTTCTTTATTGAGTTGGTTTTTTTTTCCAATAAAATTCTATCATCTCTTGGCCTGAAAGTGTTGTCACCTCGCTCTACAAACTTTGTCTTATAAACTTCAAAACAACAAGTAGAGAGTCAACTGAATATAGTCAATAAATAACAAATGGGAGTTGTTTTCCTACTAGAACAGTGCCAGTGGTGATGATTGGTCTGCTAGTATTTACTTTCCATTTGCAACACAGTTTGCCAATCTGATGCTTATTTGTTTGTAGTCACAAATAAGATAGATGAAGGAGAAAGGGAAGTTATTCATCAGGAGTGCAAACTGCAATGTGACAGGAGTCAATGTATATCAGGATCGCAACTGTTGAAACAAATGCTGATTTGCTAGGCCCAAATTGTTTAGGAAAGGCAAAGTGTTAAGATACTCCTTTGATAGCTTTATTGTTCAGGTCCTTATTTAAGGGCTGAAGAAAGAAATATGCATTATAAAAAGTATAAACTTCACTTGAAAGCATACTTCCTTAATCACTTAACTACAACTTAGACCTAAGAACACCACCATAACTAAATATGTAGGTTTCAGTGAAGTTAATATTAACAATGCAGTTAAGACATCAAGCTGCCTGTTTCCAGTGGATAAAAGGCTTTACTTGCCTCCACAACAGTAGCAATAACTTTGTTCTAAAAGTAGCCAAATACGTAAGCAAAGTAAATTTTCATCAAATTTTCATTCCAATCCAGGCAAAGTTCCATTTTTGTCAAACTGCCAAACAGTATGTGAGCTTTAGCTTTAGAAATTCCAAAGTGCTGTGACAAAATTTAGTCTTAGAAATTATTAGTTTTCAAAAACTGATAACAGTAATATCCTGAACAGATTACTATGTACTACATAGCTATTTTAATTACCTGGTTTACTTTACAGTTTCTAGGAACTTAAAATGCACTGCCATATAATTTCTTGAGGTAGTTTTTTAACAGAAGGAGCTGCCAGGTGATATACACATAGGTATATATTATAGTTTGGATAAGGGAAGGGACGAGGAACATGGGTGAATGATTAGATTTGATAATCTTGAAAGTCTTTTCCAACCTAAACAATTCTATTAATTGCTGAGACTTGGCTGTGTCCACAAGACATTCCATTCCATGCTGGCATTGAAGTTGATTTGGAAACTACCTCTCAATCAGATGGCAATCAGATGGCAATCAGATGGCACACTTTTGTTTTGTGTGTCCATGTTTTCAAAATTGTATCAAGAAATCAAATGATTGCTTATCACAGATGTATTAAACCTGCATGTTTCAAAGTTTCATGGTGCTGACGCTAGAAACTTTGGGAGACAAAGAGAAAGAAATGTGTGATGAAGTAGGCATGCACAGATAAATAATTTTTAACTGAATTGCAGGGGCTGTTTTTTGCCACAAAATGGTGGGTTAGAATGTTTCAGTGAAGAGGAAATGAATGCTCCATACACAGGAAGACCTGTTGGAGGGAGATTAATTATCTGAGTTGTCAGAAATAACAACCCTTGACTATCATATGAAATAGCAGCATACAAACAATGGAAATAAAAAGATAAGAATAAAATGGCAGTGTGTTAGCTAACCAATCCTCAGTGCTCTGCCAAAATCCCTATTGTCATTAAGGGCAAGCTGAAGGATTCCAGAAGTGAGACAAAACTGTGCAGATGAAATCCTCAAAAGAGGGCATGACTGGCTGTTCATTGTTGAATGATGAAGTTGCTGCTGTGTTTTTGAACATGGTATCTTAAAGAGCATTCATAACTGGTAGACCAAGAGAAAGTGTATTCATCTTGTTGCCTTTACACCGTCTGCCAAGATAGATGGCCTAAGCCATCGAGACAGCCCTGCCTTTCAAAACACCAGCAAGCATTCTTTTCTTTATGTGTTTAGTGTGTGATTAAAACTGAGTTGTTGGTACTATGGGCCATGATAACTTCTCAAGCCCCATACCAGAAAAAGATAGAATGATGCTGTAGTGAAAAACAGACCCCGTGAGTGCCTTCTCCATAGCAAGGAGCAAGACCCGTGGTAAACCAGTGAATACAAAAGGCAGTGTTAACTCAGCTGAGCACTGCCTGTCACTTGTGTTCTTGTCCACCTGGTGTTTTTTATTGTTGGGTGTATCTGATGCCTTTGTCATGAGTTATGGCAGAAGCTTATGGCAAGAAAAAGTGTCCTAAATTAACCAGGCAAGGATCAGTCTCTAAATGTATTTAATTCTTAATGTGAAAGAATCTACATGCCAGTCAACATTATTGTTGTAAAATTCTTGTCAGGTGAACAAGATTAAGAAAAGGTCCATGGCAAAGACCATTCCCATAAAAGGAGGAATTCATCAATAGCTCTAGGCTGAGCAAAATCCCTCTAGGCTGAGCAAACTCATAAGGTAGGGTGCCTCTTACCCAGGAGACTGTTCCCAGCAGAGCTGTATAAAGCTTGCTCAGTCTTTGTCATTGTGCCTCAAATGGAGGCTGTAACCTCATAGGGGTCTGCAAGAACTGAGGAGACATGTCACACATTTCCATAGACTTGGGGTCTTTTAAGGCCCCAAGTCTTTGGAATGTTTCAGCCAGGTGCTGTGCATTGTGCAATAGCCATCTCCGGGGAGTTCAGTGGCTGTCCCAGAGCTTGCACAGAGGAGCATTAAGCAACATACACTTCACATTAGGGAGTCAGAAGGTAATGGGTATTTTCTACACTCCAATGTATAACAAAAAATTATCCTCATCCTGATATTATCTGTTTAATGAATAGTCTGTTCTCTTATTGTTTTTTTCAATACTGTTTTTTAAAGCCTCCATTGCCTGACATACTTACGCTCATGAGTCTACTATAAAACTTCCTGTTGAATGCCTTGCCACTGTACAACACCATTGCAAGGAAGAGCTTGTGATGGTTTCTGGAATTAAAATCCACTTCCTCAGAAATAAATCAAAGTGCTGCTAAAGAAGTCTCAACAAATGCTCTTAGTCTTTGGACTGGCAACATGTGAGTAACAATTAAAGCAGGCATGATTACTCAGTGGGAAGATGTACAATGCTCACAAAATAAAATACCGTTGGGCAGGGAGAAGCATATTTCTTTGACATACTCTGAAAAAAAGTTACATATAATTCAGGTCTATTATTTTATGCTGCTATACTACTACATTACTGCTGTACTGCAGATAAGTTGTGATTTCTAAATAAGGCACTAATTGAAACCTGTGTGTAGAATATGAATCCTGTGTGGACTCTTGAAGACATCGCATCTCCACTACAGAGACACAGAGAATTCCACTTTACGAAGAGAATAATGTCAGTTTACTCTTCTATTAGAAAATACGTCCAATGTGAAAATTGAAGTATTGTTGTAGCTCCTGGCTCCTGTAATGCAATATACAGCAGTGGCTCTGAAACCCCAGTTGTTGTAGCTCTGAGTTGTCTTTCTTTTATTACTTTGCACAAGCTCTCTCCTAGAACTGCAAGGAGAGGAGGGGTTAGAAATGTAAACAAAAAATGAAGTGGTTGAGGATACCTATACAGATACATCCATTTTCAAGTCCAGACTTCAGTTTTGACTCTCAGTGTTAGACAGACTCTGCTGGTTTTTGTGCATTTTGTGGTCCACAGCTCCTCTTTGTATCACTGTTGCAGTGGAATAACAGAAAATGTAACTATTTCTATATTAGCTAAGAAAGACTATGTAAGACCTCTAAAATAGAATTTACAATACAAATAAATCAATTGAAAGTATTACCAGCAAAATTAAATTGGAACTAAGAATTCCAAAGAGCCCATAAAGTAAAGCAGTCTATGAAAAATCACAAATATTTTTTAAGATCTGATAGTAAAAGGATGTTAAAGTCCAGCTGAGTATATGATAGGAGAAATTTAGAACTCTATTAGATATTCTGTGTATTGTCTTCTTGCCTCTTTTGGGTGCTGGCTTTGAAATAACAGTCTTATTTGACTGTATACATCTCTGTAAATCAAGGAAACCCTAAGGTTCATAAAGATAAAATAAACCACCCTACTCTATTCCATACTCCCCAAAATACTTCACAGCAGATCAAAATGGTCTCATAATAAATTTCAAAATGCCAAATTTGTTTGTAAGTTGATCTAGATTTTTCCAGCAAAATTAAACTCTTTTCCCCAGAGTTCTTTTATACCCAAGCCTCTGCTTGGGTATAAAAGCAGGTAAGAGGTCCTCTAGATCAGTTACTCATTATGTAACCTCATGCAACACGGATGAATAGGTACCCTAATTTTTTTCAACCTCCAAGCATTGCAAGCAAGCCTTTCAGAGAAACAGACAGCACATGAATAATTTTATTCTTTTCATTGGCAGACTCATGACTTTCATTTTTCTGTTGAACTCTGAGGTTGTAAGAAAAATTCAGTTTCCCTTTCTTTATACTGTGTGTATATGAATGTCAGGGATCAGACTTCCTTTGAGCTTTTCAACAAAGAATGAAATGTTATTAGAACATATTGCCCTAAGAATCATTGCAAGAACATGATGATCCCCAATAGAAATGAGTATTAATGGTATTGCAATGTTTCTAAATATTTTCTTCTGCCAAAAGTTTACTTATGTTTTCCTGATACTGACATGGAAAACATTGTTGAATTTAATAAATACCTACATTAGATGTTAAACTTACCCTCATTTTCACTTACTCATCTGTGAGTTGGTCTTTTCCAAGGAATGACTGCTGGCAATTGTTTAATACATCAGTTATTCCAGTATTATACATTAGATAATAACTTCACCTTATCAGGAAAACACATTTCTGAATCTCTTGATACACTGAAGGGTGGTAATTGGAAATTTTTTTTGGAAACACTAGAAGGAGACTGAGAATAAAGTAGTAATTTAGTTCTTTCCAAGCTATTTTTGTGCTTTTGGAAAAGTAGTGTGGGTTTCAACAGATCATTTAGGTTAAAGCAAGATCCTTTTAGTCACAGATTACAGCTTTAGATTAAATAATTTTATTATTTTAAGACAAATGTGTCTGAACTCTGCATATGTAGAAATACTAAATAAAAAGGAATCAACAAAAGACAGAGGCAGGAATGTCATGAACTTTTTTTGCCAAACTTGGAATTTCTAGTTGCTTTTTATTAATGCAACACAGATCCAGGAAGGATAAACTGGTGGAAATGGATCATAATGGTCATAACAAACCCAGAAGAATACTGAAGAGTGGCTAGAATATTGCCCAGTGAAAAAGGACCTGGGGGTGCTGGTGACAGCAGCTGAGCACGAGCCAGGCTGTGCCCAGGTGGGCAGGAAGGGCAATGGCATCCTGGCCTGGATCAGCAATGGTGTGGGCAGCAGGGCCAGGGCAGGGATTGTCCCCCTGTGCTGGGCACTGCTGAGGCCACACCTCGAGTGCTGTGTCCAGCTCTGGGCCCTCCCTGCAGGAAAGGCCCTGAGGGGCTGGAGAGAGTCCAGAGAAGGGCAGTGGAGCTGGGGCAGGGTCTGGAGCACAAGTCCTGTGAGCAGCAGCTGAGGGAGCTGGGGGTGTTTGTCCTGCAGAAAAGGAGGCTCAGGGGAGACATTATCACTCTACAACTGCCTGAATGGGGGCTGTGTCCAGGTGGGGTTGGCCTCCTCTCCCAAGTCATAGGTGATAGAATGAGAGGAAATGGCCTCAAGCTGTGCCAGGGGAGGTTTAAATAGAAATTTAGGAAAAATTTCTTTGAGAGAATTTTCAAGAATTGTGTCAAGCTACTCAGGGAAGTTACCCTACCTGGAGGTATTAAAAGGCATGTAGATATGGCACTTGGGAACATGGTTTGGTGTTAGACTTGGCCATGCTGGGCTAACACTTGGACTCATAACCACCATGTGAAGCTGATGGCGGGGGCGGGGGGGGTGGTCCCTACCTGGTTTTTTTGAGCCAGGAATTTTCATGGAAATTTAGCAAGAATATTGTTTCCAAAATTAGTTATATACTGCGATCCCGTAGGATTTCACAGAAGTACCACTTAAGACTGTGCATCAGGAAGGTCTTGTGGCCTTAATTAGCATAGCCTAGTAGGCACAAACATGTCCCAAACCTCATGTTTGACTTATGCCTATAAAAAAAGATTAAGCTGCAAAGAAATACAACTCCAATAACTGAAAGGAAAAGCACTGGAGCTTAAACCCCTTGGTAGATGATGAAAGGCTTGAATGGAAATGGAGATGAGAGAAGACCAGGGCAATTCGCAGTACTAAAGTAGTTACAGCTATGGAAAGGTGTGACATAATGTGAGTATAGATGCCATAAGGGCTATAAACAGATCAGTTATCCTTAACTGGGAACACAAACCAGACAGGAAAACAAACAAAAAAAAAATAGAACAACAGGCAGGAAAATAGAGTAGGAAAAGGACATGGGCGATAAAGGTAGAAAAAAAAGAGAAAAAGAAAGGTAGGAGACAAATCTTGTTTACAAGGAGGCAACTGATAACAGTTTATTTTTCAGTCTGGAGTGGGGAGGCAGTTTGAAGGGGGGGGAGTATGGTTAAGAGTGTGCATGGGAAAAGGAACTGAAGAGAGATATTTAGGGGAGACATTTTAAGGTCATTCGTTCCTGTATATTGGCAGTAATCCATTGTGGAGAACAGACAGCTACTGTAGTTGTTAGTAAAGATAAATGTCATTGAATTATAGATGAACATAATGGAAAACTTCATGTCTAGCCATTGTGTAAAATTAGGAGTGGGACATACTGGCTGTGTGGGCTTGGTAAATGCCAGGTGCATGGGTGAGTCGTGAGCATTGGGAAAGAGTGTCTTATTCAAGTGGTCTATTCAGTTCTTACACCAGCACTGTAATGTCATTATTTTTTTTAATGCTCTGTCTGCTGAGTACAAGCCAAAGAATAGTAAACACTAAGTGCCTTAGTGACTATCTCAGCACGTCCATATGTTTCTGCTTGCATGTTCAGTGCAGTGGCAGAGAGGAAATGACTCACCTTTAATGTGGTGATTGTTCATAAAGGCCTCTGTAATGACACCTGCTAACTACATGACATGACACTGCACTGGGTCACAATGCACAACATGCTATCCAGCCTCAACCAGTCATTCTGAGATTACAACTGAATAAGTATTAAAGTCTTAATCTCTTCTGACATACAAAATTTTCTTTACCTAAAATGAATATTTTTGCATATATATGGATGTTTACTTGCCAGTAGTCTGGAAAAAGTCATAGTGGAGGTGTTTCTCCCTCTATGCCTGTGCCATACAGCTGTTACTTTCTAAGTACGGTTTTCAGCCTGTTCTCATCTTTGGCTGTTTCCCCCTCACACTATTCTTTATATCACACACTCTTTGTCCTTCTGCATGTATGTTTGAGAATGACACAGCCACTTTTCCAGGAAGGTGATTCTTCCGTCATATTCATTAAATGTGTTAGTACCCCATTTGCTGCAGATTGTACTGCCTTAATATAGAATTCAGTTGACAAATGTTACCATGAGTTGCACCTTAAGTGAAAAATGACCAATTGAAACAATTGGCCTACGCAGGCAGGAGATTGATAAAGAGCAGTTGGAGAATGAACTACACACAGCTAGCCATTAAAGGCAGAATCCTATAAAAAAATGAAGGCTTGTTATATACAAACATAGCTTAAGAACCCAAACATATTGAAACATACTAGCAGCATACTTAAAGCAGTAACTGAAAAGCTGTTATATTTTCTAGTGCAGTTTCTGCATGTTTAAGTAAAATACATCTGGTTTAACAGTAGCTAGTAGGGAGAAACAAGGAGTAACCTAGATTGCATTAGTGAAAAAATCCTCTTGAATTCCTTTAAAATAAAAACCCTACAAGCTAAATTATATCATTTCCTTTTGCTGTAACAGCGCAGAGAGCGAATTACAAATGGTGTTCAGGAGTGGATAGCTTAGAGGAAGTTATGTCTCCCTCTCTAACATTCAAAGTGAAATATCTGGTAGATATTTCCAAGGTGCATCTACCAGGTTAGGATACGAGTAAATATTCCCTGCAGACTGATATGGGCCGCCTCCTCCTGATACTCCTTCCTCCTGGGGACAGAACAGTCCCCTCCCGTGTTTAAGACTTGAAATCATTTTACTTTGCAGCTCCTCCCTCGCCATTTCTGCTTGGCTTCAATTCTGCTTGAAAGTGAGAAAGGGGACAGTGGTATGTGATTTGGGTAGAGGCACACATCTCCCATTAATCTCACTCTTTGATTTATGATAGAAACAAATCCACTGTCCCTGTGTCTGTGATTGTCAGATATTCAAATATCACATGTGGAAAAGGAACATAAGGGGTTTCTACAACATAGAAAAGTGAGCACTACAATGATATTATTATAGCAAAAAGGGGGAGGTGGTGGGAGAGAGGTGCCACCTCAGTATAGGGAAATTCCTTATCTACAAGTTACTGCAAGCTAGAAGACTATCCAAGGAGCTACCGCTATATGTTTCATATAATCTTCCCAAGACATTTGCTGTCAGAGACAGTTGAGATGCACTGTTGCTTTTACATGCTATGTCTATTCTTTATACTCACAGATCTAGTTTCTCAGACCTGGATTTTGCCTCCACAATAGTTACCTCCCTCTGAAAACCACACCCTCCCCAATATGATCCTCAGGATGCAATCCCTAGGAACTCAAGCAAAGAGGCCTCTTTCCTTCCAGCCAGGCCCATCCCCTCGTATCAGAGGAACACAGCCACTTGGCTCCAGTTCCAACATATATTATCACTTATTCCTGACATGAACACTTCACAATCTGTGCCACTTTCCGGCCACTCAGCCACCCTCTGCTTCTATGATTCAACTTCTGAAGGTTGCCGCCAGCCTGAACGCCTCCTCCATGACAGCTACACAGTGTGTCCAACACGCTGTAGGAACTACCCAGGGAAGAGTAAGGTTCACATCTGAGCCATGGACAACTCCCGCATCTTGCACAACACACCCAACTGAATTAAAATTGGCAAAAAATCACCTGCAAATGAAGGCAAGCATGAATGTACAGATCTAATCTACACTAAGGAAAATACAGCTCACTCCAAACCAGACCAACATGGAAGAGAGTACTTCATTTCATGGAGTACTCTGGCCACAGAAGACAAACACACCTGCTATTTCCGACCTTCTTGCATAAGCATTCTGAAGTTCCACCACAGAAGACACCCCTGCCACATTCTTTCCCAACCACCTAAATGTTGGCCTGCACCTAAAAAAGCTCCACACTGGGCTGCATCCTGCCCTTTGTGCTGCCCCACCTACTGGTGCTAACATAAGAGCTGCTCCCAAACCAGAAGAACCTGGCATGGCAGGGGTTAATGGGGTGATGGGGAGGGGAGGGTGAGACTAAAGAAAATAGCCCGACACTCTTCCCAGCTTGTTTGATGGAGATGCGACCTGGCAGCATTGAAAAGCTTCAAGATTAATGGAGAAAAGGCGGAATCTGACAGCTTTTCCGCTGGTTTCACTCCTCCTGGGTGGGCCGATTGCTCTTGAATGTCACTTGCTACTTAATCTTGTGTATCTGAAACAGACTGATGTGTTTGGGGAGCCCTGCTTGCTCTGTATAGACATCAATTGGCAAGGCAGATAAAAGGAAACTGCATTGAATTACTCTCTTATGCCTTTTATAGAGCACTTTCTGACTACAAAATAATTAGTAGCCTCATCCAACAAAACCCATCGTGGCTAGGGTGCTCGTTAAACACCAGAAGTGAGGAGGAGAAAGTATTGCTTACTCTCTTCCAGCTCCTTCCTACAGCTACCATCAAAGCAAGACATGTTTATACTCAAATGAAAACATCTGTAGTTAATACTGTCATTTAATATCACCTCACTGTCTGTGGGATGCTTGCATTGATTTTTTTTTTTTCTGGATGATTATTTCTGTTTGCACATTATCACTGCAGAGTTAACAATTTATGTGTTACATTCTCTCTCTGCAGAGCAGAAAACCCTTAAGTACTCTTTAAAAATGTAATACATCTCCCACTCAGTGAACATGATACATTTTCTCTTGCAGTATATAAAGGAGGGCATGGGAGACTAAAACGTCAGGGGTTTTTTCATCCATCTGCGATGAAATCAGATGGTAACTGTCTTGCAAAGGACATTTTATTCTTTTTTTAATCCCAGAATATCAAGTCAAGTTCTTCTATGTCTTTCACCCATATCATACCATTTACAGCAACCTAGATATAGTAACAAAATTTAAAAAAACAGCTTCTGATAGTTTGTAAGATTTGCTTCATGTCCCAAACTGATTTGCATGCTATAAATCTGAGTTTGTCCCTATTTGTTACTAAAACTTCATTTGGAGCTATACTAGTGGTATAGCACAAAGCTGACATTGCTGTTCAAGTTTGCAGTACACAACACAGGCAAAACTCTGGCACTGTGTGAACCAGTGAACCATTTTAACTTTTTAGGCATCTAAATATTTAGGAGTGCTTTGTTGCCAAATTACCTTCTGCCCTTTGATAGACAATGGTCTGAAATAGATGCACTGAGCCAATTTGACACAGGATGTATCTGTCATAAAATTCTATTTTTTCCTTTTCAAACAACAGAAATAATCACAGTTTAGTCTTAAAACTGTGGATTGTGTCACACCACCTTCTAAGTAAGGAAAAGTATCCCAGATTAAACATCAGCACCACCACTGTATTTCAATGGGCACCTAAAAAACAGTTAATAGGAGATGACTGTGCCTTCAGCAATTACATAGACCTGTTCAGTTGGCGGTGGGAGGAAAATAGCTCTATTCTGTGCAGTTTTTTACAATATTTCTCCTCAGACCTAAGTGGCCCTTTATAGAAAGAAAATGTGATTTTACACATACACTTGTAACAAGGTGGGGGAATAGCAGCCATTTCAGTGAGGGTTTTTTCATCCATCTAATTTCCATGCCTTTATTAGGACTATATGAGACATAAACTGAACAATTAATCACTAAAGGGAAATCACTAAACTCTGCATTATATTTATTTACTGCGGTTTTTTAATAGGGGAATCTGAAGACACAACTGTTTTTAAGCAAGCAGCCGTTATTTTCTGATTTTTTCTGTTTCAGCTGCACAGGACTACTGAAAGTATAACATCTAATTTAAACAATCTTTAAAAATTCTATAAGTTGTTTGAGAAATTAAAATTAGTAAAAACTTCATAAAGTCCAACTGTTGATTTTTTTTAATGTTGGGCTAATGATTGTGTTTTAATAAATGAAGCATAATTACACATTTAGAGTAAAAATCAAATCAGTATATGTTTTCCCATACTGACATTTCAAAGTTCAGATTAATTCTCTACTCTAGGTTTGTTGCATACATTTCTCAAACTTAAACCTCTAACAAACTTTGCAAAAAAGGTAAAAAGAGCAACCAAACTTAGTTATGGTAATTTATAGAAAATGGATCCCATATCAGGTATGTGTTCACTTTATAAAGATTCAGGAGTGAACAAAGAAACGCTAATGAGAAAGAGGCGATTAGAACCTTTTGGCAATATGGTGAAAAACAAGCAGCATGACATCCTAGAAACTAAAAGGTCTTCACATCATTTCCCTTCCCCCTTCCCCAGAAGGACGGCATTTGCATTGTTAAAAAATACACAGGACTTTAAAGATATTTACTATATTTTGTTGAAGGCTCTTAAACAAAATTCTCTCTGCAAATGTAGTCCAGCCAAATTTATATGTTATTGGTCAGAATAAATCTTAGTCTTTCTATATTTGGCCTTGTTTACTAAACATTTTTAAGATTTTTAAGAACCCTGATCAAATTCTACACGCACATTTAACTTCACCAGTTAAGTTCATGAGACCTGGCAGAAATGAAGGTGAGCCTGTGTGAAATTGCTTACAGGACCCAGCTCTTACAAGTAAAACAACCTGAAACAAGCTATTCCATTATTTTTAAGGATTAAGGCATGAGAATCACTGTTAATTATGTGCATATCCTTTATCTGTAAAATTTATCTCTTATTAACATCATACCAGTGTTTTAACAAAGTAGGGGATGCAGTCAAACCTTAGGTAATTCATACAAAATGTCTTTACAGTTTGTTGTCACATTTGGCCTCAAAATGGAATTTCTTATCTAAAGATTCTTAGTGCAACATGTTGCAGCCATGCTTTGATTTGCAGCCTAGTTCAAACTACTTGAAATCATGGGTCACTAGCACAATACACCACTGCACTCTCTGTGAGTCCTCTTCCCTGCTATTTTGGTGCAGTGTTAGTTCCTACTTCCTAGCAGGATCCGGGCGCAGTGTCTGGTAAGCCACTGATGTGTGCAGATACACACACACAGGTGCATAAAACAAAAACCTTTGTAATAGCTTTGTTTTCCTTCTGCTGCCATTCCACATGAAGATGCAATCCCAAACCAAGAATTCCGGGATGAAGCTCACTGGTGGTGAGCTTAAATGGCAGACAAAACAAAGTCTGATCTGTTTAGACTTTTATAGTACTACAGAAAAAACAAGAGGCTTCCAAGGCCGAGTTAGGCTTCACAGTGACACAGCCAAGGGCAACAGAGATGTTGTCTGGAATTGTACTGTCAAATAGAAGGAGGCCTCCACATGCACCTCACTGCCCTTGTGCCCCTCACTCCACTGCCCAGCACAGATGTGACATCCTGGCAATTGTTGTTTCCTGTAAAGAAAAAACATCACCATTTTTTTCAGCCCCACTGCTCTATATTGAAACCCATGTTTTAAAAGCTGGTTTCAAACTCCTGAAGGTTGATAAATCTAAAGGTAGAACTTGTACTGTTGCAAACACCTTTGGCTATTATTCTGACCTGGAAACTGTCAGAGTGGGATGACTTAAGGATCCTGTCCTATCCCTCCAATTCCAGTTTCATTATGTCATAGTGAGATGAGAAGGTGACAAAGTGATCATGGTGCAAGAACTACTTGATCTTTTTCCTAATAGGATTATGCAGTTATGAAGACATAGAGCATACTCATAGCATGGTGTTTTACAAAGATAGGACAATATTGTAGTCAATAAAATTTTTTCTCAAAACTACTTCATTGCAAGAATTCCACAAGAAAACCTCTTCCTTTGCAAAATGGGCCAAAATTCCATTTTCTAGACATTTTCGTGTCCCCAAAATATTATTTTTCCCTTTGCTTCATCCTCATAAACTTGTTAATATTTATTTCAACTAAACAGTTTAAAATGCGTTAGCTTTTTCCAGGGGTTCCAAGGCAATATTGTTCCCTAACATTTAAAAAAAAAATGAAAGGTATCATTACAAGTGTAGGAGGAAAATGCAGTCCTGGCTGAAAACGCATGCTACAGCCAAGACACAGCCCCACACCAGCACAGATGGGCTGCAGGGTCCCGGACAAGACCTGGAGCTGAGAAATCCCCAAGTGGTGCCCTCCAGGCTCCTCATGCTGCCCGTGCGACAGAAGGCAGGGAAGGGAACCAGGGCTTAGGGAAAGGTGTGGGCACGTTTGGCCCTCATTCAGCACGAGAGAAAGCAACACCACGGCAACATCTCTCATCCTCCAAGCAGGGGACGGACAGTCCTTGTGGGAAATCCAGTCTGCTGGAGTGGGACAGCATGGAGGTGCTGGGTTTGGGGGGAAACAGTTGCTGTGGCCCATTTGTGTGGTTGCTAAAATGGAGAATGGGCCCGTGTGGGTCTGTCAAAGGAAAGAGTAAAAACTCTTTACTTTTAGTAAAAACTCTAAAAGGGTAGGAAAGGGGCTCAAGCAGAAAAGCTGTTCGTCACCAAGCACCCCTTTAGTTTTTGTGACACAAGCCAAAATGTCACTTAGTTCCATTTATGTGAGAGAGTACTGAGACAATTAACAGGTTTCCATACACAAGCATTTATGTAGATATTTTAAAAACTAAGTAAGCTATATATAATTGTCCTAAGATATAATATTTTTTGTCAAGATTTGGACAAAGTGGGAAGATGACCAGGACTCTGAAACGCTGGATTTTTTGCAAAACCACCCTCCTGCCCCCATAACTCCTAAGGCTGGGATTTTTTCTGTCATCCTTTCATAGGGCCCCAGCCTATACCCAAGGTCTTGGATCCCGTGGTGTTGTTCTGGAAATAGAAATTAAACCTCCTTTCTCATGACTGCCAGGGAAGCAGGGCTCTTGCAGCCAGTTTCAGGAGCCCTTGCCCAGGTCCCGTAGCTGCTGTGCTCCTTTTGAGCCCAGCATGAGCTCCAATATGCTTTACTCTGCTCCTGGCTGCACTCAGATGGTCACTTTCCAACCCCCTGCTGCCTGACTCCATGGAGGAGTAGAGGGAGCATGCCTTGGAATTCAATTACCTCCTCCCCATGGGGAAAGGATAGGAGGTAAGAGGCAAGTCAGAAGACAGAAAACAAAAGGTTGAGCAACTGCCTGCAGCAAAATAGGGAATTCCACGAGGGAATGCTGAATTTGGTGGCACCCTGATGAAATGCCAAATTGCATAGCCATTGCCTTGCTGAGCGCAGGGGCCTGGAGCCTTGGGGAACAGGACTAAGATAAATTGGATCAATTCACACAAGTTAGAGGCATTGTTTCAGATTCTCATTGGAGTCATGCACACGACATTGCAAGGGATTACACCATATATTTTTAAGTTCTTCTTCAAAACTAAAAGGGTTGTTTGTTTATTTTCCCCTCTGAACAAAATTGTAAATTCCATTGCTATGAAATACATGGAGCTATTTTAACAAATCGTTGCTGCACATAAACTATTGCCAGTCATCTAATGGATTATTGATGGTATTTTAATTAGGCTGGCCACTTTACTGAGACCGACTGTCAGTGAATCATATCTTGACTAATTTTAAAATCCTTAACTCATTAACCTCCTTCTCCTCTCCTCTCTTACTTTGCATCTGTATTTTATATATATATATATGTACTTACTACAGCTACATATCTTTTTCACATTAGATTAATTTTACTGATACATCAGCCCGGGGTCCAGCAGGAGCCATCTGCAATGCTGGTTCAAAAACGCCTCCCACTGCAAAGCTGTGATGCAGTGAAAACTCCCAGTCTAGTTTTCTGAAGTGTTGCTGGGTAATGCTGCGGCCACAGGCCTTGTCCCTTCTGCAGCTAGTGTGAAGCCAGCGTGTATTTCACACTGTGTGTTGTGATCAGTGTGTGACAGAAATGTCCTGGTGCACACCAAATCAGGTGAATGAGATGGGGGTGATCTCATTCTTACTTCTGAGACTACTGAGACAGGCTGCTGCAAGTGCTTCTGTTCCTAAGATGGTCTGTGAAAAGACATTTATCTGTCTTATCCAGAGGGAAAAAGAGCTTCCTACTGCTCAAGGGTACCTTCCCCAAAGTAGGAAGTAGTGTCATGTCAGAGACTGGACATCAACATCAGGTTTTATAATGAAGCTTTTTTCTTACTGTGCACTGTGAAAGCATGTGAGCTGCAGCCACACCCGAGGGGACATGAAGGACAGAATAAAATGTATGGGATATTTAACACACTGGAAGGATCATCTCCCTGTTTTCACTTGTAAACCCTAGCTGGAAATGCTTAATCTGAGACAGAGATACCCATTTCTCAACACTTTTCTGTTAGTTTTACAGTTTTAGAAAAGAACTTGGTTATTCTTTTCTCAGTCCCTGAGTAATCTTAGAGGTACCTACCTACCTACCTGATGAAGTGCCTCTTTCCCTTTATCTTGTTGCAGAGTTTTCACAATCAGCTTCATTCACTTTTCTTCATGATTCATGTTGTTTTATCTCCCAGGAGCAGAAGTAAGGCACCTCTGAGATACACACTGATGAGACTGGTTCTTCTGGTCATCTGCCAAAGCTTGTGGTTATCCAGTTTCAGAAGACAGTGAAAATCATGCTTGTTTATATCAGCCTTTAATTAAATTTACAGCAACCTCTAGAGTTTACTAATTTAAGGTAGCTGCCTAAGTTAAAGTCCTGTGTTAATCTCTGTTCCCATCACTGTTCAATATACTAAAGGTGGTGTGAGAAGACACTATTCCTGCTCTCATACCTTCCAACCATTCCTCACTGATGCTCACATTTTGTGTATCCCAGCTTCCTCTGTTTCAGCAGCCACACAATGGCTTTTTATTTTACAAACAGAGAAAATTTGTTACTCCCAGAACATATGATCACAGCAAAGTTCTCAGTGCCTGAAAAGGTGGTCTGTGATGGCTTTGCTGGCAAACTCATAACTTTGATTAGTAATGGTGAGATGTTAAATCCCCATTACATTAGCTTACATTCTGTCTCAAGTACTTGGAATCCCACCAGGACTTGCAGAACAGAATTTTTTTTTCTTTCTTTTTTTCCCAAGTTTCCAGCACAGCCTGGAAGGGCAGCTGGCTCTGCCTTAGTGTGTTAGAGGCACAGTGCATACCCAGCTGGCTGTTTGACAGAATTTGCTGGGCAAAGGCACAGAGGAGCAGCAGCACAGTACAGAAAGCTCTGATGAGCACTGGGATAAAATATAGACTTTCTCATATGCCTGAAGTCTGCTTTTGGTATAAAGTATTCCTCACTTTGTCCACTAGTCTTGCTGATTTTCTTTCTCTCCCCTTGATGCCCTCCTATGTTTCCTTTCTTCCTCCTCTCCTCACCACCTTTGCCTGATCTTTTCCTCACCCTCTTCCCCCACCTGTATGCTCTCTGTCCTTTTTCTGCCTCTTCTAGAGTTACCCTGTGTGAGGAGCAGCCAGTACTTGGATTTCATGTGCAGTCCCTCCTGCCAAGCACCTGGCGCCGAAGCAAATCTCTGGTTAAAATGCTGGCCTGGCTTTGGGCTGGTGAGTGTTACACGACGGGCTAAGAACTGCTGGGGTTTGACTGGGGCTTGGCAGCAGCACCTGGGACACCTCTGCCCGCCCAGCTCACCACACCTCCCCTCCTCACCACCCATGTCACACGGACAGGGTATGTTCTTTTACCCACCAGCCCAGGACCGAGGAGCTGCCTTCTTCCCTTCCCACGGTGTGGCACTTCAGAGGGCACTTATGATTAATTGTTTGATGAAAAGCTATTTTGCCCAGGTATTTTTGCCAGTGTTTTTCTGATTTTTTATGCCTAGTAGAAAAATTGATTAGAAGAAAAAATAAAATCATCTTACTTACTTTCTTCACTCCTTCTTTCAGGCATATTCTGTTTCATACCACTTTTATTAACAAGATTGTTACTGATAGTGGATGAATGATCTGATAATCACAGCAAGGTTTCTACTATTGTTGACCCTAAAAAAAAAAAATCTCGGTCTTCCTCTGCAGGACTATTTCACAGACTTATCAGAAAGAAGGGTCTGCTCTCTGAACTGTTTTTTCTTTGTTAATCTGGTATTCAAACAAATTAAATTAATAAATTTAAAACTGACATGCTGATTTATTTTCAAGAGCAAGGTCTCACTTTGTAATATTGCTTGAGAAGACCGCGATTCCTCCTCAGCTTTATTTTCTGAGTTCCAGGCAGAGGTCATATAAAAATAGTAATACATACAAAAAAGATGTTTTTTCTTCAAGACATTATTCTTAATTACACACATCCTTGAACCATCCTTTTTTCCCTTAATAGTTACACCAGTCTAATGTTTGTGCATTGTTATCGTCTCTCCTATCAGTCTCATAGCTCCACATGACTAACTCCCCTAATCTTCGTGGCAGGGAGGAGCAGTGGAGATTGCAATTGTTGTGTATCCCCTGGCAGCCTGACAGATGAAACAATCCCCACACAAGGCTCCGCTATCAGCCGGCTCCTCTCATTACCTGGCAGCAAACCGGCCGCCCTGCGGGGCTGCTCACCCACCCGAAACTCCCGCGGCAGCCCCCGATGGGCTCAGCCGGATTCCTGACTTCCCTGCTGGCCTCGGCTCAGCGCTTTCACAGCTAACTAATTTTACAAGTGTCTTGCACTGATTGCACATATGCAATTGCACACTGAGTTGGGTCAGGGGACTTATCTGGCTGAAGAGTAATGTTGCAAAAGGACACTGGTGCAAAAGAGAAGGAGAAAGGCAAAGCACTCAGCGGCGCAAACTGTGGAGGAATGTGTGCTGGCCAGGGGGGTCTGCTTAAAGTCACTGGTGGCATGCTGTCCTCATCCTTCTGCCAGAAACCTTCCCCCACCCCATGGGTGGGCAGATTCCCCAACCATGACTTTTAAAGTGGAAGGAAAATGGCACTTCCACAATAGGATATGCAATTCTCTTTAATATCACAATAGATGTGGCTACGGTAAGCAGTGACTGCTTACGCTGCTGGCACAGTTCTTTGAGAGGGACTTCCACAAAGGCTACACAGCTTTTCTTCCACAAAGTAACAGTGTAGTGTGGAGAAAGAACCTCTCTCCTTCCTTACAGAATGGAGATTTAGGTGTTTCCATTCACTTAGAGCACTGGCTCGGATGTTCCTACCAAAAAACTCTCTTGGACAAAACACTGCACCACTGCTCTCCACATCTTAACAGGAGGTGGACTTTCTCCAAACAGTGATTGAGGTCTGTCTCAGTTTTGCCAGAATGGGACAGTTGTGGCTAAGGAAAGAGGCCAGATCCCCAAAAGTCCCCATTTCTCTAGCTTATATAAAAAACTAGTTTAGTTTCTGATGGCTCAAAGTGAGCATATATCGAGCCCATTAATAATTACTACAAGGATGTCCAAGAAAAACTGGGAGAAAAAAGCATTAGGAAAAAAAACCCTAAAACCTCCCAAAGAATCTAATCATGATAGGGTGAGAAAAGAATGTGGCTGTGGATTGATGGATGATGTGTAGATATTTTTTGTTAGAGACTTATGAAACAAGTAGAAAGTCCAGATGTTTCAGAGACAGTAAATAGTTCAATGTTTCTGAAATGGGTGTTGTCAAGGGAGTATGTTAACACTGAGATGCCCAAATATGTTATATCTTCCACTTGGCTTTATTAGTTGGTGTAGCTGAGCTTTTCTTCTATAAAGAAAAGCATTTTGAGCTTCATCTAAGCAATTCTTTTTTTAGTTTATTTCAACTAAACACATCAGGCTGGAAGTTGTAACAAAATTGGATCTTAGTGTAGGACCAGGTTGCTGCTGCACATGACCAGGGGACAAGCAGCATGATTGTGGGCTGGTGTAATCTTCAGTCCAGTTTTATCTGTATTGCAGAAACCTAGAGGCTGGACATTTCACTCAAAGAAATGCTCTGTACTCACACATTTCTAACTTAGAAGGTCACTTCCTGTCCTCCTCTCAGCTCCTTATAGATTTGCACCTAGCCAATTCAGCTTGGAAACATTGTTCTGCACTTTTACTATCCCCATCTTTTGTCTTCCACTGTCAGTAGCACTGCTGCTCTTTCTGTTGCTGTGTATCTTCAGCCTTGAAGGAACTCTAGTTCACTCAGCTAGCTCACATCAGTGAGCTGCTTAAAAGACAGACTTAAATCCCAGCTTTGATTTGTGATTTGCTCTGTTTTAATTAGTAATAGTTCTTCAATACCGTGAGAACACCTAAGTAAGCACACTCTGCAATAGATATGTCTTGACATTTTATTCTGGTGGATTTTCAAACAGATATCAAACCTTGCTTCCAGCCTTTGGTCCAGTCAACCCAGTGGCTTCCTAGTAGCAGCACACCTGGCAGAGTCTTCTGTAGTCTGCAGAAAGTTTTCTCCATCACTGCTGGGGTTTGGCGGCTGGTTCACTGTTCCTCTCAGCAGGCTCTTACTGCTTGGTGCCAGGATTTTCATCTGCAGTCTCTGGGCTGTCCTTCCACCAGCTCTGCAGGGATGGAGGAACAACTCTGCCTTCCAGAAAGCACTCTGTGTCCTCCACAGATGTTCATAGGGATCTTTTTAAAACTCTCCACCAATTAATCTTGGGTAAGTTCTTGCCCTGATAGGCACTGGGTATTCTGACTTTTTGTCCTTTCTGGAAGAAGGGTTTTCAGACCCAACAGTCCTTTCAAATTAATGCATGCATTAGTGAATGTTCTTCCAGTGGCTTGGAATATGCATATATACTCCTTCCCTGGAAAAAAAAATGAGTGAGCTGTACTCATTCCTTCCACCATAATGTTGCAGGCTTTGTGCTACTTATGGCTCAGCACCCACCTCCAGACTCTTTTCCCCAGTTTACTGCAGCATATTCTGTACCTTATTCACACCCCAAGGAGTCACAATTCCTTAAGATGACGACATTGCATACTGTAAGTCAGAGAGATGATACTTTCCCCTTAGTAACTGCCTTTCTTCAAAGAATTTTAAGCCGTTTATGAGCACAAGGCAAGTCATACTCACACCATCTGAGTTAGACTGGCAGGTTTTGCTGCTTCTTGTTCTCTCTAGAAGGAAAATATGCTCAGAAATAGAATTTAATTTAAATTTTAATATTTCTACCTATTTTACAAAATCTTTTTCTAATTCATAACGGCAATTCTGAAAAAACTTGTATCATAAATAATATTTTCCTTGGACCTGAGGTGTGGCGTATGTATATGTGTGAGTGTGTTGCATGAAGACGGATTCATACCTCTTCCTTTTTATACAAAAATGTTGTTCCTCAGCACCTGAGAGTACCTGGAGCATTATTAATGTAGAGAGCAGAACAAAGGACAATATGTAGGCTTGAAGTGTGACCAGTGTATGCAAAATGTAATCATTGGGACCACTAAAAATTTCTTGACCAGCAATGATTTATTAGTAGTGCAGAATCCAGGAAAATACTCCCCTCTAAATTATTGTTTCTCTGGCTCTAAGCATTCAATACATTCCCAGCTTGAGCCAGGGAATTTATTCTCTCCTCTCCTCTGTATTTGTCTGTGGTTTGCATTATCATTCACTAAATATACTTGGACGTGACACTACTTTTCTTGAGCTACAGATTTGAAAACTTCTCTGACTTTCCCTTTGACCCTCCACCATTTCAGGAATTTCATAATTAAATCAGTAACTCACACTCACTTAATGAATGGGGCCTCTTTTTTTGGCATTATATAAATTATATACTTTTCAAATAAGAAGGGCAGGGTAACAAAAGTTATCTAAAACTTACTAGATAGAAAGGCTTGAAATATATCATTTTCATGTTTACACAATTCCTCCCTTTCTTCTAGAAAATATGTGAAAATAAAGTGGATAATCTGCCACTGAGACAGCTTAATGGTAGATCTAAAATATAAATGTCTACCATTTTGTCTGAAAAGCTACCATACTTCTGTCACCAACTATTTTCATTAACAACTTACATGCTTTATGGCAGTCTTTTTCTGTACTGATTATTCCAATTTTCAACAAGCCAGAGGAGGAAGCATTTGTCATCAAGGGCCAAAAAGAACAAGTTACTTGGGTCTTAAATGAGCCAGACCAGAAAGTATCTTATGTTGCCTAAGGTGTAACTACATGCTCAGTTTTATGAGCCAGTGATGTCAGGTTTGGTAAAAATTAAGTTTGTCTTGGCTGTGAATTTGCTGAAGCTATTACCAAATACACTGAATCTGCTGTGACTTTGAGAAAAGGAAGGGGCAGACTCAGTTTTCAGAGAATCAATCCACAGAGGTACACATTGGTGTTTCATGGTGGCCTTTGCAGGGCTACTGCTAATTGTGATATGTGCCCCACTATTGCTCTAACACCAATTAAGGACAAGAAACAGCACACAAAGTGAAATTTCCAAAACTCAGTAAACATGTGTTTTACTGCTAAAGACAAAGAAAAAAAGGGATTCCAGTGTGTTCTGGATCTTGAGATGGGTAGCTGGTGTTGCCTCCATTGCAAAAGACGAAGATGAAGAAGAAAATATCTGCCAGAAATGGGATAAGATGGGCTATCTAAAACAACAGACAAGGACATATCAGCTGAGCCAAAAAATCATTAATTGGGATGCTGGTCTGGGAGTTCATGGCTTTGTAGCCTTGTAAAGGCTGGGGCTTGACTCTTTCTTTTGCTAAGGCGCTAGACAAGTTCATCTTTTGAAAATTAGCACATGTGACTAAATACACAATGATAAAAGCACTTATATTATTTCCATAAATTCCCCTGACAGCCATTTGAATGCAAATTGAGCAGAAAGAAACCCTGTTTAAATGAATTAACAAGGAAAGGCAGCAGGGGGATGTGGGGGAAGAAACAGGACTGAATACAGACATACTAGATACAACCTCTTAAAAATAGAATTGCTTCATATTCAATATAATTGAAGAAGGCATTTCATATACCTTTATTTAAGTTCAGAGGACTCTTAATTTATCCAGCTTGAGTGCGCTGATACAGTCAAGATAGCGAAACGTTTCATCTATTTCATCTATTTCAATACTGCAAACCAGGGTCTGCCTGTTATGTGTTTGCTTTCTTGCTTTTGTCTCCATGAACAAAAGAAACAGCAAACTCTTAATTGAAAAGATAACATCACAAAATTGAAATGATACAGCACAAAACTGTGCCACATGTTTAGAATCTGCAGTAAACTTATCTCATTTTGGTGAGCCTCTGTTACTGTGCTTGCTGACCTGGCATGTGCGAGCTGTAGAAGATTGATGACTGTTAGAAGATTTACAAGAGAGCTAAAGTTAAGCAGGAAACCAGTTTATTTTATCTTGAAAACTGTGAAGTAAGATGAAAGTTTATACCGCTTCAGAGTGTGGCGGATTATTTAGACTGTTTTGTTTTTTCTGAGAAAAGGAGACACTGGTCAGTGCCAACTTCTGGTATCCAGTGCTGCTGCTCTGCATTGCCAGAGTGGAAACTGAGGCTGTGGCACTGGTGGCACTGTGAGCTAACACCAGGGGCTGAAGATGAGTGAGGGCAGAAATTCACCTCCTCACAAATTCACCACCAAGGAAACCAGATGGAGACTGCAGGTTCACCTGGGTGTTAGTCATCCCAAAGCACTTCATTGGAAAGCATTAGTGAAAATAAGGTGGATGAAACTTAATCTTGTATGAAGTAGTATGGAGAAAACTACTCCAGAGGGGCACTGGAATGAAATAAGGCATATACTCCCTCCACATGTACCCAAAACAAGCATCAACTGCAATATATCTGCATGCAGTCCTTTCAGATCATGAAGAGCAGTAGGTAGGAGCAGACCTATTGAAAAACCAAGTATGGGCTGCAAGAAGTGGCACTGGTGACTCACTGTTGAACAGTGTTCAATTGCCATTCAGCTCTGGTGAGTCAGGGATAACTGTACAGATGGATATATCGTGTTCAGAAGAGATGCAATATCATGGCACATCAAATTTACAAGTATATTTTCATTTGAAAATAAGTTACTTAATCATTTATACCTTCAATTTAAAGAAAAATTTAATTTCTCACCCTATTTTTTCAATAACATTGTAAACTATTTTACTTAATTCAAAATATTTGAGGCTGAAGTAGTCACATAGCACAATTCACTTTAAATAGAATCATTTTGAATTTTGCCTCAAAATTAGAAAATAGTTGATTCGAATTATAGCGAAAAACAAATGGCATCTTTAAATAGCTGTCCATCAATCCAATCGTGAGGGTTTGAAATAGGTAATAGAACAGATTCCAAACTGTGAACAGATATCCTTTCTTTAGGGCTAACTGGATTTGGCATCTCATGGTTAAAAGATATATGTGAATGTCTGGCTACAGCTGAAAGAAATTAACTACATCCAACAGATCCTTTTGTACAGATCACATAAAAGGATAAATCTATGAAATGTTTAGACAAAAGACTCTTTAAAA
The DNA here is from genome assembly GCF_963513975.1 of Fringilla coelebs. Taxonomy (NCBI): domain Eukaryota; kingdom Metazoa; phylum Chordata; class Aves; order Passeriformes; family Fringillidae; genus Fringilla; species Fringilla coelebs. Next base: position 16,923,315 of record NC_140031.1, read on the forward strand.
TTAGTCTTTCATGAAAACCATCATTCAATCATCTTCCTAATGTGACCCAAGATGTAAATATACAATGCCTGTACCAGGTGAAATTACACTGTTGTACACATTGCCTGCCTAAAACCATAGTACTACAATGCAAAACACAGATTTTTCCCAAAGGACTCTGACAAAACTAAAACTCATCCATGCTGGGCACACAACCTTGCCTCCCCTGCTGCAGAAGAGAGAGTCATAACTGTTTGCAAGGTGCAAGAGGATTGCATGCTAGTTGTGATTAGTGAAATCGAGCCCCTTGTTGCCAGACAAATTTCATTGAGTTACCAAAGTGAAAGTGCCTTGGGAAGCTTAACATGAAAGGATTACAAACTTGCTTTGCTGGTCTCATCTGTGGGAGGCCTTAGTTGCATAGGGAAAGCACTGCAGTGAGAGCCTATGCTCAAGCACCATCCCTGCTTCTGAGTTCAGATGATCTTTAGGTCAAAATTATTCTGCATTTGATCTCTCTGTCTGCCAAATTGAAGAAAAAAAGTCCTCACTTTTGTAAAGAATGGAGTGAGGCTTAATGCTGTGGGCTTGTAAAGCTATTTGAATAACAAAGGAGAGAGAGCTATAGTTAGAATAATGATGCTAAGTTAGGATGTTCCAACAGCACAAAACTATGGGACTGATTAAGTATTGATGTAAGAATGAGTATTGATAAAAACAGATCACTATATCAGACAAAACATCTTTCCTAGAGAACTAACAGCTAGTACTGCCCAGACAGACATTCAAAGGCTGTCCATTAAACCTAGATAAAAATGGGAAAATACTGACACAAATTCATCTGTTTTAACTGTTGCTCTGTCTGGATTGCAAGATAGTTACAGGTCGTGCAGCAGCTGCTGTCTGAAAATATGCATGCTTCAAACTATTACCTACACCTGTAAACAACTGCTCATGTGATGATGGTCTGAATGTCAGCAGCACAACAGGTCTCAGCTCATATCCAATAGACAGACAACGGAGATTCTGTGGAAGGCTCCAGACAAAACTGGCATCCTTGAAGGACAGCACTACATCTGTACCGCTCTCCACACTAAGTTGTAAGTAAAATTTTAAAACCTGCCCTTTCTCCCAGCAAGATTTCAATTGCTTGAGATGGGGAGAGAGAATCTGAAAAAAACAGTCAATTAAGGAAATATTTCCCAGAATTATTTTGAGAAGTTGTCTGGCAATGATCTGAGCAGATGTGCCATGGCATTGTGCCATATTGTTAAGGGGGCTAAGCTGTGCTGTTAGGCAGCCTCTGTGCTGAACTGTGCCACAGACATCACCTTCCAGGGAGAAGATGATGTCTGCAGCCAAGTCACTGCTCAAGGCATTCCCAGGCCTCATAGTTACTGTGGCTGTCTGAGAAGAAGGAATCACGTCCTTTGGATATTGAGGCCTTATCCAGGATCTTGAAGACCAAGAAATGAAGCAACAAGTCTAGAAAAGTTTAGTCAGTTTTTATGCTTTTAGCTGAATAGGTAAGGTGAGGACCAGTGCTCTGAACCAGGTGGTTTCCGGGCAGGCACCAGACCCACCAATTCAGGGAACTGCCCAATGGCCTTGAGATGGGAAAAAAAATAAAGTAAACCTGCCTTTCCTAGAGAAAAAAGACAGAGAGAGTGACCTGGCCAGTCAGAGAAAAAAAATCGCTTTTTCTACCTGATCCTCAAGACCCACAACCATGATACCATGACCAAGGTTGTTTTGAAGGTGATGGACCAATAAACTAAGCCTCTGTTTCTGAACTACATTTATCCCATGTGAGGGAAGTTGGTACTCATCATCCCCTCTAGTCAGGTAATATAGATTTGCTAAATTCACCCTGCACTCATTCTCTGCTAAGGAAATGCTCTCTTACTCCAAATATTCTTGTCCTGTCTTTTCATTCATTGAAGACTTTTCATCCTCTGGACACTCATTCCATGCTGTGTAAATGCTGCAGATGTGCAGTGAATTCACAGATAGAGGGAAAAAGGTACAATCCCAACCTGTGAGACCATCAGCACACAGGGAGCTGTAAGTCCCCATAGAAGGGTTGACAAACTGCTTAGCATGAAGATACGCCAGTCATGGCCTAATTTTGACATTAGGGATAACTACAGGAGGACAGGGAATTTTACTGGGCGTCAAAACCACACCATGTGCAGTTTGGAAAGATGTGTAACAAAGACATACAGAGAAATGAGGATAGATGACAAAATTCCAAAATAAAGTTAATTATAGTTATGCATATCTGACACTAAAACAGTTCTGGTAACAGAATCTCATATTTGCATCCTTTGAAATATCAGTGTCATATTTTTTATTGTTTTCAACATATTTTCTCATATACAAGGATCTTTCCTACACGAGTTACTTTGGTAATATCTTTCTCTCTGAATTTTCTACAACTTTCCGTTCAAGAAACTGAATCTGGTATACTGCAGCCTTTAAGTAACCACAGAATATAGACATGCAGAATATAGACACTGCTCAATAGAAGCAAGTCATTTTGACAGGTGAAGAAAAATCCGAGCAATTCTGAAGGAGAAATAAATATTGAAACAATTTATGTACTCCAGCTATCACAGCCCATAAATGATTACATGAAAGAGATATTTTACAAAATGCATGTAGACAAGATTTTTCCTTTGTTCTGTAACCACAGATATGGCTTAAGTTTCCTCATAGGAAACTTTAAAATGGGGAAAAAAATGATGGCATTTACCTTACCATATGGAGGTCTACATATATCAGTACAGTGGTAGTATCCAACATGCTTATCTGCACTCCCACTTGGCTCTACATCTGTCTAACTACCCAGGAGAGTGATGCATCTGGAAAGGTTGAATAGGCCAAGGGAGTTAACAAGTATTTTGCAATGTTCTTGAGAAAATTTACTGGAGGGAGGTCAACATGCCTTTTTTCTTGTATCTCTTCACATTAAATAAAAACACATTGTATGTTATCTGAACATCCTGACATCTAGGTTTATTGGTTAGTTTGTTTGTTTTCACTAAGAATGCAGAAACGTATTGGAAAGTGTTTGTTTTTGAAAACTTTGTATGCAAGGGGAATGCTTGAGAGGGCGTAATATGAGGATTAGTACTGAGTAACAGATGTAGATGAAGAGATAAAACAGGTTTCTGATGGAACAGATTACAGTCAAAAATGCTTTTTGAAGAAGTTCATAGAGTTGCACTCCAAAAATTAGCATCTTTGTTATTTATGGTAGTGATTCATGGCAGCCTGTGACAGGATGCATGGGAATGGGCAGGTCCCTGCAAGAAACGGTGGGGAGGGTTGAGCAGTGCCAGGAAAAAGGACTTGCCCTGGGGGTGGGGAGACCTTTCACATGCCTCCTCTGTCCACGCAGCCTGCCAAGGCAGAGGCTTTGATCTGCCCAGGATGACAGTGAGCCAAACTGTCCCTCATTCAAATGAATCCACCAGACAGTTGTGAGACATTCCTCAAAGGGTCACCAGCACAGGGCTGCCGAGGAGGGCAGCTCCGGCCATGCTCCTGCGTAACATCTCCTCACAGCCGCACCACCTGCTGCAATTTCCCCCCACATCAGGCTCAATTTGTATGCAAATCCTCCCTCATTTATTCTTGCTCCCTTCGGAAAGGACAAATTAAGTATAATAACGGTAATTGCTTTAATAACATGAAGAAAATGACACCTTTATGGGACCAATAATCAAAGACTGAGACTGTAATACAGCATGACAGGTGTGAAGGCATGCCACCAGCAGTGATTTTCCCATTTCAGTATTTCTTTCGTCACCCTGAAAAGTGCTTGTCTCGCTGAGCCGGGCATGGCTGGTGCCTGGCTGTAAACTCCACGCTGCTCCTGACTAGCCAGGCGGGCTCCCATGGCAGAGGCACCCCCAGCAAGCAGCAGCTCCACTGGAGCACTGCCTGCTGCAGGTGGTCAGCCCGCGGCTCTGGGGCACCTGGGCTGGCATCACCAGGTGGGGCAGAGCCCCCACCAAGGCCTCCTCAAACCGGTGTGGTCCCTCAGCTCTGCGGCAGCGCATCTCCTGTGGCTGGTAGGTCACAGGCTCAGGTAGATGGTCATCTCTGACAGGCTCACTGTCTCAGTGACATCCAGAATGGTGGCCCACACCTCGCCAGGCTCACCTTCTGCCTTCCTTATGCCAAACCAGACTTTACCTAATTTTGGCAATTTTTCTGGTTTAATTCTGACATTAGCAAATGAGAATCAACTTTCAGTGTAGTCAGCTGGAGCAAGGCACATTTGGTCTTGGCTTTCAGTTATACTCAAAGCCATATACTAACGGTTACATTTTCTAGCTATTTGTATTGTAACCTGTAATTTTGATCACAAAAGAGAGTCTCAGAACTATCTTCCTGTAATAGTTCCTGCTTTGATGAAAGATAAACCCATCATCAAAGATCAATTATTGCATGAACCAGAATTCCCACCCAAAATAAGCAGATATGGAAACACAAAAGATGATGAGAAAATGAGCCTTCATGCATACTCTGATGAAGAAAGAACAGAATACTGTGTCTCATGACAACCATGAATGAACTGGTCCTTGGGTGCCAGGGGAATTCCAGATCTGTGTTAACAACCGCTGCAAGGCACACTTGCGTGACACAGGAGAGAGATGTGCAAACAGGTGTGAACATCAAGAGGTTTTAAAATGCTATAGCAGGCAGAAATTAGAAGGATCCAGTCACTAACTGGAAACATTGACTTCTAGTGAACACCTCTTCAGGCCTTAATCAGGTTAGATGTGAAATGGCTCTCACAGACCAAGTGCTTGAGAACATGCAAATCACTGGTATCCACACAGGATAAAGCACCACACTTGAAAGAAAAAACAGTTTCTGTTTGATTTGCTTTGAACCAAAACCTAAAAGCCAAACTGCCTTCTGAATCTCTCATAAGCAGACAGAACAAAATTTACCATCCCACAGCAGTTTTACAGAAGATTTGTCCTCATTATTGAGAACCTAGAAAACAAGATATTTCTAATCTACAAACACTGCATGCATTTTCTTAAATGTTTTTGTCACCAATACAGCTACATATGAAACCACTATATTTGACCTTGATATTAAAATTCTTCAGAGATCAAAAGCAAGTACTAAAAATAGGCAAGATATTTTTATAGCCCATAATAGTAGAATCCTATATTACAGGCACCTCTCAGTGGAGACAGGCCTGAACTGAAATCTCAGGTCTGCACATCATACCAAGAAAAGAAAACAAATAAACAAAGAGCTGATATTCTGTCTCAGATCTCAGAAGTTTGCCAGGAATGTTCCTGGTAAGAGGTAAAAGACTTTGGTGCATGGATGTTTGGTGTTCTTAATGCTCCAGAAATTAAAAAAAAAAAATCAAGAAAAGGAAAAGAGTCTCTCTTTAGTCTCAGAGTGAGCCCTGAAGTCAGCATGCCATGTGAATTAAATGAGAGAACCCCAAAGAAAAAAGCCTCAGCAACATACTGCTGTCTTAGGGTAAACATTTGTTTGCAATATCTTTTAAAAATACTACTGTCAACTTCAGTGATTGACGATTTCACCCCATTTATCACTGACAAGCAGAATTATTTTTTCAGCTGTGGATCATGTTAATTGTGGAAGCTAATAGAAAGGAATGTGAGGTAAATGGTCTCAATACCTTTAGTATATGTGATGACTTTCACAGACTTGCAGTACTGTATTTACTGTAACCAAAAGGTCATGCTCTATAACTTAAAGGCAAAAGTGAACTTTCCTGCATCAATCACACTCCTGCAAACCATACAAAAAAATGTTTTAGACAAGGCAATTAACATTTAAAAAAATCAACCTTAGTTTCAAATAATTGAAGGAAGCTCAATTCTTTCAATTCTGACACACATGTGTAAACCAGAGAGGACTACAACTACTTAGTTGGCAAACAAAGTAATTTATTAAAAATGGACTGTTAAATGCTGTTATAACTCATGTTATTGAAAATGATGGCTAATTTCTTCTCTGCAGCAAGATAAATATTGAGAAAGGATGGTATTGCATTTTTCATTCCACTGTTAGGGAAAAAAAAAGAAAAAAGAAAAAAAAAGGTTTCCAGATATTGTAGTTAATCAGTGTTAATTTTAAACAGTGCCAGTCCCATTCACATCTTGAATCTCCAGATCCCACAAAAATACCATACATGGCAATGCTATAATAAAATACTTCTGATGGAGTTTTGCAAACAGGTATTTGTTTTCACAAGCATTAAAATTTGATACTATCAGAAATGGGGTCTTCAAATGTTACACTAATACAGCAATTTGGATATAAGTTTATCTGAGGAAATGCTAAGAGACATGTTTTCAAATAATTGAGAAGGTGACAAAAGACAGAAAATGCTATTTTAGTGTATGTTAACAGAACACAAAATGAATTTATATCTATAGATGAGATTTTTAAAGTGCCCACTTTAATACACAGCAGGAATTATTGCTTTCAAGAGACCATGTCAAAATTAACAAGCCCAAAATGTAATCTACTATAAAATTAGACTCTTTCTAATTTTTTACAGGATGCCTTTTTGATCCTGAGATATCTATCAACCTTCTTAATTCAAGACTGTCATATTGTGAAAACACCAAATACTTTGCTGTGTGATTGGACATTAAACTTGTTTTGGTTTTCCAACATTCTTATGCAAGTCATGATTTCCTCTCTCCTGCCTACCATCTCTGGGATTATGCATGTGAACAGCACCAGACCTTTTGTTTGGGATTTCCATGATTTAGCATTTCAGCTGGCACTGTTTTAAACAAAGTTACAAAGTTCCTGTCCTTCAATGTTCAATGCTTCCTCAGAAAGATGGCAGCTCTTCATACGTGGAAGTTGCAAAACCACAAAAGGATTTTTTGTCTTCTTTTACTTACTGCATACAAATGCTTTCCAGTGCACACTGAAATGCAATAAATTATAGTTACATTGCATGGTAATAAAATGAACCACAGTATTTCAATTTTGCAAGGTGATACATGAAAAAAGTGCTATGGTGGCTGGTTTTATTTGTTGTCATTTTTAGGTACAATTCATGTTTCTTGGTCCTTAGCAAGTGGGCAGGTTTTCAAATACATCTATATAGTTATATATATAGTTTATTTCATGTGTGAGGATGTTTCTGTGCTTAGAAATTAATTGCAACAGCTTTTTTGTACAAATAAGGTCTTTACCAAAACCAGCCTGGAGAAGAGGAGACTGAGGGGAGATTTCATCACAGTCTACAACTTCCAAACGAGGGGAAGCGGAGGGACAGCCCCTGATCTCTTCTCTGACCAGTGACCAGTGCCAGGACCTGAGGGAACGGCCTGGAGTTGTGTCAGGGGGTGTTTAGGATGGATATCAGGAAAAGGTTCTGCCCCCAGAGGGTGCCTGAGCCCTCCTGAGCAGGCTCCTGAGGGAAGAGGTCACAGAACCAAGCAGGACAGAGCTCAAGTCTCTGAACAATGCTCTCAGGAGCATGGCAGCACTCTCGGGGATGATGCTGTGCAGGACCAGGAGTTGGACTCAGTGATCCTTCTGGGTTCCTCCCGACTCTATTAGGCAATTCAGGCTATTTTCAGGCAAAGAGTGTCTTCTCTCTTGCCATAATCATCCCAACCCAATGCTGGGCCTTTTGCTGATTACTTCAGTTGGGTTTCCTGACAAGATTAAACCTGACAAGATTAGAATACTTCTGTTCTCTCCCAGTTTATTGCTACAGGTAACTGGAGCCCCACAGACTACTGTTAGTACCTCTACTGACATTCACAAATCTGCCCTTCCTAGAGACACTTGGTGATTAAAAAATCAAGGTATATTTAAGACATTGTAAATGGAAGTGCTGAACATGATTAAACCCACCATTAAGCCCACCAGAATACCACATATTGCATTTTCCTATGAAATGCATATACAATGAACAAGCATTATATATATCCTATTTTGGCTTCTCTAAACATAGCTGTGATAAAAGCTAAAATACGTTATAAACAGCTAGAATTAAGAAAAAAAGTCTCAGAACTATTTAAATTAAACTTCAGTCAAACCCACACAATGAAATTAAGTCAGTTCACTCATCAGGGCAGATGATTGAAGAGGGTAATGATTTTCTTCAGTTTCTTCCCCTAACAGAATTCAGTACAGCCTACTTGATTTCAGGTGTCCTTTTCAACTACAGACGCTGAAAAAGGTATGTTTTTTGTTTTTATATTGGATATGGGACTTCTTCTTATCCTCATGTTAACCTGGGCCCTGGATGACTATCCCTACAGCTGACACAAACAGATGTTTTTATTTGTTTGAACTATTAGGTCAAAGGGGTAATGAGCTAACGAAAATTCTTTTAAGAGCTATCAAATGAGGCATGATTAGCTGGTTTTCAGTTTCTATTAGTATGAAACAAAAGAATTAAAAAGAATTCTCAGTTTACAAATCTTTCATTTCATTCCTAGTCTTGGTCAAGAGGCAGATTTAAAAAACAGTGACCTGAGAAAAGCATACCTCCGTAACTGCATTATCAACTCCAGTCTGGTTGAGCAGTGGTGTTCCTCCATCAGCTGTTCCAACTTGCATTGTGAGAGCACCTTCTACTCAAAGAGTGCTTGACAGGATAACATTGAGCCATTTCAGCAAGCTTCTATTTTTCCCAGAATATACTCCTTTGCTCAGCTTCTGTAACTTCTGTTTTGTATATGTACTTTGCCGTGTCATTTATTTAAAAAGAATTTCTATTCCCATAAACATGTCCCACAGTTTAATATTATGGAGTGATTGTGTAGGGATTATTCCAACCCCTGTTTCACCAATAAACCTGCAATATCTTTCAGATGTACTTCCAGAGTAAAAACATCTTGCTGTGGAAGAAATCAGCTGATTTTGGAAGCTTCTATTTCATACATATGTATGTGAATTTGCAACTATGTATGAGGTACCAGTAATTATACAGTAGTATTTGTTTTCACTTATGAGTAAATAATTTATCTTGAAGAATCCACATCAAGGTAATATTCCATGCTCCCAAACTGGTTACTTACTCAAGAAACAAAAACTTATCAAGTCAGTTCTACACAGTGTTTATTTTATTTTCTTTTTCTTTCTTTTTTTTTTTTTTTTGATAGTGGAAATCATGTATAAATCACAAACAGTACAAGTTCCCCATGTCAGCAGTTGACCACTTGATTGGGTCAACTTCTGTTGATACTGTATTTTTAGTATAAAGTCAAGATAATATGGCAGTTAACTAATACTTTCGACTACAGTAAAGATACAAACTTTTGTAATATAAATTAATTGCCATTACAAAAAGGCAACTGTATTAAGTAATACGGTACAAAAATCTGCAACTTCTATAAATATAATGAAATGCAAGAAGTTAAACGAAATAATACATCACAGATTTTTGTATAGCGCATTTGAATAGGCAAGCTAAGATACACATGGAGCATTATACAGCAAGAAAGAATATCAAAACCCACTAAGACTTAACTTTTAAGCCATACAAATGCTAAAAGTACAAGTACAGGACACAACATGAAGCAGTTAAAATTACCAGCTCAGAGCGGGCAGACAAAGAAGCCTTACTGATGAGTTGTAAAGCATTAGGCAGCAGACAGAAGGTTGTCAAAACCAGCTGTTGTTGGATACTGATTGATAATGTTTTCATTCTGACGGCTGAGACACCGCAGACAGCCACAGGTCTGAGAAGAAGCCCAGTGTGGGCACACACACATACACACACACACACAAAGTAATTTAACAGATGGCTAAAGAACATTAAAGCACAATATCTTTTTTTTAAAAAGACAATGTTCACTCCTTAATGAACTTGCATGGAAAGTAGAGCCTAGTGCCCAAGTTTATTCCACCTAAATGACAAACACATGTGAAAAGATTTAAACAAACAAACAAAAAAAACCCCAAAGCAGTTAAGACTGGTTATCTAAAAACTGCATGGTGCTTACATATTCTACCATAGCCAGAGCATTCAACAACACTACAGACAAGGAAGTGTGACATGAGCTGCTATGAACATTGTTATCCCCTCATAAAAAGGTGAAGTTGTTTATAGACATTTAAAAGGTACACATCCATTAAGTCCATCTACAACACAAAACCACAGAAGTACTACATTCAAAGTAAAGTGTTGGTCTTAGCCTTCAGCAGTTATGAGGTATTGTTTCAACCTGTGATGAGGAATGATCACTATATTAGCAAGAAAAAGCATACTTAAAATAATTCTGAAAATTAAAATCACTGCTTCTGTGCAGTTGACATTTGCCTAAAGAAAAATCATTGAAGTATCAAAAGATCCTAGTCTAAATGGCCACTGGCATTCTCCAAAACCACATTACCAAGGACTTCTTGGGCATTTCCATGTAAGTTATGTAGCACCTTCAAACAGTGCATAGCCAGGAGATCACGACCAAAAGTTGGAGACGCTAAAGTTTTTGGACCAGACAAACTCACTGATGGTAGAAATAAGTACAGTTTCAAGAGTGCAATAGAGTTGGGCTTATTTTCACTTCCTGTACCTTTTGGTCCATAACTAAACAAAAGCAATGGAAAATAGTAAAAATATGTTATTTCACATCTTCTCATGGCCAATGAAAAAGCAGTAAAAGCTTGGAATCCCTCATTCTGCCTCCCCAAACTGCCTGCTTTCTCTGGAAATAATGCTCCTACTCCTCCTCCCTGCTCATTTTTCACTGTCCTTAAATAGAACAGAAATTTGGGGACCTTGTGGAAATCTGGGGACTCTGTAGCCTTTAAGCTCATGTCAGCAATGAGGGAGTTTGGAAATGTAAATTAGATCCAGTTCCTCTTTAAATCCAGGGAAGGGAACCTCCTTAGCCCTCACAAGAGAAACTGATGGGCAGCTGGGTCCTGACTAAAGTGTGCAGAGAGAACTGAATCAAAGCAGGGCTCCTCTGTTCTTTAAAATGAACAATTCCAGTTCTTGGTTGTCTCCAAGAGTATTAGCAGTGAGACAATTGACCTGACAGGAAAGAGAACAGAAAACAAAGCAAGGACATGCCCTTCAGGCTTCCTGCCTATTCCATCTCAAAATTAAACAAGGAGTTTACCAGTTATCCCAGCTTCTTTTTGATAATAGGTAGCAGCTACAGCAGTGGGAGCAATGCAAGAAATTAATAGAAATTGAAAAGTAAACTAAAATATCTATGAGAAACATTTTGTTTAACAAAGAGCAAAATTACAATTAATAGAGAAATGGCTTTTATGAGCCTTCAAAAGCTGATGTTTACTATTTTCTTATCCCCAAATAAACTAGCAAGAAACTACAATAAACTTCAAACGGAAGATAAATGCTCAGAGTGGAAAGAAATGTTGCTTAAAGCCCGAAAACAAGGCATTGTGTGTTTCAAGACAGAAGCAGAGCTGATGAGGAACTAATGACACCTCGCTGGAATTTGTGTTTGCAGACACTCATGCACAAGGGTAGCTGAATGTGCAAGGCACAGCATTCAAGGCGTGCACCAGTCCAGTGACTGATCTGCACATACCCTGTTGTCACTGCGAACCAGTGGCCTGGCACGTTTCTTCAATGGGCAAAATCAGATTATGGATTTTTAAAAATCAACAAAAGGTAGCCAAAGCATGGTTTTAGTGGGGAAAACACGGAAAGAGGAAAAGTGGACAGCGTTACGTGACCCAGATCAACTTTTTCTAAATGTATTACAAATGTTGTTTCCAATGACTACTTTTTCATCTTCTAAGTAACATTTAGGCCAGAGGAAGTTTGAAAGAACAAGATATAATCCCCTTGAAAAGAGAAGCTTATAGTACAAACACTGGAAGACCCTTAACAACTGGATAGATGCCTTGGCAATGTTACAATAACAGTAGTAGTCTACGAATGAGTGATAAAGGAAGTATTTAAAATCACTTATACTTTTAACTAGCAATAAAGCCTCCACAGATGAACTAACAGATATTTGCTCTGCTTTTCTTATGGAAAACTACTTTCAATGAAAATTATTACTTTATTCAACTTCTGTATATTTCAAAAACCTTTCACATGCTTCTAAAAATCTTTTTACTTAGATCACCTGTTTATGTCAGCTGATTTCCCCAAGTACTGTTATCTGTGCACATCTGTTTGTTAATTTACTTTTCAGCAAACTTCCAGAAAAATACCATACTGCTTCTGGCAGGGTTTTGCAGTGACTTTAGAAGAGACTCAACTACCTTGTAGAGTCCACTACCTCAACTGTGTTTTCACTTAGTAAAACCTCAGGAATAACCTTTGCATTAACATGAAACTGCTTGCATTTTAGGTATCATATTAAGGTTCTCAGGGCTGTGCTTTTCCGTAATGTGAGGTCAATAAACAAGCTAAATTAGACTCATAAATCCTTTAGACATTACTTATTTTTAAAATTCAAGGTAACACGTGGAATTCCTCCTTTATGGACTATGTTATTTCTGTGCGTGTAAATTTTTCTACCAAGGATGATCGCGGTGCAAGAAAGCAACATGCAGTGTGCAGAAATAGTGGTAAACAAAAGAGGAACTTTCTACTTCAGTAGTGCAGACAACTTTACTGGAAATAGCTGTGTACCTGATTCACAGAACATTTATTTTAACCAAAGGACATTCTGCATTAACTCTGTATGAACAACATATCACAGCTCAGCCTTGATACTACACTGTAATTAAGCTGTGACAGAGTGAGCAGGTACAGCGATGCGTGGGAACCTCTTCTTTTCTTGGCTTTCACATTCTTGAAGGTTCGAAGTCTCTCTCTTCTAGCAAGTTTATTAGAAGGGAGAAGCTGTCTTTTACTGCCTCCATATCATCCAAGGAGCAGGGTTTAAGAATCCAGCGCTTTCCACGTGCAAGTGGCTCAAGTTCAAAATATTTTTTTATCTATTAAGAAAAAAAAGAGAGACCAATGTATTATATTATGACAACTCTCTGTCTCACATCTAATAACCTAAACCAAACTAAACGGAACAAAAACATGTAAAAAAATCTGGATATTCATTTTTAGAATCTTACCCACAGCTGCTTTTATAACACAGGTTATATGACATGACCTGAAAGTGTTTTCTTTAGGGGTGCTTGGAAGCTACCATTCTACCCATACATTTAACAGCATGGGAGGTCTGAGGAAGAATTGTACTGACATGAGGCAAACAGCAAAGCACATAAAATATGTGCTCAAAAACATATCCAAAACAGCAAAAGTAAATAAGAAATTGTGTTTGCATTTCTATGTTAAAAATGTATGTTTCATTATACTCTTATTGGTAAACACTTAAGATATAGAATTTGTCACCATACTACTGCAACTTCCCAAATTAAACATAAAAAATTTACAGATCCTAAACATTCCAGTCAAACATGAGCTATAGCACAGCATCTCTTTGTGACCAAGAAATTCCAATAAAAATAAAAATTCTTCCAAAATTACTTAGTTTTTTTAAAATTAAACATAGAAGACTAACACACTAATGTTAGTAGGATAGTAGTAAGTATTATACATGAAACATGATGCAGTTTCTTGGAAACACCAATCATTACTGACATTGCAACCACTGTCAAGACACAAATACAGACCCAGAAAGACTGAGAAAGGAAAGACTTTAATTTGGTAGTATATTCCAATCACTTTTCAAAATAGAAAGTACAATATCAAAAAGAAGTTTTTGATGTCTCTTAGAAGAGAACAGCAGTCCGCAGGTTATACTGGTCCACAGTTTACTCTTTTCATTAAAATTTTAGTCTTTGAAGGTATTTGACCCAACAGCCTACTCTACAATTTGACTTGTCCAATAGAATTTTAGTTTTTACATCCAAAACTACATCCCTTGATTCCTGCAACTGTCCATATATCAACAGAAATATTTAGCCCTGACTTAGTTTGCACGCTTTTGTTCATTGTAATTATTGCAAAATACTCTTAATTTTCTTTTAGCAGAGACTGTGCTGTAAATATGCAGCACAATTACAGGAATGGTTACTCACAACATGGTAGGTAGTAGAGGCCCTAGACAGGCAACTGGAGCCACACTGTGTAAGGTGCCATGTGCAGAAGGAATGAAAAGAGGAAAGAAAAAAAATTGGCTTTCAAAAAAAATGGCCCATACAAACTGCAACATCTCTGTGTAGCTCTCGTAGCGTCTCATGATAAACAACACTTTTGTTTATCTATTAATGAATTCTAATAGGAAAAAAACCAAGCTGAGTTGTATCAACTCACATAATACAAAATTCAACCATGATCAGGCAGGCTTTCTTATTTTTTAGAAAGGAATTTCAACCAGAATGTTTAATAACAAATATTAGGGAAAAAAAGGTGGTTTTGAGATGAGAATTTCTGCTAACCCAGAAACAACACTGTGAAAAATTTTAAATCTCTCTTCATTGAAGTAGAATTGTACCATAAACATTTGAAAACGAAGCACAGTACTTGACATTCACTTCCCCTCAAACAAATCTAGAAAACATACAAGTTGAAATAAATGGGGCTCCAACAAACCAGTATTTTAATAGCAACATACCAAATCTTTAGCATTGCTATCTCAGTGCCACACCAGTATCTGATACGCTGGTACAATTATATGCCATAAAAACCAAAATACTAATATCTACAAGGGATGTATTGCAACTTTTCCAGCAGCAGAGTTAAAGGCACTGACCACAGTATTGGAAAAGCAGGGTAAGGAAGCTCTATTGCCTGTTCCAGCAGCAGCCTCCTTGCCTGTCACACGAGGGGAGGAAGCAAAAGCTGCACGGAAGGATAACAAAGCAAGGTGTCAGCGCAGCTAGAGCACAGAGCTGCCTGCTGGTGTAAAGCTAACAAATATGGCTGAGTAATCTAAAATGTGTCAGACCACAACCCAGAGGATGTCCACCACACCCCCTCTACTGGAAGACTATTGCCATCAGACCCTGGAGCTGACTGGAGTCCGTCCACAATCTTCTTTACACAGCCTCTTGGATCAGGGCTCTGCCATGCGAAGGAAGGTCATTCCATTGTAAGGACAGCACGTGGGTTTAAAACTAGAAACACATGCTCCAGGAAATGATGGCAGCGAGTAGCACTGAGTCTTGTGCATTTGTGGGCAAATACAACACAAGTTACCAAGGTCGCCTCTAGCCAAGGAAAATACAATGCCTTTAAGCTGAGCTGTGACTCCAGATGCCAACAGATCTAGTGAAACAAATTTTGATGATAAATTATTTGGATACACAAAGTTGATCAACATGTATTTTTTCTGCTTCTATCTGTGTAATCAAAATGTTACTAAATTAGTGATGTGCTGTCATCATTTTTCCCACTAAGGAATAGTTCAGAGTATCTGCAGTAATAGGTCCTAGATGAATGCTGAAATGAATGTGTTTGTTAGGTGGTTGTTTTTAAAATGTAAGGGTTTGATACTGGCATGGAAGCACAACCGCTTATATTCACAAGTAAGAGTTATTTCATTCATACCTTCTGCAGAAAAAAAAAAATAGATTTGCTAGATGACTCGTGTCCAATATTAAACTAGAAAAATAACACTAATTGGCTTACAAATAATGACTAACTAAACCAGAAGTAGCACAGAAGTGATTTTTTCACAACCCAAGGGACACTTTGTGGCGTGTTACTAAACTTCCTCATTTAAACTTCATACCACAATGGAGTTTGCTAAACCTCAAGGTTTTGGGAGCAGGCTCTCTGGACTTGGAAACTTCCAGAAAGAAGTTTGCAGACCCAAATATTTTCTAATTTACTGTAACTTCTTCTCCTGTCAACTCAGAAGAATTCATCTGTTCTAAAAGCAAGTACTTTCCTTAGACTTGAGAAAAGAACCATTTTTTACATGCAACAGACGAAACATGAAAAGATTGACACAACCAGATGCCCAATTCTTTTTATACAGATGAGTTTTCCACTGGAATGCACTCAGCTCTCCATCCATGTTTGTTTTTGTAGTTCCTTTCTGCCCCACTGACCATCATCCATACTCATTCCCTGCAGATTTCCTAAGAGGATGTACACTGATCTCCCAAGTGTCCAAAGAAAGCTGAAATTCACTGAATATTCACACACTAGTTAGTTATTGCATAATCAGCAATTACTACTTTACAGCTCCCTTCAATCACACTGGCACAAAGGGGTGAGCTCCTAAGAGAAGCTCTTCTGTCTTCCCCTCTGCACAAACTGTGAAAAGCTTTCTGCCTGTTCATGGATGCTGAAGTGAAATATAAAGACTCCAACATGTTTCAGAAGTCTGATGCATTAGATGCACATTTACATACTGGCTTGGCATTTTCAAGGCTTTACTCTGAGATTACTAAATTTTTAAACATATAATCTTAGAAGAAAATACAACCAATTAAATCTAAATACAAGACTTTAGTAATTTTCATAGGATATCACTGTATGTCTTGACTGCACATGGGGGCCTTGTTTTATAGAGAACCTGACATTGTATTTATGCCACATTCTGAAGTCAATAAAATCTAACAATACACGTATGCAATTCCCACTCTTCCCACACTCCACCTTCTAAGTCCTATTCTACTGGCAAAATACACTAAACATATGGTTATCAAATGTTGCTTAACCTACGTGCTAGAAAAGTCAAGACACAATAAAAAGGATCAGTGCCCAGAACCTCAGCTGGTGTAAATTATCAGAGCAGTGTGGAACTGATGTTACTAAATTGATATACGTAAGCTGAGTAACCAGGCCCTGCTGAAAGCTTTTCTATGTTCTATTAATGAACTTCATCATCTAGTCAGTTCACCACCCATGTGAACATAAGATCGATAGGAAAACTTAGATCTAATATATGAGAAGAGTAATCTCTATTATTTAACATGAAAAAAAGAAAAACTGATTGAAAGCATTATTTTTCATTCAAACTCAAAATTATACTACCAAATTCCATCAACACAGAAAAGCTTCTATCTCACTGTGACTAATCTGTTGTAAACAAAATTCAGATAGTCACTTATATTACCAGGCTGGTAAATGGAGAACTTAATGAATAAAATACTTTTTCATTCATTGCTCTTTTATTGAAAAATTTTATTGGGACAAAAAAATTATAACAAAATGTGTATTATATCCAGTCAAAGGCTGCCTGGTCTTGTCAGTGTCCCCACTAGAATAAATTTTTTGAAAGACTTTCAAAGGATTTACCAATTATTACTGCAAAAGGGTGACTGATGAAGGTTTGAATTGAACTAAAAGAATCTAATTTGCTGAATCCACGTATTAACCAAAAGACATGGTTCATTCATCCATTCCAAATCTGTATGGACGAGAAACAAAGTAATATTGGGATCTTGGAGTAGCCCTTATTAACACTGTAAAATTTCACTGAGCTGTGATGCTGATAATATTTTTTCAGACTTCATAAAAATCTGCTTTTTAGAACAACATTTAGAAGATGCAGCAGAGAGAGGGAATTTTGCTTGCTGTTTCTACAAACAACAGACAAGCTGCCTTTAACAATTCTTGTGCAAATTCAATATATTTGGAGAAGAAAAAAAAAAGCCATGAGTACTTTACTTAGCATTAAGATTTAAAAAGGGAAACTACATAAAATTTGTAACTTAAAGAAAATTAACTATGCAGCTAAAAAAGTAAAATGCTTGCAGGTGGCACAGAAAAAAAAATACCCTAATTAGAGGCTCAGAGTATATTTATACTGCTTTAGAAGACTTTAAAATAAACAAAAAAAGCTTTCACCAATTGCAGTAAGGAAAAGGATGGCATTAGAGGTAAAAGAAGTCATGTCTAAAAAAAGAAAAGAGAAAACAAAAGAACGGAAATTCTGGCAAATCAAATAGAAACCACAAATGTTGACCTACTAACCATAGAGTAGAACTCATTACTTAAATCACCACTGATGCTAAAAAGTAAATTGAAATCCACTCTAGCTGATGTCGGTGTGCTCGACTACAAACTGCACAGCCTCCTGAGCTGCTACATGAACTTTTCTGCTGGCTCTTTTCTGAGTACAGTGATTTATAGGATTGTGTAGAGTGGACTGATAGCCACTTAATCTTAAATCAACTAGTTTAATCCACTGTCATACAGGAGTTTACACGTCCATGCTTTTCTTGAAAAATCGGCTAGAAAGCTTCTTATCTGACAGCCCACTTGGCTAAAAAGGACCTCCTGTCTGACCAGAGCAGCTGTAACATGCACAACTCTCAGCCAAAGTTTTGTAATATTTATTCATCCTACAGAGACACTTCACTTCTCCTAAAAAGATCCTTCACGTATGCCTGCCCGTATGCTTCTTCTTAACAGTGATCTCATCTTTGTCTAGAGGGATCCTTGTAATGCACCTATGCATCATAAGCACTCCTCCTAAAGCACCTGTACCTCATGTTTATTGATTCCATATGCAATATCTCTTACACAACAGGGAGGGGAATGAAAGTGCCTCAGCTGATGAGAGGGGATGGTGATGTGCTGTGGCCTGGAGCAACCTATGCACAGGGCTACTCCCAGGAATGCCAGTTGAGGTCCAACAACACTATCAGCAACAGAAATGCTTTTATATTCTAGCTCTTTGAGGATATATATTTCACTGCTCACCAGCTTTATTGAGCCAAGGAATCCAAAAGTCTTTATGCACAATGTTAAAAATTTGCAATGAGTCCATTAAGTACATATGATAATCAGATTTACGTAATTGAGCTGCCTTTTTTTTAAAGTTTAAAATATAACCTGCTGAAGTAAAATCAAAAGAAAAAATAAGTCTGTCTTCTTCAGCATTTCTGTGTCATAGCAGGATAAGCAATTTCTCTAGACAAGATTACAAAACTATTACCAACAGAGGCTTTTTAGTACATCTCACAAGTAGTGGTGAATGCTTTACAAATGGGTATTTCTAGTTTGTACAGCTTTCCAATTTTTTTTTTTTTTTTTAAGATTTTTCTTTTTATAAAAGACTACCTGAAACACATCCAACTCAGCTTTGTAAGAGAGCTGGATGATATTTTTGGCTTCTAAGTCTTTACAAAGGGGAATACAGTCACTTAAAGTAATGTACACAGTGCTTTGTGCACGTTTCCATCCTTGTTATCTCCAGTGGCCACAAGTCACAACACTTTTCAGATTACAAGTGATAGTTGAAAGAAATGCATTTTAAAGAGGATAACTAACTATTCAGAATGAAGAAATAGGATGCCTGACAAATCCACAGAGCCACACTATTCCAGAGAGCACAGAGTATTGGCAAATGCAAGCAGGAGACAAGAAAAGGGGGAGTGAGCTAAAGAGCTGGAAGGTTTTTAAAACAGAAAAGTTGGGGTGGTTTTTTTTTACAGATACACAGAGTCATGTTACATTGGGTCTGGAAAAATAAGATGGATGAGAGTGAGGACAGAAAATTGCAGAGGCTGCAGAAGTACCACTGAGATTTGTATGTGGATGGAAGCAAAAATAGGCTTTGAGAAGCTACTAGAATCCATCAACTCTTTGCACACACTCTTTGTGCTACACAACAGTGCACTACAGTGCATTAGATTTTTTTTTTTTAGATTCTTTATTTTGTATGAAAGAAACAGTAAGTAGTGTAGCTGCCAAAAACATACACCTATACTTTGCCTTCCATGTCTTTTTCACGCAGGATATTCCTTTCATATAAGCATGTGCTTTTCTTACAACTGGAAGAAATCTAAATAACACGAGAAGAGCAGCAGCATACCTATATGGGGAAAACCAGACTTCCAGATGAAGATTCATATAACCATATAACCAGAAAAACAAGATAAGGGCCCACAATTATCCAACCCTAGAGTGAGTGAAAGAACATCTCGAGTGATAAAGGAAACAAAAACAGAAAAGAGGATAATGTACAAAAATGCATGCAATGAAAGCATAGTAAAATATTTTTCTTTAATGCCACTTTAATTTTTTCTTTTACTTCAAAGAATTACTCAGAACTGAAAATCAAACATCAATTTAGGTTACTGCTCCTTTTGCTATCTCTCTTACCCACTGAGTTTTATTAAGTACTGTGGGTTGCCACAGACACTGTCTGACAGTTACGTACTTAAATATAAAGTGTTAGAATCTAAAATCTTAAAGAGTAATGCAGAAAATTAGCCCTGGTTAAAGATATCTATTTGGAGGACATCTAAAATTCACATATCTTTCTTCCTCCACATAGGGCACAGACACAAAATTGCCAATTTGCTGTATATAAGGATAATTTTCTATTTTTTGTATTCTTCGCACATCCTAGTATATTCTTACTCTGTACTGAAAATGACTGATTGCATATAAGATCAATTTAACCTTAGGATAACTCGTTTAAGTTACTAGTGTTGTTCTAATCTGTTAACAAAAAGTATAGAGTGAAACATATCCAAAGATAATTTTACAGGAAATCTACTGAAAGATTTTACTATAGCACCAGTCATCTCCTCTCTACGATCTCTGACTCAAGTTTGTTTTTGTTATAACTTCAGTTAAATAGCTTAAGGAATTCAAATAACTAGTAGAGACTCAACACTCAAGACCTTTAGGAAACATCTTTCAGAGACTTAGAGTTTTTATAGCATCCTTTTTTCTTAAATAGACTGCAGGTACTCATGGTTTACTTCAGAATATAAAACTACTGAGAGAGTATGCTGATTTCAGCAGCAAAATATTCTCATTTTATCTACAGATTGTGGCTTGAACTAGTAACAACATTGAGACACAAGTATTGAGATTTTGCCCTCCCCAACCCAAAAAAGTTTACCTGAGATGTTGAGTGTCAAAATAACCTTTAGAGTAATGAGAAGTCCAAAGATCAATCCTTATTATGACATTCTCTCTGCAAATAGCATGTTTTCTATCCTGACAGCAGATAAGCAGTATTTTCTGGAGAAGTGCATATGTGATGATTCATCTGCATTTGCCTGAACACGTACACAAATCTAGCACTTGAACAAATAACTTCTGTATACTGTGCCCACGTCTGCAAAGCACCAAAACACTGTATGGACATGTACCCTTGCATCAACAGCAAAGAGCAGGATTTTTAAGGGCTTTGTGGTTGGCTCCTCACATTCACACTGCTGACACTGTTCCACGTTAACAGTCAGACTGAGCCCAAAAGAAAAGTCACTCAGCAGCAGCTGTGATTCTGTGAGGTGTGTGCTCCCACCAGCAGACACAGGCAGTAGTTGTGCCTATTTCCCTTGCTCCTCATCAGGTACAGAGCACAGCATGTTAGTATAGGATGGTTCCGACCTCCCCGCAGGTGTTTTGCCAATGGGAGAACTATTTCTCATGCAAAGTCTGCATAGAGGCAATAGAAGCCCTGAACTATCTGCAATTAACCATTTCTTGTTAAAAAGCAGAAACTGTGTAATAAATCCATTCGAAAAAGTTTACATAAAATACTTGTAAAGTAAAAATTGCTCCCAGAGACCATGCCATTGCCAGGTTCAGTTCCTGGCTGTCAGAATGCCACAGGCTCTGTGACCTTCCCAGCTCCTCCAGCACCAGCAACTTCTGCGGGACTTCTTTCTGAGGATTTCTTTCTGCCCTGTGGTTAGAAGATGCAAGTCTGTACTTTGTGTTTTCTAGATCCATGTCTCTGAGAAGATTAATGCCTCCAAACTCACAGCAAGCCACCACTTTAAACTACTATTCCAGGCAGCTCCAGACTCATCTATTTTTTGATACTTTTTAACTCTCCACCTAGAATTATGGCAGAACTCTCCAGGTTCTCCGACCAGGGCTTGCTTGAGTAAGGCCCCCCTCACTGCTTTCAGATTTCTTAATAATGCACAAGGATACCAAGAGAAAAATTACACAGCTCAATCCAGACACGGTCCTGTACACAGGAGAACATGCATGTGCAAAACAAATCTGCCACTAACCCTAAAATGCTAAGATATGCATGAGCAATCATATATATGGGGGAAAAGTGAGCACTTTACAGCAAGACAGGATGTTTTAAGTCAAGTAAATGTGAAGTAATATTAGCAAACCATTTTGCATTGAGATTTGCAGCAGTCGTGCTGGAAAGGACATGGATGACCAGATGGATTTGGAGAAGACAGGTGAATGCAACGAGATGCTGAAGAAGAGTATTGTTCTTTTGACTCTTGAACTTAAAGGTAAAGTGCCAGAGTTATTCCTTCCATTAGTGTAGGTTGCAGCAGGGAATTCTACCTTTCTGAAAAGTTGTTTTGGTAAAAATATTCCATGGGAAGGGATAAGAGAATGAGTGATGAATATTTTTCTTTACTGCATTGAGAGATCACTTCCCTACATTATATTGATCCACACTTCAAGGAAAGAGATTAAATGATCAAGTGTTCCACATACAATAATGAAGAGAGATACACCAATACCTCAGGAAGGATATCAACCATGACATAAAAAATCCAAACCAGCCCCAAGGTACCATAAAATGGCTTGGGTTGGAAGGAACCTCAAAGATCATCCTGTTTCAACCCCACTGCCATGGCTGAGACACCTTCCAATAGACCAGGTTGCTCAAAGTCCCATCCCACCTTGAAGACTTCTCAGGATGGGGTATCCATGGCTTCTCAGGGCAACCTGTTCAAATGTTTACCTTCCCCACAATCAAGCATTTCTTCTCAATACCTAATCTAAACCTGCTTTCTTTCACTTGAAAGCCATTCCCTCTTGTCCTATCACCACATGCCCTTATAAAATCATCTCTGCAAGGACAAACTCCAACTGACAGCATTTGTAAAATTTATGGTCTTCTTAAAGGAGAGCTACTGAAAATAATATTGAAGGAGCGTAAAACAGGTTTTGTAATAAAGCTATTGTTACTTTAAGTGAATTAAGGCTTTCTTTTGTAGACTCCAACTGTGTAATACCTTTAAAGTCATTGAAAAGGCAGATTATGCCCCAATTATCACGACTGTACCAATGAAAACAAAAACAGGTACTTGTCAAGTGATTCTAGCAAAAAGAGAAACCTGGCTTTTGCAAGGTGACAGACAGCTCCTTTCCTCCACCTTTGGATGTGACTTGCCAGATTTGCCAACGGGCCTTTGCATTACACCTGGGGTAAGCACTGCACTGAAGATGAAATCAAGTATAGCAAATGTATAGCTGGCTCTAAATTTTTATGAGGATGAGAAGATTAATATCATTTGACTAAAATATCTTAATGCAACAGATTTTTCTAAGCATTCTCCACTTTCCTTAGAAAGCAACCAATCTATTCAAATTTGGGATCTAATAGAAGTAAAATCACCTCTTTAAATTCTGAAGTTCCCGCACTCAACACAAGTCAGAAATCTGCACATTTGCAATTCCTAATTGAGTTTACATTAGAAATCATAGGCTAAGTTTGCTGACTACTAGTGACAAACAAAAAGGTTATAACCACTAGCCTTTACAAAACATATTCAAAATTGGTACCATTTTACCCCTTCTTGATAATGAATTATTATATATGTCTACAGCTAAAAAGACCTTAACTAAATACTACTTACCAAGCCCGGAAAGGTTCTGCATATTGAAGCTAACAAGTTTGAATTTCAGGCTCACATATGAGAAACAACCAATTATCCTGTCTGAAACACAGGCTTGTAAAACTCTCAGTTACTTGTAAAACGGTCTGCTACACACGAGTAAGATGTTGTTTAAATGAGTTGTTTGACTAGATGCATTCACCATGAAATTGATTCTTTTAAAGCATTATTTTTAAACTTGATACAAGTTAACTGCATAAACTGAAAATGGGAAAAATCTGTCATTATAAAGTGTAAGTTGCAGTATGAGTTTAGTATTTTATGAGGTCAAGGGTTACTTGAATAAGAAACCCATCAAAAACAAATAGCCATTTGTGAGGCAGTAATTGAAAGGCTTAATATGATTAAACTATTCTGCTATTTCTATGCCAAGATGTATAGTACATTATCTATTGTTATATCACCACTGCCTGTGCAACTACTTTGTCAAAGTATTACAAAGGCAATAAAACTACAAATAGAACATCTTTCAACCATAAACACCAAAAATAAATCTGAGTTTTGATTTTTCTATAGTCTGAAAGTAGCACTATACCATAGCTTTTTTTCTTGGCACTTCCAGATAGATTTAGTATTACTATCCTGTTATGCCTGTTATTCAGTGGGTGGCATAAGGGGATAACTAGCAACAGGTTACTGAATATTCCTCAATCTCCAGCTCAAGGACACAGTTTTCAGCTTTACATGGTCCAGATTTCAAAGAAAAAGAAATCATTGCAAGGAGGTAATGAATTTAAGTATATATATTTTAAAAAACCCACCACTAAAAATACGTTCTTCAATAATATTGTAGATTTGAATGTTTAGTACAGTCCTATATAAACAGACAGATCATGCCACTTTTACTGAAAAGACTAGAAATTGCAAACTAATGTTTTATGTTTGCTTCCATAACTGAAAAATGGTTCAATTGCTTTATAGTGAATCAGTTTACTAATGGTATGCTGCTAATAATTCAGATGCTTTAGTTACTTATAACAACTAAGGTCTACTTGGTAAAGAACTTGAATTTGAAATATTAATAATGAGTGTTTCCAACTGTCCTTTCACTAAAAAAATCACCTCCTTACAAGATGGAGCACTAACAACACTTAAAGAAAAAAAATTAACATCACAAACTGTTTTATACATTGCTCCAGAAAAGCGGGGAAAGATGCAATGCTGCCTACTGCAACACTGTTTTGGAGAGGGATTAAATTCTTAAGACTTCAAATAAATAAGTATTTGCACATTGTACAGCAATTTACTCAACATGCAGTGAAGAGTGCCACCCGCCACACTGTTTTATAAGACCAGTTGCAGACAGATTAATAGAAAGGGCAGTGTCATCATCATGTCAGTCAGACCACAGGCAGTGCAGCAGGAATTGGAGAGGGTAAGTAGAGATCAGCCATATAAAATGGCTTTAGATGATTTACAAGCAATAAAACATCCTGCTTCTAAAGATGTCTAATCCTTGACAGCAGAAATTACTTCATATTAAAAAAAATTCCAGTCCAGCTGGTAGTGTATCAGCTTGATGTTTGCCAGCTAGAAAGCATGAATCTGCAAAAGGACTTGACAACTTTTGAAGAAGAGTATACTGAAAAGTGAACAATACTTAGAAAAAATCAAGACTGAACAGTGACATTTGTCAGAGAAAACAAAAAAAAAATTTTCTTTGTTTCTTTCACGAGAGTTTAAATGCATTAACAGTATTCATCAGTAAAAAGAAGGTATAAATTAAATCACCTGGGTTTACATTGAAGACAAGCATGGACAAACAAGTACAACTGGATCCTATTAAAAAAATCCACTGTCCAGTGGTCTGATTAGATCTCAGCTGTTCTTGTGGAAGGGATGAGAGCAATTCTCATTGAGAGAGAATTCTCATTGAATTCTCAATAAGAGAGCTTTTTTCATACAAAACATATGCAAGACCATAATGCTTCTAGTAGGATTTGAATACTCAGTTTTTAAATAAAAGTTGACATATCTGACTTCTCTGAATTTTACCAGAACTGTTAAACAAAACACAAAGTTCTTTCCCTTTTAGCCGTGTCTGTTTTTATGGACACAGTATATGAAGACAAAAAGCCAATGAAACTACATTTGAAGTTATACTGCTCTAGTTACATAGCCCAGACACTCACAAGGCACACATATATATATATACACATATATACATATATACATATACATACATACATATATACATACATACATATATGTATATATATAAACCAATCCTTATTTCTGTGAACACTGTCACTTACTTTGCCCAATGAATTTTCTAATCTAAAGGGCAAACATGAACAGTTCAATAATTTTCTTTTCAGTATCCAGAGTATATGATTGATCAGCTAAGTTGTTTGGTTTGCCTTCTTCACTGGATGACATTTTAAAGCATGTCAGTAACTGACAGATAATCCAATAAACAACAACACTCATGTTTGTATACAAATATCCAGATTAATGTGCAACTTCTCATTCCCTATTTTCTTTTCACTACAAACATTCAGAGATATTAAGTTTATTATCAGTTATGCACTTAATTCATGCTTGATATAGCAGTGTAAAAAAGGTACTGGATTGCACTTTACATACCAACTACACCTTAGTCTGCAAGCAAGAACATCTCAGCTTGTATCACATAAAAACATAAAGTGACATTATTATTAAAATGGCTGCCCAAAAAGGCTGAAGCAAAAGGAGAAATACAATGTCTTGGTAATGTCCTATGCAATACTGTTATGTCTTGTCAAGCTCTTTTAATATCTTGATGGGCTATAAAGAAATAAAATCACTCGTTAAAAAAATTTTATTAATAGAGTAGTCCATCTACCTATAACCAGTACCAATATGCAAAACACCCAGCACAACAGAAACAAATTTTATGGGAAAAAAACCCCAAATTTTATGGTCTTACACTTTGGCATTAGCAAATACTTAGCGCTTACACTTTGCACGACACTATGACACCACAATGATGTAGATCACACTCTGTCTGACACAGACAAACCTGGAACATTTTGAACCTAGTTTGTGCTTAAAGCTGATAACATTAAGAAGAAGGAATCAGCAAGGAGAAAAATTAGCAGAGACATCAAAAAGACAGACAAAAAAAAAATGCCTTTGCCTACAATTGCTAGCATTAATATATTTTACGGCCATGATCTAGGCCACCTTCCTGCAGAAGGAAGCCAGTGCAAAGAAGTTGGGGTCAAACCTAGACTGACATGGTTCACTGAATGACCAGAGGTCTACATATTTCCTTTATGGCTGCTGGCACTGGTTTTGGCCTAGAAGCCTCTAATGAACAAAGAGAGCTCTGATCCCTTCTGGAGGCATTCATATGTGATTAAGATCCAACAATACAGCACTTTGATCCACTGAGTTACAGAAAGATTGGATGTTTCCTGAAGAAGTCATTTCGGGTGAAAAGGAAAGAGAAGAAAAGAAGAAAATTTTCCTGATCAGGTCAAACTTACTGAGACAGCACTCTGCTCACATTTGACATTCATTGTATTCTCTTGAGATTTTTGAAGCTTTGGAAAGATGACAGATGACTGAGGTAAGGAAAAGAGGAGTGAACTGTGGCATCAGTGTCTCAAACTCAAAGAATAAATTTAACTTTTTGAAGATAGAATAAGATTCATTTTCAAGAGAAGGAAATTGAGGTAATGCAAGGCATATTGCAACAAAGG
Source organism: Fringilla coelebs (assembly GCF_963513975.1). Taxonomy (NCBI): domain Eukaryota; kingdom Metazoa; phylum Chordata; class Aves; order Passeriformes; family Fringillidae; genus Fringilla; species Fringilla coelebs. The sequence goes on from NC_140031.1 coordinate 16,950,503, forward strand.
AGGACATACAATCACTACAACAAACTGTATGGCATCTTTCATAGATATGTTTGAAAAGCTTGCAGCACCACAGTCAAAAATACATGCTTCTTCGTGCTGATGTAGCTGAAAACAGCAGGAGATATATGGGCAAGTCTATAAAAAAAATCTCAGAGAATGAACACCTGGTTTCTTTAAAGTAATCTTTCTATCTTGACACCAATATACTTCACATAACCCAAGAGAATTAAAGGCCTGTTTGAAGTTAGAAGAGCATGTTCTTGACATACCATTTGGAGGAGTATTTAGTTTTTTTCAACAGACATAAGTATTAAGCACAGGTGATGGATTCAGATCCACAGGAATGAACGGAGGCTGGAATGTCTAGACAACCAGGAAAGCATAACACAGGTGTGACAACTCTGCTTGACTATCACATTCCAACATTTTCAGTATAAACTAAATAACTTCCATCATCTGTTGATATAAAAGCAGAAGAGGAAAAACATATTTGGCTTTGTCTACTACAAATGTCTACTCCTAATAATTTATTTTGGAACCTAACTCTCCTGTTCATATTTGGGTTGGATGCTTCTAAGTCCACCTGGGAATGGCTCAGCTCTCTGGCTATCCAGGACAACAGTTCTTAGTTCAGAAAACACTTCAAGTTATTTGTCACTGGTATAGTCAGACTGTTCATACTTGAATGCTTTTCATGTGGCTGTCCTAGTGATTAGCAGGTGATTTTTTGCTCAAAAAGAAAATCTTCATAGTTTAAATTTAAACTCTAACTTCTGGAATCCCTTGCTAATGTATGTGTTCTATGACTCCTCATGTACAAAACAAGCAAAGCACACTATCTTTCCCCAGATGATTTTTAAAAACCAATGATGTAGAGCTGCACTGACAGCCAACTACCAAAACCAGGGAAGCTGAGGTGAAAGCAAAGGGAATCAACAATGTGGTAATCCCAGAAGTAAAATCTAAAGGAGATTTGCCACCAGTCTTGTACCATGAAAGATAATACCGCCTTCTATAAACCACTCCATTTTATAGCGCTATAATGCCTGATGAATATTAAACAAATCTTGAACTATGGTGCACAATACACATGGAAGGTTAATATGCTCCTCAAAACAGTATCACTAAAAAAAATATGTGAAAAAAGCATTTTCCAGCTCTAACAGATTGAGGTATGGTTACCTATTTTGGAGTCGAAGTTATGGAAAAGTTCTACTTTTCCTGATGCCTTAGGATTTTAGCTTCTATATTTTCCTATATTTGTAATCCTGTAATTCTTTAGTGTGTAACTCTGAACTCAGTGTTAACTACTATCAGTGTTAACTAACTCAGTGTTAACTCAGTGTTAACTGCTATCTTCACATTTTGGTCAAACAAAACAATTCCTCTCTAGGCCTGGGAATCAAGGACACCTCACTCTCTCAGGCCCTGAGAAATACAAACAAAAGTGAGCTGGGGGGGGAGCAAACTTGGGGTAAATGACTTCATTACCTGAAGCTGTAATTGGAGATTAACTCCCAATATGCAAATGGACTGAACTTATAAAAGTGTAAAAACCCGTGACCCATCATCAATTTTTGGGTGGGCTCTGTCTGTCCTAAATGTACCTGAAGGCCCTTCAATAAGTATTACTGCTTTTTATTCTCTTCATTTTGTCTGGCCTCTGATTTTCCATAACTTTGAAAAGGCATCATTCCTATCACACACCTGAAGTACAGCACGCTCAGCAGACAGCTGATAAGCAAAATCTTCAGTAATTAATGTTTGATTACTCCTGTCATAATTTCTTCTGCTTCACAGAGGATAATCTCTAATTAATAATTTAATTTTAATCAACTAATTAAAAATGTATTAGAGACCATTTGCTATTACAAATCCATGAAAAGGAGACACTTTAACAAATCCATTAGTCAAGTACAGATACAATTTGTGGAACTATAGAACTGTAGAAAAAAACCAGGCTCTTTTGAAAAACTGACAGTGGACTGAGCTATGAATTAGCAGAGGGGCAGGAGTCTGGACAACAGCACTCTCCCATGACATTTACAAAGCTGCAGTTCATCAGTATCACTGCTAAGAGCAGAGCTTGTTCTGACAAACCAAAACAACTTATTGACCCTACTTATAATTAACAACAAAGGCATAAATTTTTTGGCAAATAAGTAGTTAAGCCAGTTGCTAATTGTTGCCAACCTGCAAATGGACACAGCAACACACCTGTGCTTTCAAAACTTCCTACAGCCACATACAGCTGAGGTGTTTGACAGCCTAAGGGTGACTGCTCTTCTTCACCTTTAGGAGTTTTCCACTTTCCAAAGCTGTCTGTACTGCAAAAGTACCCCACATATAATTGTGTGACAACTTTCATTATTTTCCATGTATTCTCTACCTTGGAAAGTCTGTTTTGTTCTTTTCTATTGACTGAGGAATTGATTTTTTGACATTAGCTTCCAAACAAAGAAAAAAAGCGCTAAACTAAAGGTTGTTATAACAGATTATGATAATCAAAAATTGCATACAGAGTACTCCTGTTGTAACCCCTAAAGAAGCTGAGTTATGCCCAACTTCTTGAAGAGGCTTTCCCAGAAAGCCCTCTAACTTCCTTCCGTATTTAAGTTCAAAGTAAAAGACCCAGCAACCTTTTGACTCAACTTGTCTAAAATACATGTGGCAAAGTAGAGCTTTCACTTGGAGAGCTGCCAGCCCACCTTTGGCTGCCAGTGACAACCAAATATTCAGCTGCAGCTAGGCTGGAGGACAAGAATTTGGCGAATCAACAGCAGTCAAATAGGAAAAAGTTTACTCCCCAGGCTCCATAGCTAAATGACCACCACTTTAGCTTTGACTGGCCACCTAGAATAAGGGAGGCAAGTTTTCTCAGCATTCACTAGCCATGAGCAAAGTCTACTTTATTTTCTATTCAAATTTAACTGTAGCAGTAGAGTGGTCCATGTCAGTCAGGGACAAAGGTGAATGCTGCAGGACTGAAGCCCTACACAAATGCTGGAGTCACAAAGGGTGACTAGAGCTCCATTTGTGGGCTTACATTAAAACCAAGTCAAGTATGCCCAAAAGAAATAAAAGAGAGCTAAGAGGTCTACACAGTTGTGCAGTTGTGGGATTTTGTTGTTGTTTTTGTTTGGTTGGTTGGTTTGGGTTTTTTGGGGGGGTTTTGTTTGGGTTTTTTGGGGGGGGTTGTTTCTTTTGGGACTTTTTGTTGGCGATTTTTAAGTGCAGGTGGGTTGTTTATTTGGGGGATATTTTTTTCTTTTTATTTGGTTGGGTTTTTTGGTTGGTTGGTTGCTTGATTTTTTCTCATTTTCTTGTTTCCAGAATTCAGCTCAAAAGAGAAACCAGGAAGGTAGGAATAGAAGAAGAAATGGTGAAGGTGACAGACAGCAAAATAAATATATATTCCATTAGAAGCAGAGGAAGAGACACAGAACTCAAATCAGAAAGCTCAGATCATTATTAGTTTCAGATTAATTTTGTTTACTAGAAATTGCAAGAGGTCAGCCATTATTGCATAAAAACTCCACTTCATCACAGCTACTCCTTTCTCTCCAGTGTTTCCCATTCATTTCAGCTGAAATCTTTCATTCCATAAAGTCCGTATTTTGGGTCATACTCCTGGGTTTAAAAAATTTTATTTTTTAAATAGTACTGAGATAAAGGAACACCACACTACTCCCTGTCTTTCAGGCCAACCTGAATCTGGAAAAGTTTCAATGTGAGTGGTGTTTTTATAATTCATGCTTACTCATTAATGCAAGTACCAACTGTAAACCATCCACTTTACTCTAGTTCAACAATACCACTGACAAATGCATATCATCATCATGATATACCTTAAAAGTATGGCTAATAAAACAATACGGTAAAATTTACCATCCTCATACCCAGTTGTAATATCTAATATTCAGCTAAAGGAACATCTAGATAGATAATCATATATATCATATATAGAGAGAAGGTAAAAGATTTGAACTATGTCTCCAGAAATTAAAATTCAGCTCTTGGAGTATTTTTTAACATAAACATAACTGTTGAGCACTGTGAGTTCAGCAAATTTGGTTTCTCTACTTCTGTATCACTTGGTTTCATTCTAAGGGGGCCCACATCTAAATGGTGCCCACTAGTTTGGGCATCATTTAAGGAGGCATAAAGAAGCTTTAGAATTGACAAAAATTACAATAGGTCTCTTTCTCAAAAACACGATTGAATTCTTAAAGAGTTTTGTGCAAGAATACTATCTCATGCCCAAGATATTAATGAAGGAAATGTCATCTATCCCCGTGAGCTAAATAAGTACTGTTTTCCCAGTTTTGCAGATGGAAAGCAGCAAGATTACAATCCTAAAATGGCAAGTTACTTCACCAAGTGTTTGATTACCAGTTTTGAGCAGTCCCACTCAAATGGGTAAATACTTCACTTCTGACTTGCAAGCAATTGTTTCCAATTTTTCCCAGCCACCCCCGTCCCAAGTATGTTGGAATAAGCTCAGCCAGGTAATGGCTAGCCAGAAGAAAAACAACACTTCTTTTTAGGAACTCACACCAGCTCAGACTTGTTCTTTTCTGAGTCTGTGCCTTGGAGAAGTTCAGGAAACTTGTCATTTCTACACAGAAACTGCCTCCTAAAATAGACTCACTTACAAACAGGCTCTGGCAGCACCCGGATCTGGCACATCTTATGACCCCAGAAGGGGAATGACACAGGTGAGTTGGTGAGGAGCTACAACATGTTTTTGGGTTTCCCTTAGAACCCCTTGTCTTTAGGGAAAACATGGGGCATTATTAGTGCTTATTTAATCAATTCCTTACAGAGGAGTGAATGCATCCAAATTTGCACTCAATTAGCTAGCCAAAAGTTAGACTGACAGGGAAGGAACAACAGAAAAAGGTGTAGAGTGTTGGTTTCCTTGGAGGACAAAGGAGGACCTATTTCTCTTTAGATGAACAGAATGGCCTGGGCTGGAAGGCACCTTAAACATCCTGTACTTACAGCCACCTTGCCATGGGGACAGATGCCATCCACTAGCTCAGGGTGCTCAGAGCTCCATCCAACCTGGCCTTGAACATTTGTGGATCATTCACAACTTGTCTGATCAACCTGTTCCAGTGCTTCACTGTCCTCACAGCAAAGAATTTCTTCCTAATACCTATTCTAAATCTACTCTTTTCTCAGTTGAAAGTCGTTCCCTCTTGTCCTGTCACTACCTTGTAAAATTACCTTCTAAATGTCCCTCTCCATCTTTCTTTAGGCTCCCTTCAGGGACTGAAAGGACACAATTTGATGACCTCAAAGACTTCTCATTTCCAGACTGAAAAATCCCAATTCTTTTAACTTTCCACATAATATACATGTTGTAGCCCTCCAATCATCTTGGTGGCCTCCTCTGGACCTTCTCTAACAAGCTGGCGTCCTTCTTATTTTGAGGATCCCAGAGCTGGATCCAGCACTGCAGGTGGGTCTCAGCAGAGCAGAGCAGAGGGGCAGAATCCCCTCCCTGCCCTGCTGCCCACCCTGCTCTGGGTGCAGCCCAGGACACGTTTGGCTCTCTGGGCTGTGAGTGCCATGGCAGGGCATGTGCAGCCTCTCAGCCACAGCACCCCGAGTCCTTCTGGGCAGGGCTGCTCTGGGGCTGTTCATGCCCATCCTGCACTGATCCAGGTGCAGCACCAGCACTTGGTCTTGGTAAATCTGATCAGATTCCCATGGGCCAACTTCTTGAGCTTGCCCAGATCAAATGTGCAAAAGCAGAAAATTACAGTGATTTAGAATTACTAAAAAATTAGGATTTTTAAAATTATTTCCCAGTATTTACTACTAAAATGAATTTTACATTGTAAACACAGTAAGCTTTCTCATCTACATGTCTCAACTTTTTTGCATTATTATGATATGCTCGTATTAAGTGTTAATTTTTTTTTCCTTTTAGGTAAGTTTGAACCCACAAATTCAGTGGGTTTAAAATGGAGTAAAACTAAGTTTATACAAATAATATTTTGTTATTTTGGTAGCAAATCTATCTCTTATTTTTATGGATAAATTTATGCATAATGAATGGCAATATATTGAACAAATTTTTGCCACTTCCTCACATTAACAGTTATATTAGGAAATCCAGTGCTACATATATGTCACACATCTAGTTGTTCAAACGATAGCTGAGACTTCTGCTTGGCATGAAGCCAAGGAGACTAGATTCTAAAGCCCATTAACAGTGCATCATGACTGGGAATTAAAGACTCTTGTGGAACCATAAACTGTCTAGAAAGAAAATGAGAAAAATAATAAAATTTGATCAGAGGGTTTATATATTTTTATTAGTGCCTGGCAGCAGACTAGTAATAGACCATTTAAACGTGTACAGCAATATAACTACATTGTGTCAGATGCACAGTGCTGAAAAAGTCTGCAGACAGTATTCATACTCTAGACAGTATAGTAATAATAATAAAAAAAAACCAATCAACCAACCAACCAACCAACCATCTAAAAAACTACAAAAGAAAAACCCCAACCCCCCAAAACCTGACTAGACTTCACACAGCTCTTATCTGTATTTATCAAGGCAATATTCTCTGGAGCATGGAGATTTTCTAAAGGAATCAAAACCAAATGTTTCCAGACTATCAATGTCAATAATTACATAGCAAGCACTGCCAGGAAACTAGAATTCACACATGAAAATCCCAATCTAAAACACTCAAAACACAACTACCCCACCAAACTCTGTTTAAATAAGGTAAAAATAGCTGTTGATTCACAGCAAATTTGCACAGTCCAGAAGATGAATGCTTCAAGGTAGAACTACCTCTCTGTCAGTGGCTGCAAAATGTAATATTCTCTAGTACAGCTGGCCCATTAGTCAAGAATTTCATAACAAGTCTCAGGAATAAAATACTACTTTCTTCATAACAGAATATAAAATGAATATAGAGTAATATTTAAGTTAGATTTTATGTTTCCTAAAACACTCAAGCCCTGAGAAGCCAGATTTTTTGGTTGCAAAGTCCTGTGTTTAAATACCAAAAGGACTGTATTTAGAAAACCAAGGATGTTTAAGAAATTCCAGGATCTTTTTTTTGGCTTTCCCATTTAAGTTTAGTGACACTACAAACCTAATATTAATTCACTTTAGTTACCAACACATTTGAGCAGTTTGTGGACATGGAGTTAATGAACACAACTGAAGATTCTCCAAGTAAATACAAATAGAAAGTCAGAACTTTAGCTGATTATGGAAACATTAACGGTAGGTTTTTGTTGTCCTCCTCGCCCACTAAAATGGTCTTACTGTTTACTTGTTAAGATATTTATATATATTTATACAGAATTTAAAGATAGAAAGAAAAAACTTCAAAGAAAAAAGGAGAAAATAAACATGGCTTGTTTATCCCTCTTCATTCTTTCCCCTCTTCCCCCCAGTCAAGTGCCTTTCCTGTGCTTACCTTGTTCTGATCTTTCAAATCCACCCAACTGGACAAGAACCATCTGCTGCAGCACCACAGCCCACAAGGCCAGGAATAGCACGGAGAACCATAGCATCACTTAGCCCACAGGCTGTTTTCTCACGACTGCTGAAAACATGTCCAACAGCCAGGTCACACTGCCTTCCATCTCCCACAGAACAGATTGCAGTGACTCAGGATCCTTCTGGGTCAGAAGTCCGCTGGGCCAACCTGCTGCCGCCGTACACACAACTAATTCACCCTCGTACAGCCACTCCACCAAGCCTATTTTCAAATCATTTAAACGTATTCTGGCAGACAGCTATGACAAGTAAATGCCTTTTAGCAGCAGACTGAAATGAAGCTTTGGGACATTCAATGAAAACAGATGTGCAATTCAGTTTAACACTGGACAACTTGTTTTTCTTAACATGCTTTTTTCTTATATGATGCTTCACCAAACTACAGCAAGTGTTGTAGTGGTATCACATTTTCTCTGCATTTCTAGAGGACCTCGTAGAACTATACCTGGGGTCCTAACACCCTGCTGTGCAAAACCAGTGTTTATTTTAGTGATTTGATTAACCCAGTCTAGGTCAGTAAAGCTTGCACACATTCATGTTAGTTGATTCCACAAGTTGACTATAAAAATGATACAGAGAAGGGGAGGGGTTACTGCCAGAGAAAAAAGAACTTTATATAATAAAAATTGATAAACTCCACAGCAGAAGAATTCAGATGGAATGTATGCTTCTTTTTTGGTTTCTGCTTACCAGGTAGTAGAAGTTATATTGGCAATTAAATCATAGTAAGATATATGTTACATACTGAGCTTCCCTTACATTCTCCTCACCCTCTCCCTAAACACACAAACCAAGAAGACACAGAAATTAACCAAACTGCAAAAAGTCCAAACAACTCCTAAAATAGAAGCCATTTGCTTGAAAAAGATTCAGGTACCACCTGAAGTCAACAGAGGAACTTTCCTATTTGAAACAACTGAGACATGAAACCTTCATACAGAAACACAGCTATATTAAGCAAGATAAATAGCATTGTCTTTCCTTGCTGTAATTCTTCACAGCCTTATACACTGATTATAATCCACTGACAGCAGAATGAAAAATGCATTGAGAGCCTCTGATATAAAGCAATATCGTGACTACCTAATTAGTACCATAAATACTACGTATTTTTCCAATTAAAAATACAAACATTAGTTCCATAAAACTTTTGTATCACATTAAACTAAATTTGAGATACATGAATTGAAGTGCAGGACAAGTGAAATGCCTTGTTTCCCTATTTTGAAAAATATTTTAAAATTCAATATAAAATTCTGGAGCATCACAGCAAGACGGGTTTCAATACGGTATAGCAATAATGATAGCTTAAGAACCAGTAAAAGAAGGCAGGGAAAAAACCCTAAGGAAATTATTTCCCCAAGCAATTGCGATGTCTGCAAAAGGACAGAATGAAAGTGATTGGTAGCATCAAGACAAGTAATGAATCTAAACAGTCTGTGAAGTCACTATGCTCTGAGCACCTCCACTGAAAATTGCAAATTACTTTCAGTAGTGCATTTTTACTCCTGAAAGGTGTTCCAGCAGTTTCAAACACAAAAGAACTTAAAAAACAGTCCCAACTTTGCTGGCTGCTTGTCTGAGCCTTTTGCTGTTGACAGATATTTCCTTAATAGCTATAGCAAAGATGATTTGTAGGAAAGATGAAGACTTGATGCTTTCCTAGGTGCTCTGTACACAAATTTCAGGAAACGTGGGAAAAGCTCTTCATCTGGGACAAAGCACAGTGGAAGTTGTACCTTCAGGCAATGATGTTCTTTTTCCCACCCAGAGATCTGTGGCTCTTAAACACTACAAGTTACATGGCTCTTTACTGACAGCAGCCTTCTCCTGTCAAAGGTAAAAATAATCAGGTGCTAATGAAAAAAGTGTAGGGTACTTAGAAACCAACTAGATACCACTGGTCACAAAGAAAGAAACTTGTAGGCAATGGCCTGAAAGCCAGAAGGAAGCCCTACTAATCTGTTTGCTGAATCAGGATGATACTTTGTCCACACCAGGACTACTGAGGCATGCAGAAAGGTAAAGCACAACTCAGTCAGAGACTGAAAACAGCTACTGTGCTACCAAGTAATTATTTCTGGATACTGGCTTTCTGTATCTCCAGGCAGGCATCTCAAGCTCAAAGAAGCTCATTCTCTGTTTTAAAAGCTCTAATGCTCCAAAAAAGACATTGTGGAAAAGACTGCTGAGCCTCAGTAACTACCAACAATGTGTGATAATGAAGAACTGTTCATAAACACCGCATCCTCTCCTGCTCCCTGTGAGGGCAACTTCAAGTTCAACTGTAACCATTGACATGTGAAGTTCTGCCAGGTTAGGCTTGCTTACAGACTGCTCATGCAACAGCAGTATGACTGAGTGCAAAACCTTCCAACTGAGAATAAGGAGCTCTTAAGTAAAAAGAGAGAAATGTCAACCTAGAGAGGCTGGGCTTTTTCTAGTGGGAATATCCCCATGGAAATTCCTCCAAATCTAATATGCAAGACCACACTGTTTTTAACTAAGAGTTCAGAGGTTCATTTAAATTATCTGCCCAGAAAAAAAATCAAAAAACCAACAAAACACAAATGAACATATGTAGAAAGTTCATTAAAAAAATACCAGCTGTGAATGAGCAAATCAACTCTTGCACAAAACCTATCAACAGAAATAAAACACCAGCATTTTTATTAATTTTAAGATCCAGACATTCATAGTTTGATTTGTCAAAATTCATAGCATTTTACACCACTTTCCAGAGTCAAAGTGCCTACTACGTCTTTCAATGGTCAATATTTACCACAGAAAAGTTATCTCAAGCTGGGTATCAAGAGAAGAGAACTGAGAGAAACACAAAAAGAACCACTAGAAAACACTAGGTTGCAATGACCTATTTGGTGCTAAACAAACAAAATCTATGATAAGGGCAGTCAGATAGTGAAGCCTTCAATTACTACAACCACATAGTTCTTTGTGTGTTGCCTTGCACATCCTCTCAGCTGCATCCTATTCCTTTCTTAAAGGATCGCCAGCAAATTAAAAAGAACCAGGATTAAATAGAATGCTAAGTAAAATTTTAAGCACATGGTGCATTTCAAATATTTAAAATGTACCACTTATACATAAAAAGAATTGAAGACATCTAAGGACCAGAGACAGGACCCTTATCTTTAAAAGTAAGTCCTTGTTTAAGAGCTATGCAGAATCAAGGCTTAAACACTAAGAAATATTCTTAATGGCTGATTCCTAAAAGAACCCTTGCTGAATCTTACTCTTTTGCCTTACTACCAAAGTAAGCAAATGCAAAATATCTGCATGTGCTTCAGACTGTCTGACGGCCAATTTTTGGCTCCCCATACTTGGTACTAAGCTCTGTGAAGCACATTTTTCACAAAGACATTGCAGAAGAATCTGTAGAAGGAAGTTTAACAGCCAACAATGTCAAAAGCACAATATCACAGAACTGACATTAACATTTCACCAATACAGAATGCCAAAAATAATCAGGAATTAATTTAGGCTTGATTTGTCAAATGAGATGCTTACAGTTACATTCCTAACCCAGGAATGCTGATTTGAATGCTGACTTTGAATGCTGACTTAGTTTTCAGAGGTGTTGAGAATTTGCAAAGTTCAGGGTTTAGACTTTGAACATCACACCATTTGTTGAAGTACCTAAATATAAATTATGTAACATAACTGGAGGTTAGGCTGAATTGGTTCAAAATTTTGTTGATGAGAAAATTAAAATTAGTCACTACTTTATTCCAACGAAACAACCAACAGAAGCACCAAAAATCATGTGGTGACTGTGGTTTTATAGCAGTATGCAACCACAGCACTGTAGCTACATGAAACCAAATCATGGTACCTAGAAAGATACTTTCAAAAGTATTTTCTACAGCTAGTTTTCAACATGGAAACAGAAAGAAATAGCACTGATGCTCTTTGTTGTACCCAATTTTGAATCATTTTTTGGGAAGATGATTGTAAATGATTTGGGCAGAGAAAACATTTCCATAGATGGCCACAGCTGAAATGCATCCACACAAAAACTAAAAATAAAACAGAATTATGCATCAAACTAACATAACTGTTATCTATTACAAAGTGCAAAAAGAATGCAGCTCGCATTGAACATAAACCATAGCATGCTCAGAACGAAGACCACACTAACCTACATGCAACCAACTGAAAATGTAAAATCAATTACAACCTAAAAAAAAAAATTACAAAAAAGTCACCTGTGTGCACGAGTCCACACAGACTTCAGTTAATCTGGTCACTGTCCTTTGTTGCTGATGACAAAGATTAGCCGAGAAACAGAAATTTACAGAGGGAAACGTGCCTGAGGCATAAACCCTCTCTCCCACATACCAACAAGATCCTATCTCATGTACTTACTGGCAGCCACTAACACAGGACAGAACCTCAGAACAGGTTCCAAAAAAGCAAATTAACTGTTTCTCAAAAGAAGTAATTTAAAATAAGAACAACCAGAAGAGAGAAAAATTATTTCTATTAAAAGGAGAAATTCTGTTCAATGTGGCATCACTGGCCACTAAAACCACCCACCAATAATCATCTATGCCTGACAAAGTATGATTCTATAATCAAATGCAACTGCATCAGGATGGAAGAGGATATAGAGGCAGCAAAATTTCCCCCTTAAAAACAACAATAATAATGTAGCTGCAGTAGGCATGTTCTCAGACATTTTTTCTTTACATTTATCTATATACTAGAAAGACCAAATCCTTTCACTTTACTTCAGGAAAAAGAATGTTTTTCTCCTTCATATGTAAATGCTCATCTACATAAAAACAAATTCTCATAGAGCTGAAAGGGAAAATTCTCTCCCTCCTACAATTTCCTTTTTCACCCCCAAATGTCATATTATACTTAACAGCAAGGTACACATATGTATACTGTAATAAATGACTTCATACACTGTTGCATCAGAAGACACATGGAATGTTTGTAGTAGTCCTAATGAAATGCCATTTTCAGGATAGCCCACATACTTGAGCATTTGCTTCACTTTCATCTGCCAAAATATGTAACAGGATGAGTGTTTGGTGCTTAGAACTATTTTTTGATTCTTATTTGTATCTGGAATTACAAAACATTTTATTAGGAGAAAATGTACTTCAAAATATAACTTTTGGAGAAGCAACTTCAGTGTTTTCACTGTATGTTTCCTGCTTCCTCTTACACAAGCCATATAACACATGACAAATGGATAAAGCTCAATGAAGGAAAGTTAGACATCTAAAACCAAATACAACCACATCAGACTGATCTAGTTAAACAAGAATGTATGTTGTCTCCCCAGCTAGTATTTTTGGTGTCTAAATTTCCATCAATGCAATGATCTATCTACTCATGAACACAGGTCCTTTAAAAGGATTTCCCACAGACAAAATACAACCAAACTATGAAACTAGCTGCCACAGAATGCTGTGGATGCCAGAGGCATAAATACATTCAACAGTTAACGTGAGAAATTCATGGAAGCAGCATTCTTTTAGGTGGAAAGGTATGAATGCAACACTGCATGATTAGGAAGTACCTACAGATCACCCAAAACTAGGATAGGATGTTGGGTGAAGCATCACTGTGTACCTACACTGGTAAAATGGCACTACAAGCCTACCTTAGTCAGAAAGGGGCACTGGGAAAAACGATCCTTTGGTGTGACTCAGTGCAACAGTCAGTGTCTTGCAGTTCCATACCAAAGCTTTTATCTGAAACACAATCTACTTCCATTCTGTGTATCATACCTAGATCTTTTATATATAAACTGAAACAAACATCAGAGTGATGAATTGTCTAGTGAAAACAGTGTGCAGAGAACTGCATGAACCTGTTATTCATGCAGTCTCTATATTCATACTTCACTAAGAACAACTCGTTATACCTGTCTTTACATTGTCTTGCCAATCAAAACACCCATATTGAGCCTATATAAAGAAAACTGTTATTAATATTTTAAAACAATAAATTATTTAGAATAATTTAAAAAAAAAATTTGATTATCAGGAGGCATCTTTGCCATAATTTAAGTCCAAGATTAGATGTTTCTATTTAAATAAAAAGAATGCTCCATGCTTTCTGAACACACAAAATTATGCTAAAGTATCTAAGACAGTTACAGAAGTTTTTGGACATGGCAGCACATAAAAACACTGATTCCAGAAGCAGAAGACCCCGGAGTATGGACAATTTCTTTTAGTGAATGGCATCATACATCAGTTTCCTTAAGCAAGAAAATATAAAAAAAATTCCCTATGTAATATTTGAATGCAAATGCAAAGCAACCCTTATGAAATCAGATTCAAAAACCCAGTTATTTTTGAGCAAGAAGATTATATTCAGATGGTAGAAGGAGAGCACAGTTTTGATTAAAAACCAAATAGAACTCCTTTTAAAGAGAAAAAACTTTGCCAAAGCAATGCCAAAGCAACACCATATGGCAAATGTTCTTGCGGGGCTACACTGCTCTCATGATCCAACGTAAATAAGGAAAAATATCAGTATAAGAAAAGAACTGGTAATCAGAGTTTGTGACTTTGGTTTTCCAAATCTGATGAGGAGAAATAAGGTAAAACATGAAATAATGGAATGGTATTAAACGTCTAGTTTTTTCAAACAAGGGAGCCAACCAACTGAATGTAATGAAATGAAAGTTAAAAAGAGATAGAAAATCATTACTAACTCTTGGATACCAACTGCAGATTTCTACCAACATAAAATACCTATAAACATTTCAAAAGAAGTGTGAGGCTGAACCATCAAAAGTGTAAAAATCCCTGCACTGCAGGGGAGGATTGCAAGCTTGAGCCAATAGGGTGCAGCTCAGTACTTTAGTAGAGAAGGAGGGAACCTTCCTCAGGTACAAACCAGTAGCAATTAGGCTAACATATGATGTGCACAGCAGCTTTTAGGTTTCTATCACATAGCATTTTAGTTTATATTATTAACATTACTTTAGTAAAAACCAATAGCAATACATGCTGTAACCTGGTGTTCTGGATAGTTGCCTGTTGGACTTGATTTTCAGAGGCTTTTTGAGTGCAGGATATTTGACATAGTGAGAAAGGTCATAAATAGTTTTAACATCACTCAAAACTACCAAAAGACATCCACAGATGAGCTACAAACTAAAGTGGAGGAACTCATGCAGACAATACTACCTTGGCGGTCAGCAAAGCTTAGACCTCCCAAACTTCCTGGTTGTTTTTCCTCTTGCTTTGGGTATATAAAAATAGAGGAAAACACAATCTTTTAAAATTTACAGACTGCTGCTATTAGGTTTCTTAGCAGGCAGCCCTGGGTCAGTTATGGGAAGATTCTTTTCACATGATGGATAACAGAAGTGAACTGCATTTATTAAAAACATTATGTGAGAATCTAGACTAAATCTTATCTTGTTTTCACCAACAACAAGCATGGGAATGAAACAGATTATAAACATTAAGTATTAAAAAAAAATTAAAGCCATGTGATTTTACATAGGCTCTCACTAGGGAGTCAGTGTGCGCCCAGGCTCACTTTGAAGGAGGTATCATTGCAAGACTGAAGCACAGGACTGCTCACCACGTTCCTTCACCATGTCCCCTGTACTAGTTTTTTCTAGCTTTGTTTGGTGTATGGGCATAAAATCTTTAGGGGACTGAAAATCTTGGCTGATAGAGATGTCCAGTGGCATGCCGGCAAGTATTGATGGATTAATGGATCTCTGACATTACTGAATGTTTTGCACATTAATTTTATGCAGCAATAGAATAAACAAAAAAGTTCCATTAAAATAAGTGCTGGAGCAAAACTCCTGTTATCATACAGTCTTAAAATGATGTTAAGAAGTCATACATTTTCCCTCACATATCTCCATGCCCTCAAAACTGTTCCCAGAATTTTCAGTGGCTTTTTCAGCACAGCTTCAAATCACAGATTTTGTGATTTACAAGCATTTTTCGTTACAGAAGGACTTTTCCAAATCCCACCGTAGAGAGATACCTGCACAAAATAAGATCTTATTATATCAGAAAATAAACTTTTGAAATGAAAAGTTAAGTTTTGGTTCACAAACCATTAGAAATGACCACCTCAGTTTTTCAAGAGCACCCTTCAGGGTATGGAATTACTGAGTGTTCCATATTTTAAAATACTTGCTATTAGTTCTGTAGATCTAACCATTGCTGCAACACTGTCAAATAAGTAAATATTGTGTGGTTATCCAATTTTCAGCAGAGGCAACTAGAAACTGTATTTCCTTGTCTGTACCACTGTACTTCCAAGTCTGTAATACTTTGATAGACCTTTCAGAAGGTGAAATTACTTACATTCATAAAATTATTTGAAAACTCAAACTCTTACAAAGAAACTTTCTCCTAGAACCTATGAAGGACAGTGGTATGATATAATAAACCCCTAAAAGTACAGTCTTCAGCTGACCAGAACAGCTTTCCATGTACTAGAAGCAGATAGTGGCAGGTTTCAGCAATCTCCTTTCTAAAGGCTTAGTATCACCACCAAGCATATGGCTAAGGATCAACGCAATGAGATCAGACTGATCACTGGGTTACAAAGATATCTCAAGTATCTTTGTGGAAGGCAGAATTAGGTAGGCTGTATTTTCACATTAACAACTGCAGAGCACTCCAAAAATCCTGGCATGGCCAATGACATGGAAGTTTCAGGTCCTAAGATTTATTCTCCTCCACTACCTATAAATTAGCGTGTGTAGATGGAATCCTTTCACTTCAACTAAAACAGATAACACAAAATAATTTCTGCTGACAGATTTTTTCTTCACCTGTTTTTTTTAAATTAATTTACAAATCATTATGATTTTGTTCAGCATATACGTATATCCACAGACATCCTCCATTAATCCATTTGGCAGAAATTAAGACAAGAAACAGCTAAATAAGTCCTACAGTGCATTTGAGTATTACATCCCTGCATTCAACACTACATCTAGTAATTCAATACTACATCTAGTAATCTTACTGAATAAGAACTGAATGAGTGCATGTGTGTAGATGATAAATTTGATCACAAAGCACTAAAGTTTTACTGAAGGTCAAAGTGCTTTCATTACTGAGTTTCTTTTACACACTGGTAGGATCTGACCTTTCCTTCAGACTGACCAGCAGTTTTCAGTTTGTCTGGTCAAATAATTTCTCTGCAACCTTCATCTCAAACTACAGAAGAAACTATCCGTAAGAACACATAACTAGCAATGATTTTTATTCAATTAGATTTTTAATACAATGAGTTTAAAATTTAAATAGGGAAGAATAAAAGTACAAAAAAACCCATATCTGTCAAAACAGAACATCAGCATGGTGTCCCATGCAATCCAGGGAAATGAAATGCAGAATATTACTGCACCATTTTTCCCAGCAGAGTTAAACATCAAAATACCTTCCCTTGCAGTTTATACAAAGGCCAGACACAGAGAAAAATGCACAAAGTATGACATTAGCCATACTGGAGTTATTAATGGAATAAATGCAGCAGTCAAAGACCCTCTGAAGATAAAAGCATCACTCTTTCCCATCTCTGGAACTTTGCCCAAATCACAGCCATATTTTCATATTTGTCAGCCTCTTTTCCCTTGTAATGAAAGAGTTTCCTTCATAATAGTAAATAAAAATTAAGTGTTCCTTCTGTGCTTCAAAGTAAAATGGTTTCAGTAATGATGCAGACAGTATAGTGTGCATCTTTCTAAGGAAAGATTTACTGCTTCAATTTCAACTTAACATTTTGTATTGCTTCAGGCTTAAAAATACTGGGACATGTAATCATGCAGAAATCTATTTCTTACAAGTGAATTGGTTGCTTTTCCTGGTATCTAGCTCTATGTTTGGAAAGGGTCACATTTACTCATTAATACTCTGAGAAAAGGTTTTATAATGTAAACATATGTGCTGTAAAACTAAGTCTTGCATAGTCAACAGTAAAATAATCTTTAAAATTTCAGTGTAGAATGTTAACTAGACTTGGCCTTAAAATTCTTTCTGCAGGAAAAGTAACTGAGCTAGAAAGAACCGTTATGTCAATCACTGATTTGACAGACTGACAGTTACATCAGTTGTGACAATTTCTGGTCTTACAGACAATCCACAGAGTTTCTGTACAAATCACAGCTATTATTGTTTGAACTAGAACCAAACTTTAAAGCAAGATCTCTGGTCTAGTTTTAAAAATTGCAGTAGCTCTGACATAGGAACAAGTCACTGCGGAACAAAGCATTATGCTTCCAGGCACCATGCTGACAGTTTATCTTGGCCCAAGACAAATTCAGGACAGTTTACATCCTCTGAGAACTAACTGCATTTAGATTATTTTGCGCTTGCTGAAGGCTAAGTGGGCAAGGACTATGATTGTGAATGAGCTGACCTGTAGTAAGTTCATATCCCATTGCAACTGTCTTTCCTCCCACCCCTACCAAGCACTTCCTGGAGCATGCAAAATTATTTCTGTAATTAACTCCCTCATATTTAAGGTACCCTTCTATTCAAAATCTTCTATATGTTCACTTACAGACTACAGTAATTTCTGGTTTGTTTACTTGTTAACATAAGAGACACAAGCTTCTTATTTTAATTAATAGTTAGTGATTTTGCTGTATCTGAAATCAGATATTCTAAACACTTGACTCTGAAAAACAGGCTCCAGATCTGTTAGAAATGGGGGCAAAGCCATTAGAAAGCATTTAGACCTATAAAGACACTGCTTTCTTTAGCTGAATGAGGAATGGTAGTTTAAGTCTTTGGTATTCAAAGACAACTTTGCTGTTACTATTGCCCAAGAAAGTCCTGCTGGTCTTAAGGCAAAGTTGAAGCATCATGGAGAACACAGAAATGACAGTTGCAAACCACACATCACTTTTTGTGCAATGTTTCGTTTTATCATGATTGCACATGAAGTTAAATAATACTCTTAAGTGGTATTGTTAATTTTGTAACTAAACTCTCTGATAAAAAAAAAAGAGAGAAAAAAAACCCCTGTGGCTAGCATATAGTAGACCTTTAAATCTCTTTTGGAACCCTTTTCTACATACTGTAACAGTGAGCTATTTTCTGTCCTCCCACTCTCACCCAGAAGCAATGTCTGCTTGTCACTTAGATAGCTGCTCGTGAAAGATATAAGTAGTAACAAGTTGTTGATTTCAATATTTAATTTATTGCCAAGACTAGAAGCAATAAGCAAAAATCTGTTTGACTACAAGCAGTCAGCAAACTAAATACCACTACAAACAAGCCTGTATCCTTTAAGTGTAACTCAACCACACCTTACAGCACTTCTCCTTTATGCAGCAAGTCTTTACATAATGAACATCTAATGCAGCTGGAGTGTCTCTACACTGTCCTGGATATCTAGCCTCTTGACATTATGCAATCAAACTGTTTCTTGCTTGCTACACCTACAATTCTTTTTATTATCGGCAAATTTGGTGTCACACCATGACCGAGGCTATGCAAAGCAGCACACGTGCACGCTTTTCTCTAGAACATGCTTTTGGGGCTTGCACTCTGAGTCTCAAATACAAAGGTGAAAAGACCTTCCAGGTCTACGAAGACTTTCAGAACATTACCCACATGCATCGTAACAGGACTTGAAGGACACATTGAAGGGACTTACTCACTGTTCTGCATCTCTTTCAATGTGTGAGGGAAGAGCAATGTCAACTATCCACATAAGCTAAGAGGATTTACAGTTACAAGTAATTAATTGCTTTATATTTTCTTTCAAAGTCATAAGCAAAAGATTACATTTTTAAACTGTCATTTTTTCATGTTTTCCAAAAGTTGCATCAGGTAATGTACATTATTTCTGATCTGAACCCAAGTGACATTTATTTGAAGGTTCAAACACTTTCTGTTAGGCATCTATTTCACACTAAATGTTCAATTTGTTAATAAGAATAAATTTCCTGAGCTGAGGTTCCATTCAACCACAGTGCATGCTCAACAGATAAAAATAACACACTAAATAAAAGCTGGGTTTAAAACTTCCTGGACTGAAGATTTTTAATTAAATAAACAAAAAAACCAAAAAAAAAACCAAAAAAAAAAAAAAAAAAAGAAGATGAATATGAGCAAATGAGTTATCAAAAGTTTTCAATCTGTAGAAATTTCCTGCATATCCGGAATGAAGGCATTGCTAATGGCATAGAAGTCTCAGCGTGGTTGTAGGAAAATAAACCCCAAGTCCACAAAATCTCTACAAGCTCTTCTAATCCCTGCAATAAACTTAGTAAGATAAAAATAAGGGCAATGAGAAAACTGCATTGCAATATTGAGGGAGCATTGCCAGTTGCTGCTCTCATTTAAATGGGGACCTTTTGTTTGAGCTCCCTCATTGCTCACTGCTAGAACAAACTGCCTAGACAAGTCCTAAACCTCCGGGTCTTCCATAGGCCAAAGTCAATATTTTAAATACCACTCCAAGAACACCACCAGCATTATTAACTTACAATTTTATCATGAGTCTCAGGATATTTGTTGATTTTTTTCCCACATGCCAGTTTCCAGAGCCACACAGTAACAAGAAAACTCCATTTGCTGAATAAAATGAAAAGAGTTGTTGGAAGTAAATATACTTCAATAAGCAGCCTACCATGTTCCTTACCAGCTTTGGGTTAAGAAGGTGGGTTAAAATGCAGTTCAATAAAATTCATGTTGCAAACATCTAATCACAAGCAGACAGAAGTCTGCACTACAGTATTCCACGCTCAGTCTTCTATAAAAATACAGATGGAAAAATGTTTTTTTTGGCCATTGATCTACTTGATCATTGCCAACAGCTAGAAATCTAGCAGGATTTGTAGCTCATGAATACTTCCACCAAATTTTCTGGTAGTTTCCCTTAAACTAGAACCAGTATTTTCTTTCTTTTCTTTTGATTGAGCTTCTGCCAACCAACTTACTTTTGTGCATCAACCAGTCCTCCAAAATACAGTGACAGACTGCTGAGACCATCTTAAAAGAAAAAAGCTCATGTTGATAGGATTATGACAGCAACAAGCCTGCAGCTCTCTATTCCTGTTGGATTTTGATGCCAGGAGAGTTCCCCTAAGAGAGAAGTTGTTCTTCAAACTCCCTGGGGGACCGTTTTGCAGGAAAGGAATACTTGAAATTTGATTTGTCCACTGAATGAACAGCACTAAAAGTCTGTTCAAATGCTAAAACAAACACATGAAGTACAGCACAGCCAAGTAACTTTACTTTATAAATCATATCGTTTTCATTTCCTGAATTCATAACCACAGTGATGCAATAATGGAAACTTTTGTATGTTTATAAGTTAGATGACCCACAATCTTTCCCTACAGTAAGCACTAGTAATTTCTGACTATTAAAATAATTGTTATATTCTATTGCTATGATTTGCTTAACATTATAAGGTGAGTTTTCTATTTCACAAACCGTATTACATTGGCAACAAGATTTCTGACCTTAGCCAACAGTATTGGATGTGATTAATTTCTAACATTCTTTTTGGAAGTCAAAATAAACATCCCCTCAGTTTTTCTTTGTTTGCCATCTCAACATCTTAAGCCGGTTGGCCTTCTCACAAATTCATGTTGGTTGTCCCTAATTAACTTATTTTTCCTTTTAAAAATGTTTGATTTACATCCAGTTAGATTATTTCCATTTAAACTCCCTTTCATCTAACAGTAATCCCCAATTGTTGCATTTCATTTAAATAACAATCCCACATTATATTTTAAATTAAACTGTCAATAAAAACAGACTGTTCAGACTTACAACACAAGTCATTGATGTGGCAAATAATGATGGGAAAATGAAGATACCTTTTACACAAGTCTTCATACAAAGTACTGTATGAAGTACTTTTAAAACACCACCACATCTGATCAAGAAAGTTAGTATGTACCATTTTAGAATATGTAGAGGAATTGCTTTAGGATATTATTTTGTTACCCTTCTTTCTTAGATTAGTCTCCATCTCAGTTGTGCTGCTTAGAGGTAGAAATTAATTTGCTCTCTCAGCTTCTGCCATAGATTCACCACCTATGTAACCAACAAAACTGCTGAAAAGATACCTTGCAGATTTTTTCAGAGTTCTTCTGAAGGAGAACAAACCTGTCCTTTTGTAGAATAACACACAAAGTAGCCGTGCAAGGTTGGATTCTACTCTTCACACTTCTAATATTCCCGCATTTGCTTCACACCTTCAGTGTAGTAGCTGCTTTCCAGACACTTGAGAAGGGCAGCCTGTTATCTTTCAGACAGCAGATCAAAGTAGATGTGCCATTTAAGCAAAATAACCATAGAATAGCTTGCTGGAAGTAACAACCACACTGTGAGGCTCAACAGATGAGACGCAATGAAGAAATTCTGTCTTTACAATCTGCTTCATCCATTTCTTTTCATAATTGACTTTAATCTTTGCATCCTATGTCTCATTCTTAATTTGTTTAATTGGCTGAAGTCTAGAATGGCCTCCAGCTGTCTAGACCATTGAACTAAGAATGCAACCCTGCACTAGCTCAAAGTAGATTGCCTCAAGTTTTGCTCCTGGAAATTTACATGAGCAGTTATTCACACTGCTTTCTAGTTTGTCTTTGCAAGGTACTTCCTGTTCTACTTGTTTTAATTGCCTACCTGTCATTCTACCAAAGCATTACCTGACTACCAGTGTATTTACCATAAATATACATTTGTTTTGCAAACAACTGCAGTTTTTCTTGGTGTGGATCTTCCATCGTTCTGCCCTTTCATTCACTTACAAGGTATATTTTATGTCCTTCCATGATGTTAATTGCATTATTGTGTATATTTGCTTCAGTACAATGAAGTATCTTTTTCTTTCTCTCCTCCTCTCCCACATCATCATTTTTCTTTATTATGGGTGCATGACCCTATGGCTTAAGACTAGAAGTTTTCTGCATGTTTAATCTTAATGTTCCCATAAACTAGCTCTGCTGAAAATGTTATGTGTTACATTTATTTTTTTAGAGTCAGTTCTCTGTAGCACTTCAGTAAATAGTTACTTAAATTTATTCATAAGAACAAGGTGATTTTAAAACACGCATAGTTATATATTTTGATTTTTTCAACTAACACACAACTTACCATAGCTCCTAAAGAGTTTCCTTCATTTTTCTACTTTCTGACATAGAAGATACAGTTGGGCTGTGTACCTGTGTCTTGGGGTGATACACATGGCTTAATTTCACCATTTACATCAACCAACCGTCCCTTTTAAATGCCAATCCTCGAACACTTTAAAAAGGTTCTTTGATAAGGACCTAAGTCAAATTAGTTGTCTCCCTCTCTCTCTTTCCAGCAGAAAAGAAACTTGATACACTAAGAGACTTCACTCGACTGACCCTATCCACCCAGTAATCTGGCAGATGAGGTATGCCACCAGTCCATTAAACCTCCAAGTCTCACGAAGACCAACAAGTGTGCAGATCACTGTAATCACATTAACTGACCCATTCTCTTAAAGAATGAAGCCCAGATCCAAATTTCATTAGAAACTGAAGAAGCCACAGAGAGATGTAACAGCATATGCACTTTAACTACAGAAAAGCCAGAGGTAATCCTCAGATCAATTTTAAGACTCGAGTCCATTACAAGTCTGTACCTTAGACTCCTACCAAGGTTTTTATCATCTTCACATTTTTAATTTAGCATCTGCAGATTCTGCATTTCCCTTCTTGTTTCCAACTTTTTTGTCTTCTTATCTAAACTGTTTAATAATTTGAAAGTTTATTTTCTTAGATTTCTATACCTGTGAAGAGAGTCACCCTTCTGTATGGCTCTCCCTCCGTTATTAAGCAGTAGAACCTTAATGAAGTTTTCAATAAATTTTCCTTCAGCTAGTTTTCATTCCTTTTGATGACATCTGCTAAATTTTTTTATATTCTATTTCACCACAACTCTCCACAGGTTAGGATTTCTGTTTTAGCTATATTTTGATAATTCTCAATTATATTTACCCGATTTAAAACCTATCTTTATGTGTCCCAGAAAGCCCATCCTATTTTCTTCCAGATTATTCCTTCTATTTGATCCTTCTTACTCTTGCATTATCTCCATACATAGTCAACATCTTTTGGACAGCCTGTAAAGGGATTACTCACTTGCATGATATTGTTATTTGTACCTACTTAAAAGTACAAGCTTACCACATTTCAGTTTTGCAATCCTCCCTCCCTTCAATTTTATTCATGTATTTATTTTTCTTGGGCTTCTCCATAGAGTTATTTCTTTTTCACATTTTACATGTTCTCCTGATTAATTTTTTCAGTGACAAAATTAAGACACTTGATAAATAAAATTAAAAAGACACATCTCAAGTCTGCTCAGGAAAAAAAAGTTCAACCTTAATCCAATACTGTATCTCTGTATAAATTACTGTAGCAAGATGGAGTGGAGAAACTATTTTAATAAGAAAGTGACTCCAAACATGGCCCAAATAATGAAGATAAGGATGCAAATGTAAGCACAATTCTGAACAAGATCAGCTAAAATGCATAGGAAAACCCAGACAATTTACACTTGACCATTAATAACATCTGAGCATCTCTATGAAAATTTCCAGACGTTTACCACTTACTTTTAGAGTGTCAATCTTAAGGTTTAATCAGTTAAAAAAATAAGTTGAAAACAGACAGAAAAAATATAAAATGCCTCTAGTCAATACAAAGATATCAGGGAACAAAGCAGCAGCATCCAAAAATATAAGTCTTTACCTTTGTATAAAAACACTAGATTTTAGAAAAATGGAAACATTTTTGAACAATAAAGAATCCCATAAGAAATAAAACGGTAAAAAATTCTGAACATGTCATGGCAAAACAGTCAATCAAATATAGACTATAAACTCCATGTAGATTGCTGCTATTTGTAATAATCAGGAATACTGAAATAGGAAGTGAAAGTAGAAGTCAGACACAGTATTTATCTCGGACAATGAATTATTATCTAAATTAAAACATTATCAGAAAGATATACCACTTTATCATTAACAAAAATTGCCTGTTTTCAACCGTGATTCTATCCACAGTACTAGTGTGCTCATTAAATATAACTCTAACAGCATAATCCTTCCCAAGTATTGTATCTTGCGAAGGAAGAATCTGAAATCTCAATTTGAAACTATAATAGTAGTCCTAATCAACATCCAAACCCTAAGTCATTTAATACATAACAGATTTAAAATTTGCTGCTTGAATCTATGGAATTAAAAATAGTGGTGGAATAGATTTATCTGGAGATTACTTAAGTGGGCAGGAAGTAAGATCAGTAGTCTCCAGACCTCCTGAGGCACTTAAGCAAGAATGGAGAAAGGAGACCTGCATTTAAATAACGCAGCTGGGAATGAGATAGGAACTTCCCAAAGTGTCAAGGGACTCAAGAGAGAAGAGAGTGAAAGAAGTTGCAGAAGTTAGAGTTAATATACACAAGAGTACGCACATACTGAAAGAGCTTGTCTGCCTGTAATATCAAAGCAAAAGCAGTTTCAGGACATAAAACATGGCTGACATGAAAGGACTTACAGCTCTGAATATTACTACCACACTTTGAATTTCCTTCCAATTAGGGGCTGTCTCACAGCAGCTGCTTTATAAGATTCAAAGCTTTATTTAGTTTTGATAATGATAATAAGGCATTCCTCATTCCTGTTGGAAAAATTGCCAAGTTTAGTATTAAGAACATCATCTGGGCTCTCTACCATATGGAAATACAGATCAAATCTAAATAGAGAGCTGACTTCCTTCAGACACTTTTGGAGTCAGTCCTCGATGGTAACTAGCTATTCTTGATTATGATGCTGAATGGAACAGACAGAACTAAATCAAAAAGAGCTAAAAATTATATCACCAAGTCTAGCACTAAGAGAAATCTTAGAATTGTGCATATTCTCAGGAGCTGCAGAGTACTATTTTTTTTTTTTAATTTTTACATTTTATGGGTATTTTCCAATTTAAATACCTGGCAATTACTTTAGACCTTGGTAAGCTTTATTTAAGTGACTACATACTTGGGCCCAACTCAGCACCCTTCTCTCTTTCTGCTGAAATTTTCAATTCAAAGCAAAAGTATAAATCAGAAACCAGATTCAGATTGGAAGAAAAAAATCTGCAGTAAGTATTAATAGAACTATTTACTTTTGTGTAGCTCAAAATAATTTACTGCTATCAGTTTTGGTTATTTTTTAGGGAAGAGATGGAAGTAGCTAGAAAATCAGTATGATCCATTTATAATGAACAGAAAGAACATAATCCTCACCCCATAATCTTCACAGGGGAGTGTTTTGCAAAATCACTTTCTAGGCCTCTAAAACGGACATGAAAGTAAAGAACAGACCTTTAGCTCCTAATAGGATATCTTGGTTAAAAAATACACATGTCATAGTAACTCAAGGTAGTGGGTGTAAATTCTTTTTTACAGACAAATAATGCCTATGGCCAACATGAGAAACTGGCATTTAGATTTAAATCCTAAATTCGATGACATATGTTTTTATTTTGAGTTTTTCCCCCATCCCTGATTCAAAGCACTGGCAAGAGAAATTACATCAACAGATTTTTGGCACAGCCATGACAGATCCCACATTACAATGAAAAAAAATTTCCCCAAAAACCGTGTGCGACATTTTCTCTTTGAGACCAATGAAAGTCCAGCATTATCAAAACATGACATGCCAGACTTTCAATATTACTCCACTGAATACATAAAACTACTAAAATGTTGATGTTCAGAGTAAGAAGGCAGTCCATGGATTTAAGGTTCAGAGGTACCATCAGATCATTCAATTTTACTATCTGTGTAACACACACATGGCATTTCAGGTGGTATTTCATGTAATCACTATAATGACTTGTATGGCTTATAACTCATGGACCCCATTCCTGATGATTCAAACAATTGGAGCTAAAGGCAATGTGCTGTATTCCAGTTTCTCAGAGGTACAATGAGATACCATCCAGAAGGGCTAGGCCTGGGAATGCTGGAAGATAAACTTTAAAGGAAATGGAAGCAAGGTACTTTAGCTAATGTTAGCATCTCAAGTCAGCTTATAGTACAAACACAGAAAACCATATTTCAGGTTGCCATGGTAACAACAACCAGATTAGAAAATTTTCACCAGATTTACTTTTTGTTTGAAAGGAGGAGAAAAACCCCATGACTGTCATGAATTCCCTGTGGTATTCTCTACACACAGAAAACACATTTAAAGCATGCGCTGTGTATATGAATAACCCGTACCTTTATCCCGAAGAACCTAGTATTTAGTTTCCCAAACAAACTGCTATTGCATCACAAGAGCAGGAAAGGGAGAGACAAACATGTGGAGACCTCTTTGAGCACACACACATCGACTAGAAAAGCTTTGAGCCGCAAAGGAAAGCCGACTAGGATAAAAAGCGTATCTGAGAAAAATGTTGTGCATGCAGATGGCTCCTTCCATTGCTGAAATGCAGTCTTGGATCACCAGCAAACTGCTGGCTGTGCGCTCAGCTGATGTCCTCTGCTGAGCGCACAACTGCTTCACTGCAGCATATCTCAGGCTCAGTGGGAGTACGCGACTTTTAATTCATCCATTCACACAATCACCCCTGGAGCCAAATATGAGGTATGCTTCCAGGGTCCCAACAGCAAAAAACCAGAAATATATGAACAGTGTTTGTCATACCACCGCAACATACAGATTTACAACCAAGGAAAAAAACCCCAGCAATCCTGGTTAAGTTTTAGCTTTTTTCAGAATACCGCAAAATAAGTTCTTCAGCCTTTCTAATACTCTCCATGCAACTTTGAACGCCTTTGTGATCCTATCAGAGGATGTGACATCACCTAAATCTGTTTGCATTGTGCCAGACAATGTGTCAATGCCCACATACTGTAAGACTGTTCAGAAAAATTTCTTTGTGATAAAATAGCCAAACCATTTTTACTCACATCAAGCAACTCAAAATTCTTGCAACATCCCATTTCCTGATCAAGATTGAAAATAGTGATGTTGATACTCAGGCAGTATTGTACCTTCAAGTTTTAAGCTTTGAGCCTATCAAAGTACTGTAATAACACTTTTGTCTGTGTAATAACACTTTTTGTTGTCCAATTTGAAATTCTTCATGTCTTTGTCAGTTCTGGATATGTTTTTCTCTTCTTTCATATAGTCTAAAAGGAAAGCACTACCATGTAAGGGCAGATAAAAGAAATGAAAGTTTCAAAAGAAACTCAGGTTGACTAGAGGACAGGTAATCAGATTTACAAATAACACTGATAATCAGATTTTAAGAGTTCTGACTAACACATAGTTAGATACCTCTCATTTATTTGCATATTTTAGCACTACTTTACATCTAGCAAGGGCAAGAAACAAGTAAGCACACAGACAAGCAGATACACAAATGAATATCTGCACTATGTTCAGGGGTTCAAGAAGTATGTGATCAAGCATAATTCTATTTTCAGCATGTCTAATGAAGTATCTGTCATGATAAAAGGATAGAAAAAAGCCCCTTGCCTTGACAAAATGAATCTTGCAAAATGATAATTAGGGGGAAAAAAGTCTTCTAAGCAACTTTACACTTAAGGGAAAAGGATAAGACTGAAAACTTACTTTCAATACTACAAAATTAAACCTTAAAAAAAAAAAGAACAGTAAGGCTATAATACCGGCAGTACTTTTACCAGTTGTACTTGAAAGTATTTTTCTGATGTAGAAAGTCATTCCAGGAAGAGCTGAATGGCTCCTTCTTCCTACACCATTCTCTTCAGACCAGATTGACTCAATTTGCAATCATGAGCTTAAATTTCAAGAATTCATTTTCTATGCTCTTTCATAAAATATTAGCCCAAAGAAACTGAAATTTCAATCTGAGCATTTCTATCAAAGGGACTGGGATAATTTAAATTAAAAAACATAAATGGGATACATGAAGTTTAAGGTACCACTAATTCAACCTCAGCCTGGAATTTGACAGCTTAAGTGCGATCTTTTATTGTTGCTCATCCAACAGAGAGCTTGTACTTTGCAGAGTCCTCTGCAAACTGTGTCAGGTGACTTACCTTTGGCAGCACAAATGTCAAAATGCAAGCCAGATTTGTACAGATACTGTGAAGTTAATCAGAAAAGAAATTGAAATAAAAATATGTATTGTACTATAGGCAAGAGGATGCAATACTGAGTACATACAAGGAATAGATCTGTTGAGTAAGGTGACATTTTACATAGCCACTTTCCAAAGCAGAAGTACATTTTAAGGGCTTTTGCATATGTTTTACCTAGAGACCTCTGTGATGATGTGCCAACATCAACTTCCCTTTCTCTTTAGTTGCCTGTTTTATTTGATTTCTTTCTTCAGATATGTGCCAACCAGTTCAACTTGTTTAACAACATTTTTTTAAAATCAGCTGCCTCGCTGGAATGTTGAACTGATGCATGTGTGGGTGTGCTTATAATGCATGCAGAAATATATTAAAGCAATATAAAGGGTCTGGTTTAAGCCTATAAAAGTAAAAAAAATTAAGCACAAAGGCCAAATACTGAAGCAGACACCTCTTTATATATCATAATACCTCACAAAAACAACCACCTAACTTGCATAGAAAGTGCTGTGGAAGTGGAAGTGCTATGTTCATTTAATACAGGTGTGGTTTATATGGTTGTACTGCAAAGCTAATGGAATATCACAGACCATGTTATTATTTAATGGAAGGAGTTAAGATTTGCAAAATATTTCACTCTCAAATATCATAATATGTAATAAAATTATGCAATGTAATATATTTGATGATTTTATACATTGGATTATGCACTAAAGAGAACTTATTTCCAGAAAAAATATTTAATAAATGCTGATGACATGAGGGTAATCAAGCAAAACAATTGAACCAGGATGTCAGATGGAGATGTACTGTTAAAGAAATCAAAGCTGCATCCTGATCTGGAAAAGCACTAAGATTTCCTTATTAAGTCAGCTTGAGGTACAAAAGCTTGCCTGTTTCACGCTCAGATCTCCAAGTCATAAGCAGCAATTAGAAATCCCTTAAGAAATTTCAGTTGCATTGTCTGATCTTTATGTTTGTGACTGAAAAAACTATAGTATGAGAATAGATACATAAACCTACTCAGAGAGACAGGCTCTCAACAGCCCACACGTCCACCTAACCCTGATAAATCACACTAATTATAAGTCTTCATACTTATGATATAAAACCTTTTGTGCTGTTTTGATAAAACATTAAACAATAAATCACAGAATAGTAGAAAGGCTTGGGTTGGAAGGGACCTTAAAGATAATCTCGCTCCAACCCCCTGCCATAGGCAGGAACACTTTCCACTAGATCAAAAGGTGTTGCTTCTGAAGTACTTAATACTTAGTTGGATTCATTTTTGACAACTGATAAAATGTCAGATTCTTCTTATTCATATTGGGGGAGAGAGAGTGGAGTTAATAGGTTTTGGAGAAAACTTGTAAGATTTTACAGACGCTTCAAGACACTTGGATGATCAACATCACTTTGATAAAGAGCAGTTATTTGTGCAAGCCCTGCCTTGTGTTTAGGTGTACTTAGGTACTTCTATTCTGCTAGTGGAGAAACAAGTTTGTTTGCTAAAGGAAGCGGAAATACACCAAGAATTCTTTTCATCATCATGTAAAAAGAACTGTTCAGAAAAAAACTCTCTCCAGGTCTCTGTCTTGCCATATCTCTGCAATCTGAATTGCAATCTGAATATTTTCACTATCTCTGAAGCATGGTCATATGCTTTTCATCTTCTCTAATGCCGTTGAATTCTCCATTTTTCTCCATTTTTCATCTATACCAGCTGTCTCAAAGATTTTTTTTTTTTAAGCATACTGCTGTACTTTTCACAAGAAAAGTGAACAAAAAAAGCCACCCACATCACCTGCCTGGTCCTGACTTTTGGATAATCGCCACTGACTTCACCTGCTTGAACTGCTTAATAATTTTGTGAAGGTGGGAAGAGCAGTAGGGTCCTGCTTTTTAAATCACTGTTAGATTTTTTCCATAATGTGAGGGGAATTAATTTGCTTAAATCAAACCTTCTTGGTAAGTAGAAGGTATCTGGTATCAAAGACATATTAGGAGTCCTCTCAACTCAGTAATTCTGCTTGCCTCTACCTGCCTCACTGCAAGCGAATTTGTGAGGAAAAAATGATGCTTAAGCTTGTCTAAACCTGATTGAAGACACATGGACAAAAGAAAATGGTAGTCAGTGGAATTTTTTTTTACTTTACTCTTGTTGGCATTGTTTGCCTTTTGCTGTCATTCACCCAATAGTGGATCCAAAAAGTAGTAACTTGAGATTTTACTCATGCACTACTTCAGCAGAAGTTCCTGCCACATGGAGTTCATAGGAAGGTCTCATGAGATGTAAACCAACTAGTAGTTGGCCCAGATTGGCCCTTTGTGTTTACATACATTCCTTCTTGTAAAAAATACAAAGTTCCCTCAAATAGTCCTCAGTGATTGCAGACGCTGACCTAGCAAGTTGGAAAGATAATTTGCTAACAAATGAAGTGTTAGTCATAAAAAGTTGTCTATGCTCATCTGTTACAGTTGTAAGGCTCTATGGACTGTTATTTTTAAACACCTGAATACTCAAAAAGTCATAGTATAGTTTAAAAATAAGACTAAATCCTACAATATTATATACCTATTCAGATTGCATGCATTCTTTGACATTTTGTCTTTATGGATGCAAAACTGATCTTTTACCAGTCTGCTTATATGCCCTTGTAAACTTCATCTATATTTGATGACTTAGCTGCACAACTCCCTGCTTTGACATGGCAGATCTTGTACCAACTGCAAGAGCAACCAACTCATCAGGCACCAGCCCACCAGCCCTCTCCACAGAGACCAATTTGCAGGTGCCCACTAACCATGGAACCAAAACCAGGTCCACAAGTTCAGCTTTTACTGTGATGGTAGCTAAATCTCACCCCGACTTTTGCTCAATATTCAAAATTTTCATGCCAATTTGACTACTTGTATCTCAATATCTTGAGCAGAATGCTTTCTGCATCATTCCAGAAGGCAAGGGGACATAACCATCTGATGTAAAACTATTCAAACAAAGAACTTTGTCATCACAGTTGTACTTAAATTAAATTTAAATTTAAACCACGCTCTTCTAGTAAGTACAGCAGATTAACACTAAAATGATTTTAGTTGAGCAAGATGTACTGACACAGATATTGGAGGATACCACTGTCATTTCACAAAACAATCCTCCTTTATGTTACCTCTTTGCAATTTGATCAAAAATACTTCACCATTCAAATTTAAGACTTATTCCTATCATAATTATGCTTCTTTGACATGAACATAATAGCTCACCTGTGCTAAGAGTAAATGAAGCTATGCTTAACCTCCATGCTATTGAAATACAATATCACATGCAGTTTCTAAAGCATTTCTCCCAAAATCTGTATATATTCCTTGTCCAAACCAACACTTAGACATGCCTATTTTACCAGCATTTCTGTAAAGGATACAGCTATAATGAAAAAAGTATAACCCAGATGTTAGAATCAAAAAGCACATTTGATATAACATGGTGGAAGGTTTAATATATTTTTCACTCCAGTTAATGGCAGAGTTAAATTTATGTCAGAGCTATCCAAGTTATCAATATGTGAAGATATCAATCAAAATAAACTTTTTTTTCCCTATGGTTTCGTACAATGAACTGGAATGAATGCAATTACATTGAAATGGTCAGTTTAGGTATTGCAACTACAGATTTCTCAAATTTATATATTTTTTCTTTTCAGTAGTGTGAAATATCTTTCAATCTGCACTTAGTACTATGTTACATAAAATTGACCTTTTTAAATGATAGAATACAAAAAGGAGGGAAATAAAATTCTCAATTATTTCATGCCATGTACAAGCCCTTAGTTTTTTAAATTTAAGTCTGCCTTCAAAATACATAGCCCATGTTCTAATTTAAATGAGCAAAGCCAGATATATTAAGAACTTACTTCTCCTTTAGTTCTTTCTAACTCAGAAGTTAGCTCAGCTATTAGCAATTTTCCTTTTGTTAATGAATATACACTTCTCACTTTCTTCTACGGACATTTTCTTTTGACTCTTGAAAACCAAAAATCACTTTCAGTTCCAGAAGAAGATATTAGGCACTCAGAGGGTGTTGGTCAGCAATATAATTATTTTTACAAACTCTAATCACTGAATTTTGGGCATTTTCTATCCAAGTGGCAAATACACTGAACAACTGAATTCTTCAGGGTCACACAAAAAAAGAGATACTATTTGCTAAAAAAGGAAATAGTTGGGAGAGTTGGGTGGGAAGAACCTACTGAGAAAACAGGAGTCAACAACAGATGGTAGATAAAGGAGGAAATATTCCATAAAACCTATCTGCATAAACAAAACAAGACATACTTTTTCCTGCAGAAGCTCATAGCACATTTCTTACTAGACAAAACATTGTTGGTTTAGCTGTGGTGGAAATTAAACCAAACAGAACAAGCTTGACATTGAGGTGCTAAGTGCAACCCGGATTCAGAGTCTATCCTGCAGCATATATTTCAAAGAAAAAGACTGCTTTATGCTGAACAGCAGTACCCAAAATTTTATCAGAAAGTTTTTACCAACATCGTTACCATTCATGTCAAGTGGTTACAAATGAAAAGAACAGAAAAAAAGATGGTGTGACTGATCTGATCAACCAGGACCTGATCAACCCTTTGTTGTACTGCAGATTTGAATAACCAGAAGAGACTTCCCCTAAACTCTCATCACAGATATTAATAATAATGACTCCATACTACTTCAATATAAAAAATAAAAAATTAATGACTGAACAAGTATCATTTGATAGTTTAGCAAATGGAAGTTTCAGGATATTAATAAGTCTAAAAGTCCTACTCCTATTTTTGGCTCACAGTTTGGCAAAGCTATTTATTTCTAATAAAAGGAATGTACTTTGATTTTCAAAGACAGACAATTTATTTTTGGGAAGGCTAAAAACCTAACTCAGAATGATCATTCCTTTATGTTTTAAGTAGCAGATGACAGCAGCATCCACATAACAATATAAGTAGGTTTTTTTTAAGGCAAATCTATGGTCTGAGGCAAAGGTGAGTGATAAAATACAGGTCAAGAGGAGCACAGGAGTGGAAGTGCATTGCAACTGCCTGGCTGCCACTAGAAAGACCCCTGGGAGCTCTGCACTTGCCCCTGGGGAGGCGAGAGGCACATGGGAAATATTACAATTGCCAAGGTGGAAGACCAGGATGTCTGGGATAAAATTGTTACAAAAACAAGTCAAAAACTGGCAAGCAACAACTATGTAGGAGCAGTAGAGCTCCCCAAGCTTCTCTAAGACCAATGCAGGGGATACACTGAACTGAAAGCAGAAGGTATCCATAGTTCAAATGAGAAAAGCACCTCTCCTCTGTTCAGCTTCCAGGTACAGCTTGGAGGCAGGTATGGCCTGCTTTGCTCTAAGCTGATGCAGCCTCACCTCAAGCCCTGTGTGCAGTTCAGGCACCACAAAAAAAAGACATAAAAAAGAGATTAAGCTATAGACAGCATCCAAAGGAGAGCACAAAGACGGTGAAGAGCCTTGAGGGGAAGCTGCACAAGAAGTAAATGAGGTCACTTGGTCTGTTCAGCCTGGAGAGGAGGAGATAAAGGAGGAAATAGGGGACAGGAGACCTCATTGCAGTTACAACTTCCTTGGGAGGGGAAAAGGAGGGGCAGGCACCGACCTCTTCTCTCTGTGACCAGCAATAGGGCTCAAGGGAATGGCCTATAATTGTGTCAGGGGAGGTTAAGTCTGGATATTAGGAAAGATTATTCACCCAGGGAGGGGTTGGTTGGGCACTGGAACAGGCTCCCCAGGGAAGTGGTCACAGCACCAAGCCTGACAAAGTTCAAAAGGCATTTGGACAATGCTCTCAGGCACATGGCACCATTCTTGGGGATAGTCCTGTGCAGGGCTTGGAGTCGGACTAGATAATCCTGATGGGTCCCTTCCCACTCACCTCATTCTGTAACTCTATGATTCTATGGATAACTGGGCTGGCAAGGATGGAAACATTAATGGTTTGCTAGTCATGCTGGACAGCAGACACTCATGCTCACAGTACCATCTAAAACATCCTCAAATAAATTACAGAAAATCTAAAATACCTATTTGAAATAA
Organism: Fringilla coelebs; assembly: GCF_963513975.1. Taxonomy (NCBI): domain Eukaryota; kingdom Metazoa; phylum Chordata; class Aves; order Passeriformes; family Fringillidae; genus Fringilla; species Fringilla coelebs. The sequence continues at coordinate 16,985,235 of NC_140031.1, forward strand.
AAAGACTCGAAGAATAGCTGATATGGTCACTCATATCAGAAAAAGGTCCACACTTTAAAGCCACATCATACAAAGAAGCTGGAAACAGCATCCCTACAGTTTATGTCAAACAAGGCCAGATCTCCTGGCTTGCTCACCTGTATGACAACTAAATCTGTCATCTCACAGCTCCCCATCAAAACAAATCAGTCTGGACCAAGACGAAGTCATGCAAGCCTGAGTTTAAAAAGAACCTTTCTCGACTTGGAAAAGAAACAAATTAAACCCATATGTTACATATGAATCAAGCATTTCCATAAGCAGCTGAAAGAGTAAAATTTGGTTTTCTATGTCCTGCACTGATTCTTTGTTATCGAGGTGAACTTGTTTTTCAGAAGACTGCTCTGAGATGTTGAAGTTGGACCAGAGTCAAAAGTTATTGCTAGTAGGGCACACAGGCAGGCTCCCATGCAGAAAACACCATCACATGAGCTTTGTTTTCTTGGGAAACCAATATTCAAAAACAATTCCTCAAAGGATATTTATTTTAAAGCAAAACCTCACTTGTGACATGACAATAATAAAGAATCACATATTTCTAAAATGAGAGTTCACACCACATTCCTGGGACAAAAATCTAAAATCCTGTTCCAGGGAGTAGAAAATTCAAAGTGAAAAAGCTATCTTGCTGCAGTTTTCTAAGGCATTGAGGCATTTCTAAGGCTGAATTGATTTCTAATTCAGAATTAAATACTGGTAATAAAGGGAGCACTGAGATTCATGACTGGTTTGATACCCCAGAACCCAACTCTCTTAAATTTATTCATCTGAAGCTCATAATGTCCTCCCAGTACTATGTTAAAGAAGATTGTGCAGAAAAAATTAAGTGTTCAAAAAATAAGTGGTTCTTCCATGACCTCAGCTGTTTAACTGATTGTCACGAGCTCATGTGCAGAACCTGAGAACTTCACTATCATATCTCCTATATTAAATCTTCAGTCACACTTGGGTTGAGAGAAGAAAACAAAATTGTATCCATCACTCAACAGATTTTAGCCTATAAAGATCATATCTCAGCGTACAAGAGTAGGAAAATAAAAGAAACTTACAATATTGTCAGAAGTTTTTTACTTAGTTACAATATTTGGAAATTTTACAGCAATTATTTCAAAAACTGAGATTGTTGGAGTCTTGGCTACAAAAGAAAATCATTCCCTATTAGCTGGAGAAAGTTGCTAGATTTAATTTTTTTGTTGTCGTTGCTGTTGTTTTGAAGTACAACATTTCAACTGTTATTTGAATACTTTTGTTTCATATTCTGTATTACTTTACTGCAGAGAACAATCTTTTCAACATAAAATAAAGCAAAGTACTGGGCTTTTTTATGTTTTGTGAACTTGTGACATTAAACTCACAAGTTCACAAAACATATTTGAGTTTCAACAAAAGATTTCTTCCTATTGTAAACAAAAACTTGTCCACATAATAATTTGGTGGACTTTCTCAAGTTTTTTCAAAGCCACTCAAGTTTTCTGACCACCAAAACCAAATACAGCAGTCAAGCTGGATGAAGAACTAGTATTCAGCAGGTGCCATGACCCAACCAAAAAGATATCTGCCACTAGCATGTTTACAGTTACTATTAACCTGGAAGCTGCAAACATGACATTGTTAGAGCACACACTGACATGGCTAGAAAAGGTTTCCTAGTTGCCTAATTAATCTATTAAAAAGTCTATTAACAAAATACTTGACAGTACTGTCTTATATTACTTAAAAATATTATTAAGACTGGTAAAATGTAGACTGCTGTTGGTTTAAATATTTAATAATCCAAAATATATTTAATATTGTTTAAGCCCTAATCCATTTCTTTGTAGATCATAGAAACCAAAAGAAGTTTCTGCTACAGACAGAGATTTATATGTCATCCCTAAAATCAGTCAAATGCTGTTGTCAAAGATAACAGCCATTTACCAAGAGGACATGGCTATATAACACAGGCAAGCTCAAAACAGTAAAAATAACAACCCCTACAAAATACAGAAACAAAGGAACTATCCAATAGTTACAATCTGAAGATCTTCTGGGCGTAGGGGAGAACAAAGTCCTGTACTGATCCTTAGACAGCATCATCATTCTTTTAACAGGAGGGGAGGCACTCATTAACAAAAGTAACACTAACAATTTTTCCTGATCCTCATGGCAACTGCCATAACACCAGCAATTTCTTTAAGAATGTGTTTTGCAGAACAGATCATGGCACATTGAAAATATGAGAAAGCAGGTTTCTTTCAAGATGTCGTAAGAAACATATCACCTCAAGTGTTCAGTATCTTGCTCACCAAGCATTCTTGTTCTTCTGACTGGAAACAAGATTTAATTTTATGTTAAGAAAAGCTTGTGGACTGATTTTCTAAAGCAAGCAGCTTGCAACTAGAGGAAAGCTCAGAAACACATACTCAAGACAAAAAGACTTAAAGGTCAAAGGTTCAGATAAATTCTGCCTTTTGGCATAAGCATTAGGTGTATTAAAAAGTATTCAAAGGGACTTCAGTCACTTTTATGCTCAAGTAAGATCAATTTATAGTATTAAACACATCTGCTCTAGTATCTTTAGTAACTATGTTTACATAACAAGCATTCTCTGTCACAGAATATTATAAAACTGCTATTACTTATTCAAGGATCTGAATTCCCTAGGAAATTATGTGGGGCCAAACAGTATTTTACAGTTTTTCATAAGTGTTTATGGCAGAACTTCAACTACTTTCCTGCTAATGAAGTGTCCAGAGTGGGTTTTTTTTTCCATGTTTATCTTAAAATCATTAATTTTAAGAAATTAGAAACATGTGACAATAATGACTTCTGCATACTGCCAGAAGCTAAATGGAGTCTTTATAGTGAAAAGATTAATAATAACTTACATCCCAGTAAATCAGTTAGATTCACAAAATAAGAATGATTTCACCAGCAGCACTGAAAATGCTGACGACTATAGCCTCTCACAGCTCAAAGAGCCAGAGAACACCTATTCTGCAAAACAGTCAACACTGTACTTTTTTTGAGTTCAAAGTATTACCAAATAGTAATGCTCACTTTTAAAAGTGGTAAGATGTCCATACTCTGACCTCTTCCTCAGGAATAGCACTAAATAAAGTTTTATTAGACATCCTAAATTCACAGAGTAGTCACCAGCATAATTTGGGTGTTAACAAGTAGGTTCAAATTTTCACTGTATGCAAAACTCATTCTACATTTCAGTTTAGAAACAGAATTTGCATTATATAGGATCTACACATAATTCTATACACATTCTAAGAGTATAATGAGGATATCTGCATGCAACATTTTTTAGCAGAAGTAGTAATGTTCACTGTGTCCAGGCTTGCCGACCATAGTTATCTCAGACTCCATAGCAATGTAAAAAAGCTCTCTTCAAAACAACTTTTCTTTCAAAAAATTACCCTTTTTTTCCTGTCTCCAACTAGAACTACACACACACATACACACAGAGTTCAATGTGCAGCACATTTAAATTATTGTATATAGGGAAGCTCAGAGAACATGGGTACTACAGAGAGTCACCTAGGCAGCTCTTAAACTCACTCAAGTTTTGCTGAGTCACCTATAGGGGATGCAAAAGCAAGTGCATTATGTGTAGATGAGGAAGGCAAGGGAAAGGATTCATTACAGTTTGCCAGACCTTCTTCCACAGAAGTTTGGGTTTCTTTATTTTTTGTAGGTTTGGTTTTTTGGGAGGTGAGTCCACAGGTGCCGACTCTTTAAACATTTCTGAAAGACAAAGGACAAAAACCAGAAACTGCTGACCTTCCAAGCATAGCAGACTGTGGTTGAAGATGGCAGCACAAAGCTACAGAGCACACTGTGGGGCTGGGGCCTGCAGAAGGCAGCCCAGTGCCATGTGCTGGGCAGTGCCTGTGCTGACGGTGCTGCCTGTAGCTGAGCTCTGGGTGAAGACTGATTCATTAACTTGGCTGTCACTGCCACCTGCCAGCTCCTTCCCTGGCATGTCAGAGTTCTTCTCTCCCTAATATTTGCTGGCAAAACTGCTTGAGCAATTATTTGCCTAAATAGTTCAGTTCTAATTGCTTGGGCTAGCTTTGACATCAGTAGTATAGTTTTCAAACTATTTTTTGGCAAAAAATTTAAGCCTAGAGATGATATGGGAGTAATGAGCAACCACACGGGTTATGTGATGGATGCTAACTTACAGCAGGGATAGTGTCAGGGAATCCTGGAGCAGAGAGGCAAACAGGGTGAGCAGAGTGAGATGGGGTAACTGGACAAATTCTCTCTGCTCAGCTATAGGGGAGGATCAGCAGCCAGAGTCAGGGAAGAGGAAGTAGAAGGAAGGCAAAAGCTGAATACCATTGGCATGTACCAGCAGCAACCCAGCACTGATAAGACAGCTCAAGGCCTTCACAGTTGGTCCAGGCATGCAGCTGGGATCCTCAGAAGGGCTGCCAGCAGAGCAGCACCACGTCCTACAAGCCACTCAGCCTGCTGAACACCAGATTACTTTGTGGCTGGTAACATCACAGAGCCATTATCATGTTAGTCCCCATGCTCATGGGGAACCAGCAGCTGATGTCCATCATGGAGCACAAAACCACACAATTAGTGCCTCCAATGAGAAAGACCTGGGCAACTCCAGTGACAAAGGCTTTCCTACTTGCTGGCTATTGTATTTAATACAGCACTTTACAAGTATGATCTAATATATTGTGAGATTTGGGACACAGTGTTACTATGGTTATAACCTCCTTTGCTTTCTTCCCCTTGCAGGAGGAAGGCAACAAATTGCAGGCAACAAATTAAAAGTAGAGTAGGAAATATTATTGTTCACAGATATTAACTGGTACAACTTTGCATTGTCTTAACATAATTCTCTTTCACCATCATCAATGAAGGTTTTTTAAAGGTTAGAAGAAAACAAATGATCACGGGTACACAGACTGTGTGGGATAAGCTTATTTTTCCTAACTGAGAGGGAAAACTTCTGAGGCCCAATTCCCACCTAAGGCTGCTTACTTGCCAATCTTTTAGCACTATTACAATTAGATTTATACTACCTTGCCAGGCAAAATACACAAAGAATTAACTGGAATGATTGCAAATGGATACCTTTTATTTCCTTTTTTTGTTTTAAAAAAAACCAAGTCACCCAGTTGCCAGCATCATATTTAAAATGGAACATCTACTAAGAACTTCATATGGCCCTCATAATTTCTGTTCACCTACCTGAAACCAATCAGAACAAGTAGAAGTCTATTTAGGAGTATGGCTGAGATATATTTTAATCCATAAATAATATATGAAACTGGCTAGGGAGGATTTTTAAAAGGGGGTTCATTGACATGGGTAAGAAATTTTGCACTTGTAAACAGAAATAGTTGAAAACAATGCAATTTTCTTTGGATAAAAGATCATTCTATTGTCCAGTGCAAATATTTTAAAGAAAACCAAAGAGACTGAAATTATTGGCTCAGTTTAGAAATTATGACATTGAACAAATCAAAGTCAAAAAAATAAAAGCACAAAACAATACTGGGAGATGAGAGGTCTGGTCAGGTTTTAGACAGACTATCCAAACAGCTGGAAAAGATGTAGATTCTCTGAGGGAAATTTGTAATGTATTTGACTCATGTTTTTGTGGAACTGTGGATTATCCTAAGGGGTTTGAAAGAAGGAACACATGCCAAAAAGTTACAAACATTATCTGGAAAATGACAGTATTTTAGTAGTTTTCCAACATAGCCAGCAATAGAAATTAAAGTTTAAAAGTAATGAAAGAAAAAGTAAAACACCAATTGGTGGGGTGGTCAAAATGAGAGATTGCCTATTGATGAAGGGGATTCTTCTGCTTTGTTATCATAAAATAAAATTGGTTAATGTTACCGAAAACTAAGCTTTTTTTAAAAAACATGTTCGCAGGATTAAAATTTTAAAAATATTATATATTCCTTTCTAATTTTTGCAATTTTATCATCCCTTAAAATGACAGAACAGAAATAAAATTCATCATTAATACAACTCTTACTGGCTTGCTTTTTCAAATCACATATGTACTACACTCTGTAAGTGACAGACTACCCTTAACATGTGTAATACTGTCTCCTCGAGTAAATCTGTTTTATAATGATTATGACTTTACAAACTATTTATTTTTAGAAATTTGCAATATGCTTCCTCTCAGCATTTTCAAGTACTCCATAAAACTGGTAATTATGGAGATATTTTGTGTCTTTGCACGATTACATCTTCTCATGTTAGAAGCCAGTTTCATGTAATTAAAGATGGAGCTGGAATGGCTTACAATGTCACTTTTTCAGACAAAGGTTGCTATCTTCCCTGAAATCCGTCAAACCCAGATAACTAGCGTGTTTCATCTTACTAATTACTAATAATTTGCTAATTACAATATCATTAATAAAAGTAAATATTCAGAAACTAGTCCAAGTAACTGCTTCTTGTCTCAATTATAAGGTTTAGGGTTTTTTATTTCTACTTCAGTGACCCAGCATTTAACATTTGGGAGGGGTACTAGGTACTTGTGGGAGAATAATGCAGAATTTGCTAATCTTGCAAAAGAATTCAATTGACAGGGGCCAGTGACAGACAAGTCTCTTTGAAAAAGGGTGTGCATAGAGCACCTGATCAGTGACAGGTGTGGAGACATGTGATGGGCACACGGAGCTTGGCATGGGACACCATGTCACAGCAGGGTCCCCAAATACAGTGCCCTAGGGGGGAGACACACCTCCTTGAGATGCACAGGTATCAAAGCCTTACACATCAAAGGAACTGACAATTAAAAATACATCATTTCCCAAACAACTGTGTCCTGGCTGATGGAAGCTACAGAGAGCAAGTGAGACTGTGACGTGGAAATGGAGAGCAGCACCAAGAATGCATTTGGGGTGATTAATGTGCAATTTAATGATTCTCAGCACAAGAAACTTGATGAATCTCAGTATGCCAGAGCAAGATGCAAATTATTTCTGAGTCAGGCAAGTAAAGTGTTCATTAAATTACCGATCAAATGGAAGGCAGCTTTGAACATAAGAAATTTTGATCCCTTTCTACTATGGGAAGCCTTCAGCTGCACCTCCTGACATGGGCTGCTGGGGTGTGGTCTGTGTTGATGGTTCCACACCAGGGATTCCTGGCACAGGAGGGATTCACATGTGTAGGTGGCTAAACCTGCTCCTCATTGGTAAGAGTCATACTGGTGGACTAACCAGACATACGGCCCGAAGACCTAAGCATCATTGCAAATAAATGAGCAATATCTATCCTGAGTAAAATTCAGAAAGTTGAGCGCATGGAAGGAGGTTGTAGGAACCCAATTCTGTTCCCAGAAAAAATCAGAAATGTTTCAGCCATTAAGTTTTGTTTGGAGGACACGGCTCTGCAGAAGAATAATCAAGTTCAAATTGTTTGCAAGCTTAACAATTTTAAGGCTGAATGATGAACACATCCAAACCTTCGGGGAAAAATCCTGCTTGCTCTTTTAGTCCAAAAATGACAATTAGATTTTAAGCGGCACAGTCGAGCAGATCCAAACACCAGTTTAAAATTCAATCCAGAATCCAAAACATAGCAGCCAACTGAGAAGCATCAGGGGACATCCTGATCAGACCAAAGAATTTATAACACAAACCCAGTATTTATTAAATAATCATAATAAATGTACCAAAACACATTAATATAAAGGCCAAAAAAGTAATTGCATTTACTCAGATACAAATTCTAACCAAATTCTACTTCAAACCCTTTAACATTTGAGAAAGTCTGAAACTGGGTTTTCACTTCACCTTGAAAAATTACCAATCAAGCAGCAGAACTTTAATTTTCAGTGGATATCAAGTAAAAAACATGTAATGAGAAGAGTTCTGCTAGAGTGGAAGACCTGTATGTACTTACAAATTGTTGTTTTTTTCCAGCACCCAAATGAAGAAATGCAGATTGACAAATGGAGTTCTTTAAAAAGAAAATGTTTTTCCTGTGTTTTTAATTTAAACTGTATCTCAATGTTGGATCCATTACAGAAGCAGAGGCAGTCTTTTTAAGATGTGCTAAAATGCTTGTGCACAAATATTTCTCCATTTCAGTAATCAGACGGGTCTGCTTTAAGACAATAAGACGTGACAGGTAGCACATTTGTGGGAGATCAGTGATTCCCTTGGTTGCTCTGCAAGATGCAGGTCTAAAGGCATAGTGACATCAACCAGCCGAGAAGTGCAGTAATCCCCTAGGACTAGCTGTCATGTCTCATTGTCCTTATGAAAGCAAAATGGTAAACAAGGAAGCCAGTCTGCAATTATGAATTTATGGATGTTTGTTAATGAGTATCTCAGACCTAGTCAGACAGCTCCTTTTGGAGTATTTTACAAATTTCACAGGCTGTTTCAGAATGGTCCTTCAAAACTGATTAAAAATGCCACAATCATTAGGTTATGTGAGAAAAAAATCCACATTAAAATTTGGATATTGTGATTTAACACAAATACACTTTGAAAGCCTGGGGAAAAAACCCCCTCCTCCAAGTTTCAGGCATCAGCTCTTTCCAGTGAACAAATAATCCAGGGATGAAAAAAAAAAAAAAAAAGATGGAGAAAAAGAACTTAATTCATAATGGTACAAAAAAGAATGACCCAAGAGGACTTCAATGACCAAACTTAATATATTTCTGGTTTAAGACACACAGACAAAAATGAAATATCAGTAATCACATATTATGATTTATGCTAAAGGAATCCTTCAGAAAAATTGCCAGACAATTACACAAAAAGATAATGAGGATAAGATGACACAATTTGAATACAGATCACCCAGACACCCTCTCGGCCATTTAGTAACTCCAGACAGACAGTTTGCAGCAGGTCTCTTACCCTAACTATCCATAAAATCAGGGAAATCACCCAGTTAAAAACAAAAAAAGTCTTCTTAAAAAATCTTTTTTTTTAATATTAAATTAAGTACTATTAAAAAAATAGAACATAACTAGAGCAAGAAAATATTAAGAGAGAGAAACACTGATGATTTATAATGAGTGCTGGTACCAGACAGGGGAGTAGTGTTGGGATGGCAATGGATAAGCAGTTCATAAAAGTGTCTTGGGCTGCAGGTCATATACAATCTAACACAATATCTTTTTTATGGGAGAGATTTACTTGCATGTCTGCTTAATGCTTTGCTGCATGCCTGGGTATACAAATGATCCTTTAGAGAGGTACAGTCCTGTTTCATATAGGATGTTTAACAGTATCCAGGCACCAGTGTGCAGCTGTAGTTTTATAATTGATCAGAACATATTTTCCCCAAATAAAACTAATTTTTCCAGTTTGTTGAACAACAAAGGCAAACATCGACTGAACTACCTGACAAAGCTTTAAGAACAGTCTGTCCATGGAAAGGAGAAGCAAATAACAGAACAGTGCTTACTGCCAACGGCTGAGATCCAACTAAGTTAACAAGTTTTGTCTGGTCACATTTCATTTTACTGCATTGGGGAAACCCGTGGCTACTCATACATTCAATACATTTGCCTTCTTGCAGATTAACCCAGGGGCTGCACATTGCACAGCTCAAACTAATTTTTGAGCAGTATGCCAGTGAGCTCAAAGACGTGAAATCATTCTGGTTTAAAGACACAAGAAGCTCAGTTTACTCTTCCATGTTCAGCAGACGACTTCAAAAAGTGACAAGAGAGGGAGAGTGTGGCGTTGCAGCTGCAGTATATTTTTACTCACCAGTGAACCCTCTCTCCCCAAGTGCATCTCTGCAGACTCTCCACCTAACAGACGCACTCACAGTACTCACACATCCACAGGCTGAGCAGAGCTCAGTTGGAGGGCTGGTGTCCTAGCTCAAGCACATAAAGTGACGTTGATAGAACCAAGTGAAAATAAGAGATCAAGCTTCATGCCTCAGTCTTGCAAGTCTCTGATGTGCATAATTTCACATGTTCAGGTCACCAAATTGGCCACTGCTTCAGCTCAGCATGTCACAAAACCGTGTCACCAACTGCTCTATGAAGCACTATTGCCTATATAGCTTAAAGACATAGGGCACAGTGCTGTTCTATAGCAATATAAAAGTTATCTGATCCAAATATAAATATTTCTATGCAGCACTAATGTAAGAGACCCAAAGAGGAGACTGATTAATTTTCTAAAATTATCTTAATTATATATAATCATGGCAAACCCAAAGAAAAAAAGATACATATATTTGGAGCATTTCATATGCAATTACATGGATTATGATTAAAACAAATGAAGGAATTAAAACAGGCTAAAATTACTAATAACATATATTTTATAATTTAAAAAAGAAAATTATTATGAATGATCCAAAATAGGACCAAGGATCTTGCATTTGTGTAAGAGACACCATTTTATCTAGGTCCAAGATATCATAGGAAGACTAGCAAAATACTTAAGAATGCTGGTTTATAATGCTTGAACATGACATATCCCAACTCTTGCATAGCACTTGCTTTAGGTACAAAGCATTTTTCTTTTTCATACCTCAGATAGAAAGGGAAACAAGAAGAATTAGATACCTTCTTGCTCAACAGTTTTACATGTTGCAGTTACTTTGCTGCAGATGTTTCTACTGTCATTACACACTCTCATTTGAGCAAGATAAAATAGTTAATTACATATGCTTTAGTATATGTCGGCTAAAAGAAAAGGTTATCTTAAACTGTCTTCATCAGTAGATTACACCGGCACATTTTACTTTGCTCCAAAAATAAAGAGAAGCAGTGCTGAATATGTCATTGCAGTTCAGGGTCAGTAACCAGTGTTCTGTGGGGTAACTTCTCAAACAGCTTATGACAGCTCCCCACAAAACCTGACTTGGCTGCATTTTCATTTTGGTTGTTGCAATTACACATTCAAATTGAAGACAGTACTATAGATGGTCTTTTTCTGCTACAAGAAATCCACTATCTTCTCTCGGTATCAGGAAACAAAGCTATGAAGATATATCTGTTATTGTAAAGAAAAATATAATTTTTAAAGAAAAATTAATAGTATCATTCCCAAAGGGAGTTATAATAAGTATCCATATCAGGTGACCCAGGATTTTAGAAAAATGAAGCAGCTAAAGTAAAACCTTTTTTTCACAGGGCAGCAATATTTCTCACTTTTCTCATACCTCCAATACAGGATTGCATTTTCTTGAACTGTTGGTATCTGCTTTATTACCAACTCCCAGAGATATTGGTCAAGAGTCATTCATGGTCTGAGTGGATTTTTGGAGTGGGAGTGGATGTTTTACTGTGAGGGTCTCTGTTTTTTAAAAAATAGTTCACTTATACAAGGATCTACAACAATAAATACACAGTGTACACACTTAAGTTGTACTGGCTTGAGAAATAATACCGTTAAAGACTTATCAAGATCCTCACACTGGCATTTTTCCCCCTTAAAACAGGCAAAATTATTGTGAACAGTAGGAGCTATACACTGTAAAATCTTCCTTTTTAAATCAAAACCTTTATTCTTAACTTCAAGGATGATGAACAACTTGTTGAAGGCATATGACTACAGACTCGAGACAAACCTTATAGGGAAAAGCTGCCTCTACAGTTTTTGATCACTTTGACTTAATCAAGCCACAGAGAATGTTCTTGTCGGTGATCAGCACAGTCTTTGCAGACACAGTGCATCATAAAAAACAAAAGCAGAGTTACCAAATGGAAACTGTCTAGACAGTCAGCAGAAACTTGAGCATTAGCAGGCAGCATCAGCATGTCTCTGAGCTACGACAAGGGAGAATTTTGCTCTTTCCCTAGAGAGACTTTTCTCTTGAGCACAGTCCCCACCTGTGAACAAAATGTGTGATCCCTTCATAGGTCTCTAAGCGCTCGTCAGGTCACTTCTACTGTGTGAGCTCAGGCCACATGAGCAAGAGACCAAATCCCTATTTTGAGGACAGCTACAATTGCTAACTACCACACAATGCAGCTTGGTTGCTGCTATAGCATGCACGGAGTAAAGGTGAGGGAAGCAAAGGGCTCTCATTTCAAATCCCAACTTCACTCTCATTTGGAAGAAAGGGATGATAGCATAATGGTTCCTGAATGTCTTAAAGAAGGAAATGTAACAGTGTCCTAAATTTCCTAATAACTCAAGCATCAGATTACTTCAACTGTAATCACCATTTCTTATTTTATAACCAAACATGTAACTTAATAGCAGTGGAACCACATGGAAAATAAACCGAGAAGAATGTTGATATTTAAAAAACTATAAGCAAATAAGTATAATTTGATTCAGCTTTTATTTTTGTTTCTCTTTTCCTCTGTAATTTTTAAAAAGGCCAGTTCGGTTTCCATGAGTATATTTCTTTTGCAAAAATTGATTCTACAGATGTTTATGAATTTAGAAAAGTAAAGCAAGAGTATTGCAAATCAGGCTTGGGAAAAATCATCACAGACTGCTTTCATCAACTGCAACACAGAAACACTTTAATACTGACCCTTCACCAACTATAAACTATAGGAAGTATCTAGTGCATTAGCTGTTTCCTGCTGGTACCTAAAGTTTAAACATTTGTGCACAGAATGAGAACTTGACAGCCATCTGACTACAAAAATTGGTTTGGGGTGGATTGCTTTGGTTGTAGTAACGCTATTAAAACCTATTAGTTTTTATGAACATTAGCATAATATTTAGTATATTGGGACTGCTTTTTTTTAATCCAAAAAAGTCAGCAGCTTACTGCCACTGTCAGTTAGAATGATGCTAGTCTCAGTGGCAGCATGCCTAACCTCAAAATCACTGAGGTTCACTGCAGCAAGCAAGCCACTAAATCTCCTCAGTGTCCAGTGGGGACAATCAGAATTGTGCTGATTGAGAGGAATCTACAACAAGGATACAAAAGGGTCACCACACCTAAACAAACATTGTGGCTGAAGGCAATTTCGAACTTTATATGTTTTGTAAACTAGAGAGACTTTTTTTCCAAGGAAAAGTAAAATGAGATTCAAATCTTCTCATTTATTTTCTCTTAAATCATCTGGTTTTCTAGTATTTATTCTTTACACTCTGCCAAGCAATATTATAATTTACAGCAGTTTTTGCTGTTAGAAAAAAACCTGGAAGCCCTCTCCAATGCCAAGCGACAGCAGTTTAGAGTGTTTAACTGGTGAGTAATGCACTGATGAAATACCGCAATGCAAATTTTTTTCAAAATATTTAGGACTTAGAGATTACTTGCGGAAATGGTAATGTTTCCTAACAAATCAAGTGTTTCAAGAACAGACCACCCAAATGTATTATCATAAAAAGAAATCAGATACTTAATTACATAATAGAACGACACATTTCTACTTTACTTCTCTATTTTACATTTTTTAATTCCTTTTATTAACAAAATGTATCCTCTCTAGAGACGAAAAGATTTACAACAGGAGGCGGGGTGAATTAATTTGCTAGTAACCAACTTTCTCATGTTCCAATTACTTTGGAAATAGCTTGAACCATGATACTGTACATACAGCACAAGGGAATGAAAACACTACCCCTTTTCCGCATCTGAAATGGCTTTCCCTAGACCACCTACGCTGACTTAAACCATGCACACTCCCAGATAAATTTAAAAATCATAGAATCATAGATTTGTTTAGTTTGGAAAAGACCTTTAAGATCATTGAGTCCAACCACTAACCCAGCACTGTCAAGTCCACCACTTATGGACCACTTCTCCAGTGTTTGACAACCACTTAGGTAAAGAAATTTTTCCTAGCATCCAATCTAAACCTCCCCTGGTACAACTCTGAGGGCATTTCCTTATTGTCCTGTCACTTGTTATCTGAGAGAAGAGGCCAACCCCCACATCACTTCAACCTCTTCTCAGATAGTTGTAGAGAGTGATAATGTCTCCCCTGAGCCTCCTTTCCTCCAGGACAAACACCCCCAGCTCCCTCAGCTGCTGCTCACAGGACTTGTGCTCCAGACCCTGCCCCAGCTCCATTGCCCTTCTCTGGACTCTCTCCAGCCCCTCAGGGCCTTTCCTGCAGGGAGGGCCCAGAGCTGGACACAGCACTCGAGGTGTGGCCTCAGCAGTGCCCAGCACAGGGGGACAATCCCTGCCCTGGCCCTGCTGCCCACACCATTGCTGATCCAGGCCAGGATGCCATTGCCCTTCCTGCCCACCTGGGCACAGCCTGGCTCGTGCTCAGACACCTCCAGTGTCTTTCCAGCCACAATTTCCCAAGACTGTAGTGCTACTGAGGTGTTATGACTGAAGTGCAGGACAGAGTGCTCTGTCTTGTTGAAACTCAAGCTCAGCCCATGGATCCAGCCTGTCCAGATCCTTCTGCAGAGCCTTCCTGCTTTCCAGCAGATCAACGCTCTCACTCAACTTGGTGTCTGCCACAAAGTGACTGAGGATGCACTTCATCCCCTCATCAAGGTCATTGATAAAGAGGTAAGCAGGACTGGTCTTGACAGTGAGCCCTGGGGAACCCTACTAGTGACCAGCTGGGTGTAGCCCCATTCATCACCGCCCTCTGGACCTGGCCATCCAGACAGTTTTTCAGCCAGTGAACAGCGCACCTGCCCAAGCCATTAGAAGCCAGCTCCTCCAGGACAGTGAAGTGGGAAATGGTGTCAGAGGCTTTACTGAAGTCCAGACAGACAACATCCATAGCCTTTCCCTCATCTACCAGGCAGCAGTCTGTCGCACAAGGAGACCAGCAAGGATCTCCGGCTAAGCAGAGATCTGCCTTTCTGCCTGGGCCCAATACTGGCAGACCCGGTACATGCTGTGTGATGACAGTCAAATGATCTGCTCCATGACCTTTCCAGCACTGGGATCAGGATGACAGGCCTGCAGTTCCCCAGATCCTCCTTGAAGATTGGCATTATACTTGCCAGCCTCTGGGAAGGCTGTTTGGAACCCACCCAGTTTGCCAAAACTGCTTGTAAATGACCACTTCTTCCAGTTCCCTTTGGTGGTTCCCATCTGGCCTCATAGTCTTGAGTGAACTGATCTTATTATTAAAGATTATTACTATTAAAGAGGGAAAACAGGCTTTAAGTACCACAGCCTCTTCCTCATCTTTTGTTACTATGTTTCCCCCTGCAGTCAATAAAGGAGATTCTCCTTACTCCTACTTTTGTTGCTAACATAGTTATACAAACATTCTAAGTGCCTTTTATGTCAGTAACCAGATTAAGTACTAATCGGGCTTTGGGTCTTCTAATTTTCTCCCTGTATAACCTCACAACATCTTTGTAGGCTCCCTCAGTTGCTGGTCCCTTCTTCCAAAGGTCATAAACTCTCCTTTTTTTCCCTGAATTCCAGCCAAAGCCCTCTGTTCAGTTAGTTTTGTCTCCTCCACCACTGGCTCGTGTTTCAGCACACTGAAGGGCCTGCTCCTGCACCTCCAGGATTTCCTCCTTGAACAGTCGTCCTGGACTCCTTTGCCTTCTGCAAGTCCAGGATGGCAGAACCCCTTCCTCACATGCTCAAGAACTGAAAACTCTTTAATTTTTATGATAGCTGTGCCTAAGACAGCCTCTGACCACCACATCACCCACCATTCCTTCTCTGCACACAAACAGCAGGTCCAGCTGAGTGTCTTCCCTCACTGGTTCACACACCAGCCACGTCAGGAAGTTGTCTTCCCCACACTCCAGAAATTTACTCGGCTGTTTCCTCTCCACTGTATTGAAGCTCCAGCAGACATGTGCTAAGCTGAAGCTCCCCACAAGAACAAGGGCCAGTGATCATGAGACTTCTTCAAGCTGTTTATAGAATATTTCATCTGCTTCCCCATGATGGTTGGGCAGTCTCTAACAGATTCCCAGCAGGATATCTGCCTTGTCATCCTTCTCCTGATCCTTACTCATAAACAGTCAATCCTCTTTTCACTATCGTTAAGACCCAGACAATCAAAACATACCTCTTGAGCAGAGGGCTACATCACTGCCTCTCTTTCCTTGCCAATCTGTTCCAAAGAATTACTAGCCCTCTACTACAGCACTCTGGCTGTGCAAGTCTTCCTGTCATGTTTCCATGATGGCAACTATGTCATGATTTTTGTGCTGTGTAAAGGCTTCCAGCTCCTCCTGTTTGTTGCCCATGCTGCGGGCATTGGTGTACATGTACTTGGACTATTGACCCCACTACCTTTTGAGGGAAAAAGCCCAAAGTCCTTTGTGACCATTCCTAAGGTACTTCAATTGTTTCTAACACATCAATAACCACTGTGGCTTTGCTGCCACATAGATCTTCATCCTCTACCTCCACCAAGACAGGAGACCAAAGGACCTTGCTAGCATTCTTGCATTCATTCAACATACTTTATATCACTTCAACTTTTGGTCAAGAACTACTGTATTTCTGCTGTCTGTGCAAAACTGAGATATTTCTTGAGCTATGTCACAGATTTTACAACTGACCACCTAAAAATCATATTTCTCAGATTCTTAACTAGTCTTCTTTGACAAGACATACAACTAAAGATTGCTTAAGCAATAAAATGTGAGCTAGAAATAATTTATGTAAAAATTAATCTGCATGGTGATGTGCCATGCTTTATTTATGCCAGTCTGCTAACTTCCAGCAGTCAGCAGTTCAGACCAGGTATTCTACTTTTTAACACAAATAAACACACAGCTCATATTAAGACCTCATAAGGCCTTCACAAATACTGCCTTAATGCACACATGAATTACTAAACCTATCCTTCATATCTTAATTTTCCTCAAAATGAGGAAAAATATGTTTGTAAAATGTATGCAGCAATGATATGTCTGAGTGCTCATAGTTACCTACCAGAAAGTTGCCTTAAACACTGGATAGCCTAGTGAATACTAAGCAGACACAAACTGTATTTTTCTATTTGAGAGCAAAGTGCTGAAACAACTACTTTGTACTTCACTACCTATAAGCCATATTGTGTGTTCATCACCATTTTACAGAACAGTAAAGTCTACTAAAGGGACTATCAGTATCTGATGAGAAAGCAATATGTATTGGCAATCCATTAGAAAAGGGTAACAAAAGGACAAAGTATTTAAATAATTGAATTTCACAGCAGATAACTTTAGTGGGTGCCATAAAACGTGCTATATCTGTAAAAACATGAACATACTGAAGGGGAAGATGGAATAAAACTGGATCAGAGGTGCTCTGGCAAAGAAAGCAGGGAAAGAATAGGGATTTTGTAAAAGAATTCAGTACTGGTCTTTCTCCATTTCTGGGCAATTACCCTACATTTCCTTCTGGGACTGTGACAAGACATTTATTTTTTTTTCTTTTTATTTTATTGCACTGCAGGCCTACCATTTATTTTAACATACTCAATGGGTGACTTTGTACTTTCCTTGGGTGGCTGTCCCATTGGTGTACTTCTTATGTGAACCTGAATTTCAGAGGATCCTATACCTCATCTGAAACTAATCTACTGTGCAAAGAAACTTCTACTTATCTCCTCACTGCACTAAAACTGTTTAAACCAGATGTGTCAAAGTTATTCTGCAAGAAGGGGCTGAATTCCACATTTAATTATGCCCCATGGAGCAGGTCATAAACCTCATGCTATCACTGACAAACTGTTTTTGATCCCTCTTGAAGAGAAGCTGCTCTGGCCCAATGACTAAACACAAAAAACAGACCTATACAAAAAATAAAAAAAATGTTTCAGACTTGCTTTGTAAACACAAGGAAAATAATTGGAGAAGAAAATGGTATTACATGTTAATGTAGCATTGACTGACAAACAGTATAATGGCACAGAAAACCGCTAGCAGTGTGGAAGCAGAACTAGTGCAAGTTTTCACTTCTTGGGAAGTATCCCATTTGTCTCATTCTGCAACAGAATGGCTGGAAGAAGTTTACAGCCTTCCCATGTTACAGTGTGGCTGCACAGTAAAATGTACCACGGAGATGTCCTAGAACAAACATCTCTCTCTGAAAAGACAGGCAAGTACATTGAGAGATGCAAAATTTCACTGATTCTGTTTACAGCAAAGGCAGGTCTATCCTCCAGCTCCAACAGCAGTGTTAGTACCACCACTGGGAACAAAAACTTGCAGCTTGGAAATGAGAAGAAACTGGACAAGGACATAACTGGCAGAAAAAAAACTGAAAAAAAACAAGATGGCTTGTTAAATTCAGTATCTAACTTAGACTTTCTCCAACTTTTCAACCCATACATCACTGGATTTGTTTGAGAATTTTTCATACCTCTCTACAGTACATACCTCCCAGCTGATCATCACTTCTTCATACTTTATTTGTTGTTGACAAGCTCCCCTCAAATCTGTTTCTTCTTAAATTATTGGCTGGTTCAAGTGAAAAAAAAAGGTCACCATTTTTGCTAGTGCTGGTGGACTGCATGACTTTGGACTGCTGCATTTTGAACACTTTCTACAACAAATCATGTGACTTGAAAAAATTTAAACACTCCTATGTTTTGAAAACTTACCACAGATCTTTCAGAAGCGACACTAGCTCACTCTTTATTAGGTACATAAATAAAAAACCTTTGCTTTTCATGGATGGGGCCAGTCATGCCTTCTAGTTTTCTCTCTAGTTTCAGTGTTTTATCCACAAGCACCTGTGACATTCTGCTAACAGCAAAAAATATATGTTACAAGAATGAGAGGGAAAAGACTATGTTAAAATGATCTTAGAAACAGCAGAAAGAACAGAGAAGTGCACAGTATTGTTAAGAGTTACTTTAGGTCTTCATGAAAGCATTGCTGCCTAGTATATATGTGTGGTACCAAACATTTCATTCAAGTGCAGGAGAGCCTTCAGCCTGAACTCGACAGCTTCAGTTAGGCTTCCTTCAGGCAGCATGCCCATTAGCCTGCAATCTATCAGAACCAAACTGTACTCCTCGGGTACTGGCTATATACTACAGCCAGGAATGAAAAATACCCAGTTTAAGCGACATGTGTGTTGAAAACCTTGAGGAAGTTTCAGTTACATAGCTACTTACCAAG
Organism: Fringilla coelebs; assembly: GCF_963513975.1. Taxonomy (NCBI): domain Eukaryota; kingdom Metazoa; phylum Chordata; class Aves; order Passeriformes; family Fringillidae; genus Fringilla; species Fringilla coelebs. The sequence goes on from NC_140031.1 coordinate 17,004,218, forward strand.
GCTGAAACCTGTGGCCTGGCAGAGCATTTGCCTTGAGCAGAAAGTTTTGTCCATGATTCACTGGCAGGAATCAAGATCTCTGTTCATGAGCATCAGGGAGCCCCAGCAAAGGGTAACAGGACCTCTGTATCTCAGTGCGACTTCAGGCACAAGCCTGAAATAGCACTATCACCTGGCAGGTTAGTTGGGGCTTTATCTCTGTGAGTTTTGAAAATCCCTGAAGAGAGACTCCATAACTCCTCTGTTTGACTGCAACCATGCTCCCCTTGGGAAGATCTTTTCCCAATGCCCAGATTGAGCCACCAAACACACAGCTTCTGGCTATTACTCTTATGTCACCTGGCTTTACCAAGAAGATTGATAAAGATTGATTTCATTGTCTTTCTAACTGCTTCTCAAGTATTCTTACTGCATTTCAGCCTTCTCTTTGCCAGACAAGAGAAACACAGCTTCCTTGCAGTCTCTCTTGGTTAGAAGGTGGGTCCTGGTTACCCTGGCAATTTGCCACTGGACCGTCCTCACTTTCTTCACATCGCTGCTGACTTGAGGACTCTCTGACTGAAACGCAGTATCCAAAGAAGAAGAGAAAGGGCACGGTGACTTGTGTGCAGCTCTGCAGAGCTGCTGCTAACACCCAGAACAAAATTTGGACAACTCATTCATGGTACTAATCACTCATGTGCAATCTGTGCAATGAAAATGTAACCAGAAAGAGAGAGATCCAGATGGTAGTGGCTAGATCTGAAATGTAATTAGTTCAGTCAATACAGTAGTGTATTTTTAGATCTTCCACTAGTCAAAACAAGAGATGTTGCTCAAGAAAATTTAACATTGCTTTAAAAAAAAAAAAAAAAAGATTGCAAAAACTGTTTGCATGTCAATTCTATAGAGACTTTTCTGACAACTTAGGCAAGGGCTGGAAAGCACATTTTAATTCATACACTGGCTAAAGGTAGGAGCACTGCCAGAAAATATGATTTGGAACAATTCTTGGAATACAGAGGTTCATCTGTTTTGCAAAAGAAAGAATCAGAAGCACATAAGTATAAGCAGTTATTTTAAACTTGCCAATTAAGCAAGGACACCAATAGCTAACAGATGCAGTTATTTGCAAATGGTTTCAGCAAAACATACATACTACATATGACAAATCCTGATTGAAACCTGTGTCCCGGTAGAGACACAACTATAATACAGACCTGTCTATTAAACTCAGCATTTGTTTGAGGGCTATTACACTAGCTATTTAATTTGTATTTCAGTAACAGCATCTTTCAGATGCAAAGCTGGAATGTAGAAAAATTAATCTAGATTGTCATTTCCCAGAACTATTTAAACCACTCAACAGAAAACTTGCCTTTGGAATTTTTTAGCATGGACTAAGAAAAACTGTTCCTACTCTGAAGGATCTCTTTCCAAAAAACAGACCTAATTGTTTCCAAACACACCTCAGAACACTGAGGAAACCCAAACCTTCCCAAAGCAGTTTAAACATTGTGGCTTTGATTATCATTGACACATACATCCATTACATTGTTTAGGTCTGTTTTGATAAGTGCTACACAAACACAGCAAGAGTGAAAACACAAGAGGAACACATATCATCTGGGAGGAAAAGAGAAGAAGGGGACACTAGCCAAGTAACAAATGGCTACTTAATGTCTCGAGCTGTGTCATTGGCAAATTTCAAGAAGGAGGAGGCTGGGAGCAGGGTATGAACTAGCAGAAGGGCAGCTAAATGGAACATCCCTATGAGTATGTCAACACAAGGAAAAGAGAGTGTAAGGAGAGTCAAAAAGGCTTATACCAGAGAGCAAGAAAACTGATGAAAAGCTAGATGAGTGCATTCTACTTGTTAAAACAATACTATTAGGTTTAAAATATTTTTTTTCTAAGAAAAAGAAGAAATAGAGTAAGTACTTATGAATCAATATAAAAAGTAAGAAATATGAGTCCAAGGGCTTTTTATGGAGGGAAACGAACACCAAGAGGTGAAAACCCAACAGAAACTACACAAAGCCACCTGATCTCCCTCAAGAAATGAGACAAGGCAGTAAGGAACTGGGTTATCCATTTCAAGACATGCATAAGGTAAGCTGTGGTGGTTTATGTTATGTTGCATTTCAGTGGTTAGAAAACTTCACTGGAGTGGTGAAGGGTCACTTTGGCTCAATGAAGAATAGTGGTGGTAGCCAAGATAACAGTGAAAAACCACTTTAAAATGTCTGGTGCACCACAAGAGAGCTGTGTTTCAAGGACATCAAAAATACATGTCAAAGCAACCATTAAAACCATTCATTCAAAACACAGTCTGACAGTTTTCATGGGGCCAGTTTAAGATTATGGATTTTTATTTATTTAAGCATTTTTGTGAAGTGACAAGCCCTCTTGTACATAGGTTGAACTATGATCACTTTCTAAATTACTGCAAACACAGTTCAACTTTTGTTGTTTTCATCTTTTGCTTTCACTTTTTGCCTAAACAATTTTATGTAATATTCTTAGTTCCTGCACCTTCTACCCATATTAAGCAACCTGTGATTGTAAACGAGGGCAGAGTTTTCAGGCTGAATGCAGCGTATTCTCCACTCCCCTAATCGTGCAGAACCTCCTCCGCCTCACATCTGCAGGGCTGGAGCATTGCCAGTGGCAGGTCTGTTCTTCACAGCATCATTCTTTCAATGCCGCTGGGGATTTTCTGCAGAAGATAATTTTGACCATATCTTACTAAAAGTTGATGCCCTTTGATGGCATCAACTTGATAGTTTGATAGCCTGTGCAATTTGGTCGACTGTCTTGCTTAATTTCTAGAATTGCTGGCATTCTCAGTAATAAACAAACCTCTTGATTCACACTACCATTATGACTAGCAATTTTGGCAGCTCTGCAGTTCAGACCCAAGGCTGAAATGGCACAGGAGGAAAAACACTGTTTCCCGTTCCTGTGAACTGACTTTTGAAGTCGTGGCTGTAGCACACTGGGCAGGCAGCTTCTGGGCATAAACACAGGACAGTTTTTAGGACTAACCACCATGCTCTCTCCACAGAGCCTAAACCAAGATTAAAATAATATTTGCATAAAGAGAAACTATAGCTGTAAAGAGAGCTAATTTTGTGCTTGTATGGTTGGAATATTATACCCGAACTTGCTCAGAAAGCATGTACTTTCCTTTAACACAAAATTAGCTTTGGGTGTAACTATTATTTGTTTTTTAGCAGAACCTACAAACTACTTCTGTTTGCTTGCACCTAAATGTAACAAAAAGATGTCCTCCACACCCATGAAGTATAATTTTAGGAGCCAGAGGCATCTGAAAGACCCAGGTGAGCTAAGAGCTGGCTCTCATCTTCCTCTAACCACAAATGGAAAGGTGGAAAGTCCTAAAGAAGGAACAACTCTAATCCTATTACTCTTTTGCTGCTTCCACGCCATGCCAGCCAAGCACCTCAACAGCAGTCACATTCACTGTCTCCCTCTTGCGGGATTAATGGTCCTTTCCTTGTTGCTGTCAGAAGGTAGTACACCCATCAGGAAACTTCCTTTGCTCTAGCTAGTGTCAGATTTATCTGAGATGACTGATTTTTTTCATCTTTGTTTTTGCTTTCTGGCAGGACTTTACAAGAGTGGCTACATTTTAAAACTTAAAATTCACTTTCTAAATACTGTTCATGATTACTCATACATCTGCAAGATTATCATATTTCAAGCACTGCTCCAATTCTACCAGATACTGAAAATCACTAGGGAATAGCTGAATTAATATTTTCCATCATATGAATAAGAGAAACAAATAATTGTAAAAAAAATTGTTTCTATACTCGTCTTTACTTTTCATTTTTTGTAAATTAGATTGGAATATTTTTTATAAATTTTAAAATTCCCCTATTTCAAATTTTTTGGTATTAAACCAAAAATTTTGGCTGAACTTCTAATAAATGAATAGCTGAGTTTGTGTGTGCATATAAATATACATATACACGTGCATGCACAAAAAGGCAACACCCTGAGGTTAAATTATCTTTACAAGAAGATTCTCCTTTATTATTTTTTTATCATGGTAGAATCTACAAACCCCACTAGAAACTGGGGCCCCACTGCATGATTTGCTGTACAGACATCTATTAGAACTCAGTTACAGCCCAAGAGAGTTTACAAATGTGTATTTCTCCTATGATGCACATAAATACAGTGTGGCTGTTCAGTTCTTCAAAACTAGCCTGAATAATACCCTTGAGAGCACAGACTATCAAGAAAGTACTATGATTTGAGTTTGACTATTCTTTTTATTTTTTTAAAGACTAAATGTCACTTCAGCTTAAAAACATTGTGAGAAGCACTGTATTAAAAGACAAACATCAAATGGACTTATACCACTTCTATAAAAGAAAGCCCAGCTAAAAACTAATCAAGTCTTCAACTGCTGAAGCAGTCAAAAAAGGAGTGCTTTTGCAGTGGCAAATTTTTTTTTGTATGGAAAGAGGTGAGTTAAATATTTCAGTTTAGTCTTAAGCCAAGGAAATTAAATCAGCCACGCACACTATGAAGAATAAAAATAACTTGATGGGCCTTCTCTCTTTCACCCATCTCACAGTGTTTTTTAGTGTTGCACATTGAGAATGACAACAGCTCGTCTCACACACACATACACACACACACACACACTCTTATTAATTACTCAGTTTTACTGCAATGCGTGATGCACAGCTGTTGACTTGCACCCATTGCAATAGATACTGCACATACAGAACACAGGCTCAGCCTCAGTGCTTAGAATGCATGTGTAACAAAAAGAGCAGATGGATGCAGACAAATTCCAAAAACAAGATAAAGCTGGACAGAATATTCTCAGCACTGTGGCAGATAACTGGAACTTATATATATATCTCCATATAAAATATATATGACAAACTTCTTTTGAGGCATACACAGAAGATGAAGATGCTTGTTTAAGTGTTAGGTGAGCAATTGAATTTATCCTCATATAAAGAGTTAGAACACTTCACACAGGCATTGAAGTAATGAATAAAGAGCTCTCTCTCTCTTAATATGCAGTTGGATTCCATGAGGAATCCCCAACGAATCAGTCATCTTTTTTTTCCAACCTCTAAAAAAAACCCAACAAAAACCCCCTGCAACCAAACCAACCAAATGCCCTCCCTTCCCTGTGCCCCTGCAAAAACCAACAAAAACCAAAACCTGCCACCCACTGAACAAAACCCCCCAGTGCATCAACAGCATTTATCAGTCAAGTGGGTACCATGTATGGGTCCTGTGTATTTCTAATATTACAGTGGCAGTGACAGAAATATAAAAACATAATTAAAAGAGCATATGAATGAAAAGATTCACCAGAGCCTTATAATGGTGATTGTTTAGTGTGAAGTTACTGACAGATTCCCTCCAATCTGACTTCAGATTTGAATAAGTAAGCTGCTGAGTTGGTAACCCTTTAAGTACAAATCTTTACGGTAAACTGGGAGCAGTAGTTAATGTAAATATAGCACAACTGTTCTCAAAACTATAAGTTGAAAATTATTCACATTTTTGCCATTCCCTGATCAAAAGCAGCACCTCCTGTTAATTTACTAAGTGCTACACTCCAAAATTAAGTTCATGGCATCAAGGATACTAAAACATAAAATGTTTACCATCAAAGAATGTAAATATTAAAATGATTAAATAAATTAGAAGATTAAGGTCCCTAGGATCAGAGAGGAAAGGTCTGTAACATTGCTTTTTCATCTGTATATTCCTCTCTCCCTTCTCTTTTTCACTTATCTTGCTCCTTTTCCACCATCTCTCCAGAACTCAACAGGAGATCAAAGGATGTTCCACCCACAGTAAATCAAGCTAGAGGCTGCCAGTCTGGAGAACACAGCCAAGCCACAACTGCAGGGGAAATAAACAACTGCACTCACATCAGCAACAGAGGTTAATAATTTTTAAAGGATAGAAGTCACATATTCACTGGTTCCACAATTACAAAAATGGTGTCTACTTTTTAGACACCCAATAACAAGGTTAAAACTTATTATTCACTTTTCAAAAATAACCCAGAAGCTGTTTTCATTGTTCTAGGAAAATACTATTTTTTGAAACCTGTTCTTTTTAAATGTTTAAGTTAATATTCAGCATGATTCAGTCTAATTTCTATTAACATGTCTGCAAGTGTAACAATATCCGTATCCTTTTCAAGCTGTTTGAATGTGGGATTTTTTCCAGCGTTTTCTTTAAAAGTTTAGCTGGCTGTTTTATAATTTGTCACCTTTTGTCTTCTTTCAGCAGTATGTCATTAAGTCTTTAATTTGGCGTTTCCTGTTGTCTGCAGAGGGATATATGCTGTTTTAAATCCAAAGGACTGCAGACATAGATGGTGGGTAAAATCTGTGAACCATAAGTAAATTCTTATAAGGAACATACAAAAAAGATTGTTCTTCAGTCAGACTTAAGCCATTACTTTCTTCAAAAGAAGAAAAGACGCAAGTTAAGAAAAAGGCACCGCCAAAGACCTTCTGCCCAAATGTGCATCTCCATGAAGTTTCCTGCTGAGTGCATATGAATGCACAGCGATCTGGGAAAAGGATCCAAATAGGATTTCAAACATCCAAAAATTTTAACTCAAACATTTAGGTATTTCACCATGCTGCTATTCATTCATTCACTGATTTTTTTTGTCTTAGTTTAAAGAGATGCTAAACAAAAGGAGAAGAGCTCTACATGTATTTACATTCCAAAACTAAGCTCCCCTTACCACCCCCCTAGTCTGTCATCCCTTCATAGCTAAACAAACCGTAAAGTCTAGCCCAATGTTCTTGAAGCAAAGTCACAAACACAGTAACAGAAAAGTTTGGTCTTTCAAGAAAAAAAAAGACAAAAAGCGGTTTTAATCTATTATAGCTGCCCATGCTGTTTTGACACCACATTCAGATAATATGTGCAGACTGAACTGGTGGAGGAGTGGGATCAATTTCTTTATTATTTTGGCTCTTACTAAGCTTTGTTCTTTGACAATTTCCCAGTCATGAATAGCTATTCTTGTCCTACTGCTAAGGCTTGCTCTTAGATACAAGTGATACATTTACCAAAACAATTTCACAAACAAAACCAGAGGATAAATATTTTACCATGTAAAAGGCAGGAAGGACCAATGGTTGGTTCTCTGCAGCTGAGGGGTTTCCACGTAGATGAAGCTTGACAGACCCAGCCGTCTGTGCCACAAACAGCTGCAGGGCCCTCTTAGGAGCTGCTGCGTGCTTCAGCCAGGGCAGGTCACACACTGCAAACAGCAAAACCTGCCAAGTTTTCCCCATTTCTGACACAACAATACTTTTAACACAGTACACACATACAGGCACAGGGCTGTATCTTTCCCAAGGAGGTGAGAACTGAAACAACATTAGAAAGGCACATAATTCCATTGAGAAACTCCACACTACTCTGTTTGCTCTGAACTCTTACAGCACATGTGTTGTCTCTGGTGGAAGAGGCAGCAATACCCCATTTGAAGCAGAGAAAAGCATGAGAACAGTGTGAATGACTCAGTAGATTGCAAAGACAGTTCCATCACACAGAGAATGCATTTAACCCACCTTCTCTAAAAGGATTCATAATGAATTATACCGTCTTCTGTTAGTGAATCATATTTTAAACTTTAGTATAGTATATACAGATGGAAGATTTAAATATGGGAATTCTACTATAAAGTTATTTATTCTTACTGTTAAAACGCAAAATTATATAATAAAACAATATATCTTCGAAACAAGGCCTCTGATGAGAGTGAAAAACATTACTTTGGAAGCACTTACAAAATTACATCTTTTAATATTAGAAGAATCTGTTGAGATTGTTATGACAAGGATGATAACTTGAATTGCATTCTGTTCTTTTTCAGTTCTTCTGGTGAAACATTGCTAAGCACCATCTTTTTGAGCATTAAACATGCAACAAAATTTTTTTCCTAAGCTGCTGCTAAAATATATTAGACTTTCTGACCACGTCCATGATATGTGTTTTGCTTTGTTATTCATATCCAGCCTTAAAAGCTGAAGGATTCCAGAACCTGACTTTCCATCTGGCTTGTTTGGAAAAGTTCTGGCCTTTTCTGTGCCAAAAGTACAGGAGTTTTATGATCTTGAAAGTTGTACAGGTTGAATTGATTTCTGCTATCAAGTATGAGGCAGAAATTTATAATCAATGTTTATATAGCATATTTAACTGCTCATGACCAGCATTGTTATATTCATATCAGTTTTTAAGAGCCTTCATTTTTATGCTTATTATTTCATAAATATACTTAAAAGGCTTTCTGAAGCTGTATGCTGTCATGAACCCAAAAGGAAAATTCTCCTAGAAATGCTGCAAATGCTGCAAAGACAAATCTGTGTGGGGAGGGCATTCTGAAAACATAGAAGTAGTACACCTATTCTGTTCAACTCCTCCATGGACTTTTACTAAAAGCTTTCCTGTGGTTTAGCTAAATCCACTTTCAAAGTGGAAAAAAAAGACAATTGTAATATCCTCTCAGAGAGCTACTGAGCTACTGAGTAAAAGAGCTATTCCTTGACAGATATTTTGGGCTAGTTCTTCATGTAGACAAGCCTTATGTGATACCTTTCTTGGCATAGTTCCTAATGTTACATCACCCACCACAATGCTTCAGTCTTTTGTAAACAATTTTGTGGGTAAACACAGGTATTCTTTATCCCAAGTCCTCTAAATTCCAATATACTTCTCATCCATAGAAGGTTTTGTGCATATAAACAATTTTTCATCAAGCATTTGTATAGAAAATGTGAACTCTGAACATTCCTTTATCATACCCTGAAAGTTGTCACTAATATTTTCCATTGTACAAGGAAACTTTCCATTGAAATTAAAAACAAAGCTCCCTAGCTGCGTTCTTTTTAAACAACAAACATAGAAACTTGCTGTTTCAGTCTAGGAAATTATACATTTAGAACTTCAGAAGTACAGAATCTTTAGGACTCAACTTGAACTTGTTATTTTTCCTCACCTTTATAACAGGAAAGTACCTATTCTGATAAAGTAGTTGCACTGCTAATCCAAAATGTAACATGGTGCATTAAACCTGTTCTGTGATGATAGAAAGCATGTGCAACTGTGCAGATACATCCATCAAGAGAAAGGCTTCCAGTAACTTTAAGACAGAAAACAGCAAACTCTAGACCCCAAAGGGAAAACAAAAGAAATAAAATTTAATTTCACACATTGTCAAATGAGAAACTACAAAATAGGTCAGTAAGATGTCTTTCTCTTTTCAAAAGCAGCCAACTTTGCCAGCCGGCCCACTCCAGCCAAAGTAATAGAACGTATCACTAGGTATTCTTCATTTCCCATGTAATAACCATGCCCTATCCTTATCTGCCAGCATTATCAACATTGCATTAAAAGAAGATTTTATTTCACTTGAAAGTTTGGAACATTTATTATGAGATTGCAATAATTAATTGTGTTTCACACATATCATTGAATATATTGCGGCATACATTAAAGATGCAACACAATCATTGTTTTCCTATCTCCATAAACAATTTCAAGAGACACTGGCAAATCCCTCTTGTTTTGGGACATGCTAAACTAAGTTTGAGCACACAAAAAGCAGATCTACTGAAAATCAATTACTCAGTCTCAGAGGATGGTAAGGCCAAAAAATGTAAAACCATTTATTTAAAAATGTTACCAACATGACAACAAATGGGGCACTGCAGAAAACAAAACTCTTCTGGACATCATCAAAAGGCTGCTCATGACCTGGTTAGAGAAGATGCTCAAAGGCATGACGTGGGAAGCCTTGAAAAAAGATACATGCAGTCATACACCATGACAAAGTGATTATTATGTTGGACTCTACAGTCTGCATGATTTCCATCTGCTGTTTATTCGTTCTCTTCACCCTCATCCACTCATTTACATTTTGTTAGAAAGAGACACATTTTATGTCTAGCTGTTTTACAGTCCAGCTTTGCTCTCTTGCTTCCCTCTTTCCCACCCAAACTCTTAGAGGCTTCTAGATTTTTCTACCAGCTTTTTCTCTACATTGTCAACCTGGTTGCTAAAGTGCAGAAGACTACCACAGCAGTTCTAACTCTCAGACCTAATCATTGAAGCTTTCTCTTCTTGCACCCAGCCCTCCAGACACTAAAGCTTTTTGTCTGGCCTACCTTTACATCCACTGGATTTTAATGTATTTGTAGGTGAGAGAAACATAAACAAGTGCAATAATGGAAACCTAGACTAGCCAACTACCATGTCCCCTGTTAAAGAACACACTTGTATTAGTCAGCCGTGACACTGCCTGGTTTATTCTTCCTCTAATCCAAAAAAAATCTCTCCAAGAGTCCATTGCTATTTCTAGCTCCAGGCTGACTTGAACATTACACCTTTGCAGTCCGTATCTACAGATTGTGCATCAAACAAGTTGCTAGAATACTGTCTCTGTCTCACTATTTAAAACAAGATTAGAGCTCTTCCTCTAAAAGCCAAGTCTTAGAAATGAAGTCCCTTCACATATTAACATGGCAACTCCACACCAATTATCATCCTCTGCTCCTGAAATTTCAATGATGTTATAAAAGCAAGTACTCAGAAGCAAGTAAAATGGGGGGGAGGGGAGGGGGGGGTAGACCTGCATATGCAGACTGAATTTTGTCCTCTCAACTGCCGTTAAAATACAAAAATAATTACATTTATCAGTAGGGCCCTATTTTCTGTAAAGATGTTTTCTTGATTTCAGTTCTCCATCTCTCTGTGCAGGTTAGACCTAATGAAAAAAGCATAACCCATGAAATTTGCATGACACTCTGTGACAAAAGCTGAGATCTGCTTTTGTATCTTACGATTTGAAAGAGAGAAGCTCTCAATTTTAGTTTAATTTTTTTGCACTGGAATTCACCATTACCATAAGGCAGTTAATTACACTGCATAAAGAGAACAATGCATAGAGCAAAAGAGAATGAGAACCCCCTGTTTTGGGGTTTTATTCCTGGTTTAAGGGCCAGTGTGTTTAGGCACCTTCAGAAGAAGAAGGATGCTGGTGAGGATTCACAGCAAGTAGCCTTGGGTAGGTCAGAATTCTTTCCTCAGTAAAGAGTGATTAGGAAAACACAGATTATTAACATCAGTCAGCAGACATGACATCTGATCTCATGCTTTTCTGATTACCTGCCCCAGGACACCTTTGTCTGGGCCAAAGGGTATTTAGAGGGAGGAAAGCAGCTGCAGCCGTAGCCACCACTATTTTATCTGCGTCCTGTCTGGAGTTTAAATTGTGTGTGTCATACTGACGCAAGACACTAAGATGGTTCAAGTGTTGTGCTAATAATGCTTAGTGATTTTGGCAGGAATCCAGGAACACCCTGTACAAAGGAAAAACTAGACAGATTATGACAATTTTCAACAGTTTATAACTTGCTCAACTCTCTGAAACTTTTCAAGGAGCTAGCAAAAGACTCCCCCAACTTTCTACCTTTCTTTTTCAGGAAAGAAGAAGCTACAAGAAAAAAACAATCCTTTCAAACCAGGAAGCATTGATATTGAAAGGAGTACCAATAGCACAACAAACTTGCACTTCCTCTGAAAAATTCAGACACCGTCTGCATGATAAAACAGAAGCAAAACTCCCTTATAATATTCAGTTATCAGCCTGCAAAGCCCTTATAAGCCTTCATCTTGTAAAATTCCAGTTCTCTGATAAGACTTTTTAAAAAATGCCAAAAGTTGTTTTAAATGTGAGGACCTCCTAACATGAACTTGTTCTACTGGTAATAAATCTATCTATCAAGATTACTATTTAGAATAATTAATTGTGTAGAGATCCTCATAACTCTGAAATATCATGTATAGTACTAGACATAAACAGAGTTCACCTGAATCTTCAGGCGACTATTGCTGTCTCACTTTATATACAGAGCCCTTAATCACAAACTTTCACTATGTGTCATACTTTTGCAAGGCAATTTAATTCAGAGGGAGAATAGAAATCTACTTAGTTACAGAAGCAATCAGTTTAATAATAGGAAATACATTACCGCACGAGAGTCTAGAACAGTTGACCAAGCCATCAGAAGGCTGTGATTTTTAAGAAATGTTTTCTCTATATAAGCTTTGAACTGACCTAGTTAGAACCTTAAACAGAACCGGAATTATTCTGTAAACTTTTAAAGGTCTCGCCTGCAGGAGCACATTTGCACAACTATGATCCTGGAGTTGTGTCTAGTCCAAACTTTAACAAATTGACAAACACCATAAGTGTTCCCAGAAAAGAAATTTGTTTAGAAGTTTCAAATCCAGCTACTTTAATGCCTGGTGAGTGAGCTTGAGCAGTTTCATTACTCAATCCTCAGAAGGAAACTGACAAAGACAAAAGTTGTTCTTTACTCTGCAGAAATGGGTTGTGAGAAAGGAAACATTAAGATAACTCAAGCATTGGACTGATTGCCAACAGGGTCCAATAGACTAATCTACTGGACTTTGACAACTCTCTAAATTCAAAATGTAATATGCCAGGACAGCCATGGTGTATTGAACAAAGCAAAAATGCAGGACTTAATATTGATAACAAATACCTCAAAATCTGTGTCAAGCATTTGGTTTCAGATAAGAAAAAAATTTCCTCTTAATGTTCCCAATTTGGCAGTACATAAAGCACTCTTACTACCTGTCATACACAACTCACTTCTTAAAGTGGGCTCTGTTATGCACCGCAGTAGGTTTAGAAGGAAAAGAAAAAACTAAGATGATCATGACTCTCTGCCCCTAAATAAAAAGAAAAAAAAAACAAAACCAGTATGGAATAGAAGACTTGGGCATTTTGAAATCTTTATCCTATTCATAAACAAATGATCTGTGTGAATGAATCTACAGTATCAAAATTCTTCTCCAGAAGAAAAATGGACATAATATGAATAGTGAATAATGCCCATGAATTTTCTGTCACCTAGGCAGGCTAGGCTTTAAGTGGTGTTCTTATAATTAATTTATTTCCCAACATCTTGTATTGTACATCAACTCTTTGTATTCAGTTAAAATATGACAATTTTATTTAAAAAAAATACTTATGAAACATATCGTGCCTTGAAAATGAAACTCCAGCACAATAGATCTGTCTTCACTCTCTGAATTATTCACAGACAATATCCTGTTCATCTCAATACAATTTTATTCTTACAAAAAGCAAACAATACAACTGGTTTGGGGGCTAGGGGGAGAGCTGCATCCCATCTTGTCCTAACCAGTCCAGAGCAATTCTGCATGGGGAGATTCCACTGGATATTATTTAGACTTCCTTAATGAAATTCAGGTGTAATCCCTAAGGCTCTATAGCAAAGAGTATCTTTAACTCAACTACAGAATACAGTATTTGCCAAAAGGAGATTAATTATGTTTAGATGTGTCTACTATGAATACCAACAAGTCTAGAGTCTCTTTAAAATACATTTCAAAATTCATTGAACCTAAAATTCAGTAGTGAACAAACATAAGCAGTTTATAAAATACACTGGAAAATCCAGTATATAAAGACGTTATTTTCATTTGTTTTAACTCTAATAAAGTCAGTCACAATATGAACTCGCTCTCTGGCCCATAGACGATACTAATGGGGAGCAAAGTGTTTAATTCTACTCCCAGATTGCCACAATACAGTCTCTGGTGTAATCCACAGAGGTTTTCCACCAGCACACTTGGGGCCCAAAAAATATGTGCCTTTTAATTTGTTTCCTCAGATGCTTTTCCTAAAGAGAAAGCTTTATCCATCAATACTATTTTGGTAAAGTTTTATGTTTCTTTAACAGAAAGAAAATGTTTCTTTCATGCAGTCTAGATTAAGAGCAGAGTAAGAGTCAAGCCCTGCATCTCTTCTGAGCAAACACCTTTTCCAGAAGCTTCAGCTTCCAGATTATTATTATTATTATTATTATTATTATTATTATTATTATTATTATTATTATTATTATTATTATTATTATTATTATTATTATTATTATTATTTTAATAATTTCAGCTGTCAATCCACCCTCTCTCAACCTGGTACCACAATGTACTCAGAGCATTCCCATAGTCTGCAGGGTGTGAGACTGCTTTTTGTTGCCAGGCAGAGCTCATGAATAAGAAAAGTAAAAATATTGACTAAAGGAAAATGGACGGATATTTCTAAAGGTAAAACTGTGAATAGGCATCATACTAAACCACAGACCTTCCCTTCTTTTGAATCAGGGAGATAAGGGAGATGATGTTTAGATTGTGCTGTACATTTCAGGCAAATATCCTCAAAACCAGTTGATATCTCAACTTCAGATTTACAAAATATTGAAAATAGGCAGATACTGAACAGTCATTCTGCAGAAAGAAAGCTATCAACCCACTGACCAAAAGGGCAAATGAGGCATTTACACAGTCAGTTAATATACGTGCTTTTGCATGGAAACTTAGTGCCAAGAAAAAAAAATTAAAAAATCTAGAAATACCAGGCATTTTGGAGCTTTTCTTCAGTCACTAAATCAACTTTCTGTTTTAATTACACAGGCACCACACAAGCTAATGCAAGGGTCTAAACCCAATAAGCAGTGACACACTAACTGTAGTCCCACGCTGTACCCCTGTGTCCAGATTTTAAACAGTTTAAAATCATAGGGGAAGAAAAAACCACAGAAGAATCAATGCTGACAGTCCTTGATTATCTTAGCATAAACTATTAATTATTAAACCCATTATTTACTGACAAAATGAAACTGTATCTTCACTCCTTTCATCACTGTAATGTATTTATTTTTCTTCTCCAAACACTTCAGACTCGATCCTCTTACCTGATTGTATTGATGCACGCTCATGAATGGTGTGGTTGTGGGGAGGGCTCTCTTAAACTAATAGAGCAGAAAAAGCCTCAAAGGAATAGTGCAGTACAAATACTTGTCTAGACATAGGAAAGTTAATTTAACATTGAAATGTAATTAAAACAAGCTTTGGACACAAATCCTTCAAAAAGCTAAGCTGCAAGTTTTATGTTGCATCTGTATTTATAATTATATTACAAGTCCATATTTTGAACATTTTCTATTACAGAGGCTACCAAGGCAGGTAAGTATGACTGAAGAGGTAATTGATGTACTTTTAAAATTTTCAGTATTGTTAAGCTTGAGAAATGCTTTATATTCCTGGCCCACCTGATTTTTCAGTTTTAATAGCTATCTCTCACCATAACACCTTCCTTCCTATAGACATTTGTGAAGACTCACAGTGATCTGTGCTAATAATGACTTTTGTGTATAATGGAACAGCAGATCACTGAAAATTGAATTTGATTTTAAAAACAAGAATAATAAAGCAATTTAGGTTCTTTCATAGCAGGATAATGCATTCCCACACCTTGTAGTACAAAACCACAGAAAAGGAAATAGGTAAGAAGTAAGCAGGAAAACAAGAAAAAAGCAGTAGTAGCTATCACCTACAGGGTTCCCTTGCCTCTCATTTATATATGAATAAGCAAACTGCGTTCTTTTAAGAGAAGCGTTCTCCCCAGTTCATGTGTTAATGTTATAGCTTGTCAAGTTCTAGGAGAAGCTTAAAACAAATCAAAAAGAAATACCCTGTTCACTAAAAAAGGAGCCATTCCAAATTGGAAAGCAAACTGCAAGGGTAATTAGAAGGGGCAGACTGCTCTGCTTAAGCACAATAACTACAGAGACATGTACTCCTGATAACCAAGGAAATGACCAGGTGAAGAAAAATACCCCATCTCTGTTCTTTTCAAACTCAAGGTCCAGGAACAGCTAACCTAATTTATGTACATGTCTGAATGTCAAATTCTTCAGGCTGACATAACATTCACACATTATTCTAATTGACAAACCCTTTCAGAACTCATAAACTGGTAATTAATCAAATTGTCAAAAGAATATTAGAACATGCCATTTTTGATTTTTATCTACACACAGAGGAAGGTTCTGTCACCCAATAACTTTATCAAATACCCTTTAATTTTGCATTTATTCTTACTCTGGCAGCTACAGTATGTCCCTGCTTGTTGTAAAATAACCTAACAAACATTGTGGCAAAAAGAAATGGAAGCAACAGACGCCATCTAACCATCCCAGTTCAAGCAGCACAGCCAGTAAAAGTAATTACACAATAATGTAATATGATAAATCCAAAACCAACTAGTTTTCACTGGATGGTCTTTGAACCTGCAAAAGAAGAAAGATTGCACACAGCATCTTATACAAAGACTAAAAGAGTAACAATACTATCGCCTTAATACTATTACCTCTTATTTAAAAGAATAACATATTTTATTACTCTTTATACTGCAAGACTAGGAGGTTTTTATAGACTGCATCCTTTAACTAGTTAACTTTAAATAAAGTATTTAAGTTTTCATTTCTTTGGGGTGTTCTGCTGAAGAAATCTACCCAAATATGTCACGAGTAAACTTGGATTTTCATAAGGTGTTTGTGATGCACTCTTTTACAGCAGTAAACAAGCAGTATTCGAGATGAATTCCTGAAGCATGCCATAGTTTATAAAATTTGAAGAAATAAACAAGCAGACTTTTTAAAAATGCAGGCAGGCCCAAAAATAAGAACTAGAGATGACCTACTCTCCCCTTGCCCTAATGGGGTATCTAGGGAATGTGGCATTGTCCTCCCCTTAGGGAGATTGTCACCTTGTCTTCTTTCCTACCTCCCTGGGGATTTTCTTCTGGGCTGCTCACATGTAGTGAGAAATAAAAGGCTGATGAAAAACTCATCCTCTTACTGAGTTTCAAAGCATCTTCTTTTTGCCAAGGTCAGTAAAAGCAACACTCAAGGCTTTAAAAGAGACTACTCTGGTTTTTATGTTTTTAACCAAAAGCCAAGTACATTTGATGGGAAAATAAAGGCAGGAAAACAAACTGGAGCAAGCTACTTTTAAAGGAAAGACTAGGGAGAAAAGAAGCGCCTCATCCTTAAACAAACATGTTAAGAGGATATCACTGTTAAGTTAATTAAAAAACCCAAACAAACAACTAACAGCCAACCAACCAACCCAATCCAAGCTCCTGTAGTTACATTTGAATTTCCCATATTCACATATCGAGGCTTTACATACAGCACTAACCATCAGCATCTGATGCTGCAGCCCACTCGCTGCCAAGGACAACAGTGGGACTGTCTCTTATTCACTCAGTTGCCTGTCTCAACATGGGCAGGACTTAGTTTTCTCTGAGATACAGACATCAGGATCTTTAGCATAAACCAGCCAAATAAGTTCAGAAGTCCAGTTTCTAACCACAGGTAAAAGAGATGCACATAAATAAGTGGTCATGCTCCATGGCAACAGCAGTCTGGGCACAGAATGCCCAAACCTCTTGTTCATTCATTTCTTTCTACCTGGATAACTACACCATTGTACTGCCTTTATCTGTATCCCAACTCTACACAGTCTTCTCACACAAACGTCCTGCAGACAAAATCCTACTCTTAGACCAAAGGAAGGCAAAAAAATCTAAGATCTGTTATCTCCATTTTTCTACAATTTTTCTCCTCTTGTCACTTTGACATTATCTTATGATAGACACAATTCTTGGCCATAAAGATGCCAGCTGTCATCTTGTGTACCTTTCACAAAAGAAAATGAAAAAGGGGAGGCAGGCTGCATGCTCTTCCAGTACTTTTTCCTGTGAGAACGACTGAAAATTATAGACAACAGTAGTAGTTCCTTCTAGAAACTGCAGGCATGATGCTAGAATACAGCTGCTGGGCATTTCTACAGAAGACCTCAAAACCTAAATGTCATCACAGCTATACTTCTTTAAAATTTACTGTTTATCTGCATGTTCAGAAAGGCCTTGCTCCTAATGTACATGTGTGGGGCAGGGCAGAGCTGTAAGTTGTGGTGCTCCAGCCAGACCATCACACATTTGATTCTGCAATATAAGAACCTCACGCCACTCTAGAAAACAACAGGAAATACTTGAAAACCTCTAAACTAGTAATGAAAAATAGTGAAATAATAACTGTGATCCTTGAGTACTATTCAGGAACTTGTATTTTAATAACACCTAGAATTCTACCTAAGTGTGATCACTGTAGAACACATATTCTGGATTAAATAAACTCCCCATCATAGGACTTCGAAGTCTGTGAACAGCAGCATTCTACATAAGAGCTCTCTGGGAGAATACCTGTATGGACTTTTAAACTGTAATGCTTCATTCTCAGAAGGACTGAGTCCTAAACATGAACTATTCTAGTTCAACTTGTCCTGGAATTCATTTAAATCAATGTGCTCTTATTAAATGGACTTCTGGTGTATTTTTTTCTACTGACAAGTTTTCTAAAGCATGTAGGAATTTTCATTTTAAATTTAACGTTTTTTGAATGCACGTCACAGTTTTTGTAATGTATACAAATACATATTAATAATTGAAATTGAGAAATGCAATCTTACAGCAATACCACAGAAGAAATAATTTCAGTCACTATAAAGATGGTTCTGTTTCTGGATACTAAAGACTGATCAAACTCCCAGATTCCCAGAACAACTGCTGAATGTATTTCATCATGATTTTAAAAGGACACCGCCCTCTTAATTAAGCCAAGTGAAAAACACTTTCAAGTTGCCTTTAAAATGAGGAAGGGGGAAGGTGTGACATTTTTGTAATGGGTTCTGTATAAAGAATTTCCAAAATGTTGTTGAATACTATTACATAGCAAGAACTAGTATGAAAAGCAGTGGCACTGGAACCGCTTTTACTGCTATATGGTAACCTAAAACACTAAACACTTTGGAAGGTCAGTGACTAAGACTTTATCTTAGCACCTCTGTTTCTAAGAAGACAGCTACTGGAACAAACTTAGGTGCATTTAGAAGAAGGTATCACCATTGGTGAGCACACAAGGGTATAAAAACGAGTATCCCATAAAAATTTTAGATGCATTTTTCTTGTTTTGGAAAGACACCAGACTACTCAATCTACTTCATAGAGTTTGACATAACTTAAATATACCATAATATGACGTGCTATTTATTTCACCATTACAAAACTTGTCTGCCATGTTCTCTTTGCTTTTATTTTTTAAGCAGAATTGAATGCAGTTTGATGACACTTTGATAATATTTAGTAAGAAACGCATAATTTGATACTGAAGTATTTAATTAGTCTTTGCTTCAAGATAAAGCTTGAAGTCTGAATTTCTTAGCACTTAGTTAAATACTGGATAATTATCTCATTTAAATGATGAAGTAATTATGGAAAATATGTAAAAGGAATTAGCTTGGACACATCACCAGCATCTTGAAAACGTGTTAAATGATTATGATGGACCCTCCTTGACAGGGCTAATAAGGAAGATGGACAGAAGTTACTTCATTACATACTAATGCTGATGGCCTTAAAACTATAATTTTAAAAAGTATAAATAACATACATTTTATTTATGCATATATAATATATGCACAAACATTTTTTCCAGCTGAGTCAATTAATATTTAAGACTTAATTTTCTACAACTGAAATCTACAACCCCATTAGACAATTTAGCTAAATAGAAATAGTAACTACACAGAAAATAGTAATTTCTAAGTGTATACAAGCAAACTAGTATTCTCAGACACTGGAAAACAAACTGTTATCCAGTGAAGTGTTTACTTCTTTACTAAATTGTGGTCAATCTGTAGATGAAAGCATTTTCACAGATCATCAGACAGCATGAGATGCAAAAGTGAGGAAAAAAAAGGATGGTCTGAATCTGATAGGGTAAGAAAGTTGTTCTCTTTTTTCCTTTTTCCAGAGACCTGAGGTGTCAAAGAAAACACTAACATGATTGGATGATAGAACTCTTTCTTTTTATGGCTTAAAAACAATAATCATATAATAGCAGATAGGAGCCATGTGAGTTTGCTGCAAAATAACTTCTTATCTGAAGTGAAAGACCTTAACACTTGTAAAACTATCAGAATGATGCACCATGTGTCTGCTATTAACAAAATAGAGACTGGCAGGCAGTGAAATCTTTACTACATGTCAAATTACTATGAGATTTAAAATAAAAATATGGAACTTTGACTTGGATAAATTGAAGAATTACAATGTTTTGGGGGGGGAACAATTTTGGTTTATATGTACTGAATCTTGTACTTAAGAAAGAATTGTGATAAAAAGGTAATGACCAAGTTATATAATAGGAAACTGTTTGGGTTTTGGGGGTTTTTTAATTTGCTTTGGGGTTTGTTTGCTTAAAAACTAATTACTGGCAACAACTGATGAGAGAGAATTGGAGGACAGGGATATCTCTTAATGTTTCCTGCAACTAATTGTTCCCAGCAACTAAGGAAATAATTTAAGCCTCCACACAAAAGATAGCTCCAACTGCCTTTTTTTCCTTAATTTTCACTAATGTAAACTTGAATATACACTAAGACTACAGCAAATATATTCCAAAACTAAAGTACAGGGATTAAATACAGGGATTTGCTAATTCACATTAAAAAAAAAAAGGAGTTATATTCTTTGTACTCAGCACATCCCTCATGATTAAGTTTTGCTCCCTCTCATAATTTTCAAAGACTTCAAAATGAATACCCTATGATTTCCCTCATGATAAAAGCCATCATTTTATATGATATTAAAATTATAACTGAAAACTGCTTGGCAGAGATATTAGTAGGTTATTTATCTATTTCGCTGTCTTTGTCCAAGGAATATTTTCTGCAGATTTTCTTCTTGCTCTCGTTCTAGCATCATTTTCCCAAATAGAATGAATTTGGTCACTTCCCTTGAATTCAACAAAACACTGTTTTTTAAAAAAATCTCTCTGCCTGAGGAATTCAGAGCCCAAGATCCACTTCTTAAGAAAATATTATCATTGTCGTAAGTAAGATTTTCTGGTAACATAAAAAATAAGGACTTCAGGCTGATGGAATAAAGTGGTAATTTAAGTATTTACTTCCCTATATCGCTCTTGAAGAAAGCAGCAGAGGTGTTGCTGGTGTGATTTTACCACAATTACAAGGGAAGGGGGAGCTTCAGCCAGTGTGGCACTTCAGCCAGCACTTAACAGAGATCCAAAACAACATCTCCTTAGGCATGTCCACAAGTTTGTTTCATTACACCTCTTCTTTCCCTTACCCTAGCCTACTACTTGGCTCTTCATCCCAGTTTGAAAGGAAGAATGTTCAGTTCCCTTGCAGAACTACTGGGAGTAATTTTTCACTGTATTTTGGAAAATGCAATAAAAGTGTGTCAAAACAGCTAGAGCAAAGTATCTTTAAGGACATGCATTTTGCTTAACATTCACAATACAAGATAATTTCTTACAATAAGATTCTTGAATTTGTTCTGCTCTGGTTTTAAAGACTGCAATTCTTGCACTTTATACCATTGCTCCTCCAACACCTTCAGTATCATTTGAGAAAAGAATCCCACAAAATGGGACATCTTTTAATGTCATCAATACTAATTTCAATTAGTACACAAATCAGAACAAGCCCTACCTTAAAAGTCTTCAATAATTCATAAACAGTTGTTTCAGTTAACTCATAACTGAGTAAACTGTTAGGCTTTTTCACAGCCTACACATACCTCACCAGGCTGTACATATTGAGCCCTGTTACTCATCCCTCACAAACCAGTCCCAGCACCCTCTTTAATGCAGGGTCAATTTGTATGCAAGAATGCAGGCAGTTATTGCCCTGCTACTGAGATGTTTGAAAGCCTCAAATTGTTGATGTTTATTTTAATCTGTTTGTGAGATACAAGGTGATTTTGAATACTTCATTCTTAGGTAGGTCAGATATGTTTCACTTCCCAAGTGAGATTTATTGGCAGCTACTACCAGGATTTCTTAAAATTTGCTGATGCCTTCAATTATATATGCCGCATGTTTTTTCCTACCATTTTTTAAGAAGTTGTTACGGATACATTTCCCTAAGTTCATTAGCCATTTGCTCATTTATTAGCAGTAGCATATATATTTTAAAGAACCTGTTAATAGATTTTCTATTTCCAACTTATAAACTTGGATCTAAAATACCTTGAGTCTTCTGAAGAAACACACAATGACAAGCATGATGACTACATATTTTCACAAGCTGTTACAGACAAGGCTTTTTCCAATACTGGATACTTCCAGGAATTTTCTTCAAAACTCAAGACAGCCACTGTTGTGTATTAAAAGCCATACCTAAATGTTACTAAAATACATCTTTGTATCATGGCAAAGTGTACTACCATCAATCGGATGATAACCAATTTCATGAATGATTACTAAAGTATTTAATCAGCATTTAATCCTTTTAAGTCTTTGCTACTTGGCAATGTTTGAAGCATTTTATCCCTGGGAGCCAATACTTTCTCTGGGAATGAACAGATACATAGAAGAAAAACTGCAAGTAGTACAAACAACTCTTACATGTATACACTACTCCTCACTCCTCTATCCTCCATAAGCTGGTCATTTTCTTCCCTTGTCATCTTATACTTCTTCATCTCCTGGACAGCTTTCAACTATGTGACAATGAAGAAATCAAATACCAAAATAGCAACAGCTACATATCCTCTGTATGACAGTGTAATTTCTTCTGCCTTAAGGCAGTGTCTAGCATTGAAATCAAAGCCTGTTTACTTCTAACTGATGTATATTACACCAAAAACTTAACTCTTGCTTACATAGAACTTCCAGAAAGACCAACTTAGAATAGTTCTATTTAGCTTTTAGAATGCAACCATATATTTCATAGCCAAGGCAGCAAGGGTAGTTGGACAGAACCCTGGCTCTCATGCAAAAGAACAGAGGACCTCAAACCCTACTGCTACTTGTATTCCTACACATAAGAAACAAAAAAGCAATGCCTACACACATTTACTCTTTTAGGTTTTGAAGCTGTTTAGAATGGTGACAAGTTCATGATTTTAAAATAAATTATCTTCAGGAATTTTATGAACAGTTTTTATACTTAAAGTCCAATGTATTTCAAACAGATCATTCACAGTTTAATTAAAATCTAATACTTGTATGACAGGGTCTTGGAAATAGGTATGCTCTTCTGAATTTGGATGCATGATTCTGATAATCGCATGGGAATCAAAGGGCAAAAACTTCAACTAAAATGAGCAAATGAAAATGCACCAATAAAAACTGTGACCTCCTAAAGAGCAAAAAAATAAAATTAATAGCTTCACATATTTTACACACATGTGCAAGATATTAGCAGAGAGTTGAGAGGGCAACAGCATTCAGGCAAAAGTCTTGCAGGTTAGAAGCACAGCACTCTGTATGTGCTGCTGGCTACATAATTCAACACATGTGAGCAGTTTCCCCTCTTGCCCATGAAGGTGTGTGCTGCATAACCAAATGAAGTCACTACTGACTACCTGTTTATTGTCACCCAGCATGGAATGGTACCACACAGTATATATTTAGCCAAAATAGTTCATATACAACAAACCTTTCAGAAACATCTGTAAATGTAAATTAAACACATCCATGAGTAGCTTCCAGGGAACTGTGGCCAATTGGTACAAAATGACATGCATCTAGGGTGGTATACTCCCTTAGTCTGCAAAACAGAGTGGCCTCACAGAAATGGTCTTCAGGGAATGATCCTTGGAACACTGACTACCAAATAGTGTCCAGAAATTAGCTCAGTGGTTTTGGCTTTAAGTTAATCAGGACATTTTTCTGTAAAACTTTTACTATGGACATAGCCAAAGATATTCAAAATGTCCCTGGTTCAGTCTGCAGCTACAGAGAAAGACTGCAACCCATCTTCAGCTGGTAAAGGGGAAATAGTTCAACATAATTTTAATTAAAAACAGGCAAAATTGGAGCCCAAAGCAGGGGAAACAGATACTACTTTGCTACTGCAGCAAGAAGGAAGTTGGTTTTTATCTCTGAGGATGGCAACTGGTTAAAAAGTTCCATACACAATGCAGACAGGCAAAGAAACAATGCCATGCCTGTGTTCACAACCTACACAGCTACCTGACTAACTAGGGTTACTTTACACTCCCACATCAGATAACATGGTTATGCTACTTTGAGGGACTTTTCCTATCCCACCATGTTTCCTTAGTCTGGCAATCAAGTCTCAGGAACAAGATGGAGACCAATGATAACTGAATCACCACCCAGGAACAATTAGGAAATAATCATGACCTTCACTGCAAGTTCTAAAGATCTGAGGAAGCCACAGGCTCAGCGAAGAATGCATCTCACATCATGGTACAAAAGGAAACCCTCCCAGCTGTGGCTGAGTCACATAAATAATGCATTTCACAAAACCGCATTTTTGTTGGGCATGTTTCTCTGTCCTTCTATGAACAGTTCAGGTAGGCAACTTGGGCCATATTCTATGAAATTTCTTAAGGCTATGATATTTATATTAAAATACTTTTTATGACAGATGCAGATTAAAGCATGAGTTTCCACATATCTGCACTGTACAACATTCTCCACTATATTAGGAAACTCCACCACTGTCCTTTGGCAGATTTCTCTGTTGTCATTGGTTATATTCTATTTTACACAAAGTAGCTTAATTAACTTATATCAACTCAGTTTTCTCTAGAAAATTTTGCAGACTTGGAAGATAAAAATCTCTGGCTTTTTTAACAACTAAAATTCATTATCTGTAATAACTTACAGAAATTATACATGTACAAAATTCATTTTAATCAACAACACTTAGCTACAATTATTCCACACGAGTGTTTTTCCAGCTAGCCACCTTAATGAGCGCTGCTTCCTAGTACTAATCAAAATTGAAATATATATACTTTAGCTATTGCTATAAAGACTAATTTTATATTGTTGTGCTGAAAATAAACCCTTCATCTTCTGTGTAGGACAAACAAAACAATGTCTATGTATTCAAGTGTCCTTGAACACGCACTGATTTCATGGCACAATTCCAATGCCCAAACAAACAAGATGTGCAAACATCTTTTATTATAAATGGAAATTAAGATAATTTCCACAGCTAGCAATTGGTCCTTTAAGCCACTATCAATACATTGGGAACTCAGGGTGAAATATATTTTTTACACTCTAAAGCAACTTCATAAATTACATTGTGGCAATTCTCTAAACAGTTTTAAATATAAATGCTGTATAAAAATCAGTCTACTAAAATTACTCTTAATTCTTTAACTCTTCTGAAATAACTTTTTTATTTCACATCTACAGAAAATGTAAAATACTGGAAAAAGGAATCCTGAAACTACAGGAGTATCTCACATGGCTGTCTCTACTTTAACAAAGTCAGCCTATCTGAGGAAAAGAAAGTAACAAGCTTGATCAGACAGACACTATAAAAAAGTGTTTAACTCTATAAGCTATAAGCCTAATCTTTTTCTGTCTAGCATGCACTAGTTAAGCTCCTATAAAGAATTCATAACAAATTTCGATTTCAACTTACTAGCTCTCAGAAAGCAAACACTATCATCAGGAATTTCCAGAAAGGATGACCTATAATCTTCTGTTCATAAAACACTAAGTCTTTATTAGGCTGTACTCTGGGAAATACCTAAATCTTTTAAATGTATCAAAGTCTATAAATATCTCCCATTGAGAGTTTCTGTTCTCACAGAATGGGTCAGGTTGGACGGTGACCTGGTCCAACCTCCCTGAATCAGCAGGGCCATCCTGGAGCACACAGCATAGGACTGCAACCAGTTGCAACCATTCCCTGAATATCTCCAGGGAGGGAGACTCCACAACCTCTCTGGACAATCTGTTTCAGTGCCTGGTCACCCACGAAGTAGAGCATTTCTTCCTCATGTTCAGGTGGAATTTCCTGTGCATCAGTTCCTGCCCGTTGTCCCTTGTCCCATTGCTGGGCAGCAGCGAGCAGAGCCCGGTCCCTGCTCCGACCCCTCCCTGCAGACACTGACAGACAATGATGAGGTGCCCTCGCAATCATCTCTTCTCGAGGCTGAAGAGGCCCAGCTCCAGCCTTTCCCCACAACAGCAACATTCCAGTGCCTTAATTGTCCTGAGCTGGACCCACTCCAGGACCTCTGTCTCTCACATCCTGAGGAGTCCAGAACTGGACACAGCACTCCAGATGAGGCCCCACCAGGGCTGATCTGGGGCTTGTCTTTTTTTTTTTTTCTCTTTTCAGTCTTTCTAATTATTGAAATCTGACACTTGAACTAGCAATTTTTTAACATTATTTAGCTCATTTATAAAACTAGGTAAGTGCATTTTTGTAGAATGAACAAACCATACAGCATCAAAAATAACAACTATATGAGACTGTAGCTTACAAAGTATTACTCCCTACACCTAGAAGGTTAGGTTGATTAAACAGAAATATGAACAGTTTAGTGTGTGAGATTCTTAGAGATTAATCTCCAATTTCAGGAAGGAAAAAAGAAAGTCAAGGGCTTTTTCAGTCAGAGAAGAGTCATTTCTGTGTTTCAAAACTGCTATTTTATTAAAAATACACTATTATAAATTTTCATTTTTTCTTTATATTAGAATAGCTAATTTGATAATTTGAACAATGTCTAGAGCATAATACAGGTTTTTAGGTGCCCTCAGGTTTCAATCTAATTATTTTACATCATGTGCTGAAGTTTGGCTATAGTGAAAGAGAGGTAGTGACGCAATCACACAATTTTTAAAATACTACAACTGAAATTCCTGTATTAAGACCACATTATCAGTAAGTCTTCCTTTTGCTGGGTCACAGGACTCAACAATTAACATCAAGGCTCTGACACTGAGTAAAGCCTCAGCTTTCATCTAATTCAGATGACCTCTTCAAAGCTTCATTATAAGATTTAATTGCACTAATTAACAGAGATCAGAGTCAATTAGCTATTTGCAGTCTGCACATCACAAGGCACCTATGTTTGCAGTGATGCTGCATGACAGAAAACTAGATCAATTAATGTAACACAACACTTGTTTTCTTCCCCAAATGTGCATCTCCAGATTTTGAATGCCTCTGTGCAAATGTTGTCAAGGCTGCTAAACCTAGAAAAAGCTAAGTAACAATAAAGCTCTTTACAAATAGGAATTACTGAGGTTTTAGCTATAACAAGAACTTCCAAAAAAGTAGCAAGAAAAACAGCAATAAAAAATCCCAATCTATCAGTGTTCTTTTAACCCTCCAATATGAAGGATCAAGCTTCCTCCACAGCTACATTTTTAACTTCAGAAAACATTTGGAGAAATAAATAATAAAATAATAAACTTTTCACATTGCAGACACACTTCAATCTCTCAGTAAAATGCACCTTTGCCCTGCAGCTGTGCTGCACAGCAATAGCATGCACAGCATCAAGCCTTGCATTCAGACCATGGAAGTTTCCCCTCACAAGATTCCCCTCACAAGATTTCTTCTGCCAGTCCTGAGCTTTGCAAAACATTTCTTTGAATGTAGTGTAACCTTTTGTTCCCTATTAATTATAGACTCAGAAACCAGTAGTAGAAAAGTCTCCTCACAGTATGTATCAAGTAATTATATGAATTAAAACAGTGGCTCCAACTTTCAGCTGAGCCAAGACATGCCTAAATAACTGTGACCTTCATTTTGCTTCATTAGAATATGCACAGAAATTTAATCCCAAATTGTTATACTTATTTTGTACTAGTACATTGCAATGGCCATTATTTAGGTGTCCAAAGTCTATCTTGAAGGCTGGCCTGAGCTTTAACCATGTATAGCCAAATCATTATGTGAGACCAAGAAAGGAGTGCCTACAGTGGTGTGCTATGTGCCAGAGCATCCTGAGGCCAGTGCCACACCAGCATGACACCTGGTCTGCTCATAGTCCTCCTGCAGCTGGAAAACACTGTGTAGACATACTCTTCATCTTTGGATGATTTTACACAATATTTCCTATTTGATCTTAAAGATTGTAAAATACCTTAATTTTTTGGTGGAACACTGAAAACTGTTGCAGGAAACTTCTCTGTGCTTTTTATTTTTTTAGGTTTACATCATTGGTTCATATTCTGCATAACAAATGCTGTATCAAGTTCTCTTGTAAGTGGGGCCCAGTGAAATTCTCATACACCAGTAAACCACTGAGATGCCACAAAGCCACTGCTTTAAGTAATGAGGCTGAGTTTACCAACTGCTATGCAATGTGACATGGGTGCAAAAATCACTCATAAGTTTTCAATGAATAGATAACAATAAACGCAAGAATATTTTCCTGCTGATATTAATATACATGCCTATTTCAATAACAACGATAAATATTAATATGCTTTTTATATTCTTATACAGATATAAATTAAAAATTAGACAATATTGATCATGCTTCATATTGAGAAAGGGATCAAAGAGATCTAAGCAAATGAAGGGCTACATAAGGTAAGATGCCTCCAGTTATAATAAATGCACATCAATGGCTTCTGAAAGGAATAAGATCAAATACACATACATTTTATTGAGCTCTAAACTGCCCACCAGCTTCTCAACTAGGGCAGGAGTTGAAGACTGTGTGGAGCCAGTGAGGACAACCAAGTGCATTCCTTCTCTCCTGCAGGGAACAATCCCTGTTCCCACTTGGAAAACTGATGAAACTACATCTTTAAAAGTAGTTTCATCTGTTGACCTGAGATTATGATTGACCTTGATTATAATTGTAGGTTTATTAACCCTTGGGAAAGATTTATATGCAAACATTTCCATATTTGCTTTGCTAACCAAGTCTTGACACACTGCATCTCCACAAAATCCACCAAAGCACTCCAGCAGGTTCTAAAAAAAGGAGACAACCAGGAAAAAAGAGACTAGAACCTAAGTGAAATTTTTCCATGGTAAAGTAGTACTACTTTGGTGTTCATACTGACTGCAAAATATTCTTTCTGCAAATAAAGAAAATACAGTAAAAATCAATGAGTATGCTAGGAAGGCTTAGGGAGTAAAGAAGGGATATAGGAGCCCGGGGAAAGAACAACCATGTTAGAAACACTACCATAAAAATCCTGTGTCCTGTCTATTTACTATCATACATATAAAACCAAATGAAAGCCAGAATCACAGAATCATTTAGGCTGGAAAAGCCCTCTGAGATCATCGAGTCCAACCTAAAAGCAAACACTACCATGTCAACTAGACCACAGCATTAATGCCATGTCCATTCTTTCCTTAAACACTTCCAGGAACAGTGACTCCACCGCCCCCCTAGGCAGCCCATTCCAGCATCTAATCACCCTTTCTGTGAATTCTTCCTAGAGTAGAGCCAAGAGCCAAACTATTTTAAAAACACAAAGCCTGCCAGAGTTCAAGAAGTGTTTAGACAATGCTCTCAGGCACATGGAGTGTTTCTTGGGGCTGTCCTGTGCAGGGCCAGGAACTGGACTTCAATGACTATTGTGGGCGTCTTTCAACTCAGGACATTCTACGATTATATAATGAACAAAAGTTGGGGTTTGATGATTGTTTATTTCTCCAACACACCCCCCCACCTCCCCCTTTAATTCAGGTAACACAGCAATTAAATTAACTATAGTTTCTTGGAGCATTTACTCTGGACTTTGATCACCGGACCCAAAAATCTCAGTCCATTTCTGTATCCTATCCTTATGAAATGGAAAGGAACCTAAGCAGAGATGCTTTCTCAGACCCAGTGAGATGCTGCTTCTCTTCTCTATGTCAGAACTGGGCAGAGACTGGAAGAGCAGCCAAGCAGCTGCACAACTGCAATAAACGCAATTGACTGATCCCTTCAGAAAACTTTTTCCCCTATTATGTTCTAAAACCTGAGCCAAAGTCTTGTGTGTTTTGATTCATTTTCAAAATACTTCAGTATGCTCATGAAAAACTTTCTTAGAAGAGCAGATTTCCATTACAAGTGATTTTAAGAGAAGCTAATACTATTAAAATTCAAGCAAAATTCATACTGAACGATATATTTAGCCTTATTCTAAAAACTTCTCAAATTAATCAGATTACATTCACAAGTCAAACTCATAGCTCAGCTTCCATTGTTCATGCCTGCCATTTCTGCCTGAGTGCAAAATCTTGCTCAATTTGCTCAAAGTTTACAGTAGTCTACATTTTATTGAGAGAAGGAAGATTCAAGAGGTTTGGGGGATAAAGAGATAGAAGAATAGAGGCCTGTTAACCAGACTTTATTTTCCTAACTATTTTGGTATTTTTATATTCCTGAATATTT
The DNA here is from genome assembly GCF_963513975.1 of Fringilla coelebs. NCBI lineage: Eukaryota > Metazoa > Chordata > Aves > Passeriformes > Fringillidae > Fringilla > Fringilla coelebs. The sequence goes on from NC_140031.1 coordinate 17,034,357, forward strand.
TTCTAGGTGATCAAAGGAAAATGGGTAATGGAATTTTTTTCCTGTATTAAAAAAATAATAATTACTATAGATTACCAAATCATTAGAAATCTCTGAGGAGACACATGAATAGTTTTGCCCTTAACTGCAATTACTATAGATTAGTATTCCTGCTGGGAGTACTCCTGTTTTCCCTTTCATATTATCTGGGTGGAGCAGATTAGGTGATCAGTCCTCAAGTTTTCTCTTAATCCTCTAAAATCTCCTGTGTTTCTCAAGTTTCTCTCTTCTTTCCTCACTGTCTTGTCCCTCGTTTATATTAAACTGGAACATAGCTTTCTTCAGGATGCTATAATGTAAAACAGTCAGTACTGGCACGATAATACGGTTTTTCCTGTCACTAGTGGAGTTTTGGTGGCTTAAAAGAATTGAAAACAACAATCAACCCAACAATTAAACCTTCCAACAGCCAAAACCCCCCAACAACTGAAACAACAACAACTGAAAATACTTGCAAAAAACTTTTTTGGCGCTATTGAGGAGATACTGCTATATTGAAAGCATTAGGATTTGAAAATATTGTGAAAATTAAGGATGTTAAATCTACTGTACACAATACATAAATAATTTGCAAATTAAAAAAATTAAAATAAAATACAATTTTAAAAAGACTGATTCTGAGAGATAAATAAGGTCTGGGATTTCCCTGATTTCTTCTAAGCTATCCCCTCTTTAGGGACCTCTCCATCACACAGAGAGGAAAGACTAAAATCAAGATGAATGACACAGATAGACTGAAGTGATTCTGCCTGAAGTTATTTCCTCAATTACACATTCCTGCACCAAGAATTCAACAACCAGTTAAATGCTTGATCTGTATGCAAGAAAGAAGCATGAACATAGGATTTCTTCTCAGAGAAAATTTTCATTCAACCACTTAAAGCATTTATGTGTGGCATTCACTTCTTGTTTCATCTTGAATAAGATGAAGATGCTCTCAGAAAAGCTTAACCTTTCCAGAATAGCAGTAGAGGATGTCAAAGAGATTAAGGTTTCCACATACTAAACCACAGATTTTCTTGTGTAAAGTGCAAGTTCCATAAGACTAGCAAAAAAAAAACCGAAATGAAGACCAGTACAGACTTTTACATCACAGTAAGACAAATCATTCTTCATAAAAGCACACATCTTTTCAGCACAGGAAAGCTCAGGCTGGATGTTACAAGTTTATGGCTCTATTATAATCTCAATCTCCATTACTTCTAGGAAAAACGGTACCATTTTTTTTATGTTATTCGTACATATTTTAGTTCTCCTGCCATTTTCCTACTTTAGAAGAATGTTGTTATGCAAACATCTGCTGTTTTCTCTGTAATACAATGCACAATATTTTATGGTCTGCATATTCCTCTAGAAATATTGTATATGTCTGCAGTCACATATACTTTATTGAAGGCAAGAGTGAAAAGTGTACTACTTATTTTCCTTACACCTGACTGTGTCTTATATTTCTCATGATGAAGAACAGGACCAGCAAAGTCTAATACACTGTAAAGGCCTGTTGAAAAACTACTCACTTCATGATCTAAACTGCTTGCAATAACAGATTATCTGATTAAAGTTCCTCTAACACAAGTAGATAAATTTATCTTGCCTACAGGCATAAATCTGACTGCATCTGCAAGCTTACAATAATGTTTATCTATTGGTCTCTTTCACAGCTCAATAACATGCTCTAAAGAAGCATTTTAATAAATTCATCTGCCTTTTGTAGTTCGGGGAAGGGGGGAAAGAAGGAGAAAATGCAGACATCTCTAGTTTTCGTGTAAGCCAACAATTTAAAAAGGGTCTATTACAGTACACTTGGCTCCTGACAAACTACTCAAGAACCTGTCATATGGCATGCCAAGTTCTTTTAAACCTCTGAACAGGTTTATTATTACTGCTCTACAAAGTCTGCAACAAGTCTTGGCAGACCTACCACTCAGCAAGAAGAACACTAGACCAGATGTGTTTAGAATTCAAAAGTGCAAAGTTGCCATTTTCCATTTACAAGTCACCTTTAATCTTTTCAACTAACCTTTCCAACTATAGCCAATCCAGAGTCTTGCCTACTTTAGCAAGATAGATAGGTGGAAATGTAATGAAAGAGTTCAGTTGTCAGGACAGCTCTTCATGGGCCAAAACCACTTTTCTAGTACTTTTAATTACTCTTTGGGTAAATGTAACTGAAGACAAACTAAACTGACTAAATGCTGCTGGGCAGCAGAACTACAATGCACAGACATACACTATTTCAGAAAATACTCACTGCAGCACTGTCTGGAAGATGTATGTAAACACACATAAACACTCAGATTAATTTTGAATTATCTTTCCTCTCCTCCATATTCCCCCTTTCCACCCGGAGTCCCCAAAAACATCACAACTGACAAAACCATCACATTAAAAGAGGCCAGGATGTCCCCAGTACTGACCAAATGATCAGTGATAAGCATTTCAAAATGATGCAATTATTAATTTTCAGATGGTCATGTAAAGTAGTAATGTAGTAACATTTATTAAGTTGCTTTTTTTTTGAAAGAGTTTTTGTCTCGCAGAATTAAGACAGAACAAGGTTAACAATTAAGATTCCAGAGCATAATTCTTTGGACAACAATGACCGCTCTATCATGTTCAGGACATAACTAATCAAAATGGATGATATTTTTTTCATGTAAGACATATGTTTGTGGCTTGTGGAGGCTAAAGGGTTCTCAGAGGTTTAGAAAACTAGCTAAGACAAAAACAATGATAATTATCACAGTATTTCATGAAGTGCAAGGATCAATACATATCTGAGAATTCACAATAGCATTTTCTGAAAAAAACCCAAGTGTTTTCTCACCTGAAACTTTTTTATAAAGAAGGAGTTCTCTTCAATCTGAAGTGATCAAATAAGAGTATATTTTAGGAAATAACTATAAAACTGAGGTAAGGTACTACACTGAATGCACCTTAATAAAGGAATTAATTAATCCCTGATATATGTTACCTGAAGAAATATCAAAAATTACAAATTCTTTGGTAATGTATGAGGTTTTTGGTTTTGATTTTTGGTTTTTTTTTTTTTAATGGCTGTGTGTATGCATGCATGAATTTCACAGCATTTTGCTAAATATTATAACAAAGGACAAAACAACAAGAATAAATGAGAGAATAAAACACCAATAGTTTCTCAATCCCAAAGTATATAAATTTCAAAACACATCATTTACACTTTTGAAGAAAGCTCACATTGCAAAGAATCACTGTTGAAATAAGTTAGATTTCCTTTCAGGTGCCAACTGCTGGTTTGCTATAGGATACATAGATTCCACAGTATTTCTCAAGTGTAAGAAGATGTGCCTTTATAAGAAACAATGGTAATATCTTCAGAAAATGTGCTTCCTCATATTTTGCATGCTACCAGTCTTTCATCAGACATTACAGTAACTTAAAAAACATTACATAACTTTAAAAATTGGTGACAAATTGCATTCTCTAGAAAACAGCTCAATATGATGATCAGTTCTCAGAAGCAGCTAAGAGCACACCATGCAGCTTTGATTTCAGAGTTTGGCTTGTTTGTTTTGGAAGGACAGTTTCTAACAGAGTAGCTATAGCACAGTATAACGAGCACAGGGTTTCAAGCAGCAATGGATCAATGCTAATCTATGATCAACTTATGTAAGGCCCTAGCAACTTCAGATGATTTTGAAATATTAAACAACACCCAACAAACTTGGCAGAAGAAGCTTCCCAACCTTCCTGCCTACTGCTGGCATTTGCACAGCAGTACTCTTCCACAACACATCCACACAGCCTGTATCTTTGAGAACTTCAGCAGTGTAGCACCTCAGAGCACTGAATCAGTATTACAATTTAGACCATGTGAATTGGTCAGACTTAAGCTGAAATCTGAAACAGCAAAGTTTACAAACAAGAAGCATGCTTCTACAAACTAGGGAGTGTCTTCAGACCATTTCAGCAAAGATGGCTTCTAAAAGGATGGTCTTATATAGCTGCATTATTACCTGCCTAGCGTGACAACCCAATTTCAGGACATTATGTAGGCATTCTGCTTCTTCCTAGTACAAACCAAGATGAGCTGCTCAAATGTGGATAACCTTATGGAAATAAGAATCACACAGTTGGTGCTCTCAACAGCTTATGTATACCTATTCTCATCTTAATGACAGAGATCAGCAGTTGGAAAGGTCATGACTGAGACCTCCCAAGATGATGAAGAAGAGCAGCTAATCATGCCACAAGTTATGCAACTGCTGGGGGGGGTAGTTCAAAAAACCAAAGCAGATAGTTACAAAGACAGGCCTATGTACAACAGATAGATATCTATATAACTGTAGGGATAAATACTTACCTGTATGCACAGGAACATCAGACAGCGCCAGACACCCTTCTCCTGAGGGAAAACTCAGAACCATGAGACACTGTGAATTTTGCTCTACATGACCACCATATACCTTCCTATATATCTCTGAGGTGAGGACTGGGATCTGACTCAGAGATTGACGAATGTGAGATTATCCATGTTAATATTCTGATAACATTATGTCAATGAGGTGAAAGGATAAGCTTATAGGAAACAAAGGGGGACTATTTCTATGGATCAAATAGAATTCTGTTGGCAAACAGAATTTTGGGGTAGGAACAAAAACTCTTTTTACACAGGAATCTCTACACTTGGGTCATGCACCTCTACAACTCAATAAGTAACTTTCTGAAGACAGATGAAGAATAAACACACATTGCAAAACATGCCATAAAATGGAGTTGCTTCTTCCGACAATATGATGAAATACTCTAAATGACACAAATGTCCTCCTACAAATCTTTCTGAAATTAATGCCAGGACATGCTTGGTTGCTGTTTGTCAAGTTAAGTTCATTTTCTCCTTTCAACAAGCGCCTCATACAAAAAAAATCCTTATTAATTAATGTTGTTATTCCATAGCAACTTCCTTTACACAGTCACAACAAAGATCTGTCCCATCATAATGAGATTACATAAAATATGCATCCACCTTAGTTGTATAACACCACCTAAGATGGGCTTTAAATACGCTTTTACCATCAGCTTTTTTCTTAAACTGCATGCTTTTTTTGACAATCAAAAAACCAAAGTTGCCTTCTTCAGTTTAAGAAAGCTGGTTTTATGGTCTTGCTGCTTCTTATCTCCTTAAAGGAGTTATTAGCATTATTCAAAAAGATAGTTGATAAAGAACATTTAACTGTTTAACAATACTCAACAGACAGTTGATTATAGAAAGGCATGTCAGTGCACATATGGCAGGCGGATAAATTATGCACATCTGGATTACTTTTGGCAAGAAACACAACTAAGTGTCTAACGCCAAGTTTAGCAATCTGTCACTATCAATATGTGCATTTATTTAAAGACGTCAAGGATTCAAAGTCATATTTTCTATTTCTTCATAAAAGTTCCAGCTCTTCACGAGACAGCAAAACAGGTGACAAAACACATTGCATAAATTGCCAGAGGCTGTATAAACAGGGAAAATTTTTAACTTACCATGCTTACAGGAATAGCCAAATTTTCAAATCAGCTCTACCCTTCCCCAGTTTATATTAGTATTTAATATATAAAGTGGGTATATAATCAAGTTCTGAATACCCAGCCTCAACATTTAAATGAAATTTTGCTAAGTTCAAAGAAAATGAAATAATATGAAGCTACCTGAAAAGCTACAATTATGACCTTGTTTGTACAGTAACTGATTATTTTTGGTGATAGTGTAATGAGAAAATTTACTCATATCTAACTATATTGCCCAAAATTTAATAAGAGATTTAGCAGTTGGGAGAACTTACACCACACTAAAAGGCAAGCATAAAACTGAAGGTTAAGTCATGCTTTTTCTTAATTCAAATCTAAAGTAACCAAAAAAGGAAAGTACAATTGATATGGATTAACATTGGTCACAGAAAGCAATATTTGCATTCAAAAAAATTATCAAAAAGCCAGAGCAAGTTTTCCCCAAAAGAACTGAGAGATTGATCAAAAAGGCCTTTAAAAATCCATAAATATCTTAAAAATATGAAAATCAAAATCAAATTTTGTGGCAAAAGGCCTAGTTGCTTTCTTACACATTAAAATCATTCAGCTTATACTAAACAAAGGGAGAAGGAAAAGAAGTATTACCACTGCCTACTCTTTTTAATGTAAAAAAAGCTATAAAAACAAGTTGCAAGATTTTCAAGACTACTCATTGCTTAAAAGGGTGCTGTTTCTTTGGTATCAGAAATTCCACTCTGGTTTAGCTCAATGATCATAGTATGGTCATCACCCATGGACCTCTTAAGATTTTCCTCTCTGAAGGGAATAAAACCTCATTCTGCCATGCTTACATTGTCTAGATGTATGGAGAGCACATTTACATTAAGCCTGCGTAAACAAATTTAGCTTTTATATTCATATTAATATATGAATACATGAAAAATATAAAGGTTTTGATTTACAGTTGTAATGGAGCCTTAATTACATTCACAAGAAATTGAAATATCTTGAGATAGGTCATAACATTTATTCCAAATACCTACTCAAAGTTGTATTAATATCTGCAGCTTTGAGTGAGTTTTCACCAAGCCAAACATAAGAAAGAGGAGCTGGAAAAAAACAGTAAAAAGATAGTAGAATTATCTGCCTTCCTGATAAGCAACCATGCCTATGATAGAGGAAAAGATACTGCACTGTTGGAGTTACTGAGACAACAATTTTCATACCAGCCTCAGGACAAACACACTAGGCAGTTTGAATTCACCCAGCCTTAGAGAGCTTAAATTAGATGGATTTTTGTTTGTCTTTTCACTTGTACTTTGCTGCTAATTCATGCTCTAGTGGATAACAGTACCTGCTTCTTGCCGCACATAATCTATTTCTCTTGTCTCCAGTACCTCTAAAATTTTCACTCTTCTTCACAAGTACTCAAAGAAAATATGCAAAATTTGGCACAGGCACTTCCCACCACAGAAGGAGTTGAGAAATTCTCCTGACAAGTATGCATAGGGTAATATTTTAAGCAGATGATTAATTAAATCAAATTGAAAATCTCTTAAAAAGGATAAGTGAAAAGGGCTTGTTTACTAGGACAAAAATCTTGAACGGCACTGAAATGGGTAAATACCAAGCTGAACAGTCACTGGTTAGGTACGGACAACACAATAGTTTACACTCCCTATTGGGCACTTGACATGAATTACTTACATGCCAGCTAAAATAAATGGACATGGAACTTGATAACTTCAGTTGTACTATATCTCACTTTAAAATTCTTTTAGCAAATTGGCAATAGTTTGTACTGTGTAACAGTGGCTCTTTCTTTCCATACATATGTTCAACTCAAACAAATTTACCTGCGTCTAGACACACTGCAATATCTTGAATATTGAACTCTCTACCAGCAGAGGGGGAACCTCTATTGTGATTTCTTTCTTTCAACACAATCTTAAAGGCAGACTTCTAAATCCGTTATTTACCTTATAGTGCATTCTTTTTACAAACCTCACATGCAGGACTAAGTTAACACTCCTACTTCCCATGGGCATTCAAGACAGAAGACTCAAATTGGCTGACTGTGCTTGTTGCTTTGATCACATCATGAGACAGCATTTCTAAAGCTACTTCATAATTTTAGCCTATACCAGCGTGACTGTATGTTAAGGGAAATGTACACATTCAGATTTTTCTTGATCCTTACTTTAAATTACCTCTTCTCAATACGAATAACTCATTTCACTGTCACAATCTTTTAGAGCTTTTTTTTTTGTGGAGAAGATATTTTATCTTTCACAGAAACCAATGTTCCTTCTCCTTGTACTTGAATTTCCAAGATATTCAAAACTTTGTATCTTCCTTATCATTTAGAGCACTTACAAGACTCTTCTATATGGACATAAGCAGGAGAACAGAAATAACCTATTCCCACAAAGTCTTACACAGTAAGTCAACAGTAAATACAAAGAAATGAACCTACATTTCATACATCTTAGTGATTGTAAGGACTTGTCCTACTATGATTAATTCTCACCTTAATTTCCTTCCCTCAAAAGACTCCCTCAGATTAAAGCAAACTTTATTAGTTATCCAACAAAACAACGGATCACTAGCTCTTATGCCCAGAAAGCAGAATATTATGGTATTCCCTTAAAAATAAATCCTCTTTCTGCCAATAACAACTGAAAAACTGGATAGTGGGCATTTGCTGGAGAATCCTCAAGGTGGAAGCTTCATATATAGAAGCAAAGTAAGAATAAAAATATTTTAAATATACACAGGTTTTATTTCGTTTATGTATTTTCACTTACATCACCTGCGAAAGATGCTCTAGATTGGAGTTATCATGAAACAGTAGTATGAGATATAAAACAAGAAACACAGACCTAATGTAGTTCAAGAAAATATTGTAAACAGATACTCTTTTTTTTTTTAAAGGCAAAACATTTTAAGTGCAAAACATTTTTCTCACTAGAAGACAAGCGCCAAAAAAATGAAAAAAAATTTAAAAATATCTAAATCCCTGTCTAACTTTGCCAAAATCTAATCTGAGTGCTTACATTGTGCTCAAACAAAACTTTGATCATAAATTTCTTTTCAGAGACCAAAATGAATGACAATAGGAAAGCAGGTTTCTATGGCAGGGCAGCTCTGTTAAAGCTTTCAATAACCATGTCAGCTCCCAGGGGCTTTAATTTGCTTCTGTGGTGGCCTTTGTTTCTATCTTTAAAGAATTCAGAAACTACATGACATACATGTACTTAATTTTTTTTTTTCAGTATTCTTTGGTAAAATTCTAATTGCTCTCAGACACACATTTCTGAGGGATGATGGTCACCAGAGCTGATTTGCAGAGCACCAGACAGGTGAGGATCTCAGCCTCTGACAAGGAGTCCCAAACGCTGGCAATTTCAATTCTTTTGGGGAGGTAACAGGCAAGCACAGCTCTAATTTTCTGCTTTTTAGTATTCTTCTTTCCACTCAATGCTTGGTGACATTAGCTGGCACACCCTGTCTGTCAATATTTTTTTTTTCTGCAGAAGTAGTTTCATGGGGGAAAAAAAGAAAGAAAAGGAATTTTCTAGGCCTATAGTTTGCTTTTCTCCTCTTCATCTCTTCTCCCCTGTTATTTGCCTCTTAAACTTAAGATGAAAACCTCGGGTCTGCAAAGACAAGCAGGAGATTACTACTGCATGACAAAAAAAAAACCCCTCTCTTGTATTTTCTAACAATAGCCCGCCAGCCTCAGAAACAGACTACAAGAGACATGTAGATTGGCTCTTCTAAAGCAAAACTTTGGATACTATGTGTAAATAATACTCTCTACTGCTATGAAGTACAAAAAAAAGCTGATATGGCCCTTAAATATAGTATCATAGTACAGGAAAACCTTGCAGGATCTAGTACCAAGCGCACAATTTAAAGAAGTAAAATTGAGTGATTAGGAGAGTTGTATTGATACATGCTTGCCATAGAAAACTATGATGATAAATTTAATTTTGGAAATTTTCCTCAGTGCCTGAAAGCTCATGAACAGAAAGCTTATGGTGGTAATAGCCATAATTCTTCCTTTGCAGGAAGAGCAAGTGTTCCACTAAATGCGTAGACAAGGCCAGGCTGGATGGCGCCCTGAGCAACCTGGGCTAGCGGCTGGCACTCCTATCTAGGTCAGAGGGGTAGGAACTGGGTGATCTTCATGGTCCCTCCAACGCAGACCATTCTATGATATCTAGAAATTGAAAGTAAAATCAGAGAGGTTTTAAATAATAAGGTGACAGAACCAAACTCTTTTTGAAAGTCTTTCAATAGCCAAGAAGTAAACATTTGCTCAACAAGAACAGACTTCAATTTTCCACTTCTAAGCAGAAATTTAGATTTTCAGAGTGGTTTTGAGTAAGACAGTTATAAACATCCTGTGAATAATCACATCTGTCCCAGCAAAAAAAGCTGCAGATAAGAAAACATTTCACTATTTCTGAACACTGCACAAAGCATCCATCTAATGAAGTCTGAAGATGCAACAGAGACAACTGTGATAGAGGTTGTTAGACTGATGGTCCTGATCAGTCCTATCTCTGTTGTAGAGAGACGGTAGTTGTCCAGAGTGCAGTCAGCTGAAAAATGCTATATTTGTGGAATCCTGTAGTATTTTGCAGGATTTCTGACAGATTTTTCCCGCATTTCAAAAGAACTACATCAGTTTCTTGGTGAGTCTTTTGTGGAGCTCAGATAGCAAATTCCTTTAATAGGAACAAGGTCGTCACAAATTTCAAGTAGTAATACTTTGTAGCAGTCTTTAACAAAACTTGCACTGCCTTCTGAAATGCGTCATTGGTCTAAATTAAGAACGAAGTAACTGATAAAGGAACATTTAAGTTCCATAGAAGAGACCTGGGATTTAGATTTACAGCTTTCTTTTCAAGGCCAGAAAAATTCAGCATTTTATCAAAGTTTGCAAACAAATTCATGGAACAAGCTAGCTGACACTATTTTTGGCATATTAATCAAAATTAAAGAATTGTTATCTATTAGCAATTACATTCTGTATGTTCATGCTAATAGTCTGAATAATCACCCCAAGAGGGGAATTCTGAAATACTACCAAATAGAAATTATTTCTTTTTGCACACAAGATGAATTAATACACTACTAAGAACATAAATTCAAGCAAAATAAATGGAAACTGAAATCATCTAAATGGTAATAGGAAATTTTAAATCTCTGTGGTAAGGAGAACTATAGCCTTTGACTTATACGTTAGCAAAAAGGCCATGGAATTATTTCTGCATTCTCTAATACCATAGCTGGATTGACAAGGAGGAAAATGATCACACAAACAGAGAATATTGAATCAACATAGTTCTCAAAAAGCATTAAACTCAGAGGATGACTCAACTGTTTCTAGGACAGACATCCTTCATAGGAAAATACTAATACTAATACATACTGAAATGAATCAAACATGCAGAGTAATTTCTTTACAACAGATAACTAATTAGAAGATGCTCTACATTTCTATGTCTCAGGAAATTCAAGAATGCCACTTCAGAACTTGAAAGTGCTTTATTTATTTCCAATTGTTGCAAGAAAAGAGAATACAAACTGATATGAAAGAAATCAAAATCTTTTCCAAAGTGTCAAGAAAACATTGAATGACAATGTTGAAGCGTCAGAGAACATCACTACCTCTTTCCATGAATTTGCAGCTATTGCTCCCCAGCAGGTTGTAAAGTGACATATAGCTATATAATTGCACTAAAAACTGTATTTTGAATATAAATTCAAAATTTAAACCAAATTTTAATTCAAAAAACAAAATCAATTTTCAGATGCAAAAAATAACCTAATAAGGTTATTAGGTTATTAATTCAGCAGATTTTTCCAACATTTGATGCATTTTAGTCAGCTAAGTCAGTATTTTAGACAACACAGTGAGTGTCTGATAGATAATCCTGAACAGGGCAAGTCAACTCTTCTTTCATTGTTTGATCACAATACCCTGGCAATACACACTGTATTCTCAAGCATTCCTAGTTACCCATTGCAGGTTTTCAGAATACTTGAAATTGTGCTTTTCAGAAAACATAAGTTGAAATAATTGCAAAGCCAGGACAAGAAATTCATCATACTGATTTATTGTTTAAATTATTTGCATTACTCCTACAGTGAGAGAAAATAATACTGTGACCACAACAGCAATATATGTGCGGTGTGGGACTCTCTGTGACCACAGTTCTTACGACTGATACCACGTTTCTTTAATTTGTGTACATCAGGTTCTTTGCATATAAAAGCACTGTGAAGCAGCCTGAATAACAATCATGTCAGAAATAGAGAAAATTAGAAGTATTCAATTATTAGAATGATAGCACCAGTTGGTGCTAGTAGGCTTGTTTTCCTTTGTTTATTCAAACTTTTGCATTAAGATCTTAATTCCTGCTTAACATACAAACTCTCATTGGAATCACTAATTAAAAGGCCATTAGCTTTGTGGTTTTACCTGATAAGTCAACCAGCACTTAAATTACTGTAAAATAATGGCAGACTACTTCAGTACCTCAGAGATGACAAGCAATTACATTAAAAGACTGACATGCTCCAATACTACGCTACTACTTCAGTCAAACATGTACGTGCAGAGAACAAGATGCATGAAAAAGACCCAGACATCCTCCCATCTAAAAACCCTGAAGAAAGGTGCAATATAGTCATAGATGTAACTCCCAGCCATCTCTGGTTTACAACTTACAACAGAAGTGTCTCTTTAATTCAGATTTTGCAATTATAAGAAGAAAATTAAGTAGAAGGAACAGAACCACAATTATGAATCTGACCCTTCCTGAGAAGGGCAGTTTTGCAAAATATTTCATATCCAATAAGCTAGATTTCTAGTCTCCCCTCTGGCATGCTTCTACCAAGGACAATAGTCAAGTTTCTCCTCTTCTATTGCATCTGATTCCTCCCTCCAACCCCTCTCTCTCTGAATAGTCTCTATTTTAAGGTTCGGATACATATGATACTAGTTTTGTCCCCAAATGCCTTAGGGAGATTCAAACCCATGCACATCCTGATCAATATTATACAGAAGTGGATCTAAACATCAGACCACAACTGAACTAAACTAACACAAAGAGGCCCTACATGCCCCACTGCCAGACACAGGAGATTTTTTAATTCTCTCTCAGCTAGGTTCTACTGAAAGTGGAGAAAGTGCTTTGCCATTGTTTAAATGCAGTCCACTTCTACAGCATCCATTCCTCTGCACAGGGGTCAGGGATTGATGATCTGATGCCTTTTACATGCACAAAAAACATCAGCCAAACCCTGAGTTTACTACCCACAAGAGCAGACCCTTTGAGCTTTGACCCAGTTGGGTTACTAACAGCCTGTAAGTATATTCCTAACTAAACCCTGCTGTCAAGTAAATATCAACAAACCAACATGTAACAAAACAAAAAACTTATTTCAATGTTCCTGATTTCAAAACAGGCAGTTCTTCAGTCAATAAACATTTCTTCTAATGCTACAAGTAAGTGAAAGGTGACTAACAGGCAAAAGACTTTTTAAATGTCTGGCAAGTTTGGAGAGCGTTTGGAAGGAATAAGCTTGCCAGAAACTGCTGGCAAGCACACTCCCTACAACAGCCAGCAATGGATATCCAAGCATGCATTTTTGCTTCCTTTCCCAGACATAGTATTACCACCCCCACCTTCTTATTTATGCAGGGAAAGGGTGGCATTATTGAATTTGTTTTCTTAGTTAAGCAAATTTTTTTCCTATTGCACAGAAGGAATGATTTCCAAAAGGAGAGATAGCCAAATACATCTGGGGAACATTCTAAGCCTATTTTACAGGTACTAAAAACTGAATTGTCAGAGTCCATTGGCAGAACATAACACTTCACTTTTATACAACATACTAGCTACTGCATTCCCAGTTTAGAACAGTTTGAGAGTTACACTTCTCAAATATAGCAGTGAGATGTAAATAATGGCCTCAGTAAAATGTAAGAAGTCACACCCATTTTCTTTAGAAAAAAAGCACCTGCAACTACTTTTATATTTTGCTTCTTTTGTTTCACTAAACTTTGCGTTTGCACCCTATCCGTGATGTGGATTAAATCATAACTACTTCACATTATTAAGGATTATAGAGTGGATAGACCACGGGAACTGAATCCACAGGAAGGTTTTGCTGGAGGTTTTATAACATAACATCCAGATAAAAAAGAAAAACTTCGCATGTTGCATTCTAAAGCCTATAGCAAAAGTTAAAATCTCTGTCTTAAAAGAAATGCTTTCTAAAAATGCAACTATGAACTGGGAAAAAAAAAATTCCAGAAGCCTGCATTTGGCTGTATCCCCTCTTCTTTTGTCAGCTGTCTTCCTGAAGGAAGCAACAATATTACCATCAAAAAAGAACTTAATCATTTCATATAATACCTGGCAAGTTTATGTGAAAACAGTTTATGTTGCAGTAGACTTTTTGTGGTTTTTAAAGTACCGACCAGCAAAAGCTATTCACAACTTAAGGAAAGCTAAGAAGAACATTTGAAAATTTCCCTTGTCTTCAGATGAATAAGTAATATTTACTTTCCCAGAGCCTGTGACTGGCAGTATCAATAATATACCCTTGAACTGACTATTTTTTATAAATCAATTTTGAAATCCTGCTCCAGTGCCTTGATTCCTAAACAGAGACCCACAAAAATTAGTCTAGCAAGATGACATTAGTCTCTTCTCACTGACCAAATGCTTTGTAATAAGCAGATTGGCGCAGATGACTTAATTCAGACACACTGAGTAACTGAATAATTAAATCAAATAGAAGAGCTAATAAAGAGTGCATAGAGACTGCACAGACAACATTATTTAGGGAATGGAGAAAGTAAATGGAAAGAGAATACTAGTAAGGCTTAAATGTGCCTTGAATCAGTATTCTGATTTGCTAAACACTTCCCCATCATTTTATGCCCTAATAAGTTTCCATTGACTAACATGACCTAAAGCTACAGAGAAAGCTAGCTCAATGCAGAGTTTCCTAGAATTTATCTCCACCAAGCTGCTGTAACTAAATATCAGGTAAAATAATTGAGAAAATGGAAGCATACATATCATAGCAAATTTTTTTTGAGACTAGTGTTTGGGTATAGTAACAACCAAACCACTTTGAACACCATCCTGTTTCAAAATACACTAATCCTATTTCAAATTCTAATAAAAAGTGAATTTTACAATGTGTTAAAAACAGGAATGACATACTGTGAAATTAGTTGAGAAATGCAGCACTGAATATAAAAAATGTACTTTGTTACCCACATTCAACTGTCAGTTAAACCTCAGGTTATCAGGAGGTAAAACTATAACTTACATCTACTGTAAACATAAAATGACCAAGATAAACCAAAAATAATCTGGCACCACATATTAATACACAATCCAATACAAGTTAAAACCAAAAGTTAATGTTCAATGTGAACACTGAAGCCTGACATCCTGTTGTCTTCTCTTCCCTTCAACCAAGAAGAGATACTCCCTTAAATGTCAGTGAAATTATTTGAATGATCAGTGGGAGCACAGCCCCCTGAAGTCAGGTAAGAAATAGAGTCTTAGTTATGGGTGAGCTCTTCTCAACTGTTTAATTTCATGTATTTCTAATTGCAAAAAGACACAAGGATCAAGACAATCACATCTGTCTATGCAGTACAATCTAAAACTTAACACAGTTGTATGGCAATAGTGAAAACCTGACTTTTGACAGCCAACAGAAGCAAGAATCAATTAGTGAAACTTCTGGTAGCAGACAGAAAAAAGTACCTTACCCCTAAGACCACCCATTTGTTTTATTACCTACTGCTATAAGGCACAATGATAATATAGTTAAAAGGCTGCACTTCAATTTTCACTAAAGCCAGCCAGATCAGAAATAGCAATGACAAGAGTTTGCTATGAGTTAAAGGCTATCAATACTGCTTGTACTCTTCAACTTATGGAATTTCAGGCCACTGCCAAGTAAGTGAATGAAACAGAAGACTAAATGTAATTTCAGGAATAGGTAGCTTCGACATTTAATTTTTGCAATTTTAAAGCAGCAGGCTGTCAAGTCCAATTCAAGTGCTCAGAAGCAAGCTTTACTATTAGAAAAATAACTTTTTAGTACATAAAGACAATTTTTGTGTGTCTGCATTAGCAAATGTAAATTTAAGATAAATCTATGCCTATTTCAAGACCAAAGGCATGAAGATTAATGTTTACTCCAAGAGAAACAACCAAGGATATGAGGGCAAAAAAGTACCATAACATGCTGCAGAAGATTCAAAATCGACATTCTTGGGCAAATAGAGCTAAAATCTTTTTTTTACATACATATTCATATGTGTATATATATATGTGTATGGATTTAATACATACAAATAAAAATTATATATTATACAAACACGTGTACACATACACTCTACAGATCTCAAAATAAGCAGCACGGGCACATAATTAAGGGGTCCCCAGGGCTCATAAAGAAAGTGCAACGACCTTGTTAGTGTTTGGCCTTTCTTTCGCACCCAGTCTCATTGTAAAACAGTCAACCATGAAAGTACTTTAAAAAGCTGGTTTTCTTTTTATTTACAGCATGATTTTATAATGTACCATTCATGTTTTATAGAAGCTGGTACTTCTGTATATCTTTCTGCCAAATTCAACATGAACCACAAACTTTCTAATTTACAACTTTCAGAAATTTGAATGCTTTTGAATACCAGGATTTTCAACTTTGCAATTTAATGACAACCCTGCCTTTGGCCTTTCCTGACCTGTTGTGAAGTAAATCAGGCACACTAATGTGGGCTAACAAGTCTTTTTCACACTGTTCGATCACCCTGCATCTTTTTTCTCAGCAGACACCGCCTCTCTCCCACTCTCTGTCTAGCCATCCTCCCTCAAAGCAAACAAAATGGTCACTGTAACCCTGCATTACTGCTCATTAGATCACAGGTTAGTCAAGTGGAACTGCCCGAGGTTCCCAAAGGAGAGCTATACTTCAAAAATCTGTCCATGTCAAATGAAGAAAAAACCCCTGAGCGTGGGGTCACCCAGATCAATGATCAAAAGAGACTGAGAATAGTGGAGGGAAAAAAAGAAGAAAAAAAAAAAAAAGAAGAAAAAAAAACCCCTTTTTTGTAAAAAAACAGCCTTCTGTATAATAAATCAGAATAGAAAAATACTAAGCTTTTTTTCCCCACTTTAACAACAGTCCTTTTTGGCTTTAAAATGTTTTTTCTTGTTTTTCTGAAGATTTTATAAGAGTAAGAGCATTCTCAAAGTGTTAAGATTGAGGTTTCAATAAACCTCAAACTTACTTTGAGAAAATTAGCAAGAGGAATAATAGTGGAAGATAATGGAGATTTTCTCTCCATCACATAAACACTTAGCTATTCCAAAATGAGTCAACATCAATTTCCATTCAATTATGACTTTAATTTAAACAAATCATACATTCTGAACTTCATGAGAAATGATATGAGTAGCATGTCCACAAAAAAAGGTAGTCAAGCAAAAACTACAATAGTCTGAACTCTTCTGCTACATGACAGATGTGCAGGCACGTGCAATACTTCAAGAATGTACAGTACCATGTTCTGTGGCCTCTGTTTGTCTTTTACATACACATTAGAGCAATTTTTTAGTAAAAACCTCAAAACCAAAAAAGCCCAAACCAAATAAAAAAAAAATACAGTAATAATTTTAAGTAATAAATTTTGATTCACAGAACAGATCAAATTACTCAATGAAGAACACTGACTTTTAATAAGGGTCTGTGCAAACACAGGTTATAGATATCACAGACATTAATACTGCTTATTCAAAATGAGTTATGTATTTCTAAAACAACAAATATACACTGTGCCACTAGATGCTGTTGCAGCTAAAGGGACCTGATTGTTGCCTGGAATATTGGTCGCAGAGCATCTTTTTGTTTACAGCTCTGAAAAGATTTCTTCTCCTGCCCTAGAGAGTGACTCAAATTTCACTCTCTTACTCCCTTTATCCTCAGCCATGAGTAAAGGCATAATTAGCAACAAGGAACAAAGGTAAACAAATTGGAACAGAATATCTGTAGTAGATTTGTAGTTAATATATGGTCTGTTGTAAAAGCATTACTGCAACAGAACAAAGCTATAGGAAACCAAAGGAAAGAAATCCTTGAAGTACTTAAATGTTTCATAAAATGTGGTAAACTATTTCCTAGTATTTATTACCACCAGAGTAACATAAAAACCAAAATGAGACTGTAAATGCTGTGATAATACATTATAAAAAATATTGAAAAAAATTTACAGAATAAGCTTGTATTAACAGAGAGACAGATGAAACAACTTATTTTTAAATAAATAATGCAACTGTAACAAATATATAACACTATATGCAGCAATCCAAATTATCCACCTCTGGAGATATGTGTGGATGAAATTAAAAGTCTTTTAAGCAAAGCTCACTCACTAAAGCCGGTTGGGCTTTTCATTGGTTTTCTTTTTTTTTAAATCAGTTTGCTAGATGCTTCACACATCTATTAATAGGCAATAGATGCTTATTAATACTGGAAATGGAACTCCAGCATGCATTAACTTTAGAATGCCCACACATTAATACTGAGTCTTTACTTTTAAGATGGTATTAATATAGTACAGGCTTTCTGACCCTTGCAACTTCACACCTAATCAGAATCTGAACAATTAAATATAACAGAAAAGATCAGTTAAAGCAAAGATACTGAGAAATATGTAGTCATAGCTATGGATTATTCAGTACACTGTCAATATTCTGGTTTTTAAAACAGTAGGAAAAATATCAGGATGATATGTGTAAATCTGAATAATAAATGAACATATTTTCAAGTGAAAAATTGCTTAACTTCGCCTTTCTTAAAATATGTTAACTAGTTAATTTGTATGATCCTTCAAAAAGTTCTTTTCTAGACTAACTCAAAACTTCAGGCAGTTTTGATTCTAACAGAAGTTACTGTTTCATGTCAGACTGCTATAATAGATTTTCTAAACATTTAAACTATTTTGAGAAAACATTTATGCTTATAAAGATTCCAGCATGACTAATGATATGCTGCAGTATCAACAAATCATCATTAGAATAACGCCGTTATATTCAAAACCCTGCTTCTAGTCTTATGAAGACAATTGTTCCCAGATGCTGGAGTGGATAACTCATGTTTCTTCAGAAGCATGTCTGCATCTGCTGTTGAATCACTGCAAGAAGTGGATGGGAAAATGGTTTCCTCTTTTTGAACCAAAAGTCATTATGCACAGAGCAGAAGTGGTTTCTGTGGAAATAATGGACACTGTTCAGCCTATATTGCTATAGAAGAAGGCCTTCATGGGCTCCAATTTTCTCTAAGTAAAAACTCACTGCATCCTCATAGTCTCTGAACTGTGGGGCCCTTCACTACTTTTGAATTTGCAGAACCCCATTTCATTCTTCGTTTTTGTTTGAACCCCAGAATGCTCTCTACTCATCTCTTTTGCTTTACTGCCAGTAAAGTCTTGGGAAGTTACAGGGAAAGAGGTACATGAGACTTGTCAGCAGTACCCTTCCCTTTCTCCTGTTACTCCTTCTCTCTGGTTCATTACATTTGCAAAAACAGCAGTGTCCTGTCCAGCAATCAAGCTCACAGCAGTCTTTGATTTTTGTCTTCCACCACACCCAGAGACCATCCAAGATTTTTCCAGGAGCATAATGCCTTGAAAGAATGCCAGGGTTAAAAAAAATGAACTCAAAACTGAGAATGAATTGGAAGGAATTTAATCTCACCTTACAGTAGTATGTGTTTCCTTCCTGGCCTTTGACAATTGTAGCATTGTTTCAGTAATATCCAGACCACTGATGCAAAGATGATCCTTTCCCCATCCCGTCACTTGGGAAAACATCATTGTTTCATGAATTCTCACATACATGCCAACATCTCCATCTCCAGAGATTTATGGTTTGTTTTCGCTCATAGGGATTTTACGCTCAAAAATCTAAAGAACCAGCCTCTGAGAGGCCAATGACACCTCAATTTTTGGTTTGTTTTTCCTCATGCTGCAGCTCATATTCAAGAGAAATTCTCCTCAAGCATCTTCAGAAATGTTGAGTTTCATAAGGAATAGAAAGCCTCCCATGCTCAGGCTGAGCTCTGAGCACCTTCTGTTGGATGCAGGTTTATAAGAAACTCTGCATACACATCTTTCCAGCAAGGTCTTCAGGGTGTCGGCAATTACAGTCAATAATAACCTATGCTGTGTCACAGTGTAGGTAGTATTGATGCAGCTGAAAATTTTCTACTTTTGTGGAACATAATTAAAATCCAGCTTGAAATACTTACACAGATATAAAATGGATAGATTTCCTCCTGCTGTGGTTATTGTTGAACTTCCCTGACATGACCAATTAAGATGCTCATCATGATTTCCCATGTGTGTGAGTGTATAATTCCTGCAGAATGGACTGTGGCCAGAAATTAATTTCATACACTGCATACCTACTCTAATGGAATGAAGATTATGTGATCATAATCAACTTGAAAAACATTTCTTTTAAAATGTACTTTGTTATATTGAGTACCAAATATAAATTATGTAATTCAACAACAAAAAAGTATCTTTTCCTTGGTATATACACGGTCCACAGTATATCTAACTTGCCTTTAATCAGCAAACTTATTTTAGCACTAAAAATAGAAGAATAAGTCCTCATATTTTAAAAAACGGCAGCTTGTATTATTGAACTCAAGATTTCGTTCTAGTACATACACATACATATATCCATGTAAGATGGGTGTTTGAAAGAAAAACACATACTAAATTATTTTTACAATAGAAGAGTTTTTACAAACTTGATCCAATGCCTTACTAAATACTTTTCCATTATTTTTCAACTGATCCTGAGACCATTTTTGCTAAAATGGTAGAGTTATATTTGGAAAGTAGTTATACAGCCACTATTTTGTTCCATTTGTAATAGTTATTAATTCTGAAAGAAATATGACTTCTCTTGTTCATGTAAGATGTCACTAACAGTAATTAAATTTTTGAGCATTCAAGAATTCCCCAGAACAGCAATATCACAGACCTAGAGGCTCAAAAGAGTCATAATGATTGTGTGGTCAGATTTGTATCCAATAGGCCACAGGATTTCATTTAATTCTCTACTAAAGCACATCAAATTTTTACCGAGCAAAAAAGGTTTCAGAAAGAACTGTAAAAAGCTGCGCTCTTCTATAACAGTCCTTACTGAATACCATATAAGCATTTGTAAGCATACAAATATTTATGAAAAATATTTACTAAACTATGCATATAAATTTGTATCTGAAAGCATTTTAAACTTTCTCTCATAAATTAACTTACTATTTTTAGAGACTATGCTCTTATCTTTAGAGTCATTGTGTTTAGTTCTGCAAGTGCAGCCAACTCCTCTTTGAATGACATTTTCTGCCTTCTTTCTTTGCTTGGAAGTCAACAAAGATACTAAATTTTCAAAACATAGTGAAAATATATGCTTCTTTCCTATCTCTCTCCAAAGTCCAGTAAAAGTAATTGCACACCTACTCTAGAACATTCATTTTTAAGTAAGAGGGAAAAATTATTTTCCAGTATTTCCTGTATAATCTTCCTTTACTACGGCTCACTGTGGAGGGATAAGCCAAAAAAGCATGAGAACTAACGTGGTAGGTAGAATGGTCGAACTCTCACTGTATTTTAGACACCCACACCTCCAACTTACCACACCAGTCCTAGCTTTACACCTTCCTCCCACCTCTTGTTTGTGCCTGTATGCCAATTATCCAATTGTCTTCTCATCTGAATTTATTTAAAAATAAGACCTTGAGGAAGGATAGTAGTTAAGCAATTTTTAGGTCCAAACCAGTTCATCACATGGCCGTACAGACAGTCACAGATGAAAGATGGGTGAGGCAAAGAGGCCACCAAGTAAACCAATACTGCTGATGAAATAAGTACTCAAAGCACACACATCTATATACATATAAAACACACATTTAAAGACCCAAATAGTGCTGCAAAAATCCTAGTCTGATGTTCAAAACTACATACAGCAATACTCGTCAAAATCTACTCCAAGACATGCAGCTGCTTTTTTTGTGGACGTGTACCTGGCACCATTCACAACAAAGGGCCATTCAAGAGATTTATTTCTCTAGAGTTTCTTGTTGTGAAATGGGTGGGTGTATGTGGGCAGGACTTCTACTCCTGGGTCTTAGCTACCTCTACTCTTTATCCTCTTGTACATTGTGCAATATGTGCATATTTGCAGGTGTGCTCAAGTAATTTTTTTGGTATTTTCAGGAACACCATTCCAAATCAGAGTTTCTAGGGGCAGTCTTTGAACTCATTTTCTTGCAGACTCACATATTTGTCAGGAGCACAACTGGAATTTACTATTCCAGTTATATGGAATAGATACAGAGATATACTTTTAGATACTTTAGATACAGAGATATGCTTTTACAGAGATATACTTTTCTTTGTTAAGTTTTTAAAGTTTTTTATCTCAGAGAGATAAATTTTTTTTATCGCAGAGAGATACTTTTCTTTGTTAAGTTTCTTTGTCCCGCATACACTGGGACAGCAATATTAAGCTTTACTAAGTGATATTATTCACCAAAACATTATCAACTATACCAATTCATCTTTTTATCTAATTAATATATTGACAATTTTATCTGTTATGGCTTTGTTTATTTTAAAACATGATTGAAAAACAAACTCAAGCAAGGAAAATGTGTAGCTACTGTTTGGATTCAGTCTTGCAACTGTATGAAATTCCTTGCTGTTCACATTTAGCTAGGATATGGTTCTACTCATATTTATTTAAATTTTTTAGCTTTTTAGATTGCATTTTTTATATATTGTTTTTATCAGAAGATCCTTTTATATCTAAATCATTTTCCTAATAGGCATGATTAAATTTTTAATAAGAAGGGAAGTTCATATGAGAAATGCAAATAGGAGTTATTGGCTAAACACTAGTTTAATAATATTCTCCTCTCCTGCAAATGTGTTCATAACTGAAGTCTGACAAATAACTCTTCTGCTCCCTCAAAGGCCACAGTTGTGAAGGAAGCAGCCAATACTCAAAATAGCAGAGTCCAGCTCCAAAACAATCTTCAAATATCAGGGGATACACCTTGGACGAAAAGAAGTATTTGCAGTGAGGGGATTGCAAATATTAAGGTCACTAAGGTCACTATGATCTCAAAAACAGGGTAGGAATCTATATTTTGGCTATTTACTGCAGTAATCTGAAGATAAATCATCTCAGAAACAGTTCCTTGAGGAACCAAAAATCTGTCCCAAATTTAACTTTGCTCTGGATGTCCCTGTCACAAAGCACACAGATTTTTAACAGCTGGTCTTTGAAAACCCAGATTTGAGAGGCTTGACCAGGGTGAGGATGGGACAGACTGCAGAGAAAACTTTTATTTTCACTCGTGGTTGTAGGCTAAGTTTTTGCAGTACCTGCTCCTGGAGAAAACATTTGCTCAAATCTGTGAGCTAAGATACTGCATACTCTCTGAAGCTAAACCTCTTTAGTAGTCACTGTTCAATGCAGTTTTTCAGATTGCTTGTAATGACATCTATTACTCATACACTGAAAGGGTTTCCAAAGAGAAACCATTTTCCTCTAACTAGCAGAAACCACAAACAGCATGAATTATGGAAAAACAGTACAAAGACACTGGAATACAAAGAATGATTACGTCCTGGAATTGAGCCTGTCATACTAAGTAGCCAACTCAGACCATTGGCAGGCCTAGAAAGCCCAATTTGCAGCATGTTCCATATCCCCACCACCAGTAAGAGCCTCCACAGATGCTGGCAAACCTGAGCGTTCTCCAGCAATGGTTATTTAGCTTTAACATATTTAAGGCTTCAAGAAGACATTTTATCTATGAAATTATTTCTAGACATAAATAACAGAGAAGAAACTGGCAGAGTAATAGATAACAGGCTTCACAGCCCTAAGATGGCTCTTTTCATTAGGAGAGTCACCTTCCACTATTCTGCTAACAGAAAACCTAATTAAACAATGTCAGTGATTCAAAATCCATATAATCTCAAAAAGATAAGTGCATCACAATCTATGTAAATAAGCAACAAACCTTTCACACTCACTCTTGAAAATATTGTTTGCACTTAAAAGATTTTTTTAGATCTTGGTCTATCCAGAAAAAAAAAAAGGACAATCAAAAAGACTCTCCTATGCAGTTTCACACCCCCATCAAGTAAAATTTAAAGTAAGGTCTCATATGCAAGAAAAAAAGCCAGCACTGGTGATCAGCATAAGCCTTCCACACTATTCTTTTCCCGACAACTATATATCAAACAATGGCACAATCTTAAAATAGGCTGAGAATAGGTTGATTTACTGTTAACTAGTAAGTCTATGTTAAAAAGTTCTAGCTTTTTTTTTTTTTTAAGGGAATTTAAAACAGGCCTTCTCCATGATTTCTCCTGTTACTAGCAGTCACCAATTTAAATATATGGGAAAAATTTATTATTTGCCTGAATTTTTGGGTAACTGAATAAAACCCCACCAACACGTTATACTGTATGAATGTCTTCACATATATGGTCTTAGAAGAGAATAGTTCAAATACAGTGGATCTACACTGATCATCTAATGCACCTACAATCTTAAAAAGAGACTTAAATATAAAAATAGAAAGATCCCAAAGTCAACACACTGCCAAACAAGAAGCTGCTTCACCAGTGAACTAGAAAAACTAGTTCAATTTGGTTCCTCCTTTGGCCAGGCGTATACAGCTTCCAGGAGTCATAAACAGATTCAGACAAGCATTCAAAATAGCCTGCTCCTAAAATACAGTGGCTACGGACAACTTCCATTACATACAGCTCCTAAATATTGCTCTGACCTGGGAGAAAAGTGCACACTGGTTCAACTCACAAGAATCCACTGTAATATCCAGCTTCTGATACTCATACACAAAGTAGCAGACATTCCAAAATAAAAATTAACAAGTTGATAATCACAGTAATGCCTGTTGCCTTTTAAAGCAATTTGAAGCACTTTTATCACCATTACTCTCCTGCAATATTTTAACACTGTAAGAGAAATCTGACTAATCAAAACCAGTTTCAAGAATCAAAAGTACTTTTGTGTGGAAAAGCACATTTTGTCAGGAAGATACTTATTTAAAAAAACCTATAATTAGATAAATTGTTTTGGAACTGCAGCCTGTATTTTGGAAACCATGGCCAAACTGATATGCCACCACCTTCCCTCAAATGCTGAGTAACTAAATTATTTTTCATTTGTAAAATTTTTTATTAGCTTATTAATTCACAAGTTTTCCAAAACTACAATCCAAACTGACTTACATGGGATTAATTCTTCATTACTGTAATTTCAATCTAAAATAAAGTTATTCTGGAGCAAACCTAGTGGAACAAAAACAATTGTATCAGTTTTACTGCCTGGTTAATACATGCAGTCTTTATTTCAGTATGGCTCAGTAGAAATCACTTAGCAGACATTTAAATACATCTAAATACATGCTATTGTCAGAGGAAAAACAAAACAACTTACAAATACCTTTGACATGGGAAGACAGAATAACCACCAAAGAAGTCTACATAAGAGAAATATGAGAGTCATCTTTATTTATAGTTTCTGAAATGAAATGCCATGCTAAGTTTACTTTCTCAAGTTCATTTAAAAATCAAAATATAACCAGAAAACAGCTAACCAGCAAGAGAACCCGGGGGAAGAAAGGATTACATTTACTGATTAGTGTTTCAGCTTGGCTTCTCCGGTAATTTTCCCTGGTCACTTCAGTAATATGAAGTATATTCTGCAGAATGAATTAGGTTAAATTGCATTTCATAAATTGAATAAGTTATTTGGATATTTTTGCAAGTATCTATTATAGCTAAGAATTGAACTATTTATGACATTGCTTATTAATTACAGCACATAGATTCTACAGTATCATTTCTACCTAAGCAATCCATGGAAAGAAACCACATTAAATAAAGTACAACATTGTGAAAAACTGAAGCAACTGCACTTCACAACAAAAAATATAACTAACATCTGTTGCAGAAACTGCTTGGCACTTGCACAGTTTTGTGAAGAATTTTTGTTGTAGATAAATATTTTTCTACATTTCCTATTATGCACCACTCAACTCAGGCATTTTCCTTAATTATACTCCAAGGAGTCCTTTCATATCCATTAAAGAAAGGCAATTTGTTGCCTAAAAGAATGCATACGTATTTTTAAATTTCAACTGCGATTCATCTGTCTTCTAACACATGAAAAAAATCAAGAAAATACCTAAAATTAATGGACTTAGTTCTGCGAAAATGTCTAATAAAACTCTCAATGCTCAACATATCACATTTGTTACACACATTTATATGTTGGTTTTATGTAAGCAATGGTCTTGCGAGCCATCATTTTACTTCTATTCCACATCTCAATAATGAGGAAAATAGCACATCAAAGCATTCAGGAAGGCAAGAAATTATCATTTCAACATTGGTAAAAATGACCAAAGAAGGCTTCTACTTTGTATACAGAGCAAACACAGATCACAATTTTTCTCAGGGACAGTGTAACAACTTGTGATATTTTCTTTCTCTTTTTTTTTCCTTTTTCTTTTCTTTTTCTTTTAATTTCCCTTTCCACTACTCTTAATTAAAGAACTTCAAAATCACTGAGCTCTTCACACAGTGTGAGTTTTTCCCCGAGAATGCACACGTACAGCGCACATTTAACAAAACCTTTGTATTCTGCACACATTCTGTTGTACTCATACATTAGCAATGAAGACTTGGCTGCTACCATAATAAACTGTAAGATTTTTTTTTTTAAAAGCATGTAGTAGAAAACCATTTAAATGCTATTGTAAGCATACAGAGATCTATTACCCTACTGAGATTTCAAGCAACTGGTAATGAAGAATGAGGTGAAAATGAGGGTACTGCCAATAAAAGAAAAGAAAAGAAATGTTAACTCTAAATACACAGAAAATTCAGTTCAGGCCCAGAAGTCTACCCACATGAGCTAACCTGGAAAATGAGACAGTTACAAGCATAATCTGCTGTACAGCAAACCAACTGGCATTGCATTCATTATTAATATGAAATTGGACAAAGAACATTTCTTAAATTTTATTTGCTATCAAAAACTTCACTTCATATTGAACCAAATTTGGCCACTTTAAAAATGAAAAACATAGTAAAATAAATACTTAAATAATATAAGAAACAGCCCCTTCTGATGATGAAAAATGTGATCTGTATTGCTCTATGAAAAAGTGAAAGACAAGGCATATAGACTATATTTGGATGACAAAACCCAATCAGTTTTGTCTCAGGATATTTTCATTTTTTAAGTGGGAGGTTTTTGCTTTTATGCATTACAATAAACTAGGCCAAATTATTAAATTTACATATCAAAATCCATATTACATTTCCTTTAAGTATTCGTTACTTTTTTCCAAGTCTGTTTTTTATATGAACAAGACCTAGAACTTGTAGGTTCTATCCCTGCATAACTTTTGTTTACTTTTTAATGTAATTTGATATTTTCAATCCAAATGCCTTTTTTTTCCTTTCTCCTAAGAATGAATTTTCAGAGAAAAGGACCAACAATTTTTAAAAATATTTTACAGTGTAGTTTACAAAGCTGTCACAATCTCTTCTTAAAAACACTGCTATACTCCACTCACATTTATGCCATTTCCTAACATATAATAAGCTTAACTTCTTTTGACTTGGAAAGGAGACATAAGTAGCAATAAAGAAACAAAGGCTGTATGTTCAACTATACTGTACTAAGAGCAGTTATCTACAGATCAGTTTGTTCTGAGCTGAAAGTCTAAAACTTCGTATTTCAGAAAAAGAAAAATCTAAGAAAGAATCAGTTTAAATACAAAGCAGGAACACAGTAAGGTGCTGAAACAGTTTTCACTCTGCTGTACTCACAGAACAAACAGATTTCTCATATAATCTTTAAGAGAAGGAGTCCTTTAAATGGCATTTATGAACAGAATGACACAACCTGATTTTAACTTCTTCCTACAATTTCAGAAGTAATTTCAGTATTTCCTCAAATGTATCTGACATGATAGGAATGTAGACAAGACAAATTTCTCAGAAACTGAAGAGCAAAAGGTACACAGAATAGAACAATTACATAATTTACTGTGTGATAGCTAAAAATTAGACAAAAACATTACTCCTTGGAACAGGAAGATGAGAACCAGTTCAGGACTTCAGAACAGGAATTCCAACTCTGACCTCAAATCAGTACACAGTAGTTCAGAAAAAAGCTTTTACATAAAAAAGACAACCTATGGCTGCAACGTATTGCTTTAAGCAGTGGAAAAGAATGGAGTAATGGAACAGTGCAAAATTAAAACTAATAGCAAATAAAAACCCAAGTTAAACAAAAAAATCACTGTCCCAGCAGCTTTTCACAAGAGTAGTTTTAAAAACATCTTTCCTCCCTTAAGCAAAATATGGTGAAAGCAGAAGATCTGTTTGTATCCAAGCATTACTTGTCTGTTTTCCAGAACAACTAAGTCTGTACAGAGTGCAGTGGACTAAGTTTTTAGGGACTGGGACTGTTCCTGGTCTGTGTACTTACAGTAAAGAAACTGAGGCCAGTCCTTAACCAGGATGTCAGGGTAATATGTGATAGGGGATCAGTGGTGTGCAGAAAGTAAATACAAACAGGCAAGAAGCTGACACATTAACATACCTCTTGTACTGAGCGAGCTGCTGGCTTGTCTTGGTGATTGGCCAGTATTAAAAACGGCAAAGTACATAACTGTGGGTGCTGAAGAGCAGAATGCAGCTCATTCCTAGCAGTTTCTAGATCATCTTCAGAGGAGGCGCTGTCTAGTACAAATATTACCCCTTGGGATCCTTGGTAGTAACGACTCCAGTATTTCCTGATATTGTCAGCTCCTTTCAAGACAATAATGAGAACTAATTAAAACATAAATATTTTAACAAATGTAACACTTATAAGTGAAAAAAAAATCTACTTAGAATGATCAAAATAATTAACTAAATTTTCTCTTTTAACCATCATTGAAAGAATAAAAAGAAAAAAAAGTATTAAAAAAATCCAACATAGACACACACCCCAATGCCAAATCAACATTGCTTAAATAAGGAAGGAAGTTGACTCAAAGCAGCTTTCTTCCATTAAAGCTTCTGCTCTATTAATGAGTACTAGCAGAACTACCATGCTGACAGTACCACAGAGCCTAATCCTTTACCTTCTCACTGGAATATCTTGGCATTAATACCTAAAGCTTTACCCATTCTTTTTCACTTTGCCCTGCAGCTCCTAGTCGTAAACCTGCAGCTTCTGTCATGGCAGTTGCTCATTTCTGATAAGGTCTTCCAGTTCATCTCCAAACCATCAGGCAACCACTTCGTAATTGGGGAAAAAAGGTGTCAGGAAAGCCTATTAAAGTAATTAGATACTTAATGAGGAGAATGATGATACAATAGTGAGTTGAACAGTGAATGAGGAGCTAGGGTGACTACATGCAAAGGCATTCAGTTCAACTACTTTTGCTCTGTCAACCACACTAAGAATTCTGGAAGAGCCCAACAGCAGACACATGAGTGACTGTATAGGCTTATATGCCACAGTAATTTTTACGACACAGTTCAGCAGCACTCAGCCATCTCAACAGAAGCCAAGCACTAAGGTTATCAACAGAAAGCCTTTGTCTCCCCTGGAGAGTAGCATATGTTGCAGCAATGAGGTAGGGAAAAAAAAATTGTATTTGACAGCTGTCAAACTATCTAAACTATGATTTGGATATGGCCTATTCTTTGTATGTCTGGATCTGGCACTACACTCATGGGGACAAACACTAAACAGGGAACAGCGGCAGCAATAGTCTGGTAGAAAACTTGACATGTCTGCCAGACAGTGACTTGCAGAAATGTGGAGAAGGTACCTCTTAAAGATACTTTTCTTATTTTGAGACAGTGAGAAGTGAACTTCCATATATGCACAAGAATAAGAGCTTAAAATAATAAAATTCCACTTTTCAGTGAAGTTTCATTAAGTTTCACTGAGAAATTTCTGAGAAACATAATGAGATTTTAATGCAGCATAATGACTGTAACATTAATACAATACTTAAAATATTATCTTAATTTACACATTGTGCAACAAAAAGACAGTCACTAAATACAAGTGAAGGAAGAAAAAAACATTTGCTCCATGAAATTTAGGTATGCAACTCAAGAGTATTCAAATCTCACCTAATAGAATTACTCTTGTCTTTTTACTAGTCACACTGGAACCCTGAACACTTTGTTTCTGCATCTGCACCCAGCACAAGCTGTCAACACACAAGCACACACACTTTTTCCTAAAGAGAATACTGAAGTCATACCTAATATTTTTTTTCTGCAAAACACCTACAGAGCTGACTACTTAAATGCGAACAGTCGCAGGACTTAGTCAAGACCTTGCTTAATCTCTCTGTTAATTTAACTAGACTCAAAATAAAAATGCCAAACAGGACGGATGTTTTATTTATTTTATCATCAGGATCTGAAGAGTAATATTATATATACAGAAGACGGATTGCAATGAACGCTAATTCTATATTTCTGTAGCACATGAATATCTGTCAACTGTACTTGCAAAGAATTTTATAGCATCTGTTAGCTGCCCCAGTCTTTCCCAACAGCTGTCTACTTCAGAACCAAGTAGAGCAAGCTGCCAGAGGGACGCTATTTACATAGCCACACACAGCAGTGTCGCAGGCATCTGAAGTATCACATTACTTTAAAAACTAGTAGAGAATCATTTTCTATGAACTTAAAGATCAAGACCATGATCAGTTCTTTGAACACTTTTTTTTTCCTAGCAACATAACATCTGTCTTATTTGCTCTAAGCATCAGTCAGCTACTTTTCAACCACATGTCACTGCTAGGATCTGAGTCTTACCTTTGTAACCATACTCAATCTAAAAAGAAAAACTGTGATAAACTCCAGAGCATTCGACCTCTTATATCCAGGCACTTGGAAGAAAGCAGCTCTTGGATCCCTACATGGGACACTGAAGCCAGAAAAGGAGTATGCTGATTTTGTTGACCTTACAGTCCTATCTTTTTGGTTCGGATTCTTTAGCAGCTCAACTTTGTTCCTCCACCTCAGCTGTCCCAAAAGAACCACCACCAAAGTATAACAATCCTTTTCTCCCCAGCCCTGGTCAGTCACCATGGAATAGTCATAAGAACCAACTTCCCATAAGAACAATGTCCCCTGAAACTTGGTATTTTCTTTGGGATCTTCCATTACTCTAATGACATGCCCTGAAATTGCTTACACTTTTGCTGACACTTACAATTCTGAGGAAATCACCTGAGGTTTAAGAAAAAAATAATTTGCACTAAGCAGACAAGGAAAAAACTGATAAAGCATGTACCTTAGGGTGCCATTTTAAACTATTTTTCTGGCAAATGCACTAGAAAAATAATTCTTGGCATCAATAAGCTATCAGCAGCTGGAAGTCACAATTTCTACAAGACAAATAACCTGATATTCTTTTGCCTTAACTCTTCATATCTAGAGAACAGAATCTGCTCTCAGCTTCTTTCCTCAGAAAGAAGCGGAGTGGAGTGATCCTTGAGTTACCCTGGGAAGGAAATACTTGCCTATGAAGTATTCAGCCATTCACACTTTGTGGCATGACAAATTCAGCCTTAGGAAGCAAGCAGTTGTTTTTAGGTGCAGTTCAGCAAAACTATCTTATTAACTAATTTTTTCATCTATTCCAAAGGTTTCAAATGCAGGAAGATTCAAAGTCTGAGGTCTTTGGAAATCCAGAATATAATGTGTATCCATTAAACATCCTTAGGCTCTCAGAAGACTGATGTGATAAAAACAGGAATTTAACTTAACTAGTATCCAAAACATCCCATCAAAAAATAGTAACACATAGAATAAGCACTTAGATTTGTCAGCCTGCTATCATGTGTTTCTCTAACAGCTTTGAACCATATGCCTGTTTCTCCAACCAATAAACTGCCTAAACTAAGATTCAAAAAAAAAAAAATCTCCAAAACATCAGAAAAACATACTTCACATTAGACCTAAGGAATGTGCTATGTGACAGGTTCACTAAAATGTGACATTCAGGGTAGCAGCTTCCTCAAACACAAGGAAGAGCCACTACTTATGGCTAAGTATATGATTTGTTTACCTCAGCTATGAAGGAACTTACAGGATTGGGTTGAGTCCTGTGATGTGACTGAAATATGCAATTTACAAATAAACTAGGGCCAAAAACCCACCAAAATCCAAACTACAATACAACCACACCATTTATTTTAAAAGAAAAACTGCTATTCAATCAAACATAGGCTTGAATTACATTATAACAGGAAAAAACCAAACCTCTCCTTACAGAAAAATGAGAGGATGCTGTAATTAAAAACCCCAACAATTTAGCATTACTACAGTACAGGTTTACTCAGCTAACTGTAATTTTAAAGACCTTCACTTTAATATTTTGAAATATCAAATAATTATTTTTTCTTTATTATCAGTCAAAGGAACAGTGTGCCCATATTAACACTGTTAATTATTTGCAGTTAACAGTACTCCTTGGGAGCTGGGAGGAAGATTTTGAGTTATGTGCAGTTTAACATGCACCTGAACCAGTACACACAAGTACAAGTCAAAGTACACACTCCTGTAAATATTATGCAAAAGAGGAGCTGCAAATCTACCTTTCATCTATGAATACTTCTATTTTCGTCTTCATGCACAGTGGTAGTTTCAGGCTACCTTCAATTCCCTCCTTTTCAGTTCAATTCCCTTCTTTTTCAGAAGAACAAAACACAGCATTACAGAAAAAAAAATCACTGAAAGAAATTTGCATGTATCAAATTTGTTACTTGTTACTTACAGACGCAGCAACTCTGCATAGAGAGCACAATGAATGTCACAGAGCCCTTGCTTCAACACAGGCTAGTCTGCAAATTAAAGCTCTTGCTAACCTCAAAATACATCACAGGTCTGGAGAAGTTATAGTCTCAAATAGAGGAAAAAACTTTTTTTCCCTTCCCATCAAAAACAGTTAACTTGAGTACATGAAAGAACGCAGGCTGCAAACAGCTTTTCTACCACTTCAAGTGTATCATCCACTCACCTACATACTCTGAAGGTTTTATAGTTAATTAAAATATTATAGAGATCATTCCACTACTGATATTAAAAGAACATTTCTAATAAAGGTGAAAAATTGCCAAGGACTCTGCCACAAAAATTTTTTGTGAGCAACACTGGCCATGGGTGGGGTAGTAAGAAAGAAGGGAAGGGAAAAACAAATCTCTTATCCATTCTTGCAAAATTTGTAAATATACCCTAGTCTCTCACCCCAAGAAAACCTTTAGAAAATACATGTTTCTAAATCTATGTGGGCTTTATGCCTTCACTTCACATCATATCCTCAAAGTAAAACTGATGTATTTTCCTGAGTAGCCAAGAACATGCCTGAAACCTTAAAATCTTAACATGTTCAAGAGATGTGGTTGCTCCTTATCTATCTCGGGCAGGTTTCCCAGTATTCCACCCTTGAATAAATCCTGTATACAGCATGGGGGTTTTGTTGGTTGTTTTTTGTTGGGTTTTTTTTAATGTGTAGGCTCCACACAAATTTATAAATCCTGTTAAGATACCTGCTATGAATCTGCATGGAATTTGTCCCATCTGACAGAGGTATCCACACAGAGACACAAACGTTTCCACTGGTGTAATGTCAGTCATCATTCTATGGCTACTTCGTACGGCTACTGCAACAACACGGATGCTAAACCAAAACCTTCTCCCCTTCTCAAAAGTCCCAGGACTTCTGCTTCCTAGGGTCTAAGACCAAGTGATCACAGCCTACCTTCTCTAGGCTTTCAGGCAGTGTACTCCTGCAATGCACAAAACACGGCAGCAGGAAATTGGCACTTTTTCCCCAGAAAGAGGAATATTTTGAGATTGCCAAATCAGCTATATTCACTGCAGCAATTTAAATATGGTATGAAAAAACAGCATAATAATAATAGGAAAAAAAAAAGACAGAAAATGTTGAGGAAAAAATTGTCTGCTTTTGTATTCAAAACATACAAAATCAGAAATGCATATAAGTTTATGGTACTTCATTTTATTTTTCTTATCAAACCAAAGTTCATGGAAATCATCTCTGTCATCTTTTGTCTGCCTTCCAGGCTTTCCCAGTGAGATTAATCTGGAAGCCAAGCCTTCAGTATTTTCCTTATTAGCTAACTTATATGCTGTTTCCAAATTTGAATCTCCACCTTACTCTGATATTTAAATCTGTTGGAACAACATTTGGGTTTCAAGTACTTGAAAGTTTTAAAAACATTATACTTATACCTGCCTGCAGAAAGTCAGTTTGATCTACTTGGTTGTGTGTATTATACTACCATGTTAAAAAAACCCCTTGCAATTTGAAACAAATATCTCCTGTTCTAGTCAAGAACATAAAATTCATTATAAAATTAAAAAATTTATGAATTCATTTAAAAGAAAGAGATATGTGTGATAAGAGAATAAGGATATGTGTGCCCTGCAATATGCTTTAACATCTATTTAAGACAAATATCTAAAGATTTAATCGTTTGCAGCAGGAGGCACAGACAGCCATTCTACACCCCTTCTTTTTCTGTTTTTTCATGAGTTTGGGGCTTTTTGTTTTTTAAATTCACAAACACACAGTATCCCCTCTAGGGCTAGCAAAGACATGCTGGCATCAAGATGCATCAACCTGCATCTGTGTCCTTCTCCCACATCTGCTAGAGAACTCTGAGACAGCCAGGGTCTCAGAAGCAGAGGCACAACTCCACAGTAAGACTGATGCCAGCACCCAGCCAGGTTCAAATGTACCCTCCCCTGAGCTGCAGTCACAGATTTGATAACAGCACAGCTAACCTCAAATAAA
The DNA here is from genome assembly GCF_963513975.1 of Fringilla coelebs. Lineage (NCBI taxonomy): Eukaryota > Metazoa > Chordata > Aves > Passeriformes > Fringillidae > Fringilla > Fringilla coelebs. The sequence goes on from NC_140031.1 coordinate 17,068,925, forward strand.
GTACAAAATACATCTATCTCTATGGCACTTCAAACTAGCAGTCATACAAAGAAGTCTATCACAGCTCTGTATTTCTGTTTAGCCTTTTTGTGAATTGGCCCACAGAAGTTCAAAGCTTTAGCTGTCCAGAATCAAAGATAAAAATTTGAGAGATGTTCCTAAAATATTTGTATGGTTTCTGATGCTTAACTAAGCTGGTACACTCTATCCTTTCATTCTGCCTGAAGAAAATGACATTGCAAGCCCAACAGGAGGCAGAGACTTTTAAGCAAACCAAATGTTCTGCTTTTCTGTCCACAAGTCCACACCCACTAAAAGCTTAACTAGGAAATTCTGTATTTTGCTTATCCTATTTACACAGCTTTGATAGGCATTGCTGCATGGTTCCTACTTGCAATGAGATGAACTGCTGGTAATCTTTTCACACTGTAAAAGACCTAACTGTACCAAAAGCACAGTATTTCCAAAGAACAGTGGTAAGATCACTATGCTGGTTAAGAGCTTCCTCAGAATCCCACTAAAGAGGTCCATAAACAGGTGAAAATGATCTTTCTTATCTATGAAATGAGGAAGCTATGTGACAGAGCCTGGGTTTAGGCACCCTTTGAACATCAGGCTGAGCATGATTGATAGCAAACAGATCTAACTTTAATGCTTTTGGAAGTGGAATGTATCCATGCGATTCACAGCATGGACAGCTCAACAGGGTCATCTAAAAATTTCCTCTGCTAAGACATTCTGTAAACTGTTTAATGCAGCTATGTCGCAGATGGCATTGCATGTACTCCACAACCAGATTTTGTAGAGGTGTCAAGTGCCTTTTAGTCAAGTACAGTATGGAGATTTTATTGCTTTTTGTTAGTTCATCCCTCTGTAGATGACTTAGGCTAGCATTTTCTTGGGGAATCAGTTTTCTGATGACTAACTTGATGAAATGTTGGATGCTTTATGTTGCTAAAAGGGTGTTCTGTACTCTACTTCCATGGAGCAAAGGGAGAGAAATTTCCCAAAAATATTTAAATTTTAAACTCTAATTAATAGAGCAATATTATTTTCTCCCACGTCCATCATTTTTTTCAGCAGGCAGATACTACCTGACAACTGTTGCTACCTTCTCCAGAATTTTATATTTTCCATTCAACTTGGACTGCACAGTGGTGTGGCTTCTCCTCCTACTAGCTTTTCTGTTGCTCTTAACTTCCAAATTAAGGCAAAATACACAAGCTTTGTTTAACCAAACCTATTTAAAGCTATTTGTTCTCAAGCTGTCACCTAGACAATTAATTTAGCCGGCCTAAGAATGCAAATTTATGACTTTGGTAATCAAGCTTAAGAAGTAACAGCAGTGGGGAGGCAAGTTCTCATCTCTTTTCCTGGGCATGCTCAACCAACTGGAGACAAGGGCACTCCTGATATTAACCACTCCACTCTTTCCAAGTACTTTACAGATTTTTGTCTTAAATGAATTTTCCAATATGACTACACAACACGTACTCTCTACATTTGAGAAAATGGCTTTAGGATGTACCCCAAAACCTAACACAAACATAAGACAACATATTTAAAGAGATAAAAGAGGGAACATTATTAAATCCTATAGCATGTTGTTAGCATTTTTAAACGTTGTAAGAATAAGAGCTGCTTACAACCAGAATCATTATTTTAAATTTAACATGGCTCATTATTTAGCATCTCACTTGTTGTTTCTAAGCCTCCATTTACAATATACCAAACTAAATTATTAAATAACTTATTCTAAAAAGACAACTTGAAATTCTTAGTTGACTGCCAGGATGGACCTTAAATCTTAATACAGACTGGAATAAATATCTAAGCCACAACTTTATATTCTGTTTTGAAAGCATTACAAGTGCAAATGACTTAAAAAAACAGGGAATAAATGGTGCTTTCAGACACTGTGTCTTCAGGTTAGAATTTGTTAGAACCAAAGAAAAGCTTCCTATTGCCTTTACACTGCCATTATCTACCTTGAGAACCAACCTTGGCATTCAGCATCTCAAACTTTTTTCAGCAAAACAGTGTTAGAATCTTCTGAACAACAAATGTTATCATCTGCCTTATTTTTACAGTCTTCTCCCACTCCTATGTTCATCACACACAATGTCACCCTTAGTTCCCACAACAAATTACTGCACTGTAAGAGGAAATTATCACAACTGTAGTTACTTTCCATACCATTACTCAGCTGAGTCACATAATAAAGACAGATATTTCCAATTGTTCTGGTAATAGTACATTCTGAGAGAATGTGGACTAGGGCATAGCACATCTCCACAATAATTTAAATTATACATATTATCTTTTAGACCAAATTTTTTGGGGGAAAAATGGTAATTTTTTTAGCTCCTTGGGGACAAGGAAGGGATTATTGGTATAGCAAAACACCAGCTTAGAGAACAGGAAGTTCAACTTGGTCAGGAAATAAAGCAAGACTTTCTTTTCAAGTAATTCAAGAAAGCCTAATGTTATATTTGAAAGCTCTCTATATATTCTTACTTTTTCAGGATCAAATTCTAGGTTTTTAAACAAAACATTTACCATTTATCACATTGGAGAAACCCTTTATTTTCTGTTAGGACCGCAAATTCCTGTCTTAGGAAAAAAAAACCAAATTAAAAAAACAGAAATTGTGTCGAATTTTTAATATTCTAGAATCATGTGCTCCAAAGAAAAACTTCTGCAAAGAGAGCACAACAAAACTTTGTTCCCCATCCCTAAATCTTAAAGGAGAAAGAGATAATTAGTCCTTGAATAGATTAAAGAAGGGAGACTATGCTCTGTATATTTTGCCTGAAAATTTACAATCCCTGTAGAAATGAAGAAATAAAACCTGGCTTCATTATATGCTTTGGAGACAACCAACACAGTGAAAACTAGCACCATCTTTAACCTCAAGGAAGAATACTGCTTCAACAAAACAGAAAGGATACTACACAGTCAGCATCTGTTTCATATAAATGTTTGGCTGCTGAATATAAGAACCTTAAGCAGGATAACTTCTGCTGTGTTTTAAATACTGGCTGTTAATATGTTACTGTATGATGACATATGAAGATTCCTGTTACCTAAACCTAAAAAGACAAAGCAACAAAAAATTAAAACTATATAGACTGTCACTTTGTAAATAACATGTAAAAACAGGCAGGGGTTGTTACGGAAACATGCCTTCCTTCAGGTTTTCAAGATCAAATGTCTGGACAAGACCTCCACACTACAGTAAAAAGAAATTATATAACAGCATAATAACTGAAGGCAAAAAACCAGGAATAAGACAAAAAATCCCCAGCAATCAGGCAAAACATGGGTTTCTCTTCAACATCAGAAGCAGAAATTCCAAACCAAAATTTAACAGTGATGTCTTAGGGTGACAAATGAAAAATGTTTTGGTTTATTTTCATGCAGGAGCAAGAGAGAAACCATGCCTACTCCAGAAAGCTCAGGTTTTACCCTCATCAAACAGGAACACATTTCTCAGCTAAAAGGTTAAATGCTGACTACAGAATCACAGAATGATTTAAGCTGGAAGGGACCTCTAAGATCATCGAGTACAACCTTTGACCTATCACCACCTTGTAAACTATATCACGGCACTAAGAGCCATGTCCAGTTGTTTCTTGAACACCTCCAGGGATGGTGACTCCCTCGGCGGCCATTCCAATGTTTAACAACTGTTTTCATTAAGGAATTCTTCCTGATGTCCAGCCTGAAGCTCTGCTGGTGCAGCTTGAGGCCATTTCCTCTCATGCTGTCGCTGGTTGACAGGAAGAAGAGAGCGACCCCTACCCGGCCGCAGCCTCCTTTCAGGCAGCTGTAGAGAGTGATAAAGTCACCTCTGACCTTCCTTTTCTCCAGACTAGATACTCCAGCTGCGGAGTTTCCTCAGCTGCTGCTCACAGGACTTGTGCTCCAGACCCTGCCCCAGCTCCATTGCCCTTCTCTGGACTCTCTCCAGCCCCTCAGGGCCTTTCCTGCAGGGAGGGCCCAGAGCTGGACACAGCACTCGAGGTGTGGCCTCAGCAGTGCCCAGCACAGGGGGACAATCCCTGCCCTGGCCCTGCTGCCCACACCATTGCTGATCCAGGCCAGGATGCCATTGCCCTTCCTGCCCACCTGGGCACAGCCTGGCTCGTGCTCAGCTGCTGTCACCAGCACCCCCAGGTCCTTTCCAGCCCCTCTGTCCCAGCCCTGGCACTGCCTGGGGCTGTTGTGACCCAAGGGCAGGACCTGGCACTGGGCCTTGCTGAACCTCACTCCACTGGCCTCAGCCCATGGATCCAGCCTGTCCAGATCCCTCTGCAGAGCCTTCCTGTCCTCCAGCAGATCAACACTCCCACCCAACTGGGCATTATCTACAAACCAAGAATGTACTTGATCCCCTTGTCCAGAACATCAATAAAGATATTAAACAAAACCGGGGACATAACGAGTCCTGGGGAACACCACTAGTGACCACCAACTTTTGGAATGAAACAAACTTTTGGAAGCTTGCTTTTGCTCTCTTACCAGATAATGAAAAGGTACTGGAAGTAGCATTTTTCTGCAATATTTCATATATTACAGGCTAACAGATTACATTACAGATTATCAGATTACATTACATTGCAGAAATCAGATTACATAATTTTTAAATACAGACTTGCAAACACCCATAGGTCAAAGGAAAAAGGAAGTAAAAGGTGCAGTAAAAAATTCTGACAATCCTTCTGTCTTTGAGAAGAGATAAATGGATGAAAACAACAAATCAAGTATCCGGGATTACTCCTCATCATGAGCCAAAAGTCTCCACTAAGATGAGACTTCTCAAAACACATATACCCATATGATCAGAAAATGTTAAGAGACTTTAACAAGGAACTGCTAGCTGCTATTGAATCTCAGATTCAATTCTTGATTAAAAAATTGTATTTATCTACATGAATTATATATTTCATATAGCTTAGGTAGCAGAACATAAAAACAAGACTGCACATGATTCACTCTATTTTAAAAAAAATCCAAAAAGTGACATTATGACTAAGTGCAAATAATTCACATAACACACTCAAGCAGTATCTACACTATCCCCAAGGAGTGGTCCCTTTATGAAAGAAAATTTACTGGGGTTTTTTTGGGTTTTTTTGTTTTGGTTTGGTTTGGTTTTGTTTTTTATGGGACACATGCTCAAATAGGAACATGTATGTTTAAATCCATGGACCAGTGGTAGTAAAGAGAAAATGCTCTGCTTTTCCCATGTGCTTATCTCAAAGCCTTCTTGGAACAAGTTCAGGTAAGACAACTGCTATGCAACTAGATCTCCTGAAACTTTCCTCAAGAACCAAGTCAAATTCTACCCCAGATAATTTAAGAGAGGTTACAATCTAGTTGAAAAATCTAATAAATATCCTCAATATTAAGTCTACTATATTTACACAAATAATAAAGAAGATATACAGAAATTCTAGAATAGGAAGAAGATCTAAGTGGGTTTTAAATTAGAAGAACATTAGACTCCATGAGAACTCTCCACAGGAGACTGTTTTCTTGCTTCTAACAAACAACCTCACTTGAGACTCAGAGTCAGAACTGGGAGCCAAATAGGTTGCCTGTATATAGAAAAGTTTTAAAAAAATTCTACAACCATAAAACAACCATTTTTCCAAAATCCAATAAATCTAACAAGAGAACAGTTCTCAAAGAATATAACTCATTATAAGTTGGCTGCCTTTGCAACACTTTCAGTGGTGCAGTAAATATATTGGTTTTGACAAATGTTCACATAGATACCTGAGCCAGTTCTCGTAAGTGAAAGTTTATACATACAATAAACATAAGGAACATACACTTCCTTGAGCTGCCACATGAGCCATACTAAAATTACAGTCCAGTTTGTATTTCTGTGTAACTTAACCACTGCAATCCAAGAAATTATATTAAAGAGATACACCACACGCCTTCCACTCCTCCTGCTTTTTACCCTTTGTTCTTTGAGGTCAGGATTTGTACAGCTTTTCTCAACTTTATCTGCTGACATTTTTAACTACAGCTGTATTGATCTATCATTTTAAAATTTAAAATAACTAACAATTTAAAGCAACTGACAGTTATGATGAGATTTAGATATGCATGTTTTATAAACAAAGGAATAAATGCCATACCTCCAAGTTCTTTTACGTTCAAAATTGCATTCTGGAATGGCACTGCTTTTATACTAAAACCTAAGAAGAGAAATGCAGAACATTAGTAAGCTATTTGTTAAAGAGGCCATTTGCAACCAATTGCATATATTCAGAAAAAACAACTTTTTCCATCAAGAGCCAGGATTTTGCCTGAGAAATTCTCTTTCAATGGGTTTAAAAAGTCAGTTAAAAGGGGGTGAGAGGGGGGTAAGAGGTGGAGAAGTGCCATAGAGTGGAACAAGAATAAATCAGGATAAGCAATGCAATTTTCAATTATAAGTACCTGGCACACAAAATGTAGCACAAAACTTCCATCCAGACTTTCTACCAGAATATACTTCTATAAAATAATCTTTTACTGCATCTAGAGCTAAAGTCGACAATCCAGAGTACCCCTAATATGAGATGATCATTCTGCAAATTTTAGGAGACCTTGAAAACAATGTGCAATAAAAATCATTGTATTCTTCCATTTAAACTTCATAGGTTTTGGTTGCAACTGGATTATTAATTCTTTCTATAAATGTTATTAACTGGAAGATCCTTCTACAAACCTAAGTTGGATGTATTTAAATGGTCATAAGCACACTGGAAATATCTATGAGTCCTCTATTAGCCTGATTTTTGCTTAAAACTGAAATAAAAATAAAAAATCCAACCAAACAAAAAAGCCACCACCAAAATGTGACCTTTACCCTTAATTGAAAATTCAGACAGACAAAAGAAAGGGAATGTGAAAGGCTTCCAGCCATATCAGTGTATTATACACTAAATTGTGCATGTTCAGTGCATACATACATATAAGTACGTAATACTTTATAAAGGAAAAATTATGTGTGCTCCTTCAGCAAAAAATATCCAGACAGACATTAAATTTATTTCCATCCAGCACAAGTCGTTTCAACATGATTACATACCTGTGAAATGAGTAAAGAGGTTTTGAGAAAATGTGTTTCACTTCACTTTTATTAGCTATCATTTAAGAGAAACAAGATGTTTTTTCTCCCTGGTTAGACCAATAAGATGTTACAGTACTCCTACTATGATCAGTGCTAGATACAATAGAGGAAAGTACAAGAAAATTTGAAGGGAATAACTATGAAATATTTTGGGAATCGTTATTTTCAGAGAAATCCTAAAGTCTTACTAGAAAAGGGGAAAAAATGGAATGGACCTGAGTGGCATTGATGAAAAAAGCAAAAATATACATTATAGCTTGAAACCTGAGTGGAGAAGTTGTCACATTGTATTCCTGGATTCTCCACAATATTGTCTGATTGCCACATTTAAGAAGATTTATTATAAGCTGAATACCCTAGATGTGCATCATTTTGGTTTGCCTGCCTAGTGTTCTCCAGGGTTGGTTTTCATTCTTCAAGTTACCTAATCATATAATAGTATTTTATTTGCATCTCTCTAGAAAAACAAAATCAATTTAATTTTTAATTAGCAGTATTTTCATTACTTTCTCTTATAGCTTTATACTTCTATTTATATTGTTGTTACTATTTATTTTAGGGTCTAAACTATTTAAGTATAATCTGTTTTAATCCTGGAGATAAAGCTCAAGAGAAGGATAAAAAAAAATTTAAAAGGCTCATTACTCTACAATTTCCTTTTAACTTTTTGAGTTAGTCACCTTCTCACAGCTGTCGGATCTCTCTAACATTGCCAATAACACCTCTACACTGAAGTTATTCACGTTAATAAAAACACTATTTTCTTGTACCTGTTTTACATTTTACTTACATTTGTATTAAATAATCTTATGTTCTCGTAAATTAAGAAAACATACACTGAAAAACAGTTAGGGTTGCTAAGGCACAATCATGAAATTCAAGCCCATGAACCACAGCTACAGTACGAAGCCATGTCACTGCAAACACAAGGTACTTGCACAACACTTACTATCACTTCCATCAGCAAACCAACCTTAATAATTGCTGCAGCCACTGAACCTGATTTCTTCAACCTCCATGACCTAATCTGCCCTCTTTCTGAACTTTCCAGCCAGGTATTCCCTCTTCTTACTTCCCGTGTCTGTTTCTGGTTTTTCTGGTGCTGTTTTGTTCTTGGTTTGTTTTTCATATGTTGTTTTGGGGTTTTTTTTCAATCAAAACATGCTTTTCACTATTAGGCATTCTGGTTTGCCATTATCAAGATGCCTATTCAAATTTTTTGCACTTAAGATACCTCTTATCTGTGGTTGTACTGGCTGTTTTTACGTATCTCCTCAGTACCACTGAAACTTTCTGTAAATTAATTCTTTGATCACAATCTGCCCTTACTACATAAACAAGCCTTTCGCTCCTGTAAAAAGCTGGGACTATCACCAAAAAATCATATTTCCATTATTTTTTTTTATTTTGATCACTAACATATACCTCAAGGCAACATGGACCAAATACATACAGAAATAAATCCCAATTAAAGTCTCATAGCATCACTGTGCTATCCTATTTTACAGCATATTCTCTTCCTTTCTCTCCAATATGTAGTAAGACTGTTTAAAAATCAAAAGTAAAAAGAAGAAAGAAACATTTTAATGTGTGTCTGCAGTACAGTACTACTGTATGTTATGGTTCTGCTTCATTAGACCATACATTTTCAACTTTTAACGTATTCCAAATTGTATGTTCTCATGGATATTCCCCAATATATGAACAAATACTGAAAGAAAGTATTGCAGCAGTGGTAGCTGCAAAGTGATCCACTAGGTACTTTCAACAGCAAGATAAGCAGGCTGAAGTTCTCTACAGCCTTTGCTATGTGTTTCAGTAGTCATCTTTGGGCAATATTCCAGCACACCAGGGAATAAAGGGAGCATCCTACCTGTGGTAGACACGATATTCTCCGGGCTTTCACTGCAGAGCTGAGACAGAAGACTTGTCTTGCCAGAACCAGAGAGGCCTATGCAAACCAAGTCATACTCAGGTCGTGGTGGTGGCGGTCCCTTGCAGCAAAGTGCTCTAAAACACTGCCAGGGTAGGGCAAAACAAATACAAAAGGAAGAGGTTAGTTTTCTTTTTTGGCAAATGTTTATTTCTTTAACCTTCTAAGAAGGAAGTTTATAAGCTCGAAGGCTGGAGAGAAGCAAAGTATTATTCCAACTTATTATTTTGACTAAATCAACAATTAATAGACTAAGACCAACTCAACCAAAATCTCGAACTTTATAAAAAAACAAGTATACATGTTAACTTTTCACCTAAACATCAAAAAGCTGTGTGTCCATTTCCCAAGCAGCACGAACTACTCACACCACGAGACAGGCTTGCACCCTATACAGCTCTACAGCTGATTATGCAGGAGTTTCCTTCCTGTGCTAATTTCATGCAATGCCTGCTGTGAATATCAGAGCCAATCCTGAGCACCTACTGACCAGGCTCTACCTGCCATCACAGAAAAGAATCAGAGAACTTAGCCCCGCTAATATGCTTTCCAGGCTTGCTTTGTCACGCATTTCAGCTCAGAGCAACAGCTTGTAAGTAAATAAATAAAAAAACAAATAAATCTTTCTGGACATTGATCTAGTAAAAAACAGATAGATATCTCACTTTCCCTGGAGAAGTATAAATTAATCACAATGTAAACAAATAAAAATCTCTTACACAAAGCCTACTTCAGATTTCTGCTCGCTTCTCTTAAACAGTTTTCCCAAAGTAGGCAAAGTTTTCCAAAGGGTTCCTTAGACCCTCATTAAGTTCTTCAGTTCTTTGTTTATATGCAATTTAGAAACTTTTAATGCAAAAGTCTAAAAGCATTCAATTCCAGGAAAGCTAGGAAATTTATATTTTATGTATGGAGCATAATTACCCACTAATTTCCAAGGCAGACTTCCGCCACCCCAATATACATAGACATAAATAACTTCTTCCCCAGTATCTGCCACCTTTATATCAAAGGAAGACATCTGCTCTAATAGGGAAGGGAAAACATGTCTGTGCAATCAGCCCTTTGTCACACATTCTGTTTTCACATAGCCCCAGCTCTTTATTTCCATCTTAACCACAAGTCTGCACTGCACCAACTGCGGAAAAAGAAATCCAGTCTTTACAACCTTAACCTAGTTTGTCTTGACAACTGCCCAGGTTTTCTCACTGAGGGCTACTGGAGGAGCAGAGAAATGAACTGATGTCAGTAAGGCTCTAATGCAAACAGTGGGGCCTGACCCTGTGAGCAAGTCCTCCAGTGAGAATGTGATTATAAAAGGACAGCTCACTCAACACAGAACTTTAATTGTATTCTTTCTGTATAGACAGTAAGCTATTACACATGCTGCCAAAACAGTTCTCATTGCTTTGAAGAAGCAAAAGATAAATTCAGTAGCAGCTACAAATCTACTTTAGTATTTTTTAAAAGAGTGAAAGGTAACACTTTAGAAGAAGTAAGAATATGTACAATAATATTTAAGCTGAATAAAAGCAGCAGATTTTAAAAATAATAGCTTTGCCTCCATGAAGATTTGATTCAAAAATTATTTTCTTTAAGGTTTGCTCTTGTATGTGTCCATACCTCAAAGGAATAAACTTGCCTACTAGCTTTATTTACTGATGCTCTATCCATTTAGTAGTTTATACTCATCTCACAGGTTCTACAAAGCCACAGCAAACATTCTACTGTGGTACTTAAGTGAGAAAGGCCAACTGAGTTCATTGAAAAAGATAAACTCCTTTAAATAAAGCTTCCACTTAATGGATAACAAGCTGAAGGCCACATAAAATCCTTCAGAGCTTGCCAGAGCTCCTGAGGCTGTGTGTCAGACCCTCTATAGCCAGTCTTTAAAAGGATTCCATTTGTCCCTGTCATCATGGCATCTTTGCAACATTGAAAAACATAAAGGAATAGACGAGCTGATGGAATTCTGTGCTTCTCTGTCCAGCCACTGGGCTGTTCTTATGCAATCAAACATGACACTTGAGTCCTGACAACATCTAATAATATATAGTTCTGTAAAAGATAATTACTGCTCTTTGTAAAACATATATGGAGGCTCTGAGGGGGACAGGCAGGTTTGTGAAATTCAGGATCTCTCTACTGCAAACTTCTGAAGTCCAGCTTAGACTGGAGAATGTTTATATGCTGTGGATGAAACACATGATCAAAAATCCAGGTCAGATTGCATCTCCAAAGTAGCATATGTAGGCTCATCTCACTTATCCTTCACTACTAAGCACAGTTAGGCATGAAAATTTCAGACAGACCCCCTTGAAGACAGGAACATGGCTCCCCCCAGACCACTCTTGTATTTTATCTGGTATGATTCCCTTATCTTTGCTATATTCATGACTTTGTCCTTCTGCTAGGCTAATTTCCTTTAGTAACTTGGTTTAGTTGTAATGAAAACACTTTTTTTAATATTCTAGTTTCAAAAAGCTGCTGAAACTTAAGCTATTGTGTATAACACTTAGCAGCAGCTGAGATGAGAAATTCTAGAGTACATTGTAGAGGATGCTTGTAAAAATAGATTTAGACTTTATAAACTTGTTTTGCAACCCTCCTTACTCAAGCTCAGATGAACATCTTTCCCTTTGGAAATATCACTATACAAACAGTCTGATCACTCTCTTCCGGTTCTCTCAGCAGCCTAAAGTTGCCTGGTCCCTAACAAAGTTAGGGCCATTTAAGTATCCATTATAGAGACTAAACCTTTATTATCACAACTGTGGCAGCTACATCTAGTAGCTACACAGTATCTGTGGGGCTAGAAAATTCAGAAGTCACAGACTGTGCAAATAAAATTGCATCTTATATTCTGTATTTCATTATAGACAGGAAATGCATCCTGAAATATTTTATAACCATGGACTAGAGCTACACATTATTTAAGATGTCATCACATATTACAATGCGCTCTGAAAACCACAAAACTGCAAGAAAAGTGTACCAGTAACTAAAGAAGTCATTCCAGAATTCCAAAACACAAATACATCAAAAACATTGAGAGAGTTGCTTAATTCTCAACTAGTGGTCAGTTCTTTCCCAAACCAGCATACTTTCCACTCCATTTAGCCAACCCAAAAGGCATAAAAGAAGCTCAAATTAACTTGCCAGATATAGACCTGGAAGTCTCCTCCATTGATTCCCAAACTTGATTTGCTCAATGGGCAATAAAATCATGCCTTTTAGGTATTGCAAAACAAACTCTAAACCCTAACAGTGCCTCTTAGAGGAAGTTGTGGAGCATACAGAAAAGAAAACATTGGACTACTGCAAATACAGGGTCAAGCAGAGCTAGTTGGCACAGTCACTGAAAGGTTGTTTAAGATACAGTCATGTACTCAGACCCCACTGCTAGCAACAAAAACGGAACATTTTTTTTAACCTTCTCATCTTATCAGGGTAAGACCTTACTTAGTATAAAGGAAATGACATGTCAAATTGTCAGCTTTCATAATTTTTGAGAATATCACACTTAAAGCTATAGCCACTGGATGAGGTACATAGGCATAAAAAGAGAGGCAGGCAGGGAGAGTCAGGAATTCACTTTTTAATGAACAAACATATTTTTAAGTACAGAAAATAAAATAATAAGGTACTTTTAAAAAATTTATGCATTTGATCGGTTTTTGAAAAAAAGGATGGATTAATCCAGGAAACTGGGAGTAATAGGTGCTGCAGTCTGCAGAAATTTTTGTGAATATTCAGCAGCTACTTTCATTTTACTTGTCAGTGAGCACAAACGCTGCATGTGCATGTATAATCATTTTTTAATAGTTAAGGGAAGAAGCTAGCCAGTCCTACTCCTCTTTACAGATTTCCAACCCAACAAGATGATTCTGAGTTTTAGGCAGATCAATATTTATGCTGACAATCCTAGATAGTGTCCCTTTAAAGCCCTATGGAGATTTTGTCTGGGAAAAGCATATTGTGTTTATAGCAGAGATGACCAAACACTTCTGATATATGTGCCACTCAGAGATCACAGTTTGAAGATCTGGGCAGCAAATGTCCCTGAATTAGTACTCTCTACAACACATTAAACTGCCTCCAGCTGTTGAGTCTGTCTTTGCCTACTCATTGTACTTCTCGTTTCACTCCCCTTTTTGGGGTGAAATACTCCATTATTTCTGCTTTGTTCTGGACCCATCTCCTGTCTGTTTCTTTTGTTGCCACTATTTGATAGGGACAAACAGAAGCAAGGGATTTCATGCTTAGTTGGTTAAATACACACACACTCATGGAAAAATACTTTAAGTTAGTGCAGCACTAATGCTAAGAAACCAAGCATTCAGAACTCTTGAAATACAGAATTAAGGCTGAAAGCTCAACTCTTACTCTGCTCCCTTCCCCCTCTCTTGGTTTTACTTATGGATATGGTCTCCTTTTACAATTTATTTTTCATTTAAGGTATCTTTGAATCAACAGACTTCTAGTACTTGCACACACTTACATCCAGAGGACTAGTTAATCACCTGAAGCTGTTGATAAAACTCAAGGAGTTTATTAAAAAATGTAAAGTTTGCACACAGTAGGTTTCATAGCTCTGATGTTGTCTGAGATCAAGGAAGCACAAGAAACCTCAAACCTTGAAGAGATAATGTGAAGGGGGGGGCACAATAACACAAAACAGTCATAATGTTAACGATAGGAAACAACAGGGAACAGCAGTGGAATAACTGAATGCAAGTAATAAAACACACAAGGCACCAGAATGAAATTATACATTGTGCAAGGCTGGGGGGGTTGGGGGCGGTGAAGGATATATAAATAAACTAAATTTTAACTGTTTGAATACCTTAACTTTAAATTAGTACAACAAAATTCCATGCATTTCACAGTGTGAGCTAAAGTTGCAGGCTCCTCAGTCTCCATACTGTTGTACAGGTAGTTATATCTCTAAGAAAACCAAAGCCAAACAGGATTCATCTCCATCTATATGACTTCAGTAATAAAGACAAAACCTAAAACTGCTATTCATTTTGTAGCTTCTGAAAGAGATGAATGTAGATGCATGTAGCCACTGCCAGCCTAAGTGATGTTCCGCACAGGTAAAAATCCCAGCATCATGACTAGACACCTTCTCTGACAGTCCATAATCTCATTAAGCAGTGACCACTATACTCAAGATCCTCCACCCCAATAATGATCCAAACTCCAGTGGAAGGCTCAAGGTCTCCTAACCTGCTATACCACCCCTCACACAGGATAAAGCAATCCTCTAGTTTAACCTGGCTAAGGAGTGAGTGGCCAGCCCAGAGATCGAACCAAAAGCACTCCTTCTCCACATGCATCTACTCCTCTTCAACTTTATATCAGCCTGTGCTAAGTATAGGCATTAAAGACAGGATGATAAAAAAGGGCAGAAGAAAACAATTTCTCAAGGAAGTGAGGCAGTTTTAAAAAGCAAACAGTCCTGGTGGTAGCCTACCTCACAGAAATCATAGAACCGTAGAATTGGTTGGGTTGGAAGGGACCATAAGGATCATCTAGGTCCTGCTGCCCTGCCAGGGGCCAAGACGCCTTTCACCAGACAAGGTTGCTCAAAGCCTCACCCAAGACTTCCTAGGATGAATCACCACAACACTCTGGACAATCTGCTTCAGGGTCTCACTAACCTCACAGTAAAGAATTTCTTCCCAACACCTTATATAAATCTACCCTCTTTTAGATTAAGACCATTCCCCTTTGTCCTATCACTACATGCCCTTGCCCAAAGTCCCTCAACAGCTTGGTTGACTGCTCATTTCAGGTGCTGGAAGATGCTATAAGATCTCTTGAAGCATTTTCTTCTCCAGGCTGAGTGAGCCCAGCTCTCTCAGCCTGTCTTCATAGAACAGAGGCTCAGGCCTCCTCAGGACTGTCATGGTTTGACCCGGAAGAGAGTTTTTTTTTTGGAAAGTTATGGTCAAACCAATCAGTGGCCAGATGTGAAATTGGCATTTGGTGTGGCCACTGAGGATTTGGGTACGCCTCCGAGAACACACTCAGTGGGTTAAAAAGCAGAGGATTTAGAGAAGACCTTCCTCTTTGGAGTCCGGCCGGTGAGTTGCTCTGACCTCTCCCCTGCCCAGCGGCGTCTGGGCAGGGAAGGGGAGGCCATGCGGCCTGGGAAGGAAGGCCGGAGCCCCGGCAAGGTGCAGGGGTGGAGGAGTCCTGGGATGGTTTGGGCAGCCCCCCTGGGAGAGAGAATGATAGAGACTGTGCAGGCTGAAAATTTGTTATCTTGTGCTGGGAGCACAGCCAGGAGGAGAAAGTGGGGGGGGGGTGGCAAGTGCCCAGCTGCCAGCAGACCGGGCCGAGCTTTTAACCTTTTTTTTGTGAATTTTTGGAAGCTGTAAAAACACTGATCCTCCCCAGCTGAGGAGTGAGAGGGGAAAGAGGATGGGAAAGAAGAAGAAGTTTGACTAGGTGAAGAAATGCTTGTAGATGAGAGTGCCCTAGGTGGAGGAGATGAGTGGAGTGGCTTTGGCTGGACTTTTCTCTTACACAGCCACGGGCGAAACCAAGTTCTTCTGATAATACAGAGACTGCTCCTTGGGGGAGGCGGTTGGCTAGAAGCCAGGAGTGACAAGGCCGCGAGGAGAAGCAGAGAGGACAGAGACTGAGGGGGAGGGTGTGGTGGAGCCCTCTGCCTCCAGCGAAGGATCTCTGTTCCTGAGAGCCCCAGGCCCCAGGGGAGAGAATATGGGGGGGACAGGTGTCCCAAATGGTGAGAGGCGGCCACTTCTTGGAACTAGGCAAAGCATTCTTAAAAGGACCTAAGGAGCAGTTTGGATCCATGGACAGTGGTGAGAGCGCTGGACATGGAAGGAAGATGGTCACCGCTACAGATTTTCTTCGGGCGGCTGCAGCGTGTGACATGGAAGCACTGGGGACTTTGCAGTGTTTTCCTGGGGAGGCCCATGGTGTGAGAGGAAGACTCCTCTCTCCTGATGAACTGGGGAGAGTGTGTGTGAAGGAGGGTATTGGATTGAGAATTGATGTGTTAGAGGGGATTTGTTTGTTGGAGAGGTGGGGGGAGGAGAAGTGTTTTTGAAGATGTTCTATTGTAGATTGTTGTGTGTAGTTTTCCCTTTTTCCCCTTTTGTGTCTATGTAGATTAATAAAATGTTGTTTGTTTTTTTTTTTTTTCCCCTCCATTCCCAAGTTGGAGCCTGTTTTGTTCTGTTCCTGGGTCACATCTCACGGTAACCATTTTAGAGATCCTCCTTTCATGGGGGGCGCTGGCACTGTGCCAGGGTCAACCCATGACAAGGACCCACTTGAAAAGCTCCATTTCCTTCCTGTGCTGGGGACCCCAGGGCTGGATGCAGTGAGTGGGGTCTCACCAGAGCAGAGGAGAAGAGCACAATCCCCTTCCCCCACCCTGCTGGCCCCATCCCTTTGGATGCAGCCCAGGACACATTTGGCTCTCTGGGCCATGGCTGGGTCATGTCCAGCCTCTCATGCACCAGCACCCCTAAATTCTTCTCAGCAGAGCTGCTCACAATCTATTTTCTGCTCACAACCTATTCTCTGCCCAGGCTGAGGTGCTTGGGATTGCTTTGCCTCAGGTGCAGAGCTTTGCACTTGACCTTGTTGAATTTCAAGTGGTTCACATAGATCCTCCTCTATTACAGGGATGAAGCAACAACATAGGGTTTACAGCAGGAATCTCAAATTCTGCCTTCTGACCATGAAGAAATACATTTGCATTCATTGTCTGTAATTGTTTACCATCCCCTATCAAAAGCTTCAAGTTACTTCAGAGTAGCCACGTTCTGGAACATCAAAAGAAGCAGTAGCCTTAAAAAACTTTCAACATCACTTGTAGTCCCAGATGAACAAGACACAGGCTCTAAAGGACTAACACCAGACAAATGACAGAGACATATTCATGTTTTAACATATTTCATAACTCTGCTACCAACCGAGAAGGCTTAGAGGAAAGAGAGTTAAGAAGAAAGAACTGGATGACTATTGACAGGCCAGATACGACACTGCCATTCAGAGCTATAATTTCAAAGAACTTCATGGTCATGATAATACAATTACAGTGGGTCAAATTGCAGGAGATAATTTGTTTTATCTGATATCAGATGAACTGCTCTTAGATGAAGGCTTGACCCAAAGTTCAGGAATCATAAAAATTCAATAAATGCAGCCAAAGACATAACTTCCCTGGAAGAAGCTGTAAGGCAACAAGAGTCCTTTCCCTACCATCAGCCAAAATAAACCACAAACCTCACATCCAAAATGGAAAACGAGCCTCTCTGACCTTAATCTCCTGCCCACTCCCTATAAAATCAAAACCAATTTATGATTCTCCCTTACATTCACACTAGAAGAAAGAATGAAGTAATAAATATCAAGTTCTCAGATGTACTCAGATATTCAGTGAAGTAGTACGATTTAAAAGCCTACATAAAATTAAATGGCAGACAGCTATGATAAACCAAAGCTGAGTCAGCAAACAGTTATAAGCACATGCACAGGTGGTACTCTGCACAGAAGACAATCACTTGCTTCACTGCAGTGTCAAACCAAGCTCCAAGACGGCTTTTGGACACTTCTAAGTTCCATCAAGTGTAGAATTATTGCTCAAGTTGTTTCCTCTCTGACAGTTTGCTTTCCACTTGTTTTATTGCACAAGAGTAACTCATTCAATCTACCCGTTCATTCACATTTAACAGCAAGAGACAAAGGCAACAAAAAAAGATGAATGAAAGCCTTTGCAAACAGTTTGTTTCACAACTTAAGGACACACAACGACACTAAAAAAAGCCTGAAGAATCATCGAAAATACCAGCAAAAAAGGCAGTAGCAGCACCACCCAAATGTGCAAAAGTTAAGGATGTGACACTTCCTGTCACATCTATCTTCTGGTAAGGATAAAAGATGTATACATTTTTTCCTTAATACGCCCCCTCAAAAAAACCACACAAATAAAACAACTAAAACAAAATCACACCTTTGAGCTTTCAGGCTTGCTGAAAGCCATCCCTGTAGAGTTTCTGAGACAAAACATAAAAAGCTTTTCCATTATTTACGTATGCTACAAGGTGGGTTACCAAACAATTTTTTTTTTCAGCATAGAATGAATAATTCTGTTCTGTTCACGTGGGATCACAAAAGCAGAAAGAAGCATATAGACCACTTGGTGTTCTTTGATTTTTTTCTGAGCTGTCTACTCGACTACATGCCACCTACATGCTTTGTTTCTTTTTCCTCCTCAAAAACTATTCACAAGTACATAAGACCTTGGACATTAGTATTCAACATACATGGCGCACATAGGATGACTTTGGTAACAATATCAAAAGGAGGATTTATTTAAACAGCAGAGTGACATCTTTAAGCCCCATGCCAGAATGGGTCAAAGGAAAAAAATTAGAGAAATATATCTGGTGCAAAGAGGAATCTGGCTGTACACTAGATGGAGGTAAATGAAGACTTGCATTGTATTCCATGCATTTAAAAAGGAAAGAACAAGAAAAGTTACTGCTGCTGTCCTACTCTTAAAATTTGCAGGCAAATTCAAAGTACATTAAGAGATTAAGACCCATCATGCCCTGTGAAATGAAACTTCTGAATTTTGCAAAAGGATCTATATAACAAAATGGTCTTCAAACAAACCAGTTAAGTTAAAATAAACACAAATTAATTTGAAACATAGTTGAAAAAAGCATGGGAACAGCCAAGCACAAACAAGAAAAGTGTGTCGTCATGCACTAACAGCCAGAAGATCTCAAGGGGGATCCAGGTGATACAAGTGAATAAACCTCTGAAAAAAGTAACAAGATCTGAATTCTTCCATCCATAGTATGAGTAACATTAGAGAAACAGGCAAACTTCAGTATATTTTTCCCAACCAGGTTAATCCAAAGCTTTCAGAGCTGTTTGGCACCATAATCATAAATAAAAGAAAATAATTCCTGGATTGTGTGTTTCTCTTGACTATCAAAAAGTGAAGCAAGAAAGTGAACCTAGAAAAACTCTAAGTGTTTTGAGGGAAGAAGAGGAAATAACTAATGTTTACTCGAAGCAAAGTTTCCTCTGAGATTAAGCCCCAAGACGCATCTTGATCCTTCTTATAAAAGATTTCAAAACTAACACTTGACATCAAATCTGAGAGAAAAGAGGAGAAATCTCTGAGGACAGTGGTCCAGACTGTTTTCTATAAAGTCTGGTCTTCCTGAGCAAGTTCATAGCTGATCTAGAAGAGAAAGTACAACAAGATTGTAAGTATCAGTCAAAGTAAAAAAAATGGTGCAAAAAACCCCAAACTAAACCAATCAACCAACCAAAACCACCACCCAACAACAAACCAAACACACTCAAACAAACAAACAAGCAAATTAAAAAAAGCAAACAGGGAGAAGAAAAAGGACACATTGACATTTGTGGGGCAGGGGGAAGCCACAAACATGAGAGCTTCAGAATCAATTTGCAAAATACCATAAAGCAAAATTAAACACAATCATGACAGTGTGACAATACATTAAGAGGCAAAGTACAATTTCAACTGTGACTTTTAAACCTGCTCAGGAATCCCTGCTGCTCTCTGCTCATGCATACCAAACCAAGAAGGGAACAAACCAACAAATGTTTGATTGCCCTAAAATTATCAGGGCATAAGGAAAGAAGACATGAGTAGAAACTGATGCAACAAAAGTTGTTAAAAAAGAAACAGCATATACACTTAACATCTAAATAGCACTACCCATATACACAATCCAACAAGAAGTAATCGGAGGATTCAGGTAATAGAAGGAGGTGGACAGAACAAGGATAGCCTGATTTTGCAGACTGTGCAAGTCTTCTGGCCAAAGAATTCTTCTACTTGGAACACTGAAGACAATACAGCTTTTCAACACCAGAAAATGGAGTAAGAATTATACCAATATTAGTGCAGTCACAATTGGGAGATCCAATAGACTATTACCAGTTCATGGCGTTACCAGTCTCCAGTGCTGAATTTGAAACAGGTAATATGTAAATGCAGGCTATAAATATCTCTTATGCATTAGGTTCCCTATGAACTATTTCAATCTTATGTGGCCTTTTCCTCTTACTTTTCCAGTACACTATATTTACAAAAAATGAGAAACTTCAAGAGAATACCTGTTTTGACCAAAAGACCCTAGGGAATATACACAGGAACCTCTCTTCCCACCCCCTTATCCAGCATAACAGTTTTACTTGGCTAGCACAGCACATTACTACCATGGGAGGAAACAGACCAACCCACACAAAAACATTAATCCAAAATATACAATTAGAGGAAGGCATATGAATCTCAAGTATCATTAAAAATTCTTCAAATTTTAATCAATGAGAGCCTCTTGGAATGCAGAACAGGTTTAGCCTCAATCAAACTCTTAATGAGCTAGGTTTGAGAAACTTCAGCCATTGAAAACATCTCATGCTCCAACACAGGCATTTCACATTTCTCCTGTCTCCAGTTGCAAGTTTGGATATTTTTTCTGCCTACATATGGCATGTCTGCCTACATGGAGCTTCTCAGCTGCCACCCTGCTGATGAAGACTCCATTGGCTATTTTGTTCACTTAGAACTGCAAAATCAGAACTGAAATTTATTATTCCTGAGCATGCATAAATCAAGGGCTACACAGCCTTTAAACCATTTTAAAGAGAATGCCAAGAGATGCCCTACTTCTAATGCCTGAAATTTTGGGAAACGCAACTCAGTTTGAGACAGGGATTTTCAGCTGATAGGGAAGGGAACAGATCCTACAGAGAAATGTGTCAACTACAAATAATAGTTGTTTTTACAAGTTTGCACTATTAAAAAAATAAACAAAACCAAATTTAAAAAAAGAAAAAAAAGAAACACAGAAACTCACACAACAACCACAAAAATGGGAGGTTTTTTTTCTTTTTTAGTAAGTATTGACCAATGCCTACTCATGTTTTTGAGATAGAAGGGGGAAAAACCCAAAAAATGGTAAATATTCTGTACACAAATTCCGGACAAGCAGATTACATTACCTTTAAAAAGCCATGGTTGAATTTTAACATTTTTTTAGGTGAAAGTTGGCAAGAACCATCTTTATTTTTTTGTAAAAACACCCATTGTTGTGGCTTTGCTCACAAAACAGCCTACCATACAGCCATGCAGACTCACGGGTAAGTCAGTGTGCCTGCTCTGTGGTGCTGACAGCCCAAGCCAAGAAATTTCTCCTGGTGAAACAATCACCACTTTTTTTCAATTAAGAGGCATGAAACACTTCAATCCACGACAGTGTATCACTGTGCCAGATTTTTTTTTTTTTTTTTTTTAGTCTCAGAACTGCTGAAAGCCTTTTAAGGGGAATTAAATTTTTCTCCTTTGAGTAGGTGCAGTCTCCAGTCAGCTCTAGGAAACTAACACTTTTAAAAGACACCCTACACCTGAGCCCTCCCTGTGCGCAATCTGTTTCCCAATGATACAACTTTCATTGAAAGTGTGATGAGTGTCTTGGTTTTTTTCAGGCAATCATTATGCAACAGTTCCATAAAAATTTTTGTCATTTAAAAAAGGAACAGATTGTTACTTAAGAATACACCTGATTATGATGAATACAATCACAAATCCAAGCAGAAATACACTTAACATATTGTTCAGATAACAGAGCACAGCTCTGGGATGCTTGGTTCCTCAGCTGATTTAATGCTTAGCTGTGGGACATTTAATACTTGTTCTAAGGCTGCAGACACTTCAGCAAGAAATGACTCACTGCTTCTTACGGGAACGAAAATTTTATCTTTTATTCTAGATCAGCATAAATCTTGCCAAGCTGGGAAACTCCTTTTTGCTGGCTAGAGAGAAAAAATCACTGAGGACCAGGGAGAATTGTCATAATGATGAGAGTCTATCAGAGAAATATAAGCAATCTGTAGCTGGTAGCATAATTCAGAGTGAGATAATGAATAAAAACAGGCTTAAGAAATGGAAGACAGTTGTCTTATAGAGACTAAGACATGGGATTAGTTGTAAAAGCAGTACACTGGCTTTAACTCAACTTTTTGTTTTAAGTATCTTAAATTCTTACATTCACTTTCCTAAAGATTACTAAAGCAGATTACTAAAGCATTGCAATAAAGAACTGGATGTTGTGATTTTTGTAATATAAAAGCATAATAAACTTTAGCAGTGACACTTCAGCAACTGCCAATTACCGATATATCATTAAATCAGTATTTTTGATAAGATGCACACAGTTCTATTCATGCCACAGAGATTTTTCACTGAAAAGGATGCTTTCACAGCTCACAAGTAATTCTTCAAAGCAATTTATTACAATGGAAAGATACAACAAGACATGGAATATATCACACCATTTTATACAAGGACTAAGGAGTACAGCACAGTTTGATTACGTTATTGAGGAACAGAGTTACAAAGTCGAGGATGTCAGAAGCAACTAACTGCTCTAAAACACGTCAAAAATCACTGTAACTGAAAAAGCACTGGAAGAATTTTACTTTCTTTAGTAATAATAATATAGGCCTCTTTATTTCAAGAAACATATAATTGATCAGGTTTCCTCATCCTCACAAGAAATTCTTAATATTATGCTGTCAAGATTATTGCCAGAAAAGCATATAATCACAAATTATGTCTTAAAGAGATCAGTGCTTAATCAGGAAGAAATGGCAATCTATAAAAGCAGGGAAAGAGACATTACAGCTTGGTTTCCTAGTGCACTGCACACAGTCCTTATCTGGTACCTGGAGGCAGAATCATCATGCACATAGATGATTATGCACATTAGAAACACTACCTCTGTGGACTAGCAGGAAGTGAAAATTCTGCCCCACATCCCATAGCCCAACAGAGTAAGAGCTGGTGGTGAGGCATCAGCTCTACCTACAACCTTGGACAACTTAGCTTGGACTTGTACAGCTGAGCAGGAAGTACCAGGGACCTTCTGAATAGATACTGAACCAAAGGAAATAAAAGAGGAGATCCTCCACGACTGTTCCAGTTCTGCAGGTCAAGAGCAGAGAGATCAGATTTTGAAGAACTTACTGCAAAAAAAATGTCTTCTACTCATTTGTATACAAGCATTTTATAAAACCTATATAAATTAGAAACAAATGCTGTTTGCATTCTCTGACAAGTCGAAAATTCTGGTGCCCAAAGGATTGCACAAGCCCCTAGATCTCCTGCAACAGAGTAGAGGCAAATTGTGTCAGGCCATTCCTCAAGAGTGGCCATTCCTCAGACTGGCCATTCCTCAAGACTCACCAGTTAGGCAGAATGATGAAGCAGAAGTTCTCCTGTTACTATTAATCACACTGGTCAAATCTGAACATTTGCTAACAGCTACTGTTTCTCCTATTATTCCAATACCTTACCACAGGAAACTAAAATATCTCAGACCTTTTTTAAAGCATTAAGTGTTCTCTCTTCAGAGTCAGAAATAATTTGATGGAAAAGAAGAAATTCTATCAAATGTATGAGAAATTCTAGATAATATATGCTGTCTTGAGTAATTTTCCTAAAAAAAAAAACTCTGAAAGGTCTTTCATATTAGGAGGTCAACTGTGATTTCCAAAACTAATGCACCTTTGCCTAAACTTTCAAACTGACACTAGCAGTAAATTAGGTTATTTTTAAGTTCATTCTAAGAAACAAATTTTATTAAACCTATTTTTAGGTGTGCCTAATTTCACTAAGTTGAGGCTAATGTAAAATTTAGAGAAAGAGCAGGGAAAAAACCCTAAGAAAATTAGCAGGAAGGGGGAAGAACATATTGCTATTAATGTATTACTTCTAGTAAAATAACACTGAAGTTCAGCATAATCCAAGCCACAGTGCAATGTGTGTAATGCAACCAAGAGTCTAAGTTCCACACACTAGAAGAAAAGCAATAATTTTATGTCTTTTTTTTATCTAGTTCAGATTTGGAATTTAGTTGTGGCACTGACTCAACCTATATGTACTTCAAAAGGAAACTCTTCTGCATGGAAACATAGTCTAAGGCAACAATAAAATGCAAATTTCAGCGCTAGTTTTGCTTTTAAAAGCATCAAAAAATATAAGAATATGATTGTTATGTCCATTGAGCACAAGGGAATTAGAGCAATTTAAAGTAGCTTATTGTAAGAGGACACAACTGAGCTGAGAAGTCTCATATTTGAATTTCCTGTGCAGAAAGAGGAATCAAAATGAACTATTAAGCTGTAGTCTAAACGTTTGAAGATTTTTTCAGCTGGGGACAGTGTACAGCCTTAAATGGTAAAAATCCTTGGAAAAATAATCTTTTACGAATAAGATGAAGTTCCAACAGACCATAAATTGACTTGGAAATGTTCACATTAGAAAAATCACATTGATAGCAATAAGCACACCATTCAACAATATGAAACCAGGTAAATATTTCTGCACTAAGCATAGATATGAACTCCATTGTAAAAACATTCAAACCTACTTGGCCTTCTAGGCACACTGAAGTATTTTAATGACAAATGTATCATGATTCTTCTTCCTGCTGTCTTCTGCTTTTCTCTTCTGTTAAACCTTACATTCCAGCCTAATAGCAATATATTTTCGCCTTCAATCAACCATACTATTCAGTGGCATTTCCTAGAAAAATTTTTCTTGTGTGTCAGATAAACACAGAAGAAAATCCTTCAGGGACAGCTTGATATACCACAGTTGAAATAATACTGAACCAAGAAATTAAGACTTTCCTTAGTGAACCTATCAGCACAGAAAATGTGGTATAAATACATATTTTAGCAAAATTTAACTATATCAAGCATGTGACTTGGACTTCATTCCACAATTTTAAAACTATGTGGGTTCAGATGTATTAGAAAAGTCATGCAGTGGGAAAGACCAACCATGAAAAAAACAAAAGTGAAAAAATCTATGTGCAAGAAGCAGCATGATGGTATTGCATTATTGGGCCATCATGAATCTTTTAACTAGGAAACAAAAGCAGCTCATATGTGGCATTTTAGGATAGTAAAGACTACTTCATAATTTTCTGGTTAAAAGTAATTTGATGCTGCCTGGCTAGACAAAAACAGTGACAATAAAAAGGTTACCTTGCAGGTGCCACACAGGATCTCACTGAGGGTAAACACCATATTTTCTGGAGAAACTGCTAAACCTCCAAACACCCCATTAAATTAAACTACATATAACAAAGAAGTGTGTGAATTGGCAGTGCAACTCGACCATTAGTGTTCTCATACAATTCTGTGCTTCCCACATTTTCAGGAATTAGACTGCAAGTTTCCCCATTTTTACATATACTCAAAGAATTTAACATTATTAGACTGTCATAGATGACTTATGATTTTTGGCAGGCCATCTGCTGTAATAGCTTTGAATTTCCCTTAAGTGCACATTGTGGATGACTTATTTTAGCAAGAATTAACACTACCTGGAGGCTCAAACAAAATCTAAACTCTTAACTCCTTTGCGTCACTAACATGCCAAGTGAAGGTCAGTGTTATATGTGTGTTATGCACTTAGGGTAGATTAAGCTGCATGACATGCTACATATATTGGACATTCTTTTGATCTTGATTTGAAACTATTAACCCTTCTAGAGCAGAATAAGACCATCTCCATATACTTGGACTACGTACTTTGTATCTCTGGTCAGCAGAGTGAGAACTCAAGTAAAATTTCAAAGAACCACTTTTCCAGTTACATTAGGGTTAAAAATTAAACAAGATTGCTCATGCTTGCCATTCCACAAATTCCAAATATATTTGAAAAGTCATACTAGTCCTATTCTGCGTTCCAAATTCCTGCAATATTCATTAGTCTTAGTATAAGAACCACCATGAGTGAAAGAGCAATTTGCTCATAACGTTTCCTGTGTTGGTTGCACACTAGATCTACTTTTTTACTGTAGCATATTCGAGAATTTAATCAATCTTCCCAGAAAGAATGTCAGCAACAAGAGCTATTTCAGTGGCTCATTAGCTAGTTATTAGAAACAGACTTCATCACTGATATCTTAGGACAGTGAAAACAAAAACCAGATTGTATGGATTTGTTTTTAAAGAATTTGATGTCATCATTTTTGCCATTATAAATTGATACTGAAAACAAATATTGGCAAAGAAAGCAAACATCCTATACTTTCTGGATTTCTCCTTGACCACACATAGGGAAAAATACTTCTCCAACACTACAAAACACTCCTCTTCTTATACAGACATGACATAACATTATTTTAAAAATGAACGAACAAAACCTTTGATTTTCTATTCTGTCAAAGGGAGAAATTTCAGTAACAGTTTCCCAACCGTGTTTTCCCCTCAAAAAAATACCGACATAATGATCCTGCAGTTTTCAACCACTTTACACTGCAGATAACGTGGCAGAACTGTCAGCCATACCCTTCAGCATTTTCTGCTCATTACCTTGGGTGTTCTCCACATTGTAAATGAATGGGCACATAACTTTGTTCATCCCCAACACTGGCAACACTTGAAAATTTCATTCAGAAACCTGAGGATCTAAAAGTTCTATGGGTGTTCAACATCATGAAGGTGAAGATTCCTGAATTATTTCACTGGATTTTTATACCCCACCTAGTAAATACAGTTTTCTCTTTATCAGCTGAGCCAGTATTCAAATAATTGTTTTTAAATATCATTTATATTAATTAGTCTGTAGGGAGAGACTTTGGAATATGCCATCAAGTTCCAATTAGTTTTTTTCTGTAGTTTTTTATAGCCTGATAATATCAGAGCTTAACTCACTTTGGTCAATGCTTCCATCCAAACAACCAAAGGAAACCATTTCAATACTGAGGAGATGCTATTCCCCAGTTGTGCTTATTCTACAGTCACATCATCCCAGGTTAAGATGTACTGCATGGCAAAGGTCAAGTTTTTATTTTCAGTATCAACATATACTGTGCCTATGTAGGGCCCACCAAAATGAACACAGGAAGAAAAAGAGAACTACCTTCCGGATGGTTTAGCCTCATTCCTTCAAGGGGATTTGCTCATTTGTTGCTTGTGGGGGGAAAGCTTTTTCTTTTTGCAATTGCCAATTTTAAACCCTAGGAGGCTAGGGCTTCAAAACCCGACTACTGAAAGGACTGACATATCCCAAAGAATGTAGGAGGAATTTGATTAGGCTTTTTTATTAGGAACTATTTGTAGTACCCCTAGATGCTTACATAGTAACAGTAGCTAAAAACTCTTACCATCTTTGGCTGTCCAGGAGACTGCACCCCTTCTCCAGGAATGTGGATTCAAGCATAGCTATCCATGTATTCATCACCCCTAGGTTGAATATCACTGAGCACTACACCCCAGGGATGAGGCGTTCCAACTGAATCAACAGGCACCCTGCCCTGGGAAGCGGCACGTGGGGATTGCTCACCCGCGCCAGGCGGCCCGCTGGTCTGCTCGCAGATTCTTTCCAAGATCGGGTGCCTGATTTCATGCTAATGCGTGGGAGGGGATCCGTTTCTCCATTAATTTCTGCGATGATGGCAGTTGAGAGATCATTGCTATGGGCCAAATCAGGGAAAGGAGGCTCATTTCCACCGCAGCTGACTTCAGCAGTGAAATACTTGTGGTGGTGTCTCAACCGCAAGACAATTATCAGTTCAGCAAAATTTCCTATGCGATAGCATTGTGATTATAGGAATGGGTACAGTGCCCACAAAGAGAAAAAGTAAAGCACCATCTCAGAGTACCATATTGAATTTCCCTAGGCACTCATATCACATTACCATGCATTTTGAGCAGAACATTTGAGCAACATTTTTGTCTTAAGAAGTTGCATGGAAAGCTTTTAAAAAACAAAACAAAAAAAAAGCTGCTTTATTTAGAAGTAAGAATAGGGCAGGAGCAAAAAATTTACAACCGATTTCTTTTATCCAATTCTGTTGATTTTCAGCTGGAACAGAGGTAACATAAATAAGTAGATCAATCAAGGCAGAGACCATTCTGTAGTTCCAGTTTCCCATGTCTTCCTAGTTCCAGCAACTCCTAGTTTTCTGCTCTAATAAACAAGCTACTCACTTCAGTAAACAGTACTTTTTGTTAGTCAAGCCTTGTATTACAAAATAGTTTCTGCCCTTGATGCTAGATTTTTAATACTGGCTATTCACATGCAGCTCTGCACATCAAAAATGCTATTGTACCACTGCAGAAAATTAACTACCTACGGCACAGTCTTTAGAAAGCAATCATTGTAGATACTGTGCAAGACAGCAAAAGCTCCAGTGCATCCGGATCAGACAGAGGAAGAGAACATGACAGAGTCCCTTTTTAAAAGCGGGGGTTCACTGATTTAAAAATAACACAAGTAATGTGCTTTATACAGGCCCTAGACAGCTCAAACGACTGTGTGGAGCTACACACAAACAAGTGATACTTAAGCCTTTTCAGGCAACACACAAAAAGAAAGCAAACATTAATTACAAAGTGGATTCTTAGTACCTCCATACATTACATACATACATCATGCAAGTTAGCTTAACTCAGTGAACTCTCACACATAGATTAGTGCCTACGTGCCTGAAATGTTTTCAAATTAATTTTAATTACACTGCAAATTGTGCACAGACTAGACGGCAGCTCAGCATGTATTCATGTAGCATGTAGCTCAACTCATATTTCCTTATGACTATCAAAAAGTCATAAGGAAACAAAAGAGAAATACATGAAGCACTTACCTACTTGATAGCCATTAAAGAAAAATCTATCTGTGGACCAGAGAGAATAAAGACATCTGTTTTCATAGCTGGATATTTTAACATCAATTTCAGGTTGCCCTGCTATGTAAAAACAGTAGCATATTAACATGTTGCTGGTTTTTGGTTCTGGTGACTTTTTAGTGTCTTTGTGGATGCCCTAGGTTTCCTACATGAAATTAAGATCAGTCTCTCAACTCTAAGCCTTAAATGGCAGCAGTATATATAAAATAAATAAACCCATTTCTCTTTGTTACTTGCAGAGACACTAATTTCCCTCTTTCAGAACAGGCATTTGTTAATGCAAATGCATCGAGGCATCACATTTTTTCCTTATGTTTCAGATGACAATATTGCCAAAAGTAAAAATTTCTATTTGTTCAAATTTATTTTGTACTTATACTACATGTGGCATACTGAATGTGCTAGCTCTCAAAAATCACAGTGCAGTCTTGAGCTGCACCCTCTGCTAAAGGAAATCTCACTTACAAAATCTAAGAAAGCCACAGCAGTATAAACACATAATAATCTTCGAGACAATCTAAAGCAATTGAGATATCCAGATAAATGTCCTGGGAACTTTCTGAAGGGATGCACGCAGCTGTAAATGGAGTGAGGACAAGAAACAATGGACAAATTGAAGCCCAAGAGGTTCAGACGGGATTGAAGAAAATGCTTTTCGCCCACGGGAACAGTCCAGCACTGCCCAGACAGGCTCCACAGCCCTTATCTTTGATGGTTTCTTCCACTTGGTTTCAAGACCAGAACTAAGCTGAACAAAGCCTTGAGCAACCTAGTCAGACCTTAAGCTGACCCTCCTTTGACCACAAGGTTAGACTACAGACCTTCCAAGATTCCCTTCCCACCTCAATTGTCCAGTGAAAGCAACACAAATCCTACAGCAGCATTCTGTGATATTTCATTTATACGCGTCTTAAGTGACAACATTTCCCAAGAAACTCAGTGCGCAAGTCAACAGTGTTCTTAAAAAATCTACCATCACTGGGGAGGGCCCTTAAAAAAACTTGAACAGTTTATTAATTTGAATAGACTTCCACAGACTGCTTGATCCAATGCAGGCATGTTGATTCACTGCCACTTTTGCCCAGGTGCTCAGACCAAAGCACGCACACCAGCTTAGTCACAGTGTGAGTAATCACTACCCAATTCATTGTTTCTTTACCAGTGAAAACATCTCTAGAGGTGTATCACAATAACCAGGGTGTTTTTTTCTTTGTTTTTACAGTCAGGGGAAAAGAGAACCCTCTCACACATTAACTGGAAAGGAATCATCAAGCATCTGCCCGTGCTTCTGGGAGAGCTCTGGGACAGCTCTGAAGGACTGCCAGATCTACTTACTCAGTATCCTCATTTGCACGGCAGGCAGGTTGCCAGACTCAGTTAAACAATACCTGAGGTCTAGTTTATATTCCCACCTAGGTCAGATAGCTGGGATTTAAAACACTTGCAAGTTTGGGTGTGAGGGCAGTGTGTGCTGACAAGAGAATTAGGCCATGGCTCTACAGGATTTCTCTTCTGATGCAAGATTAGCTCAAGCAGCTCTGCTCTCCCCCTCACCCAATTTTTGCCAACATCTGCACAGATGGAGAAGTGGGGGGGGCAGAACTGGAGACCACACTGCCTCTGGGATGCAGGTGATGGACCTGGGATTCAGAGCGGCGGCCCAGGCACAGTCCAGCAGTAGAGTGCCCTGGTTCTGCGGTTCAGGCAGGCAAGCTGCAGAAAGCTTCTGCCTTTGGGCTGGCAGGGACAGGCTGGTCCCAATTTATTTTAAAAATCAGGCCCCTCTCAGATGCTCACTTGCTTTTCAACACTTACTCCACTCCTCTGCCCCCGTGTCTCGCACACCAGTTGCCACAGTTTGTTTCCTCCCCACTCCCACTTCTCTCTTCACATTGTCACAAGAGAGGGGAGATAGAAGCACCTTCCTTCCCAGTTCATCAGCTGTCAAAAAAATCCCTTTTAAAAAAAAAAAAAAAACAACCAAAAAACAGAAAGAGTGACTCACCCAAGCACAAAGCCAACAAAAAGTTCTAAATCTTGCTGCCTGCACATCTCCTAAGTTAGGCACCATGGGTGGCCCAGCTCTTTCTAGGATGTATTGCGAGGGAGCACCTCTGGCCATTGTGATGGCAATACCCAGCACCTCCACCCAGCAGCTCTTAAGTTTTCCTTCTCCACTCCAGCCACATGCTCACAGAGCAAACCATCCTTCGCTGCGGTATCAGGGGTCTTTGTGTCCCAGAACTGACACCAGTTTATAACACACTGACCTCAGGCAGCAAAACACACCATCCTGCCAGGAACCTGGCCAGGCCCACTCTTTTATCAGTCCCTCTGTTACTTTTTCTAAGTTTAAACTGACCCAAAACTGAAACTGAGGGGGTTGAGGGAAACCAAAACACAAGCACACAAAAAAATGTGAAACTTTTAGCCCACCTCTGAAAAATTCATTTTCAATGAACAACACAGTTATGTTAAACCACATTAATAAAGGTGAGAAATGGTTATATAAATACTTTTATTATCTTGCGTATAAGTAAGTAAAAGTAGCTGTAGAAGTAACAATTCTTGAAAATTTAAAATATGTAAATTTTTTAAGCTGATTGATACAAGTTAAGGCAGCATGGAGTAATATTTTATTCCAAGTTTTCAATATTTCAAAACAAAACCAGAAGTATGTTGAAAGAAAAATCTCAATTCTTCAACTTCTAAGAAAAAATTTACATCTAGAGTCTCCCAGGTGGTATATAGTTTTCCAGTGCACCATAAGCAAGGAATAAAAAAAGGAACCAAGTATAATTTACTGGACTTGAAAATTTAAAAAAAAATTAAAAATAAAATATATTTGTTGTTTGTAGATACATGTTTCAAAACATCCAGTTAAAATCACAAAACTATAGTCAAGTTACAATGTTTACTCAATTATTTAAATGCTGTATTAATACTAGTTAATTTTAAGTTAATATTGAAAATTAGCAGGTTAATTAAAATACCTGAATGCAACATATGCTTATTTTTATAAAATTGGAGCACAAGAGGGAAAATCAGAACCAAGACTGTTTCTCTTACTCTGCTTAAAAGGCAGAGTGAAAAATATGCTGCCACTGACATAGGAGAAGGTAAAACAGAGAGACGAAGTTTGACAAACTATTAGACCCACCAGCCATAGATAATATCCCTAAGAAATACTAAAAAAAGAGAAAAAAATAAAAAAAAGAACAGCCCTATGCCTTCTTTGAATAAAAAGAATTCCTATTCTCCTGTTAGATTTATTTCTTTGATATTTAATATTCTTTTCACTAAAGAACTTAAAGAAGAAAGCTATGTAAGAGTCAAACATGCTCAGAACACATAAATCACAGAAATCTACCAAAAAATATAAACAAATATTATACCATCAAAGTCTCTGATCACAGATTTGGAAAATATAAAGTACCTGCTTTTTCCAAGATTCAGCAATACACTGCTGCTGTGTAGCAGAGAAGTTAGGAGTCCCCAAAACAGTGCACAGGGAACATTGTTCCCCTGGAGCTGATTCTTGCCAATTAGTATTTACATATTTCATTTTATTTGCATATTTACCAGATATATTTACTTTCTTCCAATGTCACAAGTCTCCCTAAAGCAAGAAAAATAGCAATAGCAGAGGGTAAAACTATCTGTAAAATGGCTTTATATTTAATTGAATTCTTCTTCTGATTCATGATCAGTAATAATTATTCCTAGCAAAGAGGGGATAGACTTTCCAAAGCACATACCATGGAGAGACTTGCAAATTAATTCAAGTATTGTGTAAAATTGTTTCTTCATTAAGTGGTACTGCTCCACAAATACATAGTTTATTATAACATCTGGATCCTTTCATCATCCCATTACTCCCTTTGCTATTCTTGAAATATCCTTGTAACAGGAAAACACTTTCAAAACATGCTCTGGCATGTTAAAGCCCAGAGCTTGCCACTGCAATTCTGATATTTTAAATTTACACCACCTCTTGTTTCCACCATCAAATGTACCAGCATGTCTTAGCATAATTTAAAATTTCCCCAATGCTCCTGCTTAGCATTCCCCCTGCAACACAAATTACTGATGCCCCCCCACCCCCCCCCCCCAAAAAAAAAGAAAGAAAAAGATACTTCAAAACATTTGGCTTATTTTAAACATGCTCTCCTCAAAATCATCTCTCCCCTGGTCAACCATCAGTGGTTCTTACATTGCATAGTAGCTATGACCCCTACGTTTGAGGTGGCATGATCAAAGGAGCACTGGCCAGACTTGGAAAAACATTTCCACTGAGAATGGACATACTGCCTGTCAAAAGGTTATTCCCACTGCGTACAGGGAGCAGCTCATATTACTGCAGTGTAACATGAAAGTGCAAAATCTAGCCATAGTAATCCACATACATGTTTTTCTTTCTAAAAAGGGCATATGGGAGACACTGGCTAGAACAGAACATCCGTATTATCATTTGAAGGGAGGGGATGGACTGGCGAGGGAAAGCTTCCCTAATCAATACAGCTGTAGGAATCAGCCTCTTAAAAAAATACTTTAAAAATTCTGCCTCTCACCATTGCAATTACCTCTTTTCAGTTGCTTTCCTTCTCTTTAGTTAAAAATTTATATATGCAAATATACATCTACATATAGATAATCACACACATACATATGATCAGACTTTACACGCTGCGGAAGACAAAATAACTTTGGAGGCGTAAATCTTAATGTCAATGACAGGAAGGCTTTGGTGAACCATTACCATAAATCTGACAAACGCTAATTTGATGGGTGGCTGTATCTGTCTGCTGCAAGACCAGTCTAGACAGTCTATTGAGAAATCCTAAAACACAACTGTTTGTTCCCTGTAACACCATCTGGATATGGCAATAAGAGCCGACCCAGTGCCATTCACACATGGATCAAAGCACATGCTAATGCCATCATGAAGTCATACACATAAAAAATTCAATCTGAGAACTCTATGCAATTTTCCTAAGTCCTCAGTGAAGAAACCTCAGACTTAGCACAACTCAAGCTAAGTGCATGAAGAGGGGGAGAGGGTGGAAAAAAAGAAGAGAATATTTAATGAGCTTGGCCTTCCCGAGGAATGTTAGGCCACCCATTGTATTGGAAAAGGCTCATGTCACACTTCAGTCATGGCACCCATCAGGGTGCCCCTTTACAAAAATTGATCCGGAGGTTTTTGTAATTACCTGTTTCAAACAGAAAGAGTGCCCAGAAAAAGGAGAAGGTTTCTGAGGTGTAAATTTTGCATTTTCTTATTTAAGACAGAGCTGGCAGAATTTGCAATATCGCAGACAATATTGAAAACCCCTCTCTCATTAAACTGCAGCATGGCACTAGATCAAAGCACCAAGGGCCCCCTATTGAACTTCTCTAAATATTACAAACCTAAGAGCAAGCCTGGCTATGCAAAAACTAAAAGTAAAGCAAATTTTTTCCTGCTTCCAGAAAAAAAAAATCACAGCTTTCCATGACACAGCTTAAATAGGTAAACATACTACACAGCATACCACAAACTTTAAATTGTCAAAGCTTCATCTACTACAAAAAGAAAACAAAACCAAAAAACCAAAGATTACTGGGAGCTTTTTTCCTGCAAAGCTCACATCTGACAGTTTCTGGGGTGCTTTTCTAAAACTGCCCTTCAAAAGAGTCTTGTAATTTTTTAAAATATAATGCATTATGTAACCAAATCAATAATCTGCACAAAGCATTTGGCTTTGTCATCAAATCCACCATTTCTTTCTGTTAAGTATCCACTAATACTAGGCTTCCAGCAATTACATTGTTCCCAGCTTTTGGACCACTGAAACTGTATTTATTAACTAACTCTGTTTTCTTTTTATGATGTATAAGTTTACAAAGAACAGTCCTCAGTCTTTCTGGAAAAATTATCTATAAAGCTGGTTTGCTGATCCTGAAGATGTATCAAGTCTGGAAGCAAAGGCAAGTTTTAACAACCATTTTGATACAAGTCCCATCTTTAAAAGCTGACATCCTATCATTTAAGTCTTTTTCTCTAATCTTTTGAAACCAATCTGAATACTGTTGGACTTCAATGATTCATGTGTGTCCCTTTCAACTCAGGATATTCTGTGACGCTATACTGTTATGGTGGTGGTTTCATACTGAAAACATTGTAAAATTACAATCCTAGCTCCTTAAATACCTTTCTTTGTAAATTAAAAAAAAAGGACAAGTAGCAAAAGTTACTTCTGCCACCATGAGCAGCTTAATGGGAGCTAAATAACTATTAAAAGTGCATCTTAAACATTTATAAGCTGATGCTAGTAATTTCCTCATTGCCAAAAATCAGAACTAGTATGTTAACATAAATGACCTGTCATAAAATAGTACATCCCTAAAAGTTTCATAAAATTGCTGCAGAAAAATAAATTCCATACTAACTATAAAGGACCTGCAAAAGTCCTGTATATCTGCGCACAAACACACAAAAATCACTCAAACTAAGCTTCAAACACAATTTAACTCTCCATCTAACTTGAAAAAATATGTATTTGTAAGAGTAAGTATGAAGTCACAACAGCCATATTGTGGTTCATCATTGAAATAAAACTGCAAAAAAGTACACTACAATGGTCAAGATGTTTTAATTCAGTACTACTGTGAACATTATAAATGTTTTAACATTTAAATATCTGGGTTCTATATATACTGCTTTCAATAACAACTTCAGAAGAGAAACACATTCAGACTGTTACTGAGATAAAATAGTCTGAGGAACTTTCTGCTACCATGCCATGAGAAAATCAATTATAGTAACCTTTTTTTCATGACTTAGATTAAAAGATTAGCATGTCAATAAAACAAACAAGCAAAAAATTCTCAAAAAATAAAATGGGGAAAAAAAAAGAAAAAAAAAAGGATGGGGGACTGAAAAAATTTATTGTTGCAATCAGACGACTTTAAAACAAAAAAAAAAAAAGAAAAAAAAAAGAGTGATCAAGTAGTCTTTCCGTTCAAAGTGTGTTCATGGATAAACAGAAAAAATCTCCACTAAGATTTCCGGTACTAGAAAAGCCAAGAGATTGGCCCTGACTTATGACTCAAAAGACTGATACACTATGAGTCATCAAGTTTTCAGACTGTAGAGATATTTCAATATGGGGAAGTGGGAGATTTACAGGAATGAACTGTGCATCACAAACCAACACTTGTTTCTGTAGAAATCAAGCATTTCCCCTTGGGGAAGGAGAGTGAAAATGTGTACATATCACAGCAATTCTTCATTACCTTTGCAATGGGATTAAATGGCATCATACTAGCATTAGGTTCTTTAATGTCTGAATCATGTACAAAACAGATAACTGAAGAATATACATGCACTCAGCATTTGTTTAGAAATACACAGAATCTCCTGTCTCCTCCAAATTTCAACACGGAATATTGTCTTAAGAGAACTAACCTAAGTTTAGGCAGAACAATATATGCCCCAACTGTCAATGTTTCAGCAGCAGACACATAGTGAAGGGCATGTTCCACAGGACTTAAAACTTCCAGTGACTCCTGTTCATGCTCTGCAACAGGACAGCACTGCCATCTACTGCTCACTGCCGCAGCACAACCCTTCCACACACCTCTAAAAAGTCTCCACCAGCTTAGAAACAACACCTCTCACAAGCAGAATCAGAGACAGAACCTTGAGAAGCCAATCCAGGGAAGACACCTGCCCCAGTAACTCCTCCAGCAATTCTGTAATTCAACATAATACGAAACAAAAGGCTGTGCTTCTTTACTCAAAGGTCTTGCAGAGCACAGAATTAACCGGAGCATGCAGGGAAGAGAGCTGCAGCTGCTCCCCAGAGGGAGTCACCAGGTAGCTGTGCAGTGCCCTCTTCTGCTTTTCCACCAACGCAGCTGTACACTTCCTGAACTTGGAGTCCTTTTTCCGTTTTCCAGTCCTTTTCAGAGTACAAACATGAATCTGCTTGTATCCTGAGAAGCTATCCATTTCCACACATGCACAAACATCCCAAGGCTACAGAAATTACATACTCAGTGTTGCAAGCACAACACTGTGCTTGCCCAGTAATAATTTTTCCAATTTTAGCACAACAAATTTATTTCTACCAAATGCTATAGACTCAAGTCTTTTTAAAATAAAGCTTGTGGATAATCCAAGGACTAACAAATAAAATGGTATTTCATTCAGCTACTTAAAAGAGTTGCTAGGAAATTACTGACATCTTCAAACCATTTCAATCACAATCTCAATATGACAAAGAATTCAACAGAACACAAGCACAAGGACATATTTGTGCCACTGCCATTATAACTGAAAGAAATTAAGTGCAACCAGTAAGCTTGACAGGTTTTGAAGAATCCATCCTCAAAAGTACTATTCCCACTAACAAGAAATTTTGATCCACTAGAAACTGATGCACAAAATTTGAAGAAAGGATATTACAGATTTTGTTAATGGAGCACCTCTCACATGCTAATAATCATGATGAAACTACTGAAGTAGCACATTTACATCTTACATCTCTAAGTACATTGAAGACAAACTGAACCACCTCCTTATGAAAACAAAAAAGTTATTACTGTTTTGCAGGATACAAAATAACCATGTAATCACTTCAATCACAAGGCAAGTGTCATATAATTACAGTACATAGTTACTAAAGTCTCTGAGATTCCAGAACAATAAAAGGTTACCTGTGAAAATTCGAAACTTGATGGTGACAAGTGGTAGAGGTGGAAAACAAATGAGGTGGGAATAAAATGCTGAGAACAATTGTGAAATCTGTAATCAGAATATTGTGAAGTTACACAGACAGTTTTCATTAGCTGTTGTTTTGTGGTGTTTGGGGATTTTATTTCTGTATTACAGTGTCTTTCAAAATGTGAATAACCTTTCAGAAACTTCAAAAATCTTCAAAATCTTAAAACACTCTCCCAAAAACCTCTCAAACACTGCACCCCTCTTTCTTCTTAAAACAATTCTTCAGAGAATGTGCAAATTTACTTGCTCTGCAGAACCCACAAAAGCAAGTCACAGCATTTTTGTCACAGTAGACAAAAAGAAATACAGATTAATTTCTTCACAAGTGACATTATACTGGGGATTTGCTACAGGCCACTCAAACAGGAAGACCAAGCTGATGAGGTTGACTAGACACAGACAGGAGCAGCCTCACATTCACTTGTCCTGGTCTTCATGGGGAACTTCAACTTCCCAAATATCTGTTGGAGGAACAACCCAGCAGACCATATGCAGTCTAGGAGGTTCCTGGAATGTGCTGGTGGTAACTTCCTTCTCCAAGTGACGGGTAGCCTGGGAGGAATACCAAGCAACCAAGAATCACGTTAGGAAAGCTGAAAACCTCATATAACTAAGTCTGGTCAGGGACATCAAGGGCA
Source organism: Fringilla coelebs (assembly GCF_963513975.1). Taxonomy (NCBI): domain Eukaryota; kingdom Metazoa; phylum Chordata; class Aves; order Passeriformes; family Fringillidae; genus Fringilla; species Fringilla coelebs. The sequence continues at coordinate 17,107,146 of NC_140031.1, forward strand.
TTGTTATGCGACTGATGAAAGGAAGATCAGGGAAAATATTGTACCTGTTCAGAGAGAAATGGACAAGTACAAGGAGAAGGCTGAATTACTCAATGATTTTATTGCTTTCAGTCTTCACGGAAAAATGTTCCAGCCATACTGCCCAAGTAGCAGAAGGAAAAAGCAGGGACTGGGAGAATGTAGAATTACTCACCCACTATAGAAGAAGATGAGGTTCAACATCTGAGGCACCTGAAAGTACACAAGCCTATGGAACCAGGTATTGTACATCCATAGGTCCTGAGGGAGGTGGTCAAGGAAATGGCTAAGCTGGTGTGAATCATATTTGAGAGGTCATGGCAGTTCAGCGAAATTCCCACTAAACTAGAAAAGGGGAAATACAGTCCCCATTTCTAAAAGAGAAATAAGGAAGACATGGGAAACTACAGGGCTGAGAGTGCCACTTCAGTTCCCAGCAAGACCATGGAGCAGATTCTCTTAAAAGCTATGTTAATGCACGAGGGAAATAAGGAGGTGAATGGTAATATCCAGCACAGTTTCCTAAAGCATAAATCCTGCCTGACAAACCTGGTGGCCTTCTCTGACAGGATTAGGGATGGGGGGTGGATGAGGGAAGAGCAACTTACATCATCCACCTGAGTTTGTACAAAGCATTTGACACTGTCCTACATGACAACATTGTCCCAAAACTGGGGACAATGGATTTGATGGTGGCAGAACATTCAGTGAGTAAGGAATTGGGTGGATGGCCACATGCAAAGCAAAGCAGTCAATGACTCAGTGTCCAAGTGGAGTGGAACAAGTGCCATTCCTTACAGGTGGTATTGGGACCAGCTTGGCTAAAAATCTTTATTGGCAACATGGATGGTGGGATCAAGTGTACTTCAGCAAGTTTCTCAACAACACCAAACAGTGCGGTGCAGGAAACACACAGGAGGGAAGGGATGCCTTCCAGAAGGGTCTCGACAGGCTCGAGAAAAGGACCACAACCACATGAAACTCAACAAAGCCAAGTACTAAGTGCTGCACCTGAGTTGGGGCAACCGTATGCACAAATAGGAGCTGAGCATAGAACAGACTGAGAGCAGCTTGGGACATCTGATAGCCAAAAAAGCTCAGTATGACCCAGCAACATACACTCACAGCTCAAAAACCCAATAAAGTCCTGGACTGTATACAGTGAAGTGACCAGTAGGGCAAGGGAGAGGATTCTGCTCCTCAGCTGTGCCCTCATGACACCCCACCTGGAGCACTGCATGCTGCTCTGGGGCACCCAACATACGAAGGACACAGATCTCCTAGAGCAGACCCACGAAGGGTCCCAAAAATGCTCAGAGGGCTTATGGAAAGCTGTAGAGGGATAGATTCATGCTACATATATTAGTAGGAAACTCTTCAGTGAGGCTGGTGAGGCACTGGAACAGGTTGCCCAGAGAACTTGGGATAACCCATCCCCAGAAATGGCCAAAAGAAGGCTAGGTGGGGCTTTGAGCAACCTCTTTAGTGGAAGGTGTACAGGCCCATGAAAAGGGGATTGAAGTAAGTGATCTTATTAATCCCATCCAAGTCAAACCACCTGATGGTTATATAAACTGGAAAGTTAAGAGACTCAATTTTCATCCAGTCCCCATCAGGAAGTGCTGACCACATTAATCATTCTATCTTTCCGACAGATCTGCAAAGAGATTTTAAGATACAAGCTGGTAGAGTGTAAAATTCAACCTGAAGAATTTATTTGGAACACAACGAAATAACTTTTAGATTTTATGTATGCAAATTACTACTTTTTTCTTACAAGTTACTTTTTTACTTGAAGTCACTGATGAACAAGGGTATGCTGGTTTTTGCTGGGGTAGAGTTAACTTTCTTGTTAGTGGCTGGCATGGGGCTGTGCTTTGGATTTGTGCTGAACACAGGGCTGACAATACAGAGATGCTTTTGCTGTTGCTGAGCAGGGCTCACACAGAGCCAAGGCTTTTTCTGCTCCTCATACTGCCATGGTGGTGAGGGGACTGGGAGGTTGGGAAGAGACTCAGCCAGGACAGGTGACCCCAGCTGAGCAAAGGGATATTCCAGACCATGGCTGGGGTTAAACCACAACAAAGAAATAAAGGTAAACACTACCTGTAAAGAGACACTTCATACCTTGGCAACAGAAAAGTCATCATGCTCATATATAAAGGGGGAAGAAGAAGGAATGGGGGAACATTTGGAACAATGGTGTTTCGTCTTCCCAAGACACTGTTGCATGATGGGGTCCTGCTCTCCTAGAGATGGATTGTCCAGGCCGGCTGTTGTTTGTCTCTGCCCAGACAAGGGTGAGATGGGCTCGCTCCCCGGGCTCCAAAGGACGAGGCTGGACTCTCAGGCTCGGTCTTCAAGGTTGTTTATTATTTCTTATCTACAAAGTTTTCCTTTCTGCCCAGCCAGGGTCTGACCAGCAAGGCAGCCAAAGGCACTCTGACTGCCCACAGGGCGGTCACATCCTTTTATAACAAAGACTACGTAAACTATATTTATCATTTGTCTCCAATACTTATAATTTTTATTACTAAGTGTACCTTTACTAAGAACCTATCAAAAATACCTACGTCACACGGAAAATGGAAGACATGAAGAAGGAGGAAGAGCCATGTGGCAGGCCCTAACTCCCTTTATCTTGTTTTTCCAACCCCTCCTGTACCAAAATCTTAAAATCTGTACTTTGACCTGTAATTGTGCTATTTCTATATCCTTTAAACACCAGTGATTCCTATATCCCCATATAGAGGTGGTACATCTCTTGAAGGGCCAAAGTTGAGTCACTAGGTACTTTTGGCAACTTTCCAAGGCTCCCGAGCCCCCCAAGGGTTCTCTCGGTAGCTCTGGACATCAGGAGAGGTGCGCTGAGTTCCCACAATGGATGAAAACTTGCCTGCCCATGGGAAGCAGTGAATTAATTCCTTGTTTGCTCTGCCAGGGTGTGTGTCTTTTACTTTCCCTATTAAACTGTCTTTGCCTCAATGCCCAAGTTCTCCAGCTTTTACCCTTCTGATCCTCTTCCGGATCCTGCTGATGGAGCAGTAAGCAACCACCTGCCTGGGCTTGGCTGCTGGCTGGGGTCAAACCACAACAAAGGGATAAAGGTAAAGCCTACCTGAAGAGACACTTGAATTCTTGATAATGGAAAACGAAAGAATTCTAACTGAAATCTAGATGCTTCTTTTGGTAGTTCCCCCTTTTTATATCTGAAAAAAAGATGATCAGCTTTACATCTGCCATAAGTCATGTATAAATCTGAAGCCTTAAAATTACTTAAGTTCTTTACTGTTCTTCATACCCAGTAAAAGGAAACAGTTTCCTCCACAAGCAAAGCTCTTCTCTTTCCATAGTGATCATCTAAGGTCACAGGTATATTCCTATGTTTAGATTTAGAAGCAAAACCAGCCTATAGCACAGAAACAGTCACCAACAGGATGCTCATAGTGAAAATTACTTCGGTTATTTTATTTTTCTTACACAAAAGATACTAATTCATCTTTGGCAGCCTGATTAAAATAATCTCAGCTCATTAACACGGTTATCAGCTGTTCTCTCATCACAAGATGATTTCTGGGAACTAATACTAAAATAAAATTATACAAGTTGAGAGAAGAGAATTATGTAAGAGAGAGAAGAGAATAGCTAGAATTGTTACACAAACAGTCTTTATCCTCTTTATCCTCTACTTCTGGGAAAAAAAAATACATTATTTGATGAAAATTGTAGCATTCCTGAAAATAACAAAGAAAAGCGTAAGTTCAGTACACTACTGTCTGAGAAAAGGCAAACAACATTCTTATGACAACGATTCAATAGTTTCCATTCCGCCAGTAACTCACAATGATGTTAAACAGCAGCTATTAATTGGACACTTTTGCATCAGCAAAGCTGGATAGTTTGGATTCAAGCATGCTGAGAGGTGGCACAGGTACCAGCCAGACTGGTATTGCTTACTGTCATTAAGGTTTGAAAAACTGGAGTTGGAAAAGTTCACAAGAACAGCAAGAACAGAACTGCTATGTCAATATTTACAAAAGACAAATTGGATGCACTAAATAATTATGCCTGACAGCCTAAAGCAGATTTTGTAAAGAAAAATAATTTTTCTGTAGTGAAATAGCTGATGAAAGATTTGATTATGAACAATTAACATAAATTACACAACGAATGCCAATCAACAGGTCTACAGACAATAGACTTACTGTTCTTAAACTGGGTGTAAAAAAGTGTTTTGGTAATATTCTTAGTTTCTGTAATACCCTACAGTGCCAAACTGAGTGCATTTTCCTTAATCCACTAGAAAAACACAACACCAACAAAACACTTTTAAAACTATGTAAATTTATTTGATTTATGGGCTCCTGGCTATACCTTAAAACAAGGCACCATGATGGAGCGATGCATTTTTACTGTGATCACATAGGCCCTAGCCCATACTGTCTGATATTTAACAGCACTCGTCCCAAAGAAGCACAAGATCATCAGAAACAGTGGAAGAACACTGAAAAAAAATGAGAAACACAGTTTTTCACTATATTACTAGGTGTCCAGGAACACAGCAAAACTTGAAAGAGACACTCCTTGAAGGAATCTGTGGAAGATAATTCTTCTTACAGTGAATGAACGTGCAGTGGGTTTCTTAAAGAGAAGAGTGTAGAAAGCAAATGGCAGGCCACACCAACTGAGCACAGGCAATGAATGGCAGGCCTAGAAAGAAACAAAGTTGTGCACATTTCTATCTAGACATCAAAAATGTGATAGTACTTTCTGCCCTGGGAAATAAAGCCTCTGAAAATGTTTTTGGGCATGGTAACTAAATTTGCACAGGGCATGTATAAGGATCAGTCATAGCCTGAAAGGACCAATGTCAGCTTTGGAGATTGGGCAATGACTAAATTGGGAAAGTAAGAAACTATGATGTGTGCAGTTGACACAAGAACAATCCCATGGCATTGCTGTTGTTTGTCCCAATGTCTGCAAAGCAGAGAGTTCTATCTGGAGAAAAACAGAATCAAATAGGTCAGGGAAGAGTCAACAATAGAATGGTGAAAGAGCAGGAAAAAAATCTCAGATAATTCAGGGATGGAGGAACTCATAAATTTACCTTACAAGATAAAGAGTAAAAGCACTCTTCCTCAAAATATACAGAAGAGGATCAAAAATGCCACAGGTGTTCATTAAAGGAGAGGCAATTAAACACTAGCACTTCCTGCCCAGAGTACAGTGAGTTTTTTATGACTGAAAATACTCAAATCAGAATTAGATTTTTTGATCTTCACCCCAAAACAGTGTTGTAGTTTAGAGGGCATCCGAAGATTATAATAAATCTTCTTAATCTGATAATAAACATGATCAGAACAAGCCCTTCTGGATTTACATCTATTGATTTGGATATCCAACATATATTGTCTGGACAACCAGCAACCATGGCTTTACTGAAAGAGAGAGAAGACAGTGAGCATCCTTGAGATGAGTAGTTCCATGTCTGGTTCCACCAGTGCCACTGTGGGCTCTTCAACATTTCACAGAGCTGAGAGAAGGCCACATCATGCTGAAGCATCTCAGACACAGAGATAGCTCACATTCAGAGAAGTAGCTTACACAAACAACACAGAGCTCACTAAGTTACAACCACTACAGGCTGATTTCAGCTTATTAATCTTAAGGTGTCCAGAAAGAACAAACAGCATAAAGTACAAAACCAGCATAACTCCCCATTTAAAACAAAACAGCACAATATTTCCAATATTTCCAATTCTGAGAAAAATACCTCTTTCAGGAGGACTCTGGTGCATGTCAGACCAAAGAAGAAAAGCAAACTTTTCCATAGGATGCTCTGTGGAACAGAGAAGCAAAAAAGGTTTCCTAGCCTGTCACAGGGACTTCAAAATATGTGGAAGCAGAATTCACTTCTGCAAGAAGAAAAAAGAAGGGGGGGGGGGGGGGGGGGGGACAACACCACCCTTTTGTAATTTTTACTTTCTCTCCCTGCTATAGATAGAAAGCCAGCAACAGGCACTGGTTAAGGAAAGGAAGGAGACCTGCAGACATTGAAAGTGAGATTGTCACTACTCCTGCTACAGCTGAGAGGACACAGCAAGATCCTTTGCAGCTGGACACAAATGAGGAAGAATTTTGCTCATCCACTCCCACGTGTCAAATGGAGTAAGTCTAGAGGACAGAGCCAAAAGATGTAACATACTGACTTCATTGTATTTCATCTGGCTGTCTGCTTCAAAAAGCTTTTTGTAAACTTTAAATTCTGGTACCACGTCTGGTGCATTTCACCAAATTCTATAGAAAATGCATCCAGATTTCAATGGAAGAAATTCTGTTTTGCTTGCAAGCATCACTTCAGAGAACTTCAGGTGCAAAAGCTGAGATATGCTGTTCACCTCTCACATCTAGTAAAAGGTTCTCCAAGCTAACTTATGTTGCTGGTCACATGTATGCAATCCCTACAATTTTAATAGATGTGCCCAACTCTAACTAGAGGTCAGTTAGTTAGAACTGAACACCAGCAGCAATTTAATCAGTGAAGCAGGCAACACCAGCTCAAAACACAGAGAGCAGTTTGACTTCAACAGCTTTTATTTACTCCATTCTGAGAAGCAGCAAACTGTCCTTTTTTTCTATTTAGATCCAAAAATAGTCTATGTGTCCACAAAAACAGATTTGTAAAGTCTGCACTGACTCAAGAATTGAAATGGTTCCTTCTGGATGACCATGTTTTACTTTAGACAGCTTTTATTCAAACCAATGCAGTAGAGGAAATTCATCCTAAGTGCAGTGAGCTTGAAAGAAAGACACCAAAACTGTCGTTCAGAAAAAGATCAGTTTCTGCTGAAACCACACTTCCTTTTCCCATATGGGAACTTACTATAGGGAGCCTAACGACTGAGAAAACATTTCAGAGAAGAGTGTGCATACACACCCACACTGGAACAGATTACCAATTGTTAGGCTAGTGAAGGCAAGCATATTTCTCTAAAACAATCCCTTCTCCTCTCAGGAGATAAATCTTAGGCAAACAATACTTGTTAGCAATGAAAACATAAGATGTCAACAGCTTTGTAGTTTGTTATGTTATTTAATATCAAGTTTGTGCAAAGCACAGTGTGGGAATTAATAAAAAAAAAAGAGAGAGAGTCTGAAACAAAAAAAAAAAGAGAGAGAGTCTGAAACAAAAACGCAGAAAGTAATTTCTAATGTTTTCAGGTCAAATTCAGAACATATTAGTTAGAAAAGTCTGGAATGATTCTGAACTACATAAGACCTGTAGGAGTCCTGGAGATGTTCTCATGAGCCAAACAGGCATAAACAAAAGACAGCCTTAAATATGAGATAAATCTGAATTTAAATTGAGCCAACATGGATAAAAAGAAAATAAAACAAACAAATTCTACCTGACCTGAAACTCTCAGTAAGCCTCAACACAAATATCAGCCCTCTCCAAAGAACTGCAAAATGAAACAGATGTGGCTAAATAGACAATACAGTATTCTAAGAAAGCTCCCTCTGGAAATTCAGTTTACATTTAATAACTTGCATATAAATATCATGTAAGGCACACTTTTTCCACAGCAAGCCTTAAATATGATAAATTTCTTCCAGTAATGATAAATTCTTTCTGTTTCAGGTAACACTTTGGAGATAGAAGACGTATGTTCATACCTTGCACAGTTTTATATTACTATTTAAGGATTATTTAGCACACATTAGGGCCACAGAATGTCCTTCAGCTTCCACATGTAGCAAAATGTAGAGTCTACGATGAAAAGACTGAGACTAATTAACAATCTAGAAAACCACAAATAGTCATGCCCAGAAGTATGATAGAGGACATCTGGGAACAAAATTAGGCCCAAATTTCTTACAAGATTTGTGTCTTGGTGACTGATGATACAGGTCTCTTAGACATAACAATGGAGTTCAAGCCAATGCTCCTCCTTTAAGCATGAAGCTAAACGAACAGCTTACAAGAATTTCTCAGCAACTTATATTGAACCATGTGATGCAAAGTTGGCACTGGAATACTGTCTTGGTGAACATCCTGATTCGGACCAGACACTCCTAAGACTAATATGAACAGAGCATCAACTTCACATGAACAAGGAAAATGTTTTTAACATGCAGGCAAGACTTACTTGGTAAATGTCAGAAGTGCAAAAGCATTCATAGAAGACCAGCCCACCCTCACTCAAGACTAAGAATATAATTTCAAGAGTACTTTCTGAATTTAATATTATCTGATGAGATATATGGAGGAATGGCTCCATGACAGAGGTCACACAGACCTTCTCTTGTTAGCTGACCAAGGACTGGGAAAGCAGCAAACCCAGATAATCTGAGTTTCTGCACCTGCAAAACCTTTTGTCCTTGAGCATAGCTGTGGTATGATAGCAGTAATGAGAGAGAGACGTGAGAAACAGAATTTTAAGTTCTCAAGAATGAGGAAGAGCTGATATTGTAGTATAACCAATAGACTGCTTGGCTTACAGAATATGCATGAGCTTATTACTTGTCAATAAACGTCTGGTGCTTTATCAATAAATTGGAGCCTGCTGATTCTCACATTGAATGTCTCAAGTCTTCCCTCACCATGACAGAGATAAGGATTTTGTTAGGAGTTAGAGCAGTTAAATAAAGGTTATCAGAAAAACACAGGGTAAAGATGGATTCAGAAGAGATTACTGAGTCATCTAACCAGGTATGAAAGAGCTGCAAGGCCTGAAACATCACAAATCTGTAAGAGCAGAAAAACAAACACTTTCCTCTTGCTAACATTGCAAATTACATCATTAATACGTAAGCAGAAAAAATTACTCCAGTTTAAAAAGTGATCAGTTTTCTGGGCTTAAATTTCTAGAACAGTTTACCTCTAGCATTAAAATTTCTCTGAGTTACAGTATTACATCTTGAACATTGTACTTTTCCTCTGTTTCTCCAACAATCAGCACTTTAAAGGAGCTCAGAGAAACAGATGATAAAGCAACAGGTGGGGAAAACCCAGAAGGCCTAGAAAGTACAAAGGAAGAAGGCTTGTAGAAACTTGATGTTGGCAAATTAACTTTTCACTCAGCAGCTGAACAAATTCTCTAAGGTCTCCACTGTAGATAATGCTATAATCTCTCAAAATAAATTCCAAGACTTCACTATTCTCTTTCAAAGAAACTGAAGGATTTGAATTAAGAAACATCTTTTTCAATAAATTGTTCATTAGCAACAGGATAATATGAACAGAATACCCTTGATCACTTTCCTTTACATTAGCTGTCCTTTCACTGTTTTCTACAAAACTTTTAAAACTAACCTTTTCATGCAAAACTTTCTTGAAATCCTGAGAACAACACCAATACAAACTTCATTACCCTGCTGCAAATAAGATGCTTACAATGCTGCTACAAACGAGTAGACAATATTGGTTTGTGAAATGATCTAAGAGGCGCTACACAGAGCATTCATTTACAGCCAACATAAAGGCTGATGACATTTTCCTCCATAGTATGAAACAAGAGGACACGTGGAGTGGACATTTTTAGTCTCTATTAACTCATTAAAGAGGTGCAGCAAAAGATATCATGAGACATCTGGCACTCAGTGGTGTCAAAAGAGAAGGCTCACCCCTCTCTGCGTTCGTTCTGCACGGCACACTCCTGTCTCTCACATGCCATCAGCCCCTGGTGCTAATCTGGTCCCTCATGCAGACCACTCACGTACACTGAACTGTCAGAAATCCCCCCTATGGGTGAAAAACACAAACCAACTTGTAAACCTGGCAAAAAAAGCAAACAGGGTAATACAAGCACTACATACACACACTTAATCTCCAATATCAAACCAAGCAGAAAGCTGGGGGGGAACATAAATCTCAGAGCAAAATTCCCTTTTCAGCAGCATAGTGGTCCTGGCAGCTCAGCTGTCCCCCAAAGTCTCATTTTAACCATTCCCTCATTTTACAGGTTTGAGCATTTTCCTAGAAAAGAATTTCAAAAAAATATCACAACAGCACTCCATAAAACTATGAACAAAGTTGGTGTTTCAATGAAACAAGATCTCTAGCTCACAACTACCTAGACACTTGTGATAATTTTCACTCCCTTGAGTCTGAAAACTTATTCCTGGTTGAACAATGAAATCTTAACAGATTTCATTCTTTATCTTAACAGATAAAGAGTTAAGAACTCTTGATCTTCATTTGCCTTCCCCCCTCCACCCCCTTCCCTCCAATAAACACCATGCTCTTTCAGATTTGGAGCCACTGCTGAATTTCAGTGCTGGCCTGCCTGTTTGCATCCTGAGGTTTTCTTCTAGGCTTTGTTTGTTCTCAAATATATCCGGAATCTCTCTCCTCTGCAGTTCTTGGCACTCATCAGCTTTCTTCATGAGCTTTGAAACACAAGACCTAAGGTGAGAATTCAGAACCTGCCTCCACCAACCATACAACTGCCTAACCAGAAGGGATTTACATGGGTTCTCCTTACAAACCAGACAAATCTATCTCCTGGCATGTCTTTTTTTTCAGAGTGCCTAATAACTTGGTCAAGATAACGGAAATATCAGAATGGCAAAGAGAGGAGTAAAGGATTCACAGGAAACCTCTGCTTGTCTCAAGAATCCTGCTCCTGTTTTGAATAATTAGCTATTAAAAACAACCCTGCCTTGGAAAGTCACAGTGACAGTTTTGCTCTTTCTCTTCTCCATAACTGGAAAAAGAAGATGGATAAAGTTCCTTCTCTGGAGAAAACTGCACAATGATCTGGAGATGATGCACTTGTAAAAACAGTTATTATGCTAAATGAGTGGCTACTTCCAAGGAAACAAACAGACAAACAAGATTCCTTCCTCCTGAAACGTACAATACAACGAAACCCTACTGTTACAAGATACTACAGAATACCATAATTGACAAAAAACAAATAGGTTCTACCCATTCACTCACCAGCAAACACATTTAGAGAGCTGCAATGCTAGGAAAAAGACAGATAGTAAGGAAAAGAAAGTGTTTAAAATCCAAATTTAACCATTAAGCACTGTAAAAAATCCTCATAAATTTCCACAAGTTCACATGGGGAAATTTTTATGCTTTTACTGAATGCTGGGGACCCCAAACAGACTGCAGATACAAAGTAGGACAGCTTTTATGTTCTTATCTCCCACACAAATGCTATAGGGAGTAACCACTCTACTATGCATTACTCACATGCCCACAAGTACTTTGTTTCTATAAAAAATCAAATTTAAAAGACCCAAACACAAAAAACCTAAGGCAAATCACACAGAGCCTAACAGATGTACAGATTTGTAGGACAAGTGCAAACAAAACAGACCACTGTGAATCCTCCCTAGCATTCTCCTTCCTCCCTTTTCTCCCCTGTTTAGCCAAGAAGGAAGATTGCTGTGGATTGTCACTGTTCCTGCAGAGCAGCAGCAGTGCAGAAGGTGGTCGTTTCTTGGCTTCCAACAGGACAAAACCCTAGAAATGTTGGGGGCTGAAGGGAGGAATGTCACCTTTCTGTTCCTACATTTTACATCCCTCTGCCCTGACACCAGTACATTGCTAATTTTCCTGTCTCTCAGGTGTCAGGCTCAGGCACCCACCCACCCAAAACTCTGACTGTGCAGGAAGTGCCTGTTTCCCATGAGGTGCTACACTGCACCATTTCACACACCCCAAGGGCACCACTCCAATTTAGCTCTCATACTCTCCCTTTCTGCAGTCTTGACTGCTATTGCCAGCCTTGTATCCCTCTGTACTCCTGGACTCACGGGGTCATGCCATCCTTGTTCTCCTTAACAAACAGGTACACTTACTCCAAGCTTTATTCATCACTCCATTCAGTGTCCTGTGCCTCAGACCACAAAGTCTCCCAGTAATTGCTTTAGAAACTTGCAAGTCCAGGGATTTTTCTGTGTTGTACTGAAGGCATGACAAGAGTAGGAGAAACAGGGGAGACAAAACCCGAACAAAATCAGCTCTCTCACCTCTCCTCACACCACACACACACACTCACTCACTCACTTTCCCTGATCTTCCTGACTTCAGGAAAATTCCTGCACTAGTCCCAGTCTCTTCTCAGCCTTCTCATAACAGAACCCTGGGTTACACCCTCCATTTTGGCAGGGATCTAAAACTTACTCATCCCCCATAGGAATGAGGGCTCCATGCCTTAAACTACAGCTTAAAATAAAGACTGCAAGCAGCGTTTTCACAACAACGTGGCAGGCCAGCTCTTCGCCGGAACACGAATCCTGCTCTTAACTGAACTCGGAACGTTTTCCAGGAGCAGTGGGCTACATTCAGCCCACCCCATGTGCGATGGGCGTCAAGGGCGGGCGGAGGCGCGGCGGGACGCGGCTGCGGCCGCTCGCTGACAACGCGGGCCCCGCGCCACCGCCAGGGGGCGCTGCCCGCCGCTCGCCGCCGCGCAGGGCGCCCCCCGGTGGGGGCCGCGGGAACCGCGCCCCGCCAGCCCCACGCCGCCCGGGAGGACACGGCCAGGGCCAGCCCGGACACGGCCAGGGCCAGCCCCACGGCACCCGGGAGGACACGGCCAGGGCCAGCCCGGACACGGCCAGGGCCAGCCCCACGCCGCCCGGAAGGACACGGCCGGACACGGCCAGGGCCAGCCCCACGCCACCTAGGAGGACACGGCCGGACACGGCCAGGACCAGCCCCACGCCACCCGAGAGGACACGGCCAGGGCCAGCCCGGACACGGCCAGCCCCACGGCACCCGGGAGGACACGGCCAGCCCCACGGCAGCCGGGAGGACACGGCCGGACACGGGCACGGCCGCGGCGCAGGCAGCCCGCGTTGCGCGCGGTGCTTCTGTCCTGCTGCTGCGGCTTTCACAGCCCCCCTTTACCACGCCGGCTGCCAGACCGGGCCAAGCTTCCACAAGTGCCCAGCAGTCTGGTTACTCGCAAGGAAAACGATGGATCCCGTAGAGCGGAGGAAACCAGGCGCGGGTGTTAGGGGCAACACACGCCACAGGAATTTCGGCTTAAAAGAAAAATACTTTGGTTTCCTTTGGTTTGTTTTTTGTGGGTTTGGTTGGTTTGGTTTTTTTGGCCGGGGAGGTGGGCGTGTTGGTGTATAACAGACTTTAAACAAACCTCCATAAAAATACATTAAATTGGTAACACTTGTGAACTGCAATTTCTGTGGTCTGTTGCCAGACTGCAGCCGACTACTGAAGGACAGAGTTGGTACAGAGACAAAGGCTGCTCAGGAGCTGCACTTGCTGAATTCCCTCTATATTTTTGCTGGAGTGCATTTGACAGTGTACTGCTTTTTAATTTGAAAAAAAATGTGCTTGCTAAACAAGTTCTTAAGTAGTTTTCTGATGCTATTGTCTCCTAGCTCTTCCTAACAAAATAGATGTGCAATTCAAGGCCATATCTCTTAAACAGGGAATTCTGAAACCAGCTACAAAAATTCAGTTTAACCAAGCTGAGAAAATTCAGGACAATCATGCAAACTTATATACTGTATATACTAAACACTTTTCACTCAATTACCTCAGGAAGAAAGTGGGCGAGTTTTATTAACATCTCCTAAAAATACAACCTGGTCTCTTGAGTTTTACCTATCAGTATCAGAAAACCACAGAAGTAAAGACACAAAGATTGCTTCACACAGTAAGTCTGAAAAGTCCAATAACCACCTTGACTTTCATATATAATCAGTAACAAGGTATTGTGTGTATCTGAACCAGCTACACATCTAAGTCGAGTTCAAGGTACACTCTTTAAAGATTATAGCAATGCTGAGGGAATATAAGAAGTGGTTAGAAAATAGACTAAAAATCAATGTTTTAGACAACCCTACTTGAAGTTTGCCTCTTTGCTGTGCTTCAGCTTATTCTGCTTGGGTACTCTACTGGTCTCAGACACATTCCCTTCCCTTTCAGAAAAACTGCTGTCCTCACTACTATGCCGAAAAGATCACCTATAGACTATTCACAAGGAGAATTTCCAGCAGTGTGAGAGGACAGTAAGGGGCTGTGTGAGAGACTGTGGCCCACAGAAAGGCTCCACTCAAGGATGATCTCAGCAGTGACTGAGATGGGGGCAGGGGGATAGGTCCCAAGCAATGCCAATGGCATGCCATCGTCAAAAGGCCCCAGAAGAACTGCCCAGGGACCTACAGGGTTATCAGTCTGGATTTGGTCCCTGAGAAAGTCACAGAGCAAGACCTCTACAAAAGGAAAAGGATTACAGTCTTAAGCAGACAACTTAGGATGGATAAAAACTGATTGGATGATTGGCTTAGAGGCAGTAGTTAATGTCTTGTACACTACCAGGACTACACTAATCAAGTGGAGAACTACAGAAGCAAAATCAGTGACCGATCCTTCATCAGTCACATGGCAGAGGTCACACTTGTCAAGTTTGCAAATGACATCAAACTGGGGAGAAAAGCCAATGCACTGGAGAGCAGGGCTGCCATCCAGAGGGGCCTGGGTGGGTAGGGTGCAGTTCAGCACGGAGAAAAGCCCTGCCCCAGGAGTCAGAGCCTCAGGCAGCAGCGCAGGCTAGACATGGCCTGCCTGGGCAGCAGCTCTGCAGGAAAGGTCTCAGGGCTGGCAGCAGCCAAGGGCAGCAGTATACCTCACTACAGTAGTACAGGCACAACCAGGTGATGGAGGGAAGTGGTAGTTCCCCTACGATTCAGCACTTTTTAAACAGCACCAAGACAAGATACTGAGTCCTCAGTTTGGGCTCTCCACTGCAGGACTCCCACTTGCCAAACTGGTGTAAGCCCAACACAGGCCCACCAGGATGCCCAGGGAGGGACTGGAGCACCTGCGCAGTGAGGTGACCCTGAGGTACAGGGCTGCCTCAGCCTGGAAAGGGAAGGCTTCAAGAGCACCTCAGAGCAGCCCTCTTCTGCCTACAGACAGCTTACTGACAATAAAGAGTCAGGCTGTGTCATGGTGGCTGAATGACATACATCAGGCACAAGCTGATGTATGATTACAGCAAGTTCAAACTGGAGATAAAGGGAAGCCTTTCTCCCACAGGAACAGTGCAGCAGTGGTGCAGGTTGCACAGAAGTGCTGTGTGGTCCCTGCTCTTGGAAGTTTTTTAAAGACAGACTGCAAAAAGCCCTGAGCCATGTGGTCTGGCATCTTTGCTGACCCTGCTTTGAGCAGAAAGTCAGACGAGAGACACCCAAGTCTTTTCTGTCCTTGGCTGTAGTGTCCTCCTCAGTGCTGGCCAGCTGCAATGCAAAACTGAATGTCTAGTGAGCTCCTTAAGTTTTCATTTACCTTAATCTTGTTAATTTAGTGGGTGACCAGATTCTTACAAATTCAATCTATAAACTGACAGCATGTTTTCAAACCTACTTTCATGGAAGAAAGAAACAGAAAAGTGAAAATCCTACTAATTTGAAACCCCAAGCCTGCATGGTATCCATCTTTTGGAGATTAGGGAGGATGGGCTTTCATAAGAAACATCACACTGCTCATTACATATGGTCATTAGAAGTATGAAAAGAACTGCATGACTCTTCAAGGAGGTAATAACGCTAACAAAACGAAGTCGAGAGAAAAAGCTCAGTGCTGCTCTCTACCTGCAGCCAGTGTAAACAACACATTCAAGAAAATCAGTACTGGACACAAAACATACAGGCTTTTTGGAACCAAAACTAAATTCCCTCTTTAAAATCAGGAGAAAAAAAATCAGTTCCAGAACTTTTCACAGGCAGAGCAGAAACAAAAAGACCTGCATTCACCTGTACCAGAGAAAACAGGAAGCAGATGTGCTGCTGGCATGCAGAGTGATGACAGAGTCCCTCTGTTAGCAAACAAAAGTCCCAATGCTAAAGCAAGACATACATCATAATTCTTAAAAAAACAACACAGAACATGTGAGCTTCCCCAAACCCACCAATCACTAGCAAAACCCTGATATCTGCTTTTAAAAAGGTCTGCTGTGTATAGTCCTCATGACAGAGATTACTGAACAGAGGAGTGGATACTTGTGTAAGTTAACTGATTAAAACTTTGTACATGCTACGAAGTTCTTCACATGGGAAGTGGTGCATGAAATAGGCGTTACTCCTCCAGTCTCCACAGGAAGGTGGGAAGGCTATGAGAGGGAACAGTGTCTAGCTAACAAGCATGCTGTAAAGCAGTCAGACAAGGAGTTGTGCAAAACAGTTAAAAGTTTCCAAGATGACTGTAAATTATAGGACTCTCATATTTTGAAAAACAAGTGGAAGGGACTGTGTAAATGCCAACCATTATTAAGAATAGCTTTGAAAATGCCAACCTATAATTTCCATAACGGACAAATCCTCAACAGTTTGAGGAAGGCTCACAAAGAGGAATGGCTACCCCATAATCAGTTGAGTTACTGGCTGATAACTCAGGTTTACCAACTACTGGGCATTATATGATCAACCCACACTAGATATAGTTACACAGATTGCCAAAGCTTGGAACACCATCTCATCTGGTTGTTAATCTCAAGACTCTGCAGGTCCAACATCCAGAAGCAGAGCTACAGTAACTGATCAGCCCCACTTGTGCATCATCATCTTGAGTTCCATCCACTCTAGGTACACTACATAACCCACATCCATCATGCTCTGGGCTAAAAAAGGCGTCACTGGAAAATGAGATTTACTAGGGAAGGCAATGAGAAATAAAATTTAGCATTTGACCTTCCTGTTCTTCACTTAGACTCTATCTACACATGAACTTACTATTCCAATTACAATTAGTAATTACATACACAATATTGCAAGAAGTCAACACGACTTAAGATCCAGCAGAAAGGCTATCTTCTTCCATAGTTGCACAAAGTCAATTACTGAGTTCTCCTGCTGTAGCCATGTGGCCTATACTAAAAGATCCTAAAAGCCACCTTTTGTAGAATATTCTGTTTTGCTGATGGAAAAAATGTCCAAGATATGCAAACAACAGCAGGAAAAAAAAAAGTGTACAAATACATACATCATTCCTACTAATCAGTCTACCACATATACTCTCTATAGCTACTCATCTACTTTTCCCCTCTCCCACTGTTTTGCTTCCTTTCCTGTTTTCTTTGGTAGCTTCAATAAGTATTTCAGGTACTCTAAATACACCAATGAAGAAACTACATGTGTATGTGGAAAAACAGCTTTACAGATGGCAGCACTGCAACAGTAGAAATGCTAAAATCCTACAGTGTTAATAAAAATCCTAAAACACTTTGAGATTTCACCTGAGGAAATGAAGAAGCATGAGGGATTGTGACTGAAATCCCCATTTTCCTACCTCCTTTCTCCTAGTCGTTCCCTTACCCTCTGCCTCCTATCTCCTGCATGACAACAGCAGCAGATCAGACAAGTATCTATTAACAAATTTTATTATCTACTGGCAAATATATACTCTCACATTCACACTTCATTTATCATTCCCTTGCAGCTGCAAGATTGCAGCAGAGAGAAACCTTTTGACTGGTTGGGGTCACTGGTTGGGCTGGGTTGGCACACCCCAGCAAGTGCTGACTACCAAAAAATGTTGGGGAACATGAGACCTCCTTTCACAATGTCAGGACACAGTGATCAAATCCAATTCTGTGCCAGATAGGAATAAAAATCTATGTGCATAATCCGCCTCTTTACAAGCCCAACTTTTCCACTACAGTAGAACAGTGGGATAAGGGGAATTTTCCATGTTGTTTCCTGTTATGCACCTATCTTCTGTTCCACAGAAACCTGTTTGGTTTTTTGGGGTTTTTTTTAATTCTCTCAGAAAATGGAGATGTGCCATTCAAAATGCAAGAAAACAAATCATTTACACAGCATTTGCAGACAAATTCTGGGAAAAGTATATGAGTACTCTGAATAAAATTGAAAAGTAATTTGCTTTCACACTGCTGCCACATATCATTATGAGGATCAGTCGTTATGTGGCGCATTGCTGGCCTTTGCTGTGCTCTCTGTACACCATACAATGCTGATGGCGCCACAGGACCAGCTGGTGTCATGAACACCAGTCTCAGATTTGAGGTGACAAAGAAATGTCTCTGGTAATGATGTTTATTTGTCCTTCTCAAAGTCTTTTGAAGGTGGAGACAAAGGTGCTGCAACAATCCTGGACCTATACAGGACAAATTACAGCAAATTTAGTCCATTTTACAAATCTATAGACTATACAACACTGTTTGTTGTAGAAATTTGAACAAGGCAAGAGATTTCCTCATTACAAACAGAAGACTGCCAGCTTGGTAAATGTAATTCCATCACTTCTACCACGGAGTGGCTCTGTTAGAACACTTACACATTTCAAAGATACATGCTATTTTAGATACCCAACAGGAGTATGACTTAGCAGGAGCGTGACTTAGAGAAGAACTAGTCATTGCTACAGCCAGCATTATGGATATGTAGCAGAAATGGTGGCATGTTCCAGGAGGATGAGAATTCTGGGGGAAAAATTGAGAGAAAAAAATTAGTGAATCTGAAACTGGGAAGTAAGTTCTTAAACAGTTTAGACTTCAGCTACTTTATGCTCTGTTCTATAATTGAAGATGTTTTCAAGATGAATAAATAAAATTCAGCATTTGTGAAATACCCTGACAGTAGCCACGACTGCCACAGAAAAACCCACAAAAGCATAGTCAAGGTGTATTTTCAGTAAGCTTTCTACAAAATTCTTCAAAAGCTGAAGAAACCCAAGTCGTCATGACAGAAAAAGAAAAGCCTTGTATGGACAAGTAATTGGTTAAGTGTCAGAAAACAGAGGGTCAATTATGTGGTGCATGGAGGCCACTTGCAAAATTTCTCAAGGAATTGTGATGGATCTGCTGTGGCAAAGGTAAGCAACAAGAAATATCCAGTTACTCAAAACAGTACAGGGTAAAGCTTCATGGAGGGACAATGTGAAACTGAAAAGACATCAGAATGGAAGGTGACATTCAACAAATAAAATGATCTACATGTAGGGAAAAAACAGCAGTCCTAATAAGTTAATATGGTCTATTGCTCAGAAAAAAAGATCTGGGGTTATGACAATCACTTTAAAACAGGAGTTTAGTCCCAGATTAAAAAAAAATTAGAATTAAGGACAGGAACATCATCAAGCCATTGTGTAAATCTGTGTTTCAATATTACCATATTTATACCCAAGACTATACCTAAGATTTTTTATTTCCTTTATATCAAAAATGTTAACAGATGTGGGAAAAGGACAAAAAAGCATGATCAAAATATGGGATAACATTTCCTTCAAGCAATTTTAAACCTAAGCAATCTTAGCTTCTTTATCCAGGAAAAGAGAATTTTAGAGAGGTCTGACACACATATGAAAGTTTACGTAGGTTATAGAGGGTAGTGGTAGAGGCAACTGCAAACATCTCTTCCCATACAAGGTTTAAGAGCTATTGAGTCCAGCTCATCAGACACAAGTTCAGAAGGACATGAGTAGTTCCGCGTGGAACTGATTGTTCACCTGAAGAACCACCAGCTTATTTGAAAAAGAGGCCATGTATTCTTTCTGACTTCCTGAAGAAGCTGAACATAGTCAGAGACACAAATCTACTGATGATAAAAGAACATAAGCCACACCAAACTCCAAAATCTCTTGGGCTTAAAAGAGTTGCAAAGTTGTAATTTATCAGGTAACATTAGTGCATACACATTTCCTGTTCTTATAACTTCATAGGAATTTGTTTATGGCTCTTGTAAAACACGTTGCTGGTCAAGCAATGTATTTGGGCTGACCTAATATGGCCATCTTGGCGTTCTAATTCTACTCCAGAACAAACAGCAAAAAAGAATTTGAGGCAACAACAACTAACTCAGTTTTTCTCCACAATTGTTAACAGTAGCTAATTAAATTACCAACACCCATCCTGTGCAATGAATGACTCATGGGTTCAGTGGGGAAAGGAAGAAGGAAAACAAAGCAATGTTAGGTAATTAAAGGTTACACCAAAACACACATGAAACACAGAAGGCAGATTAGGCAGGATTATCTTGCTTGTATTTTTCCCAATCTGTGATAACCTGGCTTTGCAATCAGACAATTCTAATGTGTCCTAAATTTTGAATGGTCTGGAAGAGTTTGATGTATGGGTCTTCTGAGGAAAAATGTCACTCGTGTGTCAGATTTAAAGGAATACTTGCAGAATCTCCACTTGCTTTCCTGGAAAGAGACAATGCATAAATTATCAAAGACAGTGTTTTAAACTAAACTGTGCGACTTGGACTTGAGCAGATACAGGAGCATTCTAACTATGTTCTAGCAGCTAAGACTGGTAACCATGCTTCTCTCCATCCATTCCAGGCAGATCAAAGGTGCATTTGACCATTGCTTTAGATGTTAAGGGAAAAGAAAAAAAATCAGATGCCAGCACACTGATAGGGAAGTGGTTTTTGTCATCGGTACCAGAACATTCCACCCATGTCTGCCAGTTCCAAAGTTACTGCTGTAAAACTCCTGCTGTATCTTCAGCATTGGATCATAGCCAGAAAGTTATGGCTGATTATGTGTTAAAATTGGGCTGAGTTTACTAATAGGTACGTCTGTCAAAGGGGAGGCAAGATTAATTTTTTTTTTTAAATCCTAGAACAGAACCTTCAGCAGAGAGTAGAAAATGCTAACAGGGCTAAGTATAAACAGACTGCAACTTCACAAAAGCTTTGTTTTTAGGAACAGACATTTATAGATTATGTTTTAGTAAGAAGAGTAAAACACAAGTTTCCATACAAATTTTCAGGGTTAAGAGGACATAGTCTCAAGCTGCACCAGGGAAAGTTGAGGTTGGACATCACAAGGAATTACTTCACAAAACGGTTGTCAAGCATTGAAACAGCCTCCCCAAACAGGTGGCAGAGTCACCATCCCTGGAAGTGGCACATAGTGCCATGGTCTAGTTGACAAGGCACTCCCAATGACCTCAAAGGTCTTTTCCAGACTAATTGATTCTGTGATTCTATGTCTGCCAGTGGCTTCTAAGACAAAATGCACAACAGAGCATTGAAGTATGCATGTGTAAGGCTCTGAAATATTGTTTGTAGACCACCTCATGAAAACCTGAGGTTTTATAACTCTAAGACTGTTTGCTGTTCAGGGCAAATATAATGAAATACGCATATAAACATTTAGCCCTTCAAATACTGTTAAATGCCAACATGATCTTACAGCATTAAGCTCCTCTACATATTAAAAAAAAAATGTACAACCCTCTACAAAAATTAGTTTTCCTCTTTAATGTAATTATTCTAAGAAAAGAGTCCCAAATTCTGTAGTGGCCTCTGAAATCAGAACGGGAAGGATTTAAAAACTGTCATGTTTTTCGTTTTTAAACAGAGCTGGAGGTATCTTATTTCCATACATTTTTAGCAGAGAGATGGAAAAAGACCTCTGTCATGCTTTAGGTAAAGGAACAACAGGTATTTATCAAACTGCATCACTATCCTGTTTCTACCATCCACATTTGCTTCTCTTCCAAAGAAAAGAAAGGACCAGTAAGTTTTATCCAGTCATAGCAGTCCACTTCACTAATGTCATAGCTCTGTCACTTTTCAGTTTATATGTCAAGCTAACACACATAAACTATTTTGCTGAGTTACATAAAATCCCTCTGTTCTAGTCTTCACATGTAGCTATTTCGTTCAACATGCATTCATGCACTGGTCATTTATTTCAAATTCACTAAAATACGAAGCACATAATTGTTAAGTGGGCACAGACTTCCCCTTTGCAACCCAGCTAATCTGTTCTCTTTTAAATTGCACTATGCCCAGTTTCTGTGTTTCATTATCTTCCTCCTTTGAACTGGTATCTAGGAAATCTCTTCATGTGCAATTTAGACTATTACAGTGATTTACAATTAAATTGGTTTACACACCGAGCCTGTGTCAGACAATATTTTTATAACATTCAATTCAATGTCATTTCCCAAGAGTCCACTTGCCGTCTGAATTAGTTTTCAAATAATGTATTAGTATCACAAACTTATGATACAGTCTGTTCCATTTCTGTGCACCAACTCATTTGATATCTGACAAAACACAAAATAGTATTTTAATATTAATTTTTACGCCCAGAGTCGGCCAGTCAACAGATTCAATAACACAAATTAAGACTTGAACCACTCAATTCACAGTAGCTACTGATCCACTTATATTACCTAGGGAACAATCATCTACCTTTAGCTGGCCACAGCTCAGCTACTTCAGGGCAAGATGTGAATTTCTGACACCTACATCCAGGAACTGCAGCTGTTTCTCATTCTCCTGACCTGGAAGAAAGAAGCTACTACTACCAGCTAAAGTTAAGATGAATAACCATTGGTAACGTAAGTTCTTGCTAGACAGTGCTGGAGAAGACTAGTCTGCAAGATTTTTTTGAGAAACACCAGTAAAATTTAAGGAGAACTGGTAATATTTGCTTCTTTCAAATTCTCCATTATTTTCTGCAAAAGGCTTGGAGACATTAGGAAAAATAAACTAACATTATATTTAATAGCTGAATGTCCACTTGAAAATAAGGGCAGAGAAGGACCACACAGTCTCACAGTATCTAAACCCAGGAAGAGAGGATGGAAATTACTAGGATTTTTCAGATCGGAATTTCATGGTTTATAACCACTCTCTAAAACATAGCAGGATTTTTCTCAGTAATTTTACATGAAACCATACACACTGACAGTGATAAACTCTTCTGAGTTTCAATAAGTAAGCATTGCTTTGCAATCACAGTGTGTTAAGCCCTCAGGCAATATCCACATGGTATAGAAGCACGCAGGCTTTATGAAATAGTTCTGTAGGACATGTTTCTTATGACCAGTCATGCAGCAAGACAACTGAAGCAGACAGAAATTTTACAGAATGTGGTATGAGCCAGTCAAATTAGCAAAGCACAGACATAAGCCAAAATAATGACTGGGACTCAGGAAGAAGAACAGACCATGTCTACATGAGTAATTTGCTTAGAAGTATTGTCACTGCTTCTGGTACTAATTTTCAAAGAAAAGTGCAATTATTTTAAAGATGGAAATGAACACCAGAGTTTTCAAATTACTAACATGTATGCCATTGATTTTATTCAAAGGTTACTATAAAACAGACCCAGAGATGTCAGTTATGCTAAATTACTTTAGCCACCAAGTGCCTCAAAACAGGAGGAGGCTGTTATCAACACCTGAGCTCAAAATTTAGGGTGCAGAGCCAGTAAAATTACCAGCTCACAGGCGAACCACCTCCAACCATAGTGGAAATGAAGGAAGCAACACAGGCCAGACACTCTGATTTCAGAAAAAAACATATTCTTGATCTCAGATCCAACAATCAAATTTAATTCAGTCATGTGAACCAGAGAACAGGCAACTAAGAACTGTCCTCCATTCTCCACATTCCTTTCAATGCCTTAGAAAAGGCTTTCATAAAACTAACAAATTGCTCAGCACAAGAATATGCATCTTTCCCAAGTCCCACAGATGACCAGATAAAAGACTGAAACACAAATTTTCTTCCTCCCTGCCTCTCCTCTCCCTCTTATTTTTTTTTATTTGGGTGGGGTAGTTTTTGGTTTGAGCTAGAATCATTGTCAGATTTTCATTAAAAAATTCTCTGAGAATACATATTACTGGATTCTGAGAACCACAGCCCTGAATTTATGGAAGTTTTTTTCTGTAGACTAAAGAAAACCAATCAGCAGTGTGTATTCAAAAAGCTGGGAGTAAGAACTCACAGCAGCTTCAGATTCAGCATTGTGCTGGCTCTTCCTGCTTTCAGGGGGAGCACAGGACTAGATAGGATCATTGTTGAGTCACTAATTTCCATCTTCCACAAGCACAGGTATCCAAACGATTTATTCATATAAAGATTTACCCATATAAGGAGATGGACAATCGCAATCTTGAAGATTCACTCTGCTCTGCTCTCCTAATCCAGGACATATTTTGAGCTTCAAGTCTTCTCTCAGTTCCTTGTAGCAGATTAAGGATTACCAAAAAGGAATTCCAAAGTCAGAAAACTAGCACTTCTCCAGAAAATAAAAAGGATAAATTGCCAATGTTTTGAGCTTGCCAACACCAAAACAGTCTTTGAGGAATGATTTTTCAGTGAGAAAATGTTTTAGGAAAAAAATCAAATAATAGATAATAACTAAAGAGTCACACAGAACTTTTAGAAGTCAGTAGCTCACGGAAGACACAGCCTAACAAGTCAGGGCTTAGACAAGAAACTGGCTTAAAAGGAGGACTATTAAAAAAAAGAAGTTAATTTTAAAAAAAAGAAGGAAGGTAAGAATAGAAAGAAAACAGAAAAAAACTTTATAGACATTCCTACTAACACCTTGCAGACCAAGCACTTGAGGCAGTAAGCATTAAATTTGTAACAATTAGAAGAAACCACCATGGAAGAAGCAAAGAAAGGATGAGTGCACATTGCATGCATACACCTCTTAGGTCTCAGAATCATCCCCAAAATCTCCTGTCTATACAAAACAGAGGGGCAGCAATACAGAATGATTTTGATCCACAGACAAAACAGGTTAGCTTTAGTGTCACAAGTGACCTTCCATTCAGACATAGTTCAAGAAGTAGAGGGCTAACATACTCTTTCATCAAAGCCGGTGACTGAGTGAGGCGGAAATAAGCACATAAATCCCTAACACCAGCTAAGGCAAATGTAGAAGGCAAAGCACAAAACCCTTACCAGCACTGACAGAGAAGGTTCACAGAGCCAGATCCTGGCTCC
Organism: Fringilla coelebs; assembly: GCF_963513975.1. NCBI lineage: Eukaryota > Metazoa > Chordata > Aves > Passeriformes > Fringillidae > Fringilla > Fringilla coelebs. The sequence goes on from NC_140031.1 coordinate 17,131,878, forward strand.
CCTCAACAATTTAGATACTCATAAGAAAGAATTAGACATTATAAACTAGTTCTGGCTAGAAGGAGAAAAACACTTCTGCTGAGACAAGATGGTCCAGCTTGAAAGGAATTATACAAGGAATTAGCAAACCTATAAGGTTAGCCAGGAGTAGTATTGCTGTGAGAATTATCTCAAATTTAACTACAAAAGACAAATGGAAGGAAAAATAAACCTTTTAGATAGTTATAACTTTAAATAATAAAGTAATATAGGAGAATACAAAGGAATAAAAATATACAAAGCCTGTTGTGTGGCAACACTACTCAAAGCAAGAAATAACTTAGTACAAACTATGCTGCCAAAAAAACCAACCAACCAACCCCAACTCTGCCTAAATTCACTCCCACTGTGTTTTAAATCTGAAGACACCCCAGTGATTCAAAAGTAGCCTGTCTGAACAAGATGTTATAAAATGTCAACAAGATAGACAATAATTTCTTTCCTGCTTTCATACAAAGGTATTTCCCAACTCTCCTATCGTAGCCAATCAAGGGTTTTCCTATTTTCTTCAGATTACATCAACCATGATATCTGCCCTCAAGGTAGGACAGTATCTCCAACATGAAGATTAAACAGTCAAGCATACTGCCAGAATTAGAAATGGTTTCACATTCTGCTACTGCCTCTCTGTTAAAGCTCTGTCTGTGGTAACTTCACAAAGGATTTCCCTGTTACTATGTAGAAAGTGCATGTCAGCAACAGTGATTTGACTGTATGGAATAAACCACAGATAAGCTACTAAGCAGACACATTTAAATAAAACAAAAATAAGGAGGCTTGAAGTGATAGAGTGACTATTACTCCAATAAATCAGCATGGAATTTTTGAGGAAAGTTTCATTAAACTAGTATTCACCTTGTATTCAAAAACAGGAGTGGTCTAAAAAGACAGAATCCAAACATTAAATTAACAGGGTATGTATGAGAAGTCTCTACTCCAGTACCTGACCACTTTCTTGCTCAACCATGAATATTTTGGAGAGAGTTGAGAAAAATCAGAATGATATTTGATTACGGAAAAAAAAATTACTGTTAGCAAAAAGAAATTACAACACCTTAGAAAAAGAGGCTTCAAATACTTTTTAAATGGTATGAATTCCTCTTAAGCACCATCCGGAAAGTAGAGAAAAAAATGTTTCTGAAAGGAAACTGCATTTCTCAATATACAAGAAGCTGTGTGTGAGAAAGCTCCACCAAAATAAGTTTGTATTGAATTATTATTTATATCCACATCCTGTTTAGCCATTTAGAAAAAAAAGTTTAGTTCATGTTCCATAGATCCCTTTGTGTAAAGCTTTAAAAAGACTTCTGCTAAAATAGGGAGGGCCCCCATACTTATATCCTCCAATTCACACCCTGTGGCAACTCAGAACTTTCAGCCTGGACTTCCCCAACAAAAATAAAGTCATCCTTATCGTTTCCTCATGAAGCAGTTGGCTTTAAACTTTAAACAAAGAAATATAAAGGGGATATTGAACTATAGAAAAAAATACTCATGTTATTGTTTATAGGTCTATGTAGCTTGATCAAAATACTTGACTGAGACAAACACAAGTTTTGCCAGAGAAGGCTATTGTTTGCCAAGCTATAGCTGTTTTTCTACACCTTTCTGCACGTTCCCAAGATTCATAACCCTTGAAAAAGGCAGAATTGGGCACTGCCTAAGGACCTTTTCCTGGCTTAATTATAGCAGCACTGCACTGAAATATAACTGAGGCTTGTTTGCACTTTGGACACTTGCCTACTTAAAGTGACAGGTTACCCGAAAAAGTTACAGCTTATATTCAAGCACTCCTCATCTTAAGATTTTTTCTACAGGATGAAAAGTACTCCAGATACATACACCCATCTGATACAAGCTAGCACAGGACACCCCTGGACCCATACATAACTGCTTTTTCTTTCTCTTATTACTATTGTTGGCATCAAGTAGAACATCGTATACTAGAATAGCACAAAAATACAATTTGAAGTACTGTATTTCTGTAAAAAAAGACCAAGAGAAGCCTTATCTGCTGGGGCATGGGAGAGGAGAAAAACCCAACAAGTTCCAAAAAAACACAGCAAGCCAAATCAACCCTCAAAAATACTGAATCACAGGTGAAGTCCTCAACATAGAGAGGTTGTTTCTTTAAATGATCTTATCTCACAATCACGGTAAAATGCATTTCATACTGTTAACCACCATTATGAAAGAGTTCTGCTTTCAGGCTTTTTGAAAAAAAAAAAAAAAACACGTGTGATGCTAAGTTCTACAAATATAATGTTTTCTTTCACAATTGCAAAGCTGTTTATATATATAGAAATTGTATATATCCTGTTCAAATTATTAGATAATCATCTCAAGTCACTTCATTGCAAATAGGCTGACTGGTACACTTGGGCTTTATTTTAAATAAATATGACATTCAAAATTCAGTATCATAATACTATCTAACAATACAATCTACTTCTGTTTTAATTTTATAGAATAAGAACTAGCCCAAAACCAAATTGTTTACAAATGTTGCTCAAAAATATGCCAACAGAAATGTATTGTTTAAAAATTGGTTTTCATTCCTGTGGTTTTCATTTTTCTGGTTTGATTTTACTCCATTTGAGGACTTATTCCACACATCCACCAAGTAATTAAAAGACAATAAATTATTACTTCTCCCTAAACAGCATCTTCTCCTTGCTCTTGAACTTCATTTCATTTCAGTTTTAAACAGGGGAATTCACATTAGGTTTCCTACAAAACTGAGAAGTTTAACATAAATTTCACCTCATAAGACAGGGCCTGCTGATCAGAAACTGTTTAAGGGTATTTCAATGATATAAGAGTCTAAAACCAGCTGCACAGTATCTGGTCTGTAAATATACTGAACCAGCTCAATCTGACATAGCTCAGCTTTGCCATTTTGATAATGACAGCACTGAAAAAAAAAAAAAAATCACATTCCTTGGTAAGGACTGCTATTTGCCCCTTCAGCTCACAGGAGCAACCCGAAACTGGTGGAGGAAATCAAGAAACTCTCCATAAAAAATTACAACCATTCTAACAGATTTTTAGACTCCTAATTCAGGTAAGTAGGATGATATAATTAAAGTATGAATTCAGAGAAAACCTAGAAAACTGATACTTTTGTAATCTGTTACAAAAAATAATAAGAACTGTCTGAAGATGAAGTTGAAGAGAGTCCTGGTACTGACAGCCAATCGTTGGCCTTCGGTGACATGCAACCAGAATGTGAAACAAACTTACAGTTTGTTCAAATATTTAGCAGTAAAAAAGAATGCGCATTTCATAAACATCATATATATTGGTTTAGCTGTATAGATACATTTCCAACTTTTAGCAACTTTCTGAGTGTTAAATCACAAATAGAATGAGTTCTCTCTGTAAAAGATCATAGTTAACACCTTCACAGGAGTTACTTGGTCTGTAATAATAAAACAATAATAAAACTGAATACCAAACAAAAAATAACTAAATTAATAAAAATTAAATGAATAAAATAACTACATAAAAAAAAAGAGGGAGAGTGATGAGGGGCAATGGCTTTAAACTAAAAGAGAAGAAGTTTAGTTAGATTTTAGAAAGAAATTCTTTACTGTGGGGGTGGTGAGGCACTGGCACAGGTTCCCCAGAGAAGCCGTGGATGTCCCATCCCTGGCAGTGTTCAAGGCCAGGTTGAAAGGCACTCTCAGCAACCTGGGATAGTGGAAGGTGTCCCTGCCCATGGAAGGATGGTTGGAATTGGATGATCTTTAAGGTTCCTTCCACATCCACTTGGAAATTATACCAAGTTTAAATTTTTTTATATCACTTTAGTCAGGGGTTTTGTTCACCTCTGCCCGGGGTAAAGGACTTAAGGTTTCCTTTCAAAGGACTGTTTCACCACTGGAGGCCTGATGACCCTAACATTTGAGCAGACTGGGAGTAATGCAGAAGATACACAAAAGATAAGTACCATTAATGACCATCAGCTCCAAAAATCACTCCTGGCAAGGCTGGGGACTCTTGGTTTGGAAAAGATAGGTAAGAAAACAAAGAATGAGAACCATCAAAGGTGAAGAGATCAATAACCAATTGGAAACCAAATACAAAGAGCTGTAGAACTTGGGACCAATGAACAATTAATTTCTTTGGGTTTTGACTGTATAGATATTTGAAAAATCCAGTAAAAATTATGTGTGATTAAATTATTTTCTCTGCACAACCCAGGCAATGTGGGGATGAAATATTTCTGTTGTACATCCTGGCCAGAATAAAGCAATGCTTTAATTCTCTAACACTAAAAATGGAGAGTTGTTGGAGAGTTTTTGTTTTCCCTGCAGTTTCAGTGACACCAACACAAGCTTCTTTACGGTTCTATGAAATGCAAGTAATTAAGGACTGAAATCTAATTACATAGCAAGTCATACTCCTGTAAACCAAATACCATCCAATGATGTATGCATTTTGAAATGGCTTTTTTTGTTCAAACTTTACTACTATACATAGGAAAAAATCATAGAACCATTCAGGTTAGAGAATGTTTTTATGACTTTAAGTCCAACTATTAACTCAGCACACCCAAGTCCACCACTAAAACAGATCCCTTAGAGCCATATCTATACATCTTTTAAATACCCCAAGGGCTGGTGAATCAGTCACTTGCCTGGGGAGCCTGTTCCAAAGCTTCACCACCCTTTCCATGGTGGAATTTTGATGGAAGGCATTAGCAGATATTAAGTACAAATAGTGGATATTAGGAACACATTTTCCTAATATCTACTCTAAACTTTGCCTGGCACAGCTTGAGGTAATTTCTTCTTATCACACTGCTTGCTGGCAGAGAAGAGGCTGACTGCCCCCAGCCACAGCCTCCTTTCAGGGAGGTGTAGGGAGTGATAATGTCTCCCCTGAGCCTCCTTTTCTGCAGGACAAACACCCCCAGCTCCCTCAGCTGCTGCTCACAGGACTTGTGCTCCAGACCCTGCCCCAGCTCCATTGCCCTTCTCTGGACTCTCTCCAGCCCCTCAGGGCCTTTCCTGCAGGGAGGGCCCAGAGCTGGACACAGCACTCGAGGTGTGGCCTCAGCAGTGCCCAGCACAGGGGGACAATCCCTGCCCTGGCCCTGCTGCCCACACCATTGCTGATCCAGGCCAGGATGCCATTGCCCTTCCTGCCCACCTGGGCACAGCCTGGCTCGTGCTCAGCTGCTGTCACCAGCACCCCCAGGTCCTTTCCAGCCCCTCTGTCCCAGCCCTGGCACTGCCTGGGGCTGTTGTGACCCAAGGGCAGGACCCAGCACTGGGCATTGCTGAACCTCACTCCACTGGCCTCAGCCCATGGATCCAGCCTGTCCAGATCCCTCTGCAGAGCCTTCCTGCCCTCCAGCAGATCAACACTTCCACCCAACTTGGTGTCATTTGCAAAGTGAGTAAGGGTGCTCTTGATCCCCTCATCCAGGTCATTGATAAAGATATTAAACAGAAATGCCCCCAGAACTGAGCCCTGGGGACCCCCACTCAGGACCGGCCACCAGCTGGATGTAACTCCACTCACCACCACTCTCTAGGCCCAGCCATCCAGGCAGTTTTTAATCCAGCAAAGAGTGCATTTTTTTTTGCTGCATGTAAGACAAAGAATGATAGAATGGTTTGGGTTGGAAGGGGCCACAAAGATCATATAATTCCAATCTCCCAGCCAAGGGCAGGGACAGCTTCCACTAGACCAGGTTGCTCAAAGTCCCATGTAACCTTGAGCTAAAAAGTTTAAACTGAAGCAAGAAATATTTACAGGAAATTTAGGCTAGATCTTAGAAAAACAATGTGTAGAAAGTAGGGCTAGTTGATCTCAGGAAGAGTTTGCAGAAGAGATTTTGGCACCTGATGTGGTTTTTTCAGAAAAGCAGCCTGGTCAGAACTGGTTTGGTCATAGTTCATCCCACTTCTGAGCCAGGAATTAATTAGATGACTCTTGCTCCTTTCAGCTCTATTTGTTATGATGTTATCATGTGAACATGAAAAAGAGAAACATTTGTGCATTAAGGGAGACTCCCTGTTTCTGAGGCTTCTTGTACTTCACCAATCTGTGCCATGAAGTTTTGCATCAGTAACACATAAATCTTTTAAGTCATCTGCTTATAAAACACTTTTGTCTATTAAGCCTTTCTTCCAAAATTTCAACCTTGTGAAACCCAAAACAGCTATTAAAAAGACCTTTACAGAAAGACTTTTTTTGGTATCCCAAATTAATCTTGGAAAACCCCACCAAGACTCAAAGCCTATTCTTCAAATTAGGAGTGTGTTTTCAGTACAAAACACAGACACAGCCAACAGAAAGTTACTTATGCCAGGAATACAGCAGTGTCCAGTGCCTAAACAGCAACACAGAGACCTGCAATAGTTCAACATACTGGGCATATAATAGTAAAAATTTATATACCACTTCTATAATTTCTTTTCAGTCCTCAACTTTTCCTTAAGAAAAGAATTCCTTCTTTGCAGCAGTTGCTACAGTAAGCAGACAATACACATGCTGAAATATAACACAAGCAGCTTTTCTTAACAAAAATATTCCAGCAATGAGGGGAACAGGGAATCAAAACCAGAAAATCTTGTACTCTGCTCACACACAATATCACAGTTAACATATATGGGGGAAAAATAGTTACTTCATTTGAATCAGACACTAGGAGAAAAAAATGATGCCAGCTTACCTGGTGCACGTATCTCATATAAAGCAGCCTTGTAAAGAAAGCTTGAAAGAAGTCAGAGGAGAACAGAGAAGTGACAACATGAAATTAAGTGGCATTCTTTGCAATATTATTCAAGAACTCAAGCAGATTACTAACATCTTCCTTCCTCAGGAAAGAGCTTCCCACACTACAGAATTTTAAAAGAGAAAATCCTTAACTCCCACAAAAAAAGCCACAAACCCCCTCTTTTCTGAATCCCATGCTAGAATTTGCAAACAAATTTGGAATCACAACAGATTCTTTCTAATTATGTTCTAACTTCAATGATACAAAGAGCAGAAGGCTTATATAAGTATTCAAATGCCCAGACACCAATCACGCAAGGCATGCACTGTGATTCAGAACCACAAGATCTTGCATACAACTTGCTGTGGAGTATCAGTAAATTCTCTTCATTTGACTCCTCAGTTTAGCCTGCTGGAAAGCAAAATAGCTTGTGTCTCATTGGGAAAGGTGAGACACTATCTGTGAGATCTGGAAATACAAGCATATGGAATAATAAAACCATCATGAGGAAGAGTTCCACAGGCATTTCAAATACATTCAGATTTTGTACTTACTAAGAGCTTTATTCATATTCTCCATCTAGAGCTGATTTGTCAACCACTAAATTATTATTGGAGTATCATAGCTTATAAAAGATTAATTAATTACAGGCTCAGCACAAAACACACCTAAAACAACAGTTTCTTTTATTGTGGTTTCCTTGCTCATTATCCAATAGTCCTAGAGCCTCAGTTCAGCTTAGTTTACTCCACAGTAGTTTTTTTTTGGGTTTTCTAGTTGCTTGGAGTTGGGTTTTTGGTTGGCTGGTTTTCTTTTTTTTTTTCTTTTTCTTTTTAAATATATGTTTTGACCTTCTTATTTATGGATTATTTGGATTTAAAACTCTCTTTTATGATCCTTATATTATTCTTTCCTGCAAGGCTGAGGTCCAGTATTTGGGGTTCTCACCCACCAGGGCCATTGCTTTTTAATCTGATATGACAAGATGCGTATTTCCTCACTTGATCCCTTTCAGAGTCATCTTCTTGTTCAAACTCAAGAGAGATGGCATGGTGAAAAGCATTTTAGAACCACTGAAACTAAGAGTTACTTCTTTCTAACATCTCACTATATGACCCAATCTGCTCATCAGCCTCTCTCTTAGAAGACTCATTCTCTTCCATAGCCAATAAATTCAAGCAGGAAAAAAAACAACACACAACTCTTATGAAGAGCAAGGCAAAAGCCTCTGAAACACAAATCTTGATGTCAACAACCAGAAGTCTTTGTCAAGTCTTAGTCAACACATTTGCTTCACTTTCTTCCCATGGTTCCAGATCTTTTCCCTATGAAGATTCAACTTCACAACAAATCCCACCTCTTTTTCCACACTCAGACAAGAAGTGCATGTGGCAAGATCTTGCATGGTTTCCCAATACACTGATGTGTTTGAGGTAATCCCTGTCTGCCTGTAGTTTGCTTGTCACAGCAGAGACTTGAGTCAGCATGGAACAGAGTAACAACCTCTGTCAGGCCTCTAGGTATGATTGTGTACAGAAGGGTTAATACTTACACGTACATATTCCAGAGAATTGCACTGGAATGTCTTCCACTAAATCCAAAATGACAACTAAATGAAGTAAGCAGATCTCCAAGACAGCACTAACAAAACACAGGCCTGATTAAGAAACAAAATCTCACATGCTTTGGAAGTGTGTGCACTTTTAGAATTGGGGTACAAATAATTATCTTTTATTAGGGTGAAGTGTATGTTGTCTGACTACACCAGTGTAAAGAGTGGTTAAAAAAAATCCATGATTAATGGAATTTGAGGCAAAGATAAGCAAAAAAAGATGGGTCGTGGTTTTTGCCTGAGGTGCAACATTTATTAATGTTGAGGACGTTTCACTAAACCAGGATGCTCTAAGTCCCATCCAATATATCCTTGAAAACTTCCAGGAACGGGCATTCACAGTTTCTCACAGCAGCCTATACCAGCACCTCACCATCTGCACAGCAAATAATTTCTCCCTAATATCTAACCTAAATCTTTCAGTTCAAAGCCATTCCCCCTTGTCCTATATCACTACATGTCCTTGTAAAAGTCCCAGCTATGGCATGGAAACATGTTGTCTTATTTTGAAAAAGAAACCACTGGAAGATTATGGATATGTTCAACATGGTGCCAGCATGTGCCCAAAATGAAGTTTTGAAAATGCTACTCTCGAGAGCAGCTACTCTCAGTTCTGTCATCAGCATCCAGTTGGAAGCCTAGGAAACATACAGCAGACTTGTGTGTCCCTCTCTTAAATTACACTTTGATTTGGAGAAGAGGAGGAGAAAGTGGGACATTTCATTCCATTGGCTGTTGCTGCTTTCCTTACTCTAATTTTAAAAAACCCTCTTTCAGATGAGAAGCTCTGCTGGGCTGTATCTGGAAACCCACCAACGTTATTTTTCTGTTATGTGTAAAGGTCCCAGTATATCAGTCAAGAAGGATTTTGAAAATGCACATGCTGGAATTTTTTGGGTTGCCCTGTGCAGCACCAGAAGTTTGAATCAATGATCCTTGCAGGTCCCCTCCAACACAGGACATTCCACGATAAAATAATTGCACGACAAATAATTTGTGTCAATGAGGTCTTGAAGACACCAGAAGGATTGAGTGAAACAAGGTAGGTCTAGAACATTCACTGTTAGCATTAAATAAACCTAAAAATATCAAGCTGTAAGTTTGAGAAGCCCTGCGACAAGCACTGCTGCAAACAAAGGTACTAGATTTTTGCCTGCATGGATGCAGGCAATTGTGGCAACACCAGAAACAGAATTTAAAATCTTGGTTACAACACACCATGTCATAGATGTATGTAGCTTTGCTTTCCCTAACACAAGATATTCTTACACCACCTCTAACATTTTCACAATTTCCTAAAGGTCTATTGCCCAAAATGGCATCTGAGATCCTTGGAACACTTACTTAAAAGCTTCCTTTTGAAATTTAGGTATATATAGTCATAAGAGTGGAATCATAGTATGAATTTATGACATCTATTAAACACTGTTGTTTTCTACTCTTGAACAACATAATACCCAGCAATATAAACACAATAAAAATTTAATATAGTTTTGTACTATATAAATCCTTGCCATAAAAATGAAACGGCACTCAAAAGTTTTCATATGACAAAATATAACTAGCTTTATGATTTGTATCCAATATAATCAAACTGATCAAAATACAAACACTGTAATAGAAGGCAGATCTAAAAGCACTATTTACTTTAAAAGGGTCTAAAGGATGCTGTAGAACAGCCTTTGCAAAAGCATTTATGGATTTAATTACACATGAATACAATCTTAAACTACTTTGAAGACAGCAGACTATAATGATAAAGAAGCTGTAGCAACAGATATTCAGCAAACCACTTTGAAAACTAACTTCAACACCTAGGCAAACATTTTCAACTTTAAGGGGAGAAGAAAAACTAAAAACACCATGGATATACGTACAGTGATGGTAAAATTAGAAGTGCCTTTCTACCAAAAAAAATAAAGCTAACTCATGAACAGATTCAATTTTGTGGCATTTGATGCACTTCCTTTTTTTTTTAAATCTACTATCCACTGGTATGACTTCTTCCCTTAACAGATACCTATTCTTAAACAAACACAGGATGTCTTCAGAAAACATAGTTGAACTATTTACAGTAGCAATCATAATAGTAACTTATCATTGATGGCCTCAGGATACAGTGCATGCATGTTCACAGGAAAGAAGCAATCTCCTCTCACTCTAAGACTAGCACACAATTTTTGAGCTCACAGAACAAAAGTTTAGGAGCTGCAGAACAAACTTTTCCCATTTCTGCTGTAATATGGAGTCATGTGAAAGAAGCAATTATTCTGCAAGCACAATTTCCAGTGCTCTGTGGTTTTCCAATTGCTGCTAAAGGCAAATACAGACTAACAAATACTTTACAACTCATGCACAAAAGCAACACAGTTTCTGGCAAGATTATGACTAAAAAAAGCAGAGCAATAAAAAAACCCTGCAGCTACATGCAAAGTATTATGAGTGATATATATTACTGTAGCTCCCTATTTCCACTTGCAGATCACCTATTAGATTCTTACTTATCCAGCTGTACAAGGTAGAGGATATGACTGCAGGTATACAAACAGCAGGACATGCAACCTTGACCATAATCACAGGGAGCTTGCTTTTCATCACAACTTAGAACTGCCCAGTCAGGAAACCTTGCAAATCAATATGCTCTTCTGCACATCTCATTGCTATGCATGGTCTCAACCACAGGCTTATAGAACATGAAAGAAAAAATTCACTTCCACTGAAGGGCCGCTTCTAGTTTTTTCACCCGCTCAATAATTCAAATGATACAGTGAGCTAATATATTTGCAATTTGCCACTAAATCAGCATTAGTTGAATCCCCTGCTATCTTTCAAAGTAGACAATCTGAGGGCGCCTCTGATTTCAAACAGGTCATTTTTTCATAGGAGACTGTCCTGTGACATATTGAATATTTTTATTTTCCAATGTACTTACAAATTACCTTTTAAACCTACTATATTAAATTAAATTTCTTTTTTTTTTTCACTTTGTAATTAAAGAGGCTACTTTGCAAACTACACCAAAAAAGGATGCTCAGCAGAGGCCATCAGAAAAATTCTATGCTCATACTATCACCCCCCTGCATCATTGAGCCTAACAAGAGTTTACTTTCCACGTGGAGCACCATGAAGGCAAAATACAACATTTTGACAACACATTACACAACTGTTTCCGGATGGGCAGCAAGAATGAGGATCAGGAATCCTGACTTCCAAAGGGAAGAAACAAAACAGCACTTATGTACAGGATAACTAACGTCACAGCTTTGATAAATGCAAGTTGAACAACATCTTGTCTGAACAGAAAAGATTAGAGACTTTTGTAATGATGATCTGAGCTTTTCCTCTTGTCCTCCCTAAAGCTAATGGCCTGTGGAACAACACTGCTGTTCTCTAGAGCAGGAAGGAGCCATGGACAGCAGCAACAAATCAGATGGAACAAAACCTGGATTCATAAAGTCCCTAACCCACGACAAAGCTCTATTCCTAATTGCAAGTTTGTCCAATGGAGACAAAAAATTCTGACAAAATTCTGACAAAAATTAATATTCTGACAAAAATTAATTGGCTAATTTGGCAAACCTTGCCCAGTGAAGTCAATTACTAGTTGTCAGAGGTTCTCAAAGAGCTGGAAACCCAGTGTATGTCACTGAATAGCCCGGGGAAGCAATGGTGTCACAGCAGCATTGGCTGCACCAAGCTGCTGAGCTCTTTGAGGCAGGTAACATGAGCTCTGGCCATAAGGAGAGGCTCTCAGCAATGTCAGCTCAGTTCACTTTAACCAAGGAACTCTGTGAAGAGACAGGGAAGAGAACTGTACTCTGATCCACACTCCTGGCCCAGTCTCGATTCTCTCCCCCTTCACCTGTCTTTACTTTCATCATTTGAAAAAATGTTACAACTGTTCCTTTGTTTCAGGAAAAGTAGAAAGGAAAGCCTCAGCTCATCGTACAAACCCCACAATGTGTCTAACATTCACATGCACAGAGAGACACACGCATCAGGACACTCTGCCCTTCTTTCTCCTGTTTAGCTTGGTAGGAACACAAATCACAACTAGCATTGTTCAAGCAGCTTGACTACAGGTTTGCAACAACAAAGCAGGCACAGTCCCACCCAATCAATGCAAGTCACTGCCAACACTGGGGTGATAGCAAGAACCTTTCATTTAAGGCTGGAAGTTAAAAACATTTAGACCTTTCCTTTCCAACATGCTATCCACAGAATATCAGCAGTGACTGTGAATGGAATTATCCACATTTCCCCAAGGGTAGCACATAAAAGGACTTTTTCCTGCTGCACTTTTGTGCTTTTGTTATGCTGCTCATGTCAAGGACATGACATGGGAAAGGGAGGAGTAGACAGGATATGCTATATGAACACTGTTATTACTTTAACTTAGTATTTTCCAATGGGAAACCATGTTAGGGAGGGGAAGAGTGTCATAGCAAGCTTTCCACACTCTTAAGTCTCAGGCTGGCTCCAGGAACCTCCCAGGCATGTTCCCATGATTACCTCCTATTTCATGGCTGCCTTTAGTTGCTGGCTTAGTTGATTTCTCTTCTTTCAAGAGCTTCCTCTCCACCACTTCATGAGTAAATGTTATTTCTGTTTTGTTCTAACATCAGACAAATTCCTGAGCACAACAGCTGATTCCAGCCAAACCATTTCAAGACATGAATTTATCATTATAAACAAAGACAAATGTAAGGAAGTCCAAAGTAAACCAGAAAACTAAAAGGACATTTGTATCGTTTACTATACCAACCAAATACAAACTATAGCAAGTAAAGCTGTAAAAATGCATAATTTATTTCCACTTCTCATTACATTCAAATTCAAGCTATGAGGCTACTAAAATATCTGTTACTCATGATTTTCAGGAAGAAGATTCCAGCATTGATGCAACGTTGCCACAGTACATTGCTTTTGCAATACCCAGCATTTGAAAGCAGAAAATGCTACAGAGAACTTCTTATTATCCTTGTGTTGCTTTGAAACAAAATTATTTATCTACTGATGCCACATTTTGAAACCAAGAAAAACTTACTTTCTGATCTCCTGAAACAGGAAAATGCATTCTTCAGTGTTTTACCATCTAATATACACCAGTAAAAGACCATGCTTCCACTAGACCACCTCAGGTATTTTTGCATGGCTGTCACCCCTTTTGTCCTTGTTTTTCTATCTAAAACAACAAGTTATGTGAAAATTACATTTTGCATGTTCCTGCAGTCACATTTAAAGGTTAGGCACAGAAAGCATGACTTATTACCCTTGTTAAAAAAAGCTTAAAATTATATGCAAATGGATGAAAATAAAAAAGTCTCAAGGGCTAGTACAGAGTATCAAAGAACCCTCCAGAGTATATGTGTAGGCACAGAATCATGTGCACTGTTTACCACATGGAGTGTAAAGGTTTCAATATGTATAAAGGTGGCAAGTGTTCTATCATAAAAACTGTTTTACAAGACAAAAAAATGTGGACTATTTTCCCTCTGAGGTTCACATAGGTAGAATTCTCTATCATTATTTTAATAGGATCGTCACCTGGCAAAGAAAATTAAATCAGAAACAGAAAGGAAATAAATTATAGCCTTTGTTACAAGCTGTCATATGCTTACAGTCTCCACAGTCACGCAGATTCACAAATTTATCTGCCTGCTCCCACACATCCAATTGACACATCTGATGCAGACACTAGTATGGTGGAAGAGGCAGAAACCTGCACCTGAAAAACTTCTGAAAAGCCTATGTGAAACAAGTTGAGTTTTATTTTCATTGGCTGGCTGATTTCTTAATCCCAAAAGTTTTCATTTGAGTTTATGGAAATGTTTTCCTTTTAGACAGAAACATCTATCAGTTTCAGACCTCCACAAAAATCTATATAGTTTTCATATTAATCACTCTGCTTTACTCTTACTCCCTTCAAGGGTATGCACTTTAAAATTAATCTAATCTAGTTAATTCACCTGAAGTAGGCATTACATCTCCCCCTGTATTCTTGCAAAGATGTAGATTTTCTCCTCACTACAGGCAGCACAGGCTTTTTTGCTACAGATCACCATATGAACTCTTCCCCCATCTCATAACCTGTACATTCCATAAAAACAGGAAGCCTATTTAATGGTGTAGTTCATTTAATGTAATGGGTGCTTTAGAGTGTTACTGATAAGCAGCTTGATAACAGACTAACAGTTGAGATGTCTGTAGTCCAAAGGACTAAGAGCCTTACTTGCAGCACTGTACCATGAGGACATGCAGAACAGGAAGTGCCCCAGTTCCTCAGTACAAGCTGAACACATGCTGCTGCTAAGGACTGGCATCTGAGAGACTGCTTAGATTTTGGATAAAAATCAATCAGCTAGCAAACGAAAAATTGACTGAATCTGCAAAATAGCATGCAGCAGAAAGCACAACACCCAAGGAATTAATTAGAAGGGAGACATGAACTGGAGTTTTGTGGAGGTTTGCCTCTTGACATCAGTATGGAGCACTCAATACCTAACCACTGCTAGATGTCTGGCACATCTGAGTAACAAATCTGGTGACAGTTACAAGCACAAGCAGGGTATGGTGCAGAGGCAGAAACTATCACACTGTCTTTCCACACAGCTCTCACTTCAGCAGGCCTCTCTGTTTACTATGATACCAAAACTGTACAAACCTACCTTCCAGTCAGATCATCTGAAACTCACCTTTCCAATGACAGGCATTTTATAAGTAAGCAAGTACTCCCTGCAGCTAGCATTTTCCTAAAGGAACTATTTTAGCCTTCAAATGCACTTTACAGGCATGCCCTGCCTGGTACACTGTGGCCATAACACTGCATCTCCAGTGCTCTGAAGCCTAGTCATCATCTCCTCATCCCCCCTTTAGGTAATGAAATCAATTTCTTTCAGAATTTAAATAATTAAGCAAGCTGGTTTTATTTTTCAATTTAAAACATTTGATAAAATTAAGTATTTTTCTGCCCAAAAGGTCAGAGTGAGATACCAGTCATTGAACTATCACTATAAGGGCAACTACCGCAGCTTAGCAGAGCACTCTAGTATATAGACAACACTTGACCTATTTCAAACTAAAACAGAACTGATTACTATCAGAGGATATACTGCATTTTACCTTCTCATGCCCAGGTCTATAATACACACATATTTGTACTTGGACATTCCCTCAAATTGATTTGAGCAGCTTACTTGAGCCTTCTCAAGAACTAGCAGACCATTTGAGTACCTTGCAGCCGTTGAAAGCTCAGACTGTAACCCTCTCTGATCCTTAAGATAGTATACTCTTATCACACAGTAATTTTTAGACAGAAAGTCTTCCTAAGAAATGTAAATACCATAAGGAAATATGCCTTAGACTCATCTTTTAACCATTTAAAAGACTTTTAGATATTGAAAACAGAAAGCAGGCAAATACTATGGGGAAAAAAACCTCAAGCAGGTATTTAACACTACCTGGAACCAAACTCTGCGAACAAAAGCCAAGGTTAAGCTTTGAGATTCTGTCCTCACGTAAGACTTACTGATGGCACATAGCCCTCATCAGTGTTGTTCAAAACTCATCCCTACTTTTGACTGTACAAAGTGCTATGTTCCAGGCTTCTCCTGAAAAGTGCTAACAGAAGGAGCAGCATTCCCACTCCAAAAGCTCCAGGATATGAAGCATGATCTGAGCAATCGAGTCTTATACATTGTGTCAGCTCTGTGTGCACTACATTATTGTAATGTGTTAGTTTCTACAAAACCCCATTCATCAATCAGTTCTCATCATTAATTAGAACAACTGGAAGAAGAAAAAAAAGATAGCATATTTGGGACACATAATTGAAGTAAACTTCTTATTTCTTTTATATAAGTTTTGCTAAGTTTAACTTAAAAGCATTTCCAAAATGTTAAGGCTCTCCAGACAAAACTTAATATGTGTGCATTTAACTAACATGTTTTAATATGTGACATTACTCAAACATCATAGATATTTAATGGCAAATGTACATAAACTCTCCAGCAATTACATTATGCAAGAATTTTCAGCAAGTGATGCCCATGGACTCTAAGTTTTCTTACACCTCAAAAGGCTAGCTGAATTTTTCTTTACCTTTTTTTAACTGAAGTGGAGGATACTTTTTCTCTTCTGGTTTTAGTCAATCTTTGAAAGGACAAAAATCTACTGTAGTCTGTTTATGCAAACTAGCATGACAAATCTCTTTTGCTATCTGCATTACTTAAATCCAATCCTAAAAAACTTAAGTAACTTCTTTTCACTCAAATGGCATTAACACTAACAAAAAATACTTAGTTAGAACATTGCCTTACCGTGTAAATCCCAATTCTACAAACAGCAAATGAGAGCTGGATACATTCAGACATAGTCTAAAGGAATTAAAATAAAAACATTATCAAGAATGCTGTTTATTAAGAACTATTTTTCTTCCCATCTCTCCCCTCTCCCCTGAAAGAAACACCTTCTTCAAGGGTGTATTGAACAACCTTAGAAAAATGCCATATAAATTCAGGTTATACAGATATATACTACCTTTCATACAGAAGCAGCTAAGTGTAGAGGTGACAACACCTTCACACTCACTAGTTCAGTATTTCATTATAGGTCTCAAATTATCTAATGATCCCAAAAATGCCTGTACATAACATTAATGATTTGCATGTAAGCTTTCAGTCTTGTTTATTTTTATCTACTCTGATTTAAAAACAATCTGCAAGAATCGTTTTAATTGAGTACTTTTTGGCCTCTTAGTGGACTGTAAAGAGCTTCTGTGTTTGTATTTTTCTCTCCTTTTACCATCACTGAAACTGTTTTCCTCTATATAGCAGAATAAGGCATATAATTTAATGTTTGCACATTTCTGGAGCCTTATGGCTTTAGCTTTCTAAAGTAGAATACCAAAATAGAACATTTTATTTAATCTGTTCTTAAGCTGGGAATAATCATATTAAAAGTTTTTACCCTCAACTTGCTCAACTTCCAATCTGATGTGATGCCACAATTCTATGTCTTCTGCAGTCACCCAGAGAGGCTGAGGATGGACTACGAATTTCTGATGAAACAGATGAAAAACACCTTCTTTAATTAGCACAACAAAGCCAGGAAATAAATTCAGCTCTCCAACACCAAAATAAAAACTACTGTATGTTTGCCATATTTCCTATACAACTAGGTAAAATAAACTAAGTTTACAATTATTTATTCAGAAGAGTAATTGATTAATTACTTTGTATAAGGTATTTAAAAGACAAAATTTGAAGCCTTCAAGCAGAACATTTTCATTAAATGTTTAAAGAGTTCACACATTAGCTAAGATAAAATGTTGGATGATACAGACTTCAAACATACCAGTCAAAACATCTTTTCAGCATCTGCTTTCTAATTTCTCTTTCCCTCCCTCAAAAAAAAAAAAATTGAAATACCCATTTAATTAGAATTGGGATTCAAAAAAAACCAAAACAAAGATCTTATTAATTACAAGTAATAAAAAAAATGTTTAGCAACATTTTTCGTTTGCTGTTAACTGTTACATCTAAATTTTAAACAAACAGTATTTCACTGAATTGTCTGAAAGTCAAAAAGTACAGCACAAAAACCTGAAAGCAAACTTCAACAGCACAGTAGATTTTTATTTTTTACTCGAAGTAATCTAGCATGCTATTAATGACTAGGAGATGCTGATTTGAAACACCATTTCAGTTTAAGTAGATTTTTTTTTTTCAGCTTTAAGACCAAACATCAAAGCTTCTCCCAGGAAGAAAAAATTGACAGAGAAATAGGAACTGACTTCAAGAAATCCTACAGTTACACAAAGTGGTGGGGCGGGGTCATAAACCATACCCCTCCTGACAGTATTTGCAGACCTTGTTCCAAAGGTTCCAGGGATGGATGATTTCCCCAAGCAATTTAGACCAGTGCTTCATTACCCTCTCTACTAGAAAGTTTCCTAATGTTTAACCTTGGTCTGTGGCAATTTAAGCCCATACTTAAACAGCGGGTGATATATTGAATGATTTGCATTTTCAGTATCCTGGCAGAACCTATGTTGCTGGCAAACAACTCTATATACAAAGTAAATTATTATTTCAGCTTGCAAGAGAAGTAAACATGCAGCAGCAGCAAACTGTATAGCTTCTTCATGTATACAGTTTGCTTTTATTCTAGACAAGCACAGCATTATAAATAGTTTTCTTTTTTTCATTTTTGTTCACTACTTCCAGGCTATGCATTAGCAGGAGAACTAAGCTGCAGTTCAAATTCTCCAGCAAGCCCCTGTAGATCCTTGCTTCAGCAGAATAAAATAACCTACATCCAGTGTTACCTTACTTATCTATTGTTTGGTTTGCTACTGTTAACATTCTGAAACCACAGGCTACTTTAATTATTATAAGGCATGAATTCTGTCACATACAGTACTGATTAATGTTTCCTTTATGCATTTCTCAGTGAAATATTAAGATAATCCCTTCTCCAAGCCTCCAAGATAATGCTTATAAACTACATTCTATTATGGTAAAAAGGGTCATTGAATCCATCACTGCTATTAATATCTATTATATTCACCTATCCTTTCGTCTGAAAATTTACATTCCCTCCCCAGAAGTATTTCTGTTTAATCTTTGAAAAAGTGACAGGAATTTATTTAAATAATTAAAAGTTTAGTGATACTACCCTTCAGACTATCAGCCTGACCACTGAATTAAGACATCGTTGATAATCTGTTGCCGCAATGGGGAGTTTATTCTTCACACTTGTAATCTTTCATTACTTTGGTTGTGCAACTCACTTGGGACCATACAACTGGGCAACAAAACAATTGTTGGAAAATTTACATGTAATTTACTTACAGTTTATGGTTGCTTTCAGAAAGGATTTTACACGGTAAGCATGAAAATAAAAGAAAAAAAAAGTAAAAATATACCTACAAATACTATGAAAGAAAGATACCTTGTTTGACACAATTCTACAAAGCCTAATGCTTCACAGATGTGATTTCACATGTCTAAAGCAAAAAATGGAGTCATCAGATCAAATATGTCAAACAATATATGCATGAGTCTCAGTCAAAAAGCACCCTTCTGCCTAGGCAAAGGGTCATCTCACAAACATTAAATAATTTCTCCCACTGGAAAGAAAACTCACAGCTAACTTTCCTATTCGCCCAAGAATTTGTTATTTTAATCATACCTTGTAAAAATGTGGTTGTTTATAATGACTTAGAAAGATGTCTGCCCTGCAGCTGTGCAGCATTCAATTCACAACAAGCATCTGTTCTGTCCACTTTTTCAAGTATTCAGCTATCAGTACAAATACCAGTAGAAAGCAATTTCAGTATTTGGTGTTTAAAAAAAAATCTAATTCAGCTCTGACACAGGCACACAGTCTGCAACTCACAAAGCCATTGTTTTAAATACCTATTTTGTCAGCAAATACAGGATTAAATCCCTACTCATAATATTTACAAAAGAGCAGATTTTGAAAAGATTAATTAGAGCATGTTCTGCAACTGATGACTTCAAGCACCAAGTTGAAAGCATTAGCCTCAAGAACTTTGGTGGGCAAAAGGGGAGGGTGATCCTAACCAAGTTCTCAGGAAAGAACCAAAAGATTCAACACCTGACAGAACTGCAGGAGCCAGTCAATTCTGCTACCCAGCAGAAATACTCAACTCAATCTCAACTCACCGTGACATAATCCAAATAAATTACAGCACTGAATACAGCTCCAAAACCACAAAAAACAGAAAGCAAAACAAGAATAGGAAGATGTTAGAGGCTTTCTTCTGGTGATATGTTTGTTTAATACACTTAAGATCAAGGTACACTTCTGCTCATTTATAATGAAGTGATACAACCCAGTAATCAGCTGGAATTTCTGGATCTTCCAGGCAAAAGTTTTTCCACCTCTATTCTTATCTGCGTCTTTTTCAGTGTATAAAATTGCAAAAAACATCAATACAAGTGTAAAAAATATGCAGGTTTTAAGGTACCTTTAAGTATGGAGCCTGAAACAAATTCTCAATGCTTATGTGTTGTAAGGAACATGTGGGTACCCAAAAGCACACACAACAACACTACAGTAAAGGCAGCAGGAACTTTGACCAGAACTGCTATTTGCTAACCTTGCCTACTGAACTCCAACTAGTAACTCCAAGGCTCCCCTTTCTGCACAAGATGTCACAGCCCTCTAGCACATTCCATTAATAACATTTCTAATTTAAACTCCCAGAATTCTTTTTAATACTGTTCTCAGGGGAAAAAAAGGCACAGAAAATGTTTTCACATTCTTCTTTAATGCTGAATAATTAGATTTCTAAAATACCAATCTTCTTGTACATAATCATTAGAAAAATAAATCTCAGTTTAGAGACTAGAAGAAACCTGATGTTGATGGAAAAGCAATGATATGTGAACAGGAAATAGGACTAGATCCAAGAACTCTCTTGTCATCGTAAAAAGTAATCAAGTGGATGCACCAGAGAACAATGCTCTCCTCTCTTTTAGGCAATATTCTCAGTAGAACAGTTTTCCATGACTGCTTCCAGGACTGCAGTGGCTCAGGCAGTGAAAGATACAGATTAGCCAGCAGAAAATTAATAGCTGCAAGAACAGCATAGACATTTCTCAAGAATTCTGGACCTTTTCTCCAGTCTTGCTGAAACCAGAAATTATGCAAGTTTCTAGGCAAGAAGAAAGCACTGAGAAAAGAGAGCACTCATTGTAGAGTGCATCATCCCTCTACACAGGCTGTCTATACAGTTTCAGGTTCACTCAGTGTTGTGGGCCTTACATAAAAAGTTATAAATTTGTTAAAACACAGATGTTAGAAAGCCAATAGCCCTTCCTCACGCATTAAGGCAGCACTTCCAAGCAGAAGGAATCTGTTAGCTACATGGCCCTGGAGCAGAGCAAGTATCTTCATAAATACCTCTGAGTTAAAAAGTCCCACTTCCTGTGCAGTCAATGCAATTATGATTACACTGGACAGCACCCCTGGACACCACTCAGAATATCTCAGTTTTGTAACTGCAATTTCTGTTCCAGAACTGATTCTAGATTCCTCCTCAATGAGGAGGAATAATGGATGTCTTTAGTCCACAGCAAAGCATCAGGATATCCAGGGAATCGTACCACATGGACCTATCCTTATGTTCCAGTAATCACAACTTCAGGATTTCCTACCATCATATCTGAACACCATGCTTAATACCGACCCACAGTGGACCTGTCATTGAAGACACTGTACAAATTCCTGGTCTACTCATTTTCACCTCCCTAACATTACTGCACAAGTGAAAATTCAACTACACTCATGTGAAAACACAATTCTTGGATTATAACTGTGAGTTCTTCTATATGGAAAAAAATTGCTTATCACCTAGTCTCTGATTCAAAAGACATCTAGACTATTACCTCCTCACACCAGTCAACTGTCTTTTCTTCAGACTGAAGGGCTGTAACTACTTATCTCTGCTTGTATGGAAGAAATTGCTTTTCTTCAACTACCACATCATACTTCTCTGTATTTTCTTTGGTTTTTCGATACTCTTCCTGAAATGATGCAACCAGAAATGCAGCACATAAGACAAGAGAAAACCTTATATTTATTTAAGCAATGTAAAAATGAGATCTTCCTCTCTTTTTCCTCCTTAATACTCTAAATTTGTTGACAGATGTCTGGGATGAGATGACATTTTAAAGAAGGATCCTCATTCCCTTTCCTGAGTACTGATGATATTTTAGGGCCTATCCATGCATCTGTACTGCCATGTGACTTCTTCTAAAAATATATGCAACTTTGCATGTATCAACACCGAATTTCATCTGCCATTTTATTACAAATATCAAAAGAGGTACTAGATTTTTTTCCTGGGTTCAATATGCATTCTTAATATTTGTCTCTGCATCAGCCCACCCAAAGCATATGCAGTTTATACAACTAAACACAAACGTGAAACTCGCTTGTAATCTCTGCATTCACTTCTCCCTCTTATTCACTGCCAGAGCTGTGCTCTTAATGCTCATTTGTATTTCTCATGAAATTTTTAATACAGACAACAAAATTATTACTTCATTTTTCATTTTTTTTAAGTTTTGCACCTCTATTAGAGTCAAAATCATATAAAGGAAGACTAAGCAATAGTTGTTGTAAAAGCTAATAAAATGTGGAAAACAGATGTTTCTTCCATACAAAAGCTCCAAGTCATAATAAAAAAAAGAAATCTGCAAACTTACTTCCCCCATATCAACAGCTCCTAGTGGATCTTGGATGCCATCTTGCTTACTCAGACTCTCCAATGCCAAAAGCTAATGTGGGTCCTGTGAACAATTTTTTCTTCTGTTCCTCCACCAAAACATACAGCAGACCATCAAAGATTCATGCTCTTCCTACTGTTTGTTCTTACAAGCAACAAAGCTCTAGGGCAGGATTGCATCCAGTGTAAGAGCACTTGTCAGCTACATTTCCTGCTTTGTGTCTCTTCCTCAGATAGAAGAAACTTATTTACACACTCACTGGCAATTAATTTAGTCACCGTACCAGGCTGCCAGAGAGAAAAAATAAAATCTGTATGCTGAAGAGCCCTGGCATGAGATGAGCCATCTTTTGTTAGATTGCAAATACCCTACTTATGTGCACAAGGACTTTTATATAGTCACAGTCAGACAATTTGCACTTCAGAAAGTTATCCTGCACACAGAGTGAAAAACAGCAAAACCAACATAATGCAGAGCAGCACAAGCCAAAACACAAAGAAGCACAAGATTTAAAATACTGTTGTGGCTTTTTTCACAGGGCTTTACAGCTCTTTGGGCCCATATTTGCAGTTTTAAACTTAACTAAAAATGCTTCTTTTATTAATGGAGAGCTAATATCTTCATACAATCACAAAACTTCAGAACTCAATTTAAAAGAATAAACATCACAAGCTGGCAGTATTAAAAAACATGAGCTGATGATACTGACAAGCAGCCAAAAATGTTAATCAGCATGTGGTATTAGAAGGAATATTTTGTCCTTACTAAATGCAGATATTCTCACTTACTAAAAGCTTGCATTTCTAACCTTTTGTGAAATTCATCACCATGTTGCCTTGAAGCTTGGAGGTCTGACTGAAGAATTCAGGAGCAGCACACTGCAGAGCAACATGGTGTTGTAGTACATAGCAAGAGCTGGAACTGAAGACCAAGTATTCTTACAACATATTTCAGACTCTAATTCTGATCTAGGCCTATGGTGTAAAAACCCATTAGTGAAGTAAATCTTTCCATCTGGTTTCATTTGAAAAATATTAAATTCATGTCATCTGGGATCACTCTGCAATGCAAACCTAGGTAAGCATTACCTTCTCCAACTAAAAGATTCACATCTGATCCAAACACTAATACAGTTGCATGCACCTTACAGCTGTTGTTTTCTTTCCTGCATTCAGCTATATCTATATTTTGAAACAATTGTCAGACACTTCATCCTTGTATCTAATCAACTTCCCAAACTGAAGGGACAATAATAAAATAGAAGCCTTTGTGCTCTACAGAACGTGTAAGTTTTCAAGGTTGTTATAGCTGAGAGATCAGTCAACACAGAGCCCAAACATTCCTTATTGTTACATTACAAAAGGCAGAATTCCTATCAGAGGGGCGTTCAGCAAACAGTAGGAGGACGTGGCCCTACCTATAGACTGTGGCTGCTCATGTTGCAGGCAATGTATCCAAATCACACATGTGCCTCAGAAGAAAAATACAGAGTTGCTAGTATGGACCTTAACCCATTTTTCCTTATTCAAAGGACTGCATCTACAGGTTTACAGTGTTTCAGTGAGTTACCTTCAAACATATGCCTCTCTAAAGCATTTGCTGTGTGAGAAAAAAATGTTTCCTATGACCTGCAGATACCGAACAGTGGAACTGACAACAGCAATGGAAAGACAGAATCTGAAGTATACCAGAATCACTAAGTGATCTCGATCTAATCCATATAGCTATTTTCTGACTCTAACCTGTCCAATTAAATTAAAGAGTCTAACTATTTAAAAGAAAGGTCTTAAAAGTAAGCAGCCCAAAAAAGAAAAGTTGCTCAAAAACATTTAATTTTTTAAAGTATCACCTAACACTTTAAGAACACCAGTTTGGATTATGCAGCTTTCCCCAACCAAGACTTTGTCTGAACACTATGTAGAATGTGAGGTCAAGACTGTTCAGAAACAAAGCAGAAACTCTTAAGTCACTTCAAGGCCTATTCACATATTCATATAAAATTTAAAAATTTAGTTGAATTTACTCAAAAATGTTCCAAATTTTAGATTTCATGTGCATGCATACTGGAGTAAAATAGTTTGTATCTGCTAACAAGTGTAAAAAGAACAACAAGAACGCATCCAAACTTGTTAAAAGAAACCAATCCCCAACAAAGAAACAAGGATTCTAGCACATTAGGAGTGTGCACTCTTGACACTGCAGAACCCATGTTCCTGGTTAACTCCTCAGAAAAGGGAAAAAAAAAAAGGAAAAAAAAAATTTACTACAGCTGAAGCAGTTGCTCATCCAAGAAGAGTTATCTTCCATTTCAGGTCAGAATATGCTCTTCAATACCTGCCCAAGAAATATTTTTATCTACAACTAAGATAGTACATAGCACCTTGGGATATAATTTACAGATAAGTTATCATAATAAAAATGCTAAAAATACAAAATTAAACAGGTTATCAATTTATTATAAACCTCTTAGGCAAATATAACACTTTTCTTTTGTGAAGAGACAGATTCAAATTTATACATCACTCTCTCAAGCAGTTTTTAAAAATTCTACACAGATCAGGCTGATACATTGAACAGAAACCTGTAAGAACTTTATCTAGATGCCACTGAAGAACTGTATTGTGAAAGTCTACTCAGGAGCTTAAAATCTGCATTGTAATTGCAGCACATAAGAAAAACCGAAGCATTTTTATTGTTTCCCCACAAGTTTTCCAAGCAAGAACTGTAAGACTGGTCACATGCCATGCCTTTCACAAGATGCATCATGGCGTAACTTCTTAAATTAAGCATAGTCTACTGAACAGAGGCCAACCAACACATGTCTCTGAATACAGTAAAATCCTTCCAGACACAATGTAGCAAGAATGAAGCTGAAGAAGGTTGCAGACTGTACCCTAGATTATGCAGTCACAAAAACCTACAAATCTACATTGATGCAGCTGTGCTCACATAGTATGTTTTAAAAGAGTTAACTTGCAGGGAGAACAACACGTGTAAGTAAAAGGTGCCTCTGAGTGAAGATGTATTCTTTTTTAGAGGTTGGAGTTGGTTTAGCCATGTTGATTTAAAAAAAAAATAATTAAAAAAAAAAAAACCCACACCAAAAACACCACACTACTCCTAACATCATAATTATATCAACACACAAATAAAAGAGGCACCAGGCCTAAGAGCCTCTTCCGGCTACCAAAGATACAGAGGCCGGTCTTACTTTTTTTGTTACAATGTAGAACTGTAAAAACTGACCAGAGCAACACAGAATATACTCTTTTAGTACCAATTTATTATCAAATGGCATTAGCCATAAATCAAGGGTCACACTCTAAGTAGGGAAGGCACTACTCAGGTTCTGGGTATCTTCCCATAAAAGTTTCAGGCCATAGTCCAAGCAGGCTCCAACTGACTTCACTCTGAGAAGGTTTTGAATGCTTTCAATAATCTGATGATCTTGGAAGGTGCTTTAGAAGTTCAGTACTTCTTGGGATCTGCCTCTTAATGGAAAAAAGACATCTCCATCAATGTAAGTCCTATCCACCTAAAATCAGGAAAAGAACCTTCCTATGCAAGTCTGGGAAGAGCTGGCTGAGGGTAGACTCCTTGCGGAGATGCACTGACCCCTGAGTTCATGCAGCAACAAACCAGACCTCATCTGTCCTCACCTCCTTCACCCCACTCCCTCTCTCAGCCCCACTGATAACCAAAACTCGTCAAATACTCTGTCTCAGCACTACCACAAGAGGAAACACCTCATCCTTTGCCCTCTGCCTCACACTGCAAGCACAGGAGAAAACCTCATTGCCTGCAGGCTGCAACACAGGGGCCTTACATGAGGAACCAGAAACCTTCTGTTTGTGTTTTCATGCCCACATACATGCAAGAACGTAAATGCACAAAACACAAAATTTCTTAACATGTACAGCTCTTTTTGCTATGGAAATAATGAGACAATTGTTCTACAGCCATAGCTTAACATTCACACTGTAACTTCAAGTCTTGCATAGACAAAGAGTAGGCCCATTTTTACACCAGGGCAGACTGGGACAACAGGCCAAAAACAGTTTTACACAACCAATTGTGTAACTCACCATCATAATTTTTTGTTATTGTTGTTAGAGCAGACTTTCTGAGGTGCCTGAACCTCATGATCAATGAGTTTTTTTAGAACTGACACCAAAGGCGGCCACACAACAAAAAAGAGGAAAAGGATCGGCTGGAGAACAAGAGTCAGGGGAAGAAAAAAAAACCTAGAGCTATATAATCCCCTCCCCCCTTTAGTTAATACAAAAACATGCTCTTAGTTTGCAAGGCTTATTAAATTTATTGTTCTCAGAGTGGTTGGCCTTCCACACAACAGCCTGTAGCAGTCACAAAGGTTAATGCAAGTACTTGAAAGAGTACAGAATGGCTAGTTTGATCTGGCCATAAGTTTATAAAGGGAAAAAATATCTAAGAAACAGCTCCAGGCTCTCAAGGAGCTATGAGGCTGCACTTGATACCCAGCAAGTTTACTATCAGTATTTCATTAACTAGGCTGTTAAAGAGAAGTCTGCCTACCATTTCTGCCACACGGGACTCATTTCCTAGTGTCTCTCTGTAGTATTAAAATTCAGAAAAGCAAACCTAAAACATTTTTGGGTGTTGCGAGGCTCAATGAACCAAAATAAATCTTAGCTCCATAGACACAAGAATAACAAAGTATTAATTTAATGTATTTCTGGTTAACTGTCAGAAAAAGAAAAGCAAGATACTGTGTGCAGGTCTCAGCATGGCAAATATTCTGTTCATTAAAAGAGCATCTAGAGAGATTGTGTTGCATTTGATGAGCCTCTCTTGAACGCATACACCCGTGAGCATCCTATGTGAAAAAGTATGAATGACAGAGTCAAGATTCTGACTCCAAATACTTCCTGGTCGCACTTGACACCAACAGCGAACAGGGATGGCCAAAAGATGCCTGCTCTTCACTGCCCCAGCTGACGCTTCGCAGCACTTCACGGTGAAGGAGCGGGCACCAGTTCACAGCGCAGGGCTCGAAGCAACAAGACTGGAGCAATGGGATGCCAACAGGACTGGAGGGATGGGGTGTGCCCGTTACGCCCCCCCACTGCTAGGCTGAAAAGACCAGGTAAGCAGGTACCATACTAAAACAAAGCCACCTGCTCATTAGCCAGCCGTTCCACGGGTTTTTGCCCGCCGACGATGCGCGGGTGAGTGCAAACACCAGCCACGATCGCAGCTGAGGTGCACGCCCGCGATACGATCTTTCACAGACGAATGGAGCCAATATTCATTAAAGAGCCATAAACACTACCCCCGAATACCAGCTGCCCGGGCGCTCGGCTGATCCCGTCCGCGGTAGCAATTTAGTTCACTGAAGCATGCCCTAAGCTTCAGCATTTAGGAAAAAAACAGCGACCCGGGTCACGGCTTTAGCAACCTAATAGCGTCCAAATGAGCGGGGCCCGGCCGCTTTATCGCCCGTTAACAGCCCGCCGGGCCGGGCTCGGCAGCGCGGCCGGACCCGGCTGCCCCCCGGCCCCGGGCTGCCCCCCACACCCCGTCGCGCCGCGGACACCGCCCCAGCCGCTCAGTAAAATGTCCGACGGTCCGCTGCCGACGGGAACCTACCAGGTAATCCATGTACCGGGGTGGCGCCGGGCGCCGCGCTGCCGAGCTCTCCGGAGGGGCCGCGGGCGCCCGCCCGGCTGACAGCGGCGCTGGGCCGGCGGGAGCAGCGCCGGCGCGGGGAGCGGCGGGGCCGGCGGCGCGGGGCGCTCGGCGCGGCGGGGCCGGGCGGGCGCGCCGGGAGCGGGCGGGGGGCGCGGGCGCTGCCCCGGCGGCGCTGTCAGAGCCGCGCTGCCGCCCGCACCTCGCGGCGGAGGGAGCGGGGCAGGGGCGGGCAGGGGCGGGACGCGCCGTCAGCTGATCGCACACGTGGGGGCGCGGCCGGGCCGCCCTTAAAGGCGTAGGAGCGCTGCAGCCGCCCGGCTGCGGTGCCTGGGGCTCCCTCGTCCCGCACCCAACAGGTCCCTGAGAAGGGCAACGGACTGCGGCACCGGTCCTGTGGGGAGCAGTGGAGAGAGCTGGGGCGTTTAGTCTGGAGAAAAGGAGGCTCACGGGAGACCTTATCACTCTCTACAACTGCCTGAAAGGAGACTGTGCCCAGGTGGGGGTCAGCCTCTTCTCCCTGGCAACCAGCGACAGGACGAGAGGACATGGACCTAAGCAACGCCGGGGGGTGGGTTCGGTTGGACACCGGGAAACACTTCTTCACAGAAGACGTGATTAGACACTAGAATGGGCCGCCCGAGAAGACCGAGGAGTCACCCCTGGAGGTGTTTAAGGAAAGAGGGGACATGGCACTTAGTGTCATGGTCTAGTTGAGGTCGTGGTGTTTGGTCACAGATTGGACTTGATGATCTCATAGGTTTCCTTCCCAATCTAATTGATTCTGTGATGGTTCCCCTAAGCACCCATGAAAATAACGCCCATGTCTCCTACTGCAACCTGACATCCTAAACTGGAGGCTTTTCCACAAATTTAAGGCGTTAGTAGGAATGCCTGACTCCTGAAGAAATGGAAGGAAACTTCATGTGTGTGACAGTGGGGTCGGGAATCTAAAAATGAGGCATAAAGTGAAAGAATTAGGGAAAAAAAAACAAGTGTAGTTAAAATAAGTAAGAGAGGTAGGTAAGGACCTAGAAGAAAACACGTGTAAATGAGGAGCCAGGAGCAACAGGGAATCAATATTTTTAAGGATATTGGTGAGCAGTTCACCTACATCTAGTAAACTGGGGTGGGGGAACATAAATTACAATTACTGCTCTGAAATTTGTAATGAATTAAGGCCTCAGTTACTATGGCCAGAGAGTGCTGCATCTTGCCAATGAATGGACTAGACTAGATAATTCATTTTCCTCATACGTCTAGACTAGGAAAAAAAAATTATTCCTTTGGTACTCCTTTCTTTACTTTGGGATTCAATATCAAATACATCTGCATTGTGACTTAAGTTTAATTTAAATGAGTACAAATGATTTTTTTTTAAATCATTTAGAAGTTCACTAATTTTAATACCTTAATAGGTAATGGAGGGATACAGGCTTGGCCCTTCCTGCAATTACACGTTTTGACTGTTTTTCATGTAGTCAGCCATTGCTGGCAACTGTCTCTTGATCCTGAAATGTCCTTTTGACAGGGGGAACTACAGTGTAAAGACTACTTCAGCCACTACAGGCGTGGGTAAAGTAGGCCTCTCAATAATAACACATAGTTGCAAGAAACTGATTTCATCACACTTCTGTCATCACATGTGATTTTTAACGTTTTGCAGTGCTTTCCCCTTAACAATTAAAACCCTTTATTCTTCTTTTTTAGCAGTAATACATCATTCCTGAGACTTGCTGCCTTTTGATGCTTCTCTAAATGAAGGGTGACTGAAATGAGAACATCAAGAACAAGCAGATATTTCAGAACTGTTTCCTGTGAGACAAATAGGAAAGGACTGGGAATTATTTCTTCTATAGCTGATTGAGAGAAAATAGAATTATGAATCTAGAGAGCTGCTGCAGAGATGCTGCTATGATAGGAAAAGAAGTAATTGGC
Organism: Fringilla coelebs; assembly: GCF_963513975.1. Lineage (NCBI taxonomy): Eukaryota > Metazoa > Chordata > Aves > Passeriformes > Fringillidae > Fringilla > Fringilla coelebs. The sequence goes on from NC_140031.1 coordinate 17,162,128, forward strand.
ATTTATTGCAAGAAGGAAGATTCAGTTCAGCTGCTGGAAAATAATGGGAAGGATATTTCAACATGGACAGACATCACAGTCAAAGCTAGTAGAATTTCTGAAAGTAGCCATGAGTTATAATAATGTTTCTCAGATGTAGTTTAGTTTAGTTACTTAGCACTGATGCACATCTGGAGAAAAATAACTAGAAGACCCCTCTGTTTTATATGAAGCTGATAGATCTGATTATGAAGATGCAGTGTGTTTATATAGCCAAAGAAAAATGTTTATTCTATTCTATAAAAGTGATTTTCTTTCTAGTTTATAAACAAAACCTCACAATCTGAACACAAAATCAGTTTAAAAAAATCAAGAAATTTCTCATGCATACACAGAAAATCCCACAAACTTGATCAGAAGAGAAGCCAAGCCTAAATGTATGTATTAGTCCTGTTCACTGTAAACACATTATTTCTTTGGCCATTGCATAATCTTATGGCACATTAATTTCATTACATAAAGTGGAGATTAACATTGAACAATAGTGGAATGCAAGCAGAATACAAGTCCTATAGCACATGCCTTCCGGCTTACATAGCAGTCATGATGTTGCTGAGATTTTTCTAGCAAGTCCTGTAAGATTTCTTTCATCTAAAATGAAGTTCAGTTTCATATTGGAATATATATACCTAATGCATATAAGTTATTTTCATAAAGAAGCTTGTCAGCAGGAACTCATATGTCAAGACAGGAAGGAAGAGATCAAAGTATTTAAATGGAGCAAACGTCATGTGTTAGCTGTGAGGTAATTAGTCTGGTTCCAAAAATGGAAGTGAGCTTATGCACAGAAGCACAAGTTTATCTTCAGTGCAATCCTGTCACAAGAATAATATTCTGTATGAAAAATAATCAATCTGGTTCTCAGACTTTGACCCTGAGAAGGGCTGAGTACAACATTCTATCATCCATTGCTTCTGATACTGCAATTTAATGAGTTTGAACATTTTAACCTAAGAGTACCTGACAAATTCAAGCATTTGTAGCCCTAGCAGTTAGCAAACTCTGGTGGTGGATTTGACATAAAGGTGTTACTTCATAGATATTATATTTGTTACTTAGTAGATATCAGCAAAATGGGAATTTAAAATGTAAATACTAATGAATATGCCTATTCCCAAACATATTTGAATGGAATTAGTATATTTTTTGGAATTGCATAGCCAGTTGCATAGCTGTACATATGACAAATTGTCCATGGTATGTTTGTTCTCTGTTTGCTCTCTGCATCCTACCCACTTTTTAATAGGGGAAAGGCAAGTGATTATTTTTTTTATAATTAGCAAGAAGGTGGTTGTTTTAATCACCAGGTTTTACTGATATAAGGAACCCTGATAGCTCTGTTTATGAACATTAATTATTGGAGGGGCATGATATTTTACCCTTCTAATTAAAGTTGGGAAGAAAAGCATTTATTATCTTTGAAAGTACTGGAAGAGGCTACCTTATTCATACTTATCAACATTAGTTTTCCATGGTACAAGTTTGTTACACCAGCAGCTGTCCCATCTTGGTTACTTATCGGATAGTTAACAGGAAAGCAAAACATAATTTTTACCTTCAGGTTAATACCATATACTTAGTCTGGAAAAATAAAATCTGTAGAAAAAACCCTCACATAAAAATGTGGACTTCTTTGATTTAGGATGCTGCTACAGTAATATAAAGGCTCCCAAATGCTACAAAACCCCTTTATTTGGTATGGCTAGAAATTTCGAATTGGATGCCTTAGAAGCTTCTAACTGTGCTTAGTTCAAGAAAACAAACAATGTGATAAAACAGTCTCTGACTTCACTGGTAGAATAGAAAAGAAGTTGGACCAAACAGGAAGTTAAGATTAGTTAGAAGAGTTCTGATGTTCAGCAGCTGGAAAACTGATAGGAAAAACTATTTGAATGGTCTAATGGTAATAGATTTCTAAGTATACATTTTAACAATAAATGTATGTGGCCAATTGTGACCAAAAGTATTTCCTAGAAATATCCATAAGGGCATAAAAACGTAAAAAGAGCTGGACAGAGAAATTAAAGAATGAGGTTTTCATTAGGAGAGTTTGAATATTAAATAGATGCCAAGAGCAGTCAGCAGTTTTATTTGCAGCTCAAATTTCAGTAAGTGACTTGGAGCCTGCTGTTAATCAAACTCGTGTAACTTACAGGGAAAGGGAGAAGGTGGTCTGAGTAAATAATGTTTGAAGCAATTTGCAGCTCTTTATCTGATATATTGACAAATGTCAACATGCAGAGATACTACAGCCAAAGGTGAATGAACGCTATGAGAGAAGCAAAACCTCTCAGTCAAAAATCTTTTTCTCTTTGCTTTAATGCTTTGCTTCCTTCTGGCATTTTGATCACCATGTGTACTATGGTTATATATATATATATAATTTTTAGAACACATAGATATGAAAATAAGCAAACAGATTTCAAAAAGGATTTTTCACCTGTTCTCTCTCTTGTTTCCTGAAATATTTGGCTGACCTTCAGGTAACCTCACTGGCAAAATAACAACAGGCAGTCTAAAAGCAAAGGTTAATGATGGAACAAGGTCAAAAGTAGAAACCAGTTTCCCACTGCACTTACATTGATATAAATTTAGTATAATTGCAATTAATAATTAATTTAAACCTATGGGTTATGAATAAAGTGATTATATTATTACAGTTGATTTTATGTAGGATATTTACTCCTTCCTGTGCAACAAAAAAATGTTACTGTTGATAAAATTATGCAAAAAAATTTCCATGAGGAAATTTGAATAGATTATATTGCCAAGTAGGCTGGAATTTACATATGATATTTTTTCATTTCTATGTCACCGCAGCTCAAGTTAGTAGTGCTGTAGACTCATTTTTAATTTCATGGCTGTTCTATGTTGGGTTTTTAAACAGTCTCACAGCAAGAAAATATGTAATTAACAGTCCTAGTCCTAAACTGGTAACCTTGTTTGAATTATTAGCAGAATTTGAAGACTAAATGGCCACAGATATTTGCCTTGTTAGCAGGGTTTCTGTGTTTAAGAGACTTAGGAATTTGGAAGCCTTAGACTAAGGGCTTTATGGTTTCTTATCATATACACTTAAGAAAGCATTTGCATCTTTGTTTGATTTCTTTTTTGTGAAATGTAGGAAATAGTGGTCTCATGAAGATTAAAAAAAATAAATTTACAGTTCTGATCAGGTTTAATTCTCTATTGCTTGTGGCACTGTAGAAAACTTCAAGAGATGGATTAGAAGTTGTACCTTACCTTTATGTCCCTCCTAACAAGTGAGGTAAACCGTAAGAAATCTAGTCCTGTTTGTCTGGTTTTCTGGGATGAACTGAACCTTTCAATTTTTGTAACTTAACTGGGGTACATTTTAGGAGGACTACAATTTTACTCAAAGTTTGTAGTACATTTGTTTCTAATATTGTTTACAAAGTATTCAAATATTTATCTCTCATGTTCAGATTGTTTTGCCTTTTTACTGAATGAATATGTAAATAGAAGCAGTACAGTTAGACTCTGTGGTCTTTGGTCTAGTGTTAACATGGAAGTACATGTGACCCTTTGTAGCTTTTCCTTTTGTTTCCATGATGAGAGTTCTGTTAGGCTAGAATTATACTTGTGCTCCAGATTTACCCCTAAAAAAAATGAGAGACACAATACTCAGTCTCTCAAATTATAAATGGGCTGGGTTCTGATCCAATTCTTACAGCCTGTCACCCTCTTATTTGGGCTCAGAAAATACTTCTCAAGTTCATAAGTTTTCAAATCATAGTCTTACTAAGTGAAAAAATGCCATTGCTTTACTAGAAGAAAATCTATCTTATGACCTACATAATGCATCTGTTGTGTTTGAAGATTTACAGTGCCCATCCCACAGGTCTGCCTGTCCAAAGGAGAGGAAAAGTCATTACACAGATAAAGCTCTGCAGGAACCTGGAATATGGGTGACTGTTGTGTGCATCAGTCTTCCTCTTCCCTCCAAAGGAGGAAGATTCAATAATGGCCCATTATGAATTTGTGAGAGCAATTATAAAGTCTCAATGCAGATGAAGGTACAGATAATTCTGAAACAGAAGAAATTGGAATCTCCTTGATTCCATATGACCTTATGTTTCATATTTATACTGAATGTGTTGCCCCATCTTACATACTTGCACTGTGTCTTCCTTAATATTGGTGTCTTCCCAAGAAGTCAGTGTGACTACAAACTCATAAAACTAAACTTTGCTTGTAGTGTAAATATAGTTAGGAATATGCTTGGCAAAGCATTGCAGCAATATGTGTAGATGATCATTTCATCTCTTGCTGGATATGAACATCAGATACAAAGTCTCTGTGATTCAAGGCTTTTCTATACTTTAACTTTGTTTCTGAGTACTAAATGAAAAGAAAAATGCTTTCCAGCAAAAATAATAAAACAAATGCTAAAAAATTAATACAAAATAATGTCTTGGTATGGACATACCTTTGTGTCAGGTTTTAGTCTCATCTAGGTAGTACATTAAGAAGAAAAAGGACAAAGTAGTAACACATGCCTTAGAGTCTGAATGCCACTTACCAGTTCACACAGATGTAATTCTTTTATTCATATTAGGCAATTTAAACTATGCAGGCATGTGAACACAAGTTATAATTAAACCTGCATTTTGCTATGCAACATATCCTTAGGAGCTCTTTTTTCCTTTAAAGCACATCCTAAAGGCCTACTGACAGTGTTTATAGAAACAGATATTAAATAGGTCCTTCCTAATTTTTTTTTCTTATCTCAGATTTACCATAGAAATCCACAGATCAAGTTTTCACTATTTGTTTTGTATCACAGATTTTTAAGAAACTGTCCTATTAATGTGAATGGAAATAAGAAAGGAACCCTCTGCAAAATGGATGATCTTCATAATGAGAATTGTTGCCCATTCTGAAGTCACATACAGAAGTCTACTTTTAAAAACATAAATAATATTTGCATCTTCAGAATAACCTTTATGATTATAGCAATACTGAGAACATCTCTCTGGAAGGCGGGACCCTTTGTCTCAGGAAAAGTAGAAAAGCCTATACTCATCCTTACAAAGATGCTACACTTGATTTGAGGACCTAACTCATGTTTCTACTAAAATCACCCTTTTCAATAGAAGCAAGACACCAGCTACCTGACTTTCATGTAATTGCTACTTTGTTCAGAAGTTTTCTTGGTCATTGAACTGGATTTTCATAGGTCTTAGGCACTTACTTCTACAGCTAGACAGACTTGAAAGGAAAATATAGCTCTTGAATTCTGGCTACCCAGCATACCTCATCCATGGCTAAGAGGAAAATATAAAGCAAACAAGTGAAGTAGCTTAGATGAGTTTATCCAATCAAAACTAAACTTGATTGCACATTGATCAAAAGATGTATTTTGCACTTTGACCATGTAGCCTGTGTGGTTTTAGAGTACATATTTTATCTTTGAAGTTAGGCTAAATTAGCATGAAAAGATCTGACACTGTTACTTTCTGCATGGAAGATTTTTTAATTAGAGAAAACAAGACACCATCTGTTTGGACATGGGCAGCTGACCCTGAAATGCCATTGCTCTCACAGCTCTCTCCACTGTATCTTGTTCCCAGCCCAGAAGATACTTCCAATAATATTGTTCCCTAATGACTGGAAGCTACCATCCAAGATTATAAAGGCATACTGGGTGGCTTCTGAGTCCTTAAAGCACAGGGAAGTAGCAACAAGAATTGGGATAAAGTGAGATATAATAGTGGGATTCTGCTTGTTTAAATCCTTTGTCTTATAGAATTCCATAGGAGGAAGAGAAATAAAATTTGGCCCCTTAGAATGAGAATAAAGTCCTGGAAGGAGTCAGAGGGAGGATTTTATGAATTCTCAGAAGGTCAAGATTGATTCGCAATAAATGGAAAAAAAATCAGTATTGAGTTCTGCTGTGGTGGAAAAGTAGCAATGCTCAACAAGGGTATTTGAGAGTTTCATTCCTTAGAACTGATTGAAAGCAGGAAAAGAAGAACTGGAATTGGCTTTAGGACACTTCAGTGGGAACAATGATTGGAAAAAGTCAGGTTTGTGAAACGGGATGGGATGATAGAAAAATGAACCCCCAGCAGATCTTGCAAAACAGGTCCCGAACATACTATTGTTCACTTTGGTGGTGCCTGAAAATTAAACTTGCCAATTGCCATCGGTATTGGCGAGAAAAGCTTCCACAGATATCTGCTGACTTCCATGAAAAAAAATTGAATGGTTTGTTAGCAAGCCCTGTTTTCCCTTGGGTATCTGGAGGGAGGTCAAGAAGTCTCTAATACCCATCTCTACCTTTTACAGAGTTTTTTGGATGCTGGTGGTAGTTGTACAGTTGTACCCTTAAGATGACTCAGTTGCTAGAACTTATAACAATACATAAATTGTTTATATTCTTCTTTATTCCTCCTTGTAGACTAAAACTTTTGAAAAATGTTATTTCCCTCCCAAACAAACATATGAAAAATGATAAAGTAAAATGCATAGAATCCTTTCAAGAAAAATACGGGTTGGCAAGAATAAAAGACATTATCAACTGAACTAGTTGGACAGAAATAAGCTATTTAAACAATCTAATTCTGCTTATTGGGCTGTGTAAAATCAAGTGTAGAAAACAGCTAAAGGCAAAGTCTGTTGTAACTCCCTAGTATATTAACTAAGAAATTTAATCTATTTAAGGTTGTCTAAGCTAGCTAACCATTTGTCCATGAAAAGTGTGGAGTAAGGGTTATTGCCATTTAACAAAGTACCAAGTGCTTCTGTGCCCTGGAGAATAGAAGATGGTCAGTGACAGGGAAGGATTCAGTCCAGAAAGAGATTATGTGCTCAGCTATCTTTTTTTTTTTCCCCTGGGAAGAGGTAGCAAATGAATAGAAATGTTAATGACAATTACAGTAAATGTGAGCTTGCTCTTCCTACAAGATTAGGTCTACGTTAACTGCTTTTTTCTGAGATAACCACAATTACTTACTGCATTTAAAACCACAGAATTAGTGCATAGTAAAATTCACTTAGTATTTTTCAAATAAAGGAACTAAAAGGAGATGCCGAATATTTCATTTTAAATATCAGTAAGGAACCCTGAAAGAGCTATCCTGTTCACAGGCACAAGCAAGTTGCTTTGAATCAGGGTATCTCTCAGCACTCCCCATCACTGCCACTCACTTTTCAGGCTCTACTAACCTGCTCTGGGATTCAGGATAGGGAAATGTGTGACTAGATTTCTGTCAGAATAAGGCTCCCTGCTGACAGACTTTGTGCAAAGGTCTGTATCATTCAATATGCATTAAGTTTTGAAGAGACTCAGGAATGAAACTAATTCCATATATTTTATAGTAAAATGTAACTGCAGACTAAGAATAGGCAGAATGCTCATTTTATAGTCTCCTTATTTTAGGTAAATTCTGGCTGACTAAAATTCCATGCTATTATTTACAGGAAACTGCAAGTATTAGTTAAGAGAGATAATCATAGGGTTATAGCAACTATGCTAATGGCAATCCTGGGTAAATCACAATTCTTTGTTGTACATTTTTCACAAATGCAGTTTTACACATTAGCATATGCAGTCACTTGTCTCTCTTGCCTTCACTGCAACATTTTTTCCTAATATTGTCCAGCTAGTAGCCGAGGCTTATTTTTTTTTACTCATTCTACAGTATAGGCATTATAAAAATAAATATTTAATCCTTTTGTCCCTTTGCTCTTTTCAGCCCAAAGGAATGCAAAATTCAATTTCAATATGAACATTGCCCAAGAGAGGGCTGAAAGCTCAGTATACAGTTGTTAATTTTAAACTGAATTGAAGCAATTCCATCCTGAAATTTTTTTTTTTTGTAGAGAAAATTCATTAATAGTACTATAGTATGATAAGTCTATGAATATGCACTTTTTGTATTTTCCTTGCAATTAATTTTCTATGGGTGAGTTAAACAAAAGCAATAGCCTTGCAGAGGACAATACAATTATATTTACTTTACCAACAGCAACAAATGGTAAGTCTGCTGAAAACATCTTAATTTCTATTCAAATGCAATCCTTTGACAAACTTTAATTACTATGTGTTTTCTTATATTCTGAATACCCACTCTCCACTTGCTGTATCCCTGTAATATCAGATGCACTATAAAGATGCCCACGCAGCCACCCACAAGCAAGTGACACACTTGGTGCCATAGTAGGGCAGCTAGGAAGGCTTACCCCTTCTACTGTCTGCCTCTGATACCTGAGTCAGCAAGCTGTTCTTTGGTTTCATCAGGAATGTTAAAGGTATGGTCACATTAAAGTTAATTTCTTCTTTGTCACTAGTGGTACACCTTCATACTTACAATTTTTGTGATCCTCCTTGTTTGCTCTTTTTCCTCTAAAAGCTTCATATGATATTTTGTGTAAGTTTTTTTGCATATGTGTATTAGAAGGTACTGTTTCTCCTAAAAATAATAATAATCTAAACAGGGCTATGATGCTGATACTTCTACCTGCACTCTTTGGAAGTGGAATAAAGAGCCTGATTTTCCAGAAGCCAAAGAGAAAAACCTGCCCTAGAGATAAGAACCAAATTGGATTTCTTACCTCCCAAGGCAGTGCCTCTAACCAAAGTCCAGCCATCCTTTCTTGCTAATGTCTTGGCAGCTGGATTAAAAAACCTATCTTGTCAGTAACAAAACCAGTTAGTGATAATCATCTGAGCAGCACAAACAATGCTGCAGACATGCTAAGGAACAGTCCTGTGTATCCAAGAAGCTTGGGTGCATTAGAGACAAGAGTAGGGGAATAAATACAACAGAGAGCATGTACTCTTGAAAATGCATTTCTACTCAGGCAATTTACTGTGTGAGTGGGAACTTCAAAATAACACTGCCCCTTTTTCTCACTGTTTTTATGTGTTTCCAGAATGAGGGTCTAAATATAGTGTGTGAATTCAGCCACTTCAGTGCAATTCTTTCATCTATCCTTCATGCAATTACAACTCCAAAGGAGAGGAAAAATAAGACAAGGGAGGAATATTCTGAGTCCATACTGAAGAATTCCTGCTTAGGAATAAGCTTTGCTTGTCTTTTGAACATCCTCCACATAGTTTTGAGGATGGAAAAAACTGGCAAGAAGCTGTGCCATGAAGAAATGCAAGTTATGGCCCTGAGATTGGGTTAGTTGCCTCAAGCATGGTACTATTTACACCAGGGTTGTACGTTCAATCCCTGTTATAGACTACTTAATTAAGAGTTGGACTTGATGATTCTTGTGGGTCTTTTCCACACAGAAAAATTCTGTGAATCACAGTGTCAAAGATGCTGATGATGCTCTCAACCAACTATATCTTGAATCAGGAAAACAGACTGAAATATGGTAAGGTTGTCTAAAAGCTCTTTAAGGGCTAAGTATTTTATGTTATAACCATGGATTTCAGCTCTTGAAACAAGTCCAAAGCATGCTTTACAGGGCTGTTTTACTCTCATTAACCTGTTGTAGATTTTTCCATTGAGGGAGAGGCAAGCAGCCAAAGTACAGGGTTCCTTGACTTTAACACATCTGAAGAATACGTGAGAAGGAATACCTGTTGTATTTTATTTCTGGTTTACTTCAGCATGAAGGATATGGGTAGATCTGGATCATATATAATTTTTACAGTCCTGGCAAAACAACAAACTACTTTTCTGTGTAACTAATGTGAAATTTGATCTCTTGATTCTATGTGGAGGCTTTAAGAATAAAATGGAGGTGAATTTGCTAATTCATTAACATGTAATTCTGTTAATACTTATTCAGAGAATTAAAGCTAAATATTGTTGTTATTCTGAACATATAAAAGCCTGTAAGTAATGGTACTAAATTATCCAGATACTGAGATATTCTTTCAAGTAAAGCTGTTTATATTGTGAGCAAAAAGCACTGACCATTTGTGCTGAGAGCAAATGATTCTTATTAGTGTTGATCACTAATTCTTAATTTTCACCCTGCTCAGCAGTTCAGCATGCATATTAATACATTGTCTTAGAACTGAGCTATAGGCAAAAGTAATGCTTTTCCCACACTCACTGTTTTAGTGGCTAGATTTCAGAAGACTAAGACATATCACTGCATACAACCAGGTATTGGTAAAAGTCCCAACAAATTCTGTGGTATATAAACAGACTTCCAATCTAAACATTTTAACCTGGGTCCTACCAAATCCTGCCTGCATTTCCCAATATCATTCTGCTGCAGGTGGGGAAGTACTGGGGTATCTCTGCTGGAACAGTGGGCAGAAAACACCCAACAGATTCAGTCTCTAGCCAGTGAAGTGCCAAGGGGTTTCATTTTACTGTATCAGCTGACTTGTAATTCTCAAGGGAGAAGAGCAGACAGAAGTCACACTATACTCACATCTAACTTCATTTTTGAAAACTGTACATTACTATCTGAATTAATTCCTAAATGTGATTCTGCCTTTCTGCATATCTCACATCCTTATAGCAAATTGTATCTTGTGAAAAACAAAGAAGAGGAACAGAAACCTAACAATTGTGGCTGTAGTGCAGTAAATTTTAAAAACACTTAGTAAGAAAATGCTAAATTTCAGATTTCCTGTGCACATTTGTTTCAGCCTGCGTGTGCCTGTATATTATAATGTGCTGTCCAATTATATAACTCTACTGTATATTTTCCACTTGTCTACTTTATCAGCCAGAATTAAATTTTCCTTCTTTATTTTTTAGTAAAGAATTATTGATGATGTAACCTCATGTTTTTATGTTTTTTACTCACTACTTGACAAATTCTGTGTGAGAACAGAAATCCTTTTTTTGGTCACATAATCTAACTTCTTCACAGATACTACGTTTCTAAGATTCTATGATTCTATGATACTAGTCAGTTCATTTTCACCACAATCAACTAAGATGAGAGATTATTATTGCTTTCTTTCAGAAGCAGGAATGAGACACAGAAAGTTAAAGGTCAAAGTATTTATTGATTTTGGGCACCTAATATAAACCAGAAAGGATTCTGTAATATTTAATACCAAGTAACTACTGGCCAGACCACTGTTAATATTTCCTGGAAGTACAGCTCTCAGTGCCTAGCACTGCTGTAGGTCCTGACATTCCAACTCAGACCTGCTGTAGTGGAACAAACCATGGGCTAATGGCTTTTTCTGCTAGCCTTTCTCCCCACATCTGGAGGTAATAACTGCAGGGGTTTGTATCGAGTAACAGAAGGCATCAGTCCAATTGTTTCAAACATGCAGACAATCAACTCCATATTAGTTGGTAGAAAAGGCAGAGCTGACATGTGGCAGTCTCGTACGCCAGCCAGCTTGGAGTTGGAAAGACAATTCCTAATGAACTCACCTACACAGGTGTCGTGGTTTGAGAGGAAGTAAGGTTTTTTTGGGATGTTGTGGTCAAACCAACAGGTGCTCAGATTTGAATATTGGCACCTGGTGTGGCCACTGAGGACATGGATAGGCCTGTGAGAACACAGGGGGTTAAAAGCTGAGAACTCCCAGGGGAAGCTCTTGGGTTCCGTCTGTGGAAGGGCTCAGAGCTGCCCTGCCCGGCTGCGGGCTGGGCGGGGAGGGGAGGCCATGCGGCCGCTGAGGGAGGCCGGGCCTTGGACAGAGAAGGGAGGAGAAGGCCCTGCAGGATGGAAGGGTGGAGGAACCCCGAGAGACGTCGGGCAGCACCCCCAGGAGAGAGAGAGAGCGAGCCGGTGTCTGTGCCTGTGCCACCCTGAGGTTTGATAGCACGGCCGGCCCAGAAGGAGAAGGGGGGTGCGGGGAGGAGGCGCCGGCAGGGCAGCCATGGGAGCTCTGCACAGCCCGAGCCTGAAACTTTTAACTCTTTTTGGGATGATGGGAACCTTACAAATGGTGATCGTCCTGGAGTTAAATGAGAAGAGAGATAGAGATGAGATAACAAGAAATGGGCAAGTGTGAAGAAAGTCCGTGCAAGTGAAAGATGTCAGAAGAGTTGAGAAGAATCCTAGGTGGGAGGAGGTGATGGAGTGGCCTTTGGCTGGACTCTTCTTGTACAGCCATGGACAGAACCATTTTTCCTGTGACTGCATTTAGGGGGAGGCAATGGCTCGGAGCCAAGAGAGTGCAGTGATGTTCTGTGAAGGAGGGTGTGAACAGAGATGATGGGTGAGGAGGGTAGTTGGTGCCCTCTATCTTCGGTGAAAGAGAGGAAGATCTCTGTTCTCGAGACCCGTCGGCCCCAGGGGGTGAAATTTGGGGGGGACAGGTGTCCCAAAAGTGAGAGACTGTGCTTTTTTGGAACTGGGCAAGGCACCCTTGAAAAGGAGAACCCTAGAAGCAGCTCTGGTCTATGTGCAGTGGTGAGAGCACTGGGCATGGAAGGAAGATGTCACCATGGCAAATGATCTCCGGGCGGTGCCACGTGTGACAGGGAAACACAAAAGGTTTCAACTGTGTTTCCAGGGGAAGCCCGTGGTGCAAGAAAGACTCCTCTCTCCTTGATGAACTGAGAACTGATTATCTAAAAGATGGTATTGGACTGAGAGTTGATGATCTGAAGGGTGGGTGTATTGGAAATTTGGTGGGGGGAGGAGGAATGTGACATGTAAGGTTTTCATTCCAAGTTCTGTGTGTTCCTCTTTATGTATAGTTGTAGGTGAATAAAGTTTTTTCCCTTTTATTTCTAAGCTGGAGCCTGGTTTGTTCTATTTTCTGATCACATCTCACAGCAGACACCAAGGAAGAAGTATTTTCATGGCGGCACTGGCATTGCGCCAGGCTCAAACCATGACAACAGGAGATGGGAACATAAAGGGTAACCAGAGGCAAGTGCAGCAACTACATTTTGGAAGGCCCTAATGGCTTTTTGTCTTCTCAAATGGGACTGAATTTTGCAAGTAGTCATGCACCTGACATGTAATTGGTATGTAGTAAGCATACCTTGTAGCCACATTACCTAGCTGTCTAAATGTTTGCTTCACACTTGGATATGGATTAAAAAAAAAAAAAAATACATGAAATCAATATGTGACATTTGAAACCAGGAAATTAAAATTATTATCAGTGTATGTAAAGTGGCTTTAATGACTAAAGAAATTGAACTACTGAGAAAAAATATTAACATCATGATTCTACATAATCAGAGTGTAGAACTGCAACAGTAGGATAACTAAAACACACTTTTCCAGATTGCAGAATAGTTTGATGTCTTTTTATGGTATCAACAGGAAGTTTTTTTTTTACTCTGGGAACAATAGCAACAGGAAACTGTATCTGATTTCTCAAAATAGCAGAGGGCTCTTGCACTATTTAAGTACCTACACTTAGGATGTTGGTTTCCTATGGTTCTAGACTAGACCTTAGATTACAGAATTACAGTTGTTTGTGTATTCATCCCAAATCTCTATTTCTCTGCCGCCTGTGCATGTCAGCCCTCCCACAATTATAGTTCATAGAAGAACTCATTACTATTGTTTGCACACTGATGACTAACTGTTCTCTATGGCTTGCTATACAAAGGAAAAATGAAGTATGATTTGGCATCTGATTTGGCCCTGACTCTTGTTCCTGAGCAGAAAAGGAGCCTGTCTCCAAACTACACAGATTGAGGTTGGAAAACTGAATGAAAAACAACATAAAACTACATCAAAGTACGGAGGAACTAGAAAGCATCCCTTCTTCCTCTAGGTCATGCTCTTAACGACAAAATGTTGTACATTAAAAAAAAGAAGGATTGCCATTGCCAAAAAAAATCTAACACTGAACCAGTGGAGAAAAAAAATGCCATAGGCTGTGAACCACTGGTATGTGATTTAATAGTCTGTCATTGTTCTTAATCCTGTTATTGTTTTCTTTACTATCTGTTTCCACAGCAAAATTCCAGCAGTGGTAGAAAATGAATAGCGGTGAGACAGTTTGGAGTCTATATGAAACTGTCTGGTCGTTCATTCTGTCCTGGATTTTTGCTAGAACAAGATTTAATCCTGTAGCCTTTACTTTACTGTTATCCTCAGTGAATGCTCTGGGAATAGCAATGAGAGTAGGGAGTTGACAAATTGGACAGATAACCCAACATCCAGCTGACTTTAGCTACTATCACTCAGTACAGTTTGCAGAATGACAGCTTGATTGTATGCTAATAACCAAATTTCCTCGTGTTTAGAACATTTTGTCTCTCATTCTACTTCAATCTTCTTTATCCATCCATTAGTCATTCTCTTTGTAAAACTGAGTATGTTTTGAGTTAATAACAAAATGTCAACAATGCTAAATCCTTTGACTGCATGTCAAAGCCCCCTCTGTGGTTTTGCTTATGATTAACTCTTCCGAATTATTTTCCTGTGGCTTTGTTCATCCCCGCACAAAGAAGCCCCTCTTCACTTTATCAACAATAGAGTCCACAGTCTGCTATCTGTAAGTAGCTTTAACTGACCCCAAAGAAAGCTACAACCTATACGGAATAGCTAAGTAAACACTTATACCTTGTAAATACATTAATTATTTTTTAAAACTTCTCTCTAAGAATAAGAAATCACATTCAAGTTCAGTTGTACTAATTACTAATTACTAATCTTTGACTACAGAACTACCCCATTAGCCTGCACAGACTAAATTTACCTCCTTGGTACAGCAAAGATTAATATGGAAGAAAGAGCTTCTGCTGTGAAAATAAAATTGTTTCTATAACATGTGAGTAAAATCTGCCTTTATAAATATTATTTTTCTCTCATGACCTCACTACAAACACTTTATTTCTTGCAGAGCATGCTATGTAAACATAAACCTTAGCAAAATAAAGTTTAATTAAGGATCTTCTGACCTTCAGTAGAACAACATACAAGCAAGAGATTTTCATAGCAGTTATGATCTGTGTTATAAAAACAGCTGTATTGATAAATATGTGTTGGAAGGAAAGGATTGCAGTAATGAAAAGAAAGTGCTACCTTACCTACTAAGCGGGTCTCTGGTCATGTTGAATAAATGTTTACATGCACAGAGATCTTTGTTTAAAGGGTATGGCAAAGACTGAGCTAGATTCTGCCAGTATTTTATATGATACAAAGGCTTTTTTAGGAAGAAAAACAAATCTCCATTTTTGTCAACACATGTGGCATGAGATCTTTGCAAATAGGCAAGTGTACAAAGCAGGCCAGAAAACATTTTTAGATTTTTCAAATTCTAACATGTATAAACAGTAGGTCGAATAAGAGAGAGGTGAAAAAGAGTTCTAAATTTCAGACCTAACATTCTTTTAAAGCATTCATGATTCATGTATGTGGAATAGCCTACTTATCCATGTCTGGTAAATCAGGGTTCACAGTAAATAATTGGTAATCTCAAAAAAAAAGCCTGGTCAAGTTCTGTCTTCTGAGATGAATGCATACAAGGAAAGAAAATGTGATTTCAGAAGTAGTAGAGATGATAGTGTTAACATTAAGGACATAAATTCTGTACTGATACACACTTAAGTGCAAGTCCAGTAAAGATAAAGGATTATGTAGTTTATATATCAGAATTTGTTCCTCACACTTAACTGAAAACTATCAACAGAAAAGGATTTCTAGCAGCAGATTTTACCACCTCTGCAGCCTTTCTGGCATTGCCAAAGTCAGGAAATTAGGACAATATGAGACTGTTGTTTTAATTCCAACACTAAGGAAAATAACAGTTCTGACATAGGAGCCAGATTTTGATTGGCTTTCACCATGTGGAGGGGCAAGGTGAGACAGTATTTTTGCCAATGAATTATTCACTTTCCTTCTAAGAATTTCATATTATCCACTAACTCCCCATATGATGACAATAGCATTGAGACACCATCAATGTCCTATCAGTTACCCTAAATTTGAGATTTTGGAGTAAGCCTTCCATTCCCATTACTTCCCCAGTCAGTCTCCAGCTGCTCCTTGTCAGCTAAAGATGTTTGACACAGTAGTAAATTCCCAGGGTAGATTGATATCAAACAGCATATTTATGTCATTCCAGAGAGGAATTGTTCACTGACCACAGCAAACTCTTCCTGTAAATCCTTCACAAATCCCAGCAGTTTCTTTTTAAAGACTTTCTGGATGAAGTACTTCTACCCCAGGATCAGCAGCCGATCACCTTCCAGACCAACACATTGACACTCAGCCCCAACGAGTTCTCAGCTCAGTTTTTAGGGATTCTTTGAACACACAACTTCTTAAATCTCAAAATTCATTTAGTGAGTTCAGTTGTTTTCTGGTAAGCACTTACTTTGACAAATATATCCAGAGGGTCAGTACACCATATATCTTCACTTTGTTCTTAGGAAAAAGAAAGAAACAAACATCAAAAACCAAAAGGAGATACTGTCTTTTGTGCTAATTACATACTAGCATATTTATGTGTAATGTAGGACCTACATAGTACATAAGTTTAAAAAGCATAGATTTTGCTTCTTCCAGAACTTCATAGGTGAAATTTTCAGTACTTGTAATATTTTTACTAAAGTGGTCCATATGAAAACATGCACAGCTGAAGATGTCCCCATGGATAGGGGTTTCACATCTTAAATGTACATGTCAGCACTAGCTATGAAATTTTAACAGGCCCAAAATAAATACATGAGTCTTACTCTACTTCATTGCCTTGAGCTATTCCTACCAAATCTCAAGTAAAACCTTAAGTGAGGCAAAGGAGGAGGAAACCTGAAAATTGGCATTCTTCTTGGAACACTAGTTGATTTTTAACTGGTGAAAAGTAAGACTGTTTCTACAGCAAGAGTGCTTTGGATCTTGACTTTCAATAGCAAAACAGAGCTTTTGACCCCCAAAGGCACATTATTCTCTTTTAACTGTTCATTTCCTCTCTACTGTTTTGTCTGCAAGAATTGAACAGATTATTATCACTCTAAAGAGTTTGCTTTCTATAGGAATTCCTCAAGAATTTGTGAGGCACAAATGAATTTGCCTCTAGCATACATACAAATATTTAAAAACAAGCCATATGAATAACAAAGCAGATTTGTGTAAAGAGTTGCATGACATCACTGTACCTTTTACAGTAACATGAAATTTAAAAATCATTGTTATACATTGTCATAAATTGTTATACATTGTATTTTGTTCCTTCACTGTTCTGTAAAGCTGTTGTTCCAACAGCAGCTGCTGTGGTACTGTCAACCTTCATCGGCTTCATCTTCATCCTTCATCTGCTCTTCTATCATCTCAACATGTCAAGAAAAAAGTCTTGTAATAGTGGTTGCTTTGTGTCAAAATGATAGTCCATTCCATGATTACTTACATTTCTTACAATACTTCCTAAAAAATGAGCAAACACTTGATTCTTAGTGCAAAAGCTGGGTTTAGTTTTCCACTTCTTAAGAGGCCCATAAGTTACAAGAGAGCATCAGTGCCCTGGAGAGATTTTCCAAGAGGTTGAGCAGATCCAGCCTTTTCCAGGTTTTGAAGGACATGACCCACAAACAGAAGTCTCCCTTCAGTAAAGCTAGCTATGTAACAAGTCTTTACTACTTGCAAGAATTTTTATAACACAGCATGAAATCTTGCTGCAGAAAGAGTTATGTTGTGATTCACTGACCAATATAAACATCGTGTGGTTGGAAGGAGACATTATGAAAAAAAAAAAATCCCTCAGTATTTATTGAAAACAGAACACTTAGTATCTGCTGATTAGGCACTTGCAGGACTTGTGGTTACATTGCTTATTTCTTTAGCACTCACACAGATCCAGATCTAACAATCCAGCTAAAAAGACGGTTCATAACTTTAAGGAGCAATGGATTCAAAGCAATGGAAGTGAGATGGCAATTTTCTAACTCTAAACAAATACATTAAATGCTACGTGGAAAATAACTCTTTACCATGGAGTTTTCATATGTATCTCCCCATTTACACTGTCACATACATCTTATTTTACTCTCTAGGTCTTTGGTACCAACCACAAAGCTTGTATTTCCCAATTGGGCATAACAGAGCACTGATAAAATGAAAGGAAGGAACTACTTTTTCTTTCATTTCATATGTATTGCAAAGTCTTAAGTGACAATATCTCTTTTGAATGACATGTGAAGTAGATAATGAGTGGCATCCCTGTGTGCTTTCGTAAAAGTAACTGCAGTGCTTCATCTAGATTCATTTGGATAATTACATGGCCCTGATGTGAATTTAGCCTGTTAGCTTCTTCTATAAGAGTTCTTGTTCAATTCAGCCTGCCAGCCTTTTCACATTTTTCCCCTTTCAGCAGTTACTGAATTTCAATGCTAGTTGAAATACAAATGTATCTTTGGGGAATCAAGTACACAGAGGATTGTGACAGGGTAAGCTACTATTTCAAAGTTGTGTCAAGCAAGATGAACCTGTATTTATGTAAGAAATGCATCCAAAATATGTTACACTCATGATTTTTGCAGTTTAAAGTACAGCTTTACCAGGATGCCTACTTTATGTATTTAATAGCATCACAGAATCATAGAAAGGTTTGGGTTGAAAGAAACATTAAAAATCATTGAGTTCTAAGCTCCCTGCCATGGACAGGGATGCCACCCACAAGATCAGATGGCTCAAAGCCCCATTCAATCTGCCTTGAACACTTCCAGGGATGAGGCATCCACAACTTCTGAAGACAACCTGTTCCAGTGTTTCACAGCCTACACAGTAATGAATTCCTTTTGAATATCCAATCTAAACCTACTCTCACTTTAAAGCCATTCCCTCTTGTCCTACATGTACTACATGTCCTTGTCAAAAATCCCTCACCAGCTCTCTTGTAAGCCCTCTCTATACACTGGAAGGCCACAGTAAGGTGTTCCTCGAGGCTTCTCTTCTCCAGGATGAAAAACCCCAACTCCCCACCTGTCTCACCCTGTCTCTACAGGAGAGGTTTTCCAGCCCTGTGATCGTCTTGCTGTTTCTCATCTGGACTCCAACAGCTCTATGCCTTCTTCATGCTGAGGACCTCAGAACTGGATGCAGCACTGCAGGCAGAGGCGCAGAATTCCCTCCCTTGACCTGCAGGCCACGCTGCTTTGGATGCAGCCCACAACGTGAATGAAACATTTTTTCCGCCATCCCCTTGCAAAATACTGAGAGAGTACCTTATATCGGCGTGAAGGAGAGCAGAGCTCTTAGCCGGCGTTTCCTGCCGCGGAGCGCGGCCCGGCGGGCAGGGGCAGTGCCCGGCCTCGCCAGGAGAGGTCGCTGTGCCCCGCGGAGCCGGCGCCGCGCGCTCCCGGCCGGCCGTGCCCGCGCATCCCGGCGCCGTGCTGGAAAACGGGCGGGGAGGCGGACACCGGGGACACCGCCGGGCAGCGAGGGACGGCGTGGGAAGCCAAGCTGCCCGGCTGCTGCCTCGGAAGAGCACCTCTGCAGTGCTTTCCCTGGGCAGCCTCCCCGCTGGGCAGCGCCGAGGGAGGCCTTCGCAGACTCGGTAAAATCGGGAAACAAAACCTGAGGCACCGAGCTGCTGGTTTAGGACATCGATGCTGCTTCTGTCGGATCTGAAGCTCTGAAGGCTTAAAAAGACAAGGGTAATCAACTGTTATTAGAACATATTGCTGTAGGTATTTGAATCCTGCTGTAGGTATTTGAAGAATACGGCACTATAACCATCAGAAGTGCCCCAGTGTTGCAGCACTGCTCCCATGTTTAAATTTGAACGCCGAAAATCAAGGGTGTTTATGTGTTCCACTTTGCATATTCCCCATGTTACTAACAAAGAGATAAGAAGCATTGTGCTAATTCATGAGACCACAGTGATAAACTGAGAGAAGGGACTGAACAGGGGAGAGGGCAGGATGGGAAAGCAGAAACAGGCTCTATGGCTTCATTATCAAAATCTTCCTGATTTCTTGTCCAACAGAGTAGAAAGGGATCCTATAAGCTTCTGCAGCATTTTGCATCCAACATGAATTTAAAGGGTATTCAAAGAATCTTTTGTGCTAATTAGACTAGACAGCTTCAAGTATGCTTAACACAGACATTTGAAAGACTAACACAGCTGTTTCTGGGAATAGATACAGCTGTCCCACAGTGACTTGCAGTAAGATGGTGACTTCGGTTTTCATTTGAAGTGTAACTATGGGCAAGTGTATCTTTTTCCAGAGATAATGGGAATAAATAAAACAAAATTTAAAAGTTATATTCCTGTACAGTACATTTATGAATGAAGTGCAAAATTGTAAGTAAACTAAGTCAGGCACAGAATTAATTAGGGACAGCAATAGCTTTCAGGAATCTGTATAAGCGTAGTATCACAACCAAACAGGCATACTGCTTCACTTCAGGGTTAAAGTTTCTTCATCAAGTGAATCGTTTGCTAGCAAAAGAGAAAACAACTGAATAGATAACAGGCAATGCTCCAGGTTGGTTTTATCACTATTTGAGTCAATCATACAAACAGAATGGCATTTTTAAAATTATTTCTGGAGGACATTTTAACAGGAGAAGAGCCAATAGTTAAATAAAGTAGCCTAACTCATCTTACTCACAATACTTCTCTCTCACAATACTCAATTAAACAGTTGGCCTTTAATGTAAGTTATCTTGAACTTTTGAAAAATTCCTTACCTTCCAATGCAGCCTTTATAAGTTTAAAATAAAATGGCAGCCTTAAAGCTTTAATTACACATACATCTGGTAATTCTGCTCTGCTATTAATGCAATAAAGAACTCAATATCTTATAAATATCAAAGTTTAGTTGCCTCTTTCTTCATTACTCCATTAGCAACCAAGGATCCCATAATAATTATGGTAATGGAACACGTAAGGACAAAGGAGAGGCAGAACTCTGAACAACAGCCAAACAAGAAGGAATAAAAGTATCTTATTTGATTACTTCTAGCTCTAGGGCAACTCTTACTGCTCTAACAAATCAAACAAAAAAATCTTCACCATTAATTGCCATAACACATTCTGCTTCACGTTACCAAGCTCAGCTAGAGTGATATTCTAGCAAACACACTAAAATTTAGAAATTACTTTCCTTCTTTATTTCACTTTTCTCTTAGCTCTTGTTAAACAAACTGTTGACCTCTGTAGGCATTATCTGCCCTGCAATCATAGAATAGCAAGAAGATTACAGGCCAGAGGTTGTAGAAGCTCCTTGTCTGGAGACACTTCAAACCCACCTGGATGCGATCCTGTGCAACCTGTTCTAGGTGAATCTGATTCAGCAGGGGGGTTGGTATAGATGATCTCCAGAGGTCACTTCCGTTGCCAAACATTTTGTGACTCCATAATTACACCTCAGAGAGGCTGGGAGGTCATCAGTCCTGCTTTGCAGACACATGCAGTAGATGAGATCATAGGTTCAAGCTGTTAAGCAACAGAAGATGGGAGTTACTGGGACAATGTGATAGCATTAAGGATTTAGAATTGTCTTTATTATGCCCCTGGGAAAAAGAAACTCTACCCTCTTCTGGAAGCTCTGAAACATGAGCTTTCACTGTCTGCACTCTTGTGTCTGACTCCCTGACATGCTGGAGATGTCTCTGCTGTGTTTGTAGGTCACTAAGATTGCAGATTCAGCCCTTCAGGCTTCCCCTTTTTGGGCAGAGATGGTTCCCTCTTCCCACCAATAACATGGTGTCCTGGGTTGACCATGCCCAAATTTCACCTATGCACAGCTTCTGCAAAAATGTCCAATGTACTTGCTAACTTTACGTTTAGCTAACCTGAAATCTGCCAAGGTAATTAAACCTCTTCCCTCATTAGCTACATGTTTGAATTAGAACACACAATTCAATTAGAAATACAGATTTTGTACTTATTGACACATATCCCTTGAAAAAACAAAAGTATTGGACTTCCATTTAAATTAAAAAAAAATCCACATTATTTGTGTAATCATTTATTCATAATTATAAACAGCACAATATTGCAATGAGAAGATGTGAATTAAAATGTTTCTTTTACCACTCCTGCATGAAAGCCATGCATGTGTTGAAGCCACTCAAGACTGCAGTGCTATAAATAGTGCTCTATTGTTAGTGGATAAAAGACGAAACAAGTCTCACAGCACTGCAGCACAGGACACTGTATTAAATGTTAAGCTCTGCCCGTTCTAAAAGTGAAAGGCGACATAACCTGATAGACTGGTGTGTGGGTAAGAGACACGGCTGGGAAAAGCTCAGTGTGACTCTGCAGTTTCCCAACAGCAGGAGTAGCAGCTGATCTTTCTGCCTCAGCAATGGCAGAGGCCGTCGTAAGACACTGGGTGGAAACTCCTGTACGCTACCAGGAGCAGTTTGTGGACCAAGAGCTGGAAGCACACAAACTGAACCACCTTTTATACGCTTTGCCGGGCCCTGCCACCACTGCACCGAGCGACCGAAGGTGCGCCACGGAAAGCGCGGCTGGGGCCGGGAAGAGCGGCGAGGAGGAGGAGGAGAACGCACACTTTCGGGTCTTGCTGGATGTTGTGCAGTTCCGCCCCGAAGATATCATTATCCAGACTTTCGAAGGCTGGCTCCTGATTAAAGCTCAGCATGGACCCAGGATGGACGAGCACGGTTTCATATCCAGAAGCTTCACCAGACAATACAAATTACCCGACGGAGTGGAGAACAAAGACTTGTCTGCGCTTTTCTGCCATGACGGCATTTTGGTTGTTGAAATGAAGAACTCAGTGGAAAAGAATTAGAACCATGTCTATAGTTATCGGTGAGATAAATCATTCTTAATGTAACAAAATTATATCAATCATGCAATGCTATAGGGTGTAGTAGGCAAGTAGCTGTATTTATTAATGGAAATTATTTGTATATATTTTTTGTATGCTGAGTTTACTGTTTGATGTGAACTGTTATACTGCTTGCCTCCAGCTACACATAGGTTGAAAACACAGGCTGTTCAAACAGTAGCAAACTCAGGCTAGTCTCAGCAGGAGTAAAGAAAAAAAATCTATTTGATAACATATTGAAAATGGAACACAGTTTTGAGTTAAGTAGCAGGAATTGTATTTCTAAGCAGTAAGAATTTGTTATACATACTCATAAACATTAAAGAAGGAATGGACAAGTTGTGAATCTTATGGAAATTTATGTACCAAAAGATCTGTTTTCTAATTTTTGAGATTAAATTCTTCTCTCTGGAAAAGCACACGAACTGAAAGATACCATCAAGAGAAAAATCCTGATTTTCCCCAGAAGTTCAAGCTTCTATACCAAAAAACTCTCAAGAGATTACTTTTTAGAAGTATGTTGCATGTTTCAAAGTATAAGAAAAAAGAATTTATTTGCTTGACTTTTTTGCTTGAAAACACAATAAATAGATATTATACTTTCTGTCAAATTAATTTGAAAGAAAACCTTTAAAGACATTTTAGAGAATTGGTTTTGTTTAACATAACAACTGAAGAAAAAAATTTTGCCTACAAAATCACCAAGTTCTTTGTGAAACCTCAGTAATAAAAAGACATTGCTCTTGCACAAATGCCTTTTTTCTTACACATTTTAAGTAATCTTGTTATTTAATCTGATGAGTATTTAATTATCCATGTTGCTTGACAATTTAGGCTGAAATCCCACAAGTCTGTCTTCAAGAGCAAATTTTTCTGCCTATGAAAATCCCCCTCTCCCACAGGAACACATGAATCTAATTTTAAATACAGGGGTTTCTTGCTGCAGACTCAGCTTCAGTTTCTGTTCCAGTGTCTCACATTTCATGAGAGTGGCGGAGATGAAAAAATATCCACCTTCTATATCTAGTATGTGGTCTTCTCAATATTAAAAAGAAATAGTGCTATGGGTTTGTAAATACTCACATATTTGAGGGTAACTGCATCTGCAAGTCGAACTGCCTCCTTTTATGTGTACTGGAGACTATTATGACTGGTGTGCTATGAATAGTAAAGGAATGTGGAATGGAAAGTGCCAAGTTAAAAACAGACGCTTTATCACAGCCATCTGCTGTTTGGACAAATCAAAAACATATTCAAATGAAACTGAATACAAATACAATTTTAGGAATACAAGAAAACTGTGATGAACAAAACCTGGGCTCTCACTGGCTGAATCTCGAGAGTTCCTTTAGTTTCAAATTAAAATCCTAAGCTTGTATGTCTGCACATGTCCATTTATGAGAAAGATTTACATTTTTGTTGTTTAGACTTAAAGATATTTGAACCAATTGGTTTTAGAAAAGTGGGTGGTACAATTCTTGTATTTTGCCTATTAATTGTGCTAAAACTCAGAAGAAATTTGTACAACAAAGGCAGAATAAAGTCTGAATTGTAAATTTCCATCACATGCACTTATATTTTTAGTACACTAGATGTCAAGAGTGTAATGTTTTCTAACAAACTAAACCAAATATAAAACATATGTCCCTGCATTTCTATTCAACCCCACACTTTTCCCTCATATTGCCTGTGTTCAATGTGCATATTGGTTTAAGATCGAATAGCAAATCATATCTAGATTTCTACATCTAGGAGATTCATCAGACAACAATCTGGTAGAAGATGTAACATGGACTTAAGAAACTGAATTCTAGATACAGGTCTAATGTAGAATTTAAACTTTACAGGCCACACTTATTAAAGCTGTACAAGCTTAAATCCACGGTTTCTTCACCACCTTATGGCACAACTACTGGGATAGTGTTCAGGATCACAAGTGAGCAATCTGCTTTGGTAATTTTTGTTTACAGACATTTTTGTAAATTTTATCACTTAAACTTACAAGTTATTATAAAAACTATTCTAGCTACGATTGCAGTGATGATATTCATAACCCTACAGATGAGAAAGATGTTCTTAAAAAAACATAACTGATTTAATTATTTCAAATTAAATCATGGTTAAACTACTGGAAACTTGGCAAGGAATTAGACCATACAGCCAAAATCATATCATCTGTTCTATATATGTTAAAACCAAGGTTACACACAGGCCTGCTTATGTACATAGGCCTGCCTCACAAAACTGGGTGGAGAATATGACTTCTGATTGTTCTGTATTGCAGGTCTCTCTGCATCGCTCTGTGCCCAAGTCTGTACTTGCTCACAATGTCATCAGTCAGAAATCCCTGGAACACCTTGACCCAGACATAGCACAGATTTATCCAGCCAAACTTTACCTTCTCTTGTAGACACACGTTTACAAAAGCCTATATCCATGCCTCTTGGTAAATGGGAACTTCCCCTGACCTGGCAACTGAGTCTTCATGTAACAGGGACCACACTGGACCTGCCACTAAATTCCTGCATTTTAGCACCAAGAGAAACATAGGAAAATGTTTTCCTCCTTTTTTTAAGTGGTGACTTATCAAAAGATCTCAGATGGATGATTTTTATGTGTTTACCAGAACAATCTCAAAGTCCTTGGCAGACAGTTTCTGAATTATCTGGAAAGATCTATTCTCACATATTTTATATTATATTTTACTTTTATAATCTGATTAGAACTGAATGTGAATGTCACAGAAAAAGGTGCTAATATTGCTCATGGGCAGCAGACTGAGATATTAATCAACAGCAAAGGATTTCAGAAGAGCTACAGTTTAAGACAGGTTTAAGACATGCTGATGTGGTTAAATTAGGAACTGTGAAATTGGATGTCTATAAAATTCTGGCCCAGAATAAGTGATAAGCCTGTGCAAGCCTTGCAGACCAAGTGTTACTGAGCGTTCTCAGCTTCCAACAGTAAGAGATTACCTTTGTAATTGATCAAACTGCTCCTCCAAATGGATAAAGATGATTTAATGCATGAATATAAGCACTGTGAAAAATGCCTTCATACAGAAGAAAATGTATCAATATGGCGCTAGTCTCTAAAAAGAAGGTAAAAAAATAAATTTCCATATGATTCTCGTGGGCAGAAAGGCCAAAATTGTCTTTTGCCTTGCTGCCTTTTTGTAGTTTCTGCTGTACCTAGGGCATTTGAGATCTCTCTACACAGTCCAGTATTGGTAATACAGCGAGCCAAGGCTGATATGATACCCACCAGTCACTCCATAACGATTTAGCTGCAGCACTGGAAAAGAGAAAAGGAAATCTCCGGTGTATCATGGTGGCAACACTCCCACTCAGAGGGGAAGGTCTCACATTCCTTACTTACTTCATATCCAGGAATCAAAACGTCCCTTTTTAATCTGAGTAACTGTATAAGACTGGTTTCTAAAGTGAGTAGAAATATTTCTGAAAATATTAGGTACACCTTCTGTTGTTTGAAAGAGATGCAGACCTCTGTCTTGACAACTACCAGAGACAGTGGCTGACCCCTCTCACCCAGAGGACAGCAGCTCAATAGCCCCACACTGTGAACAGAGAAGTCTAAAGAGTTACACCTGTACACTACATTGGGGTAGTGAGATGGCCCTACTTGTGCTAACTCTGGAGCCACAAGTACTGTTCCTGTGTGCCAGCTCAGGCCCAGAAAACTCAGACTCTCTACTGCTGCACTCAGGCTGAAAAGGCTAAACTTGGACATTAAAAGACACATGAGAAACATGGCACTCCAGCTCAGGACTCCCCATTCAGGTTAGTTCTAGAGTGGAGATTTCTGGCATCTGTGCCATGGTGGGCTGCATTTTCACCACAAATCCCATTAATCTACTTTAAAAGTAATCCTCTTTAGCCACATGGTAATATTGCTGATGCCAGACTTTTCATAAGGGGAAATATGTCTAGCAGCAGCTTGCACAAGTGGAACTGGTGCAAAAAGAGAATAATTTACAGTTCCTCTCATGCTCCTTGGTGTGTCTACTGAGCTTTGGGCTGCCCCTGACCCCAGTGAGCACTGGCGATGAAGCATGTGACTGCTGAGCTCTGCTACATGGCACAGAAGGTGCAGCAGGCAGGTCTGTGCATGAAGAGGAGACAGAAAACTGTAGAACCAGGGTGGGTAGGCCTTGGCACACAGATCTCTCAGGGAGAGCTAAAACATCCTTGTTACCAACACTGTTTCCAGTAAATCCACACCACAGCAACTACTGTCAAGAAAATACACTCAATCCCAAGTCAAAACCAGTAGATATATTAAAAAATATTTGAAGAAATAATGTTTAAACCTTCTGCAAAAAATATTTGACTTTTTTGTAAAATAAGCATTTTTAGGGGCTGAGAAACACATTACTTCAAAAATTTTTGATTGTTAATAGAAAAAAACCACATAGATGGACCGAGCCCTTTGTATCCTAGGCTGAAAGAGATGAAGCTACTTTAGCTACTATTTTCAGCTATGCTTCTTTCCAATAGCACATATTTTCAATTATCTTATCTATTAATTGTGTATTTTTTCATGTAAGCAGATATATCCATGTACGAATCTCTAAAAGTTTCATTTCTTCTTAGCAGAGTTGGATGACATGGGGATAAAAGTGGAAGTGCCCTACCTGAACTAGCCACCCCAAAATTCCTAGTCAAATCTTCATCAGCTCAAACTGGTTTACTGAATCAGTACATAGTAGCTAATTTATGCAGTTATCCTTCTCACTGGCTCTGCAAGGAGTTGGTTTGATCTACCAAGACTTCCTCACTCAGGTGCAAATGTGCAGCCTCCAACAGTGGCTGGAACATTTCCTTCTACCACCACACTACCAGGAGTAGAAGCTGGCTGCTCCTGCAGCTGATTCAGATGCCCAGAGGGACGATATGAGTAGTTCTCTGTATTTGTGTTTGACTTTCCACAAGAGGCAAGATGGGATCTGAGAATGTTTTGGGTTCCAGTGACATTAACTCCTTTATTTTTAGTTCCACTATTCACTTTCCAGGATATACCATTCCCCTCTCAGCCTGGGCGCAGGAGTCATCTGTTCCACAGACATCACAGAGGCACACTGGAGTAAGCACGAAGAACAGGCATGGCTTCTGTCTGTGAATAAGATAATTTGGAATTTGGTAGTTGGGTTTAAATAAGTCCAACTCTTAACTAAAAATGATTCCATTGATCATAGCTATAATGAAAAATTAATGAAGGGGAATGATTTTCAGGGCAGAGTGTGACTAATAAAAACATAATTCTTGTACTCTGTCTTACAAGGCAGACAGCAGCTCATAAGATACCTGCTCTGGTGACAGCTGTATGCATTTTAATAGCAGTTCAATTATATTTTGCAACTTTACCACAATTACCCAAGCACTGGTGGCATGATTAGTATGTACCGTACAAGACACTCCATAAACACAGCCTCTGCCTTAATGTTATATATGGAGCCTCAGGATCCCAGAATGAAACTGAGAGACTCAATACAGATTAGGAGACTATGAGACAACTAAGTGAAGAAATATGAACTCTAGACCCTATCATAATAACCATAGCAATATTTAACCTAAACCTGCTAGAAACCTCAGTCTGAAATTACTACAGTGTCGAGACAGATAAGGTTTCCAGATTTATTTTATTCCAGATTTAAAGGTCAGAAGGATCAGTGATGATCCCTAGTGTGAACAGAATGCGCATTATCCCATTTGATAATTTCCTCATGAAGCCAGTCCATAATATGATTGAAAAAGAACATATATTTAAGTAAGAGATCAAACCTTTATTTCAAGACTTCAGTTGATGGAAAACTCATCATACCTTTCCATCAGTTATTCAAGTGTTAATAGTCATCATGGCCTACAAAGAGTAGATTTTCCCTAGCCCGCTGAGATTTGTTCAGTGATAATTTTATTCTAAAGCTAAAAGCAATACTCTGGACAGCTCTTGGGACAATCTTTTTCCTACCCTGTTTTTATGAGTTACAAAGATATAAAAGCATAGCACTTTCTACTAAACAGTCATAGCTATTAGCTACTAATAGAACACAAATTAATTTATCAACATGAAAAACTGTAAGCATAATCTTTCCACATAGAGCAGAAATACGTATTGAATAACTTTGCATATATTTAATACCTTTGTATCTTATGGATGCCTGTATCATCATTGGTAATTTTGCCATCTTCACATCCTACTCTTTAAACTAGGAATCCTATTGCTAGGATTCTGCTGCTTGTTGAGTGAGTCCTGACCTCCCACTGACCATATAATTTTTAATATACTTTGAGCCTTCTCTTGTATCAATTGATATTGCTTGCTACCAACTCCTTATTTTTTCCACTTCTACTTTCACTTGCCCTTTCATAACAATGTATTTTAGATTTGGATAATTCAGCTTATATGAGCACAGTTTGTATTTATGGGTAGCAATAAACACTCTAAATGCATACAGAACAACCAGAGCCAGGTTCTGATACTGTTTCTCTTAGGAAATTATAATTTCTTAGGATTTTACTAATGGTATGGGATGCCCAATATGTCTCTGCATTGAACTCCATCCTAAAACAAATGTTCAAAACAAGGAAACACCAGGCTACACCACCTAATAGGGAATTAATGTCATTTACTTTCTCACAAATACATGGCCCTAAGCAAGCACAGCAAGAACCTTCTTCACTACCTCAGTATTTGCAGGCCTCTATGCTCTCCACAAGACCAGCAAAACACAGAAGCTAAAACTGAGTAATAGAGTGTCATTCTGAGTCACTCAGCTTCTCAGAACTCTCCATGTCTTGAGCTGACACAGACAAATGAGTAACTCCTTGGCCATCCTTCAAGTAGTCCATGTCCTCAAGCAACAACATGAACAAAATTTTTCTCCTTGAAGATAAAAAATATCCCATAAATACCCAAATATTAATTAACCTTAATGTAAATGCCATTGTCTCCTGATACAGAATGCACTGTATCAGCTTAAACACAAGCTCTGAGAAAATAAAAGATGCTTTGATCATCAAAATGCCACCAAAACTGCTATGTTGCCTAAGTGAACACTTGTCCTGGTTTCCAGGCTGAGACTGAGCAGTCACTCATAAAATTCAATGATGGACAGTAAAAACTCATGAAGTAGTGTCAAGCCTCATCCATCCTGATCCACTGACATGTATAAATGAGAGGCTGCCAGTGACTAGTCCTCCACTGGGCCACCAGCCTCTGCCAGGCACCTTTCTGCACTGACCAGAGCAATTTCAGCCCAAGTCCTGTGGATTTTTAGAACCCATCAGTACTTATTTTCCCATGGTAAACCTCACTCTTAACACACGCACAGACCCTGCTAAGGAGGTCTTCTGTGCAATTTCTCTGTCCTGGGTAAACACAGGGAAATATGCATGCAGGAAATTAATGAATGCTCAATTCTTTATTCTCACTACATTACAACTTGTTCATCCTATACAGTGGGTTTTTTGCTGGGATAACTTTACTTTCATGCCACATTTATATGGTACATGGATATAATGCTGGCCTCAGTATCAGCTACCCACTGAGCTCTGTGTTTTGCTTTTTATCAAGTATTTGTTATTACTAGAGGTATTAGACTGATAAATGTAAGATTGAGATTATCCCTCAAGGACCTAGGTAGCTCAGGAAAAAAGTACAGTAGGCTCATTCATCCTCTTTTGCTGTCTCAGTCATTATTCGACAGGTAAATTCTGCCTGTGTGCATGCCCAGGGACTGGCAGTTGGCATGGGCCCATTTTTCCATGATCATGAGAGACTCAGCTCTGTCAGAATGTCAGCCTAGCACATATCACCCCTGCCACAGCATGGGAGAACTGCATACACAAAGGATCTATCCTGACAGCATCCTTAGATGGTTTGGAGTATTATCCCTTCAGACAGGAAATGGAGGCAGACACACATTCCAAGTAATATTAATTGGAGAGTGGAGAATAACTGAGTAACAGCCACCTATTACACAGACTGGGGCTGAGATAGCTGATACATATTGCAAAGGCCAAGCAAAAGCCTCAGTGTTTCTGATCAATTATCTCTAACTTTACACAACCTAGTTTGAAAAAAGCAATGCAACTTTTGTTTAATTCATGCTTGTGATTGAAAAATATTTTGTTTTCTTCTATATCTCACTGAACCTTTCCTAAATTTCAGTTTATAGAACACTATAAAGTGTCTTCATTTCTCTCTGTTTTATGTTTTCAAGTAAGATTTTATAAAACATTTCAAATAAAATCATATTCCATCTTTCAGAAACTGAAAAAAATACCACTAGAAAAACATATTTGTCAAATTTATAGGACTTTATTTACTGATTTGATAGTTTAATGTCTTTACTTGCCTTTAGCTTTTTATGTTTAGCAAGTGAAATGTTCAAAACAATTTTGAGTTTAAAATCATTTTGTGCCCTCTAGTGGCAGGCCTGCCAGGCACCCGAACTGTGACTTTCCTGTCAGAGATTACATAAAAATGGAAGCAAACAGTTTATTGCCCTACTAAGTGAAATTTATTATCAATCTGTATGGTTTCCAAAAATTACACTCAGCTCTAGTTATGATGAGGTAATAACACCAGCTACATATTTATCACAAGAAATCACATATATTATGTAAGCATTTAATAAAATTTGCTCTTAGAAATTATATTGATGAAAAGCAACCTATTTGTAGCCATTTCCTTGCAAAAAGCACTATTCAGTGTACTTTGTATTAGAGCACTGTTCAACATCCAGACACATGTTTTTCCAGGGTCCACAGAGGAGTATCATCATAAAGAGGCTTATTGCCACCAAAGCTCATCTTCTCTTATGAAAATTCATTTTGCTTTTCTTACTAAAACAGCAAAGCAATAGCATAAAGGAACAGTGACAAAATAAAGATGGAAAGATTTGATACCTTCAATGAAAAGTTACACAGGGAATATAAGCTTCCATTACATTTGAGTCCAGAGCTTCTCTTCATTCACTTTTTCCTAATTCAAGATAGATTAAAATGATACATTTGTTTCAAAAATGTTTAAATGTTTCCAAATTTTTTACTCTAATTTTCTGCACCTGATCAGCAAAAAAAAATCATGCTGCTTTCAAACATGTCTTTAGCACATATTAATGCTGTCTTGAGACAACTAACTCACATGCAATGAAATATCCCATGTACAGCCTTTGGTAGCCATTTGGTTTTAGTCTGGCTTTCAGCTTTACTCCCTCAAATTACAGGTCCCTAGGAACACAGTAAATAATAGACATTTTCACTGAATTATAGGTTATTAGTCTTTATAATAACATTCACTTTGCCTCTGAAAATTCAATTTCCAATGAAGACGGTAGAAATTCCTGACCAAGCAAAGCATTGAGATACACGCTTTGTGCAGCTAAAATGCACTAAGCCACTATGTACCATTCTGACTTTGAAATCGTTGTCTCTCCTAGTCCAAACAGCAAGAAACACAGCTCAGTAAATCCAGCTCTTCTGCTTGGCACTGCAGAGGTTATTGAGAACTTTGGAAGCTGGGGGTTTTCTCAAACATTTTAAAAATGCTTGTTAGAATGGTTTCTAATTTTGCAGGTTAGTTTTCTTGAAAATAATAATTGATGGTTTTAAGTTATTATTTATAATATCCACAACAGAGTGTCTCAGCACTGTTGTAATCAGAGTTGGCTCACAGGTGGGAAAGGATGAAAAACGTCATTTGCAACCTTTTCATTGTTCCAAATTCTTTTTGCAGTTTTCATCACTAGGAAAATAACATAGCACACATTTTCCTCTCATATTTTTGCCTTATTGAAAGCAATAGTGCTGGAAAAACGATGACTCAATGTCACATAACTTAATTTTTTGTTAAAGTCTTCAAATAAAACTGAAAGATCTTAGAGAATAACTACTTTAAAATTACACCTGTGTAATTAAGAAATACTATTTTCATTAGCTTTATAGATCTTACATCTTCAAATTCTCCTGGTAGCACTTTTTGTCCCTGTTGGACTTGACACCTTTGCTTCTGTTCATTCGAGATGCAAATATCAAGCCAATACTTACTAGAAAAAAATCAGGGCAAAAGCACTGAGGGGAGCAGGAGGAAGTCGGACAGCTGCCACCTCCACCAGACCCAAGGAAGTAAGAGAGATGCTCAGCTCAAAGTAGTCCCTTTGTCCTACCATGGCTGTGATAGCCACAGCCTGACAGGCACTGTCAGCATGACCACCTGGAGCAGGAAAATCCCAGTCCTGAACGAGCTTTGCACTTGTGCAATGCATCTGTTTGTCACTCCAGGTTGTACGATGACAGCAAATCTTAAATATCTGTTTAAAACAAATCAAGTTGGTCAGCATCACTGATGGTCTAGTACCATTCACTTCATGTGACAAAAAAGAACTTTGTCTACTCAGAGAAAAAAACATTACTCATTAGGAATATTGAAATTTAGATGAATAGAAGTGAAAAGCTTAGGAAAGGAGAGTTGGATCAGGGTCAGTCAAATATATATAAGTAAGTAGCATAGAGAAGGCAGATCAAAGACTATTCTTCTGTAGTTTAACCTGTGAGGATTCACATGAATGCACAATGATTTCCCAGATCAACACGAGCCATGACTTTGGAAGGAATACAAAATCCCAATCACTTATCTTGATCTGCAGCAGGCAGAATTTGGGATGAGATCTAAAACCAAGGTTAAACTGATCCACATCTACCTCCTGCTGTGGTTTTAGTCCTTACTCTAAGCTGGCCAGTGGGTGGACAGCAGCATGGTGGGCTGTGGGCCAGCTGCCATGGCTATCTCTGTGTTTAGCAGAAGAGAACTGGGCCTGTGTGGAAGGCAGACACTGACGGTGCATCAGCTGCAGGGGCAGAACACTGCAGGGGCAGAACGCTGACTGATGAAGAGAGCTGTGGTGGTTCTAGGAGCACTAACAGGCGCTGATGCAGGGTTTGAGGGTCCCCTCGGTGAATGATGATGACCAGGCCAGGTCAGGGTGTTCCTACCAGGTGCCAGCTCTCTCTCAGGAGACAGCTGATGCTTCTCACCTTAGCACTGCTGTAGATACTCAAATTGCTCTCTGTAAGCTTGCTGCAACACAAATGTGTTCCACAGGGCTGGCCACCAAGGAGCTGGTTGCGTGGTGAATTACACGTCTCTTTGGTCACTGTACTCACTAATTAAAGCAGACTTCCAGATTTAAGCATTAAAGGAGTTTGGGGCTAACGTTGGACTGGGGTGAGCTGACATATTTAAAAAAAAAATGAGTAGACAAACTGAGCAACAGTAATAATAAAGTACTGTGGTAATATGGGAACTAATTGTGGAGAAAATGAAGGTCTGAAGAAGTGTAAAAAGTAAACCCCAGGTATCAAACACTAAAACCAGCACTGAAAGGAAACCATGGGTCTTGTAGCATTCCAGTGAATTGCTTTCAGATGAAGACAAATTATTTGACACAAATCTAAGAAGTAGCATACTCCCTTAACTATGGCAGAGAAAAAAGCAAGATATCCGGATGCTAACGGGGAAACATGAAGAACTGGGGACCAGAAACTTGGAACAACTCCTCGGAAACACTTCCTTCTAATTGCTCGTGAACAGGCAGAAATTTTGAGAGAAACTTGTACTTAGGGATCCAAAGAGAGGTAAAAGATGATTAATGGGACGGGATTCATATGACTAGACAACACAGGACCAGGAACAACAGGTGGGGAAATAACCACGCAGGGAAAAAACAGCTGGACTGAGGCTGTTCCACAGAAAACCAACATCAGTGGCATGACGACATTTTTCGCGAAGGCTAAAATACGCGTTATCCACGAGCAAAACGCACCCTGACATTCTTTTTCCCTGGAGGCAGCAGGCAGCCGGAGGAGCGCCAGCAGCACCCGCCTGGCGCGGCCCCCGCGGCGGCGGCCCCGGAGCGCGGGGAGAAGACCCGAGGGCTCGGGAAGCTTCCCGGCCGGACGCGGGGAAGCGCTGACGCGCCCTCGAGGGATGATCGTGAGGCGCCGGCGGCGATCCAGCGGCGAAGGCCCGGCGGGGCCGGGACACCGGGCGCGGGGACCGCGGCCGGCAGGGGGCGTACGGAGGGGGGCCATCGATGGGGGCGGCCGCTCTGCGCTCGGCTGCTCCGCGCTCGGCTGCTCCGCCCTGCCGCTCGGCTCTGGATTAGCGCAACTGGCGACGTGGGACGGCCCGGCCCGGCCCCGCGCCCGCCGCCGGCTCCGGGAGCGGCACCGGGAGCTGCTCCGGGAGCTGCACCGGGCAGGCCGCCGACGGGACGTGGAGCCCGAGGGAGGCGGCAGTCTGTGCGGCAGCCCCGCTCAGCGCGACGCGGTGAGGGGCGGCGGCGCAGGGAGCGCCCCGGTGGGCGGCGATGGCGCTGCGGGCGCGGGCGCTGTAC
This sequence comes from Fringilla coelebs, assembly GCF_963513975.1. Taxonomy (NCBI): domain Eukaryota; kingdom Metazoa; phylum Chordata; class Aves; order Passeriformes; family Fringillidae; genus Fringilla; species Fringilla coelebs. Next base: position 17,197,213 of record NC_140031.1, read on the forward strand.
GACTTCAGGTCGGAGAACCCGGGTGAGATCTCCCTACGGGAGCACGAGGTGCTGAGCCTGTGCAGCGAGCAGGACATCGAGGGGTGGCTGGAGGGCGTCAACAGCCGCGGGGACCGCGGGCTCTTCCCGGCTTCTTACGTGCAGGTGATCCGCGCCCCCGCCGCCGAGCCGCCGCCGCCCGCCCGCTACGCAAACGTCCCCGTCGGCGGATTCGAGCCGCTGCCGCCCCCCGCCGCCTTCAAGCCGGCGGCGCAGCAGCCCCCGCCCGAGCCCTTCCCGCCGCCGCCCGCCGGGTATCCCTTTCCGCCCTACGGCGGCTCCTACCAGCCCAGCCAGGGCAGCGATGACGACTGGGACGACGACTGGGACGACAGCTCCACGGTGGCCGACGAACCGGGCGCCCTGGGCAGCTCCTACCCCGACTACGAGGCGGCGGGCGGCGGCGCCTCGGGCCGGTACCGCCTGTCCACCCGCTCCGAGCCGTCCCTGGGCGCCCGCGGCGCGGGGCACCCACCGGGACACCCGCACCCCCCCGGCGGCGGCGGCGCCGCCAAGAGCTCGGCCACGGTGAGCCGCAATCTCAATCGCTTCTCCACCTTCGTCAAGTCCGGCGGAGAGGCCTTCGTGCTGGGCGAGGCGTCGGGCTTCGTCAAGGACGGGGACAAGCTGTGCGTGGTGCTGGGGCCCAGGGGCCCCGAGTGGCAAGAGAACCCCTACCCCTTCCAGTGCTCCATCGAGGACCCCACCAAACAGACCAAATTCAAGGGCATGAAGAGCTACATCGCCTACAAGCTGGTGCCCAGCCACACCGGGCAGCAGGTGCACCGCCGCTACAAGCACTTTGACTGGCTCTATGGGCGCCTGGCTGAGAAGTTCCCCGTCATCTCCGTGCCGCACTTGCCAGAGAAGCAAGCCACTGGCCGCTTTGAGGAGGACTTCATCTCTAAACGTCGCAAAGGCCTGGCCTGGTGGATGGACCACATGTGCAGCCACCCTGTGCTGGCTCAGTGTGATGCCTTCCAGCACTTCCTCACTTGTCCCAGCACGGATGAGAAGGCCTGGAAACAGGGCAAGCGCAAGGCTGAAAAGGATGAGATGGTGGGTGCCAACTTTTTTCTGACCATCAGTGTCCCCACAGGCCCTGGGGCTAGCCTGGACTTGCAGGAGGTGGAAAGCCAGGTGGATGGCTTCAAAGCCTTCACGAAGAAGATGGATGAGAGTGCCCTGCAACTTAATCACACGGCCAACGAGTTTGCCCGCAAACAAGTCACTGGTTTCAAGAAGGAATACCAGAAGGTGGGGCACTCCTTCAAGTGCCTCAGTCAGGCATTTGAGCTGGACCAGCAGGCCTTTTCAGCTGGCCTCAACCAAGCCATAGCCTTCACTGCAGAAGCCTATGATGCCATTGGGGACCTCTTTGCAGATCAGCCCCGGCAGGACCTAGATCCTGTGATGGATTTGTTAGCATTATATCAGGGGCATTTGGCCAACTTTCCAGACATCATCCATGTGCAGAAAGGTAAGACCCTTTTGTGTTTTTTGAAACAATTTAACTTTTATGTATCAGTGGCATGCAACCAATATAGGAACCCTTGCCTGAATTTGCAAGCCTGTGGCTTGCTGGCGTTGCGTTCAATCTTCCTGTGTTTACATAGGTAAACTCTCACTAGAAATACAAAAAACACATCAGTGGCAATTTTTATTTTGTGCCAAAGGCCTAAACATAGTTGGGAGTTTTGCTGATCAGAGTTTGCTGTGTTCGGCTGCGTATTTCTGAAAGCAACCACATCGAACTAAACTGCTTGTATGTTAAAGATTATTTGGCTTGTTTACCAACCCTGGAAATCGAGTGGTATGCAAGCATCTATTACTCTGAGGTATGTGAGGTATCTTAAATCTTTTGTCTGTTAGGTAATAAATATGAGGTAATATCATGATGATGCAGGTACTCCTCTGATTGACCACTCTGTTCAAGGTGTTCGTGGAGGTGTGTGTTTTGCAGCATCAGTCTGATGAGATGTGTAAGGCTGCTGGGGCATCTTTGTTCAGCCCAAGTGTCCTGTGGTGTTTGTGAAAAAGTAATGGTCAGCTGCAGTGTTCTTAGTTGTTCAACCTTTGCCCTTATTATCATGAACAGATGCTGGTCACCTGTTACCGTTTCAGTATCTTTCTTGATACACGCTGAAACACGCTATCCAGGTTCAGATTGCTAGTGGTAAGGTACTTTGTGACCTGTCAGAAAGAAAGAAACTCAAAAATGAAAAAAATCTGCTATATAACTAATGACACTTGTTCAGATAAACAGAAGTTTGAAGTACTGTATATGAAGAGATGGTGTTATTAAATTATTGTTAGTCGTACATTCTTTACCGTTGCAAGTAGGTAAGTCCATCATTAATTCTTTTTTTTGTTATCTTCCTTACCTATAGTTTTCAACTCAAAGTTCAGGAGAGTGTGGGCATTTGAGATGCAAAACCAAGGCCAAGAAAACATCACATATGCTCTGCAGAAATGGGTATCCATAAGTTACCCAAGAAAATGCACGAGCTTTGTAGGAAATTATTTTGGAGATTAAATCCCAAGTGAATTGTCACCCAGAGCAAATCAGTCTTTTCGTCCTTACATGACATTTCCAGGGGTTTTGCATCTGGGACAGTACACTAAGTTGGGTAAAAAGAGTTGGAAAAGTTTTTTCAACAGAGCAGAAAGACAGGTGTCCAGACATATGCATGCTGGGAACATCTGAGGAAAGAGAGTTGCTACAAAGTGCACAGTTTGTTGTTATTTAAGAAAATAAGCTTTTCATAAAAATTGTATGGATCAAAGTCTGATTTCCATTCTGTTATCAAATATCAAAAATTGTGAGTGGAAACTTAAACAGTCTTAATTTTATTTTGAAGAGGAGGGGGAGGTGTGGAGGTTAGCATTTGAGGAGTTTCTTTGCTAGCTGCTATGGTATTGTGTTTTGATAGCAGCTTTCAAATATTTTAGATTTGGAGAGATGAGTGGCCTTGGCACTGCCTCATGTTTGGGAGCAGAGCATTTTAAAGTGAGTTGTCATCTAATAGGATTATATGTAAGCTTCTGGAAAAAATAAAGGGACGGATACTTGTATTAGATGGGAAAATCCAGCAGACTGTATATACTATTTAAATAATACATTCTCAGGCTTTAAAGTTATGTGGAGGTCTTCACTGAAGTATTTTTGGAAACAAGCCTTTGAAGAGAGGACTGCTAATAGTAAGATAGGTGCTGAAACCATCCTTATTTCTTTTGTAGTTCTGTTTGAATTTACACTTACTGGTAAAGTGTCCCTTACTGAACTGCTGAAGGTTCATGTAAATAACTAGAGCAGTGCATGAGCATGGTGTATGTAGAGTTGATTTTGGGCTAGAGCAATGTCCTGGAGCAGACTGGAGAAATGTCCAGCTCCCCTGCATACAGCTGTTAATGCTCCAGCGCCTCTGAGCTAGCACTGTGTTCACAGTATCGTCCATGGTACATGTTAGTCATAGGAATATGGCAGGGGCTTGAGAGGGTGGTCTCTTGAGTGTACATGGCCATGAAAGGAACTGAGTTGTGTGGATTGTGTGTTTGTTGTTGTTTCTGTTACAAGACAGCAAACTAGACAAAAACTGAGAGTCATGTTTTGTGCTCCATATTGCTGGCTTATTATTCTTAAGGGGTACTATTAAGAAGGTACATCTTTTCAATGCCAATCTGTAAACTTCAAATGAAAATATGAACTGTCTGGTGTTCTTGTAACATAAAGGCTTTGTTTTAAATTTGCTGTCTGGGATAGTTGCCAGTTTTGAGAAATAATATTGTCCCTATAGACTACACACATATCTGTTTGTATAATAAACTGCTATGAAACTGTGTTTGTGATAAGAAATCATCTGAAAAATAGAGTTGATATGTCTTTCTTCAAGGGTTTTATTTTCTAGTTTACAAGCTCATTAAGCAGTAAAATTACACCAAAGTGCCCTTACAAGTTGCAGAACCAGCAGCCTGACTGATACATTGTTTAAATGTCCATGCCTTTAAAATTATGAACCCTGAAATTAGAAGTAGTGCTCTTTTTTTGCTACATAATATAAATATATTGCTTTCTTCTGATAAAACCCAAGATCGTATTCCCTTGGACCTAAGAAGGATGAAAGAACAAAGGCAGCTGTACCAAAACTTGCCTGTGTCTGTGCATAGAGCTGGAGGACCATGAGTGTGAGAATGATCGACTCCCAACCCTCCCAGTTCAAGCTGGATCCGTGCAAATCTATGGGGCCTGATAGGATTCATCCTAGAATCCTTGAAGAGTGGAGTGATATCATTACGAAGCTCCTCTCATTGATTTTTGAGCAGTCTTGGAAATCCTATGTCCCAGCTAACTGGAAGCTGGCAAACATCCCAGTTCTCAAGAAGGGCAAGAAGGAGAACCCCTTCCACAGGCCTGTCAGTCCCACATCAGTGCCTGGTGAAGTTATGAAGGAGCTTATTCTGAGAGGTGTTGAAAACATTTGACAGACAATGCAGTCCTTGGTCACATCCAGCACAGCTTCATGAGAGGAAAGTCCTGCTTTTTGAGTCTTTCTTTTATGACGAGGTAATCCACACCATTGATCAAGGGAAACCAATTGGTGTGATTTTTTTTTTATTTCACTAAAGCTTCCATTGCTCTCTCTCACTGTATCCTTCTGGACAAAATGTACAGCTCACAGCTGGACAAACACATCATGGGGTGGGTGAGAACTGGCTCATGGGTTGGGCACAAAGGGTTACAGTGAATGGGGTGGTATCCAACTGGGGACCTGTCACTAGGGGGGCTCCACAGGCCTGTGCTCTTTGACATCTTCATACATGACTTGGACAAAGGACTGGAAGGGACAATAAGTATGTTCTGGTGATACAAATCTGGGAGGAGCTGTTTACGCCCTCATAGGGAGGGAGGCACTGCAGAGAGACCCTGACAGATTAGAGAAATGGGCAATCACCAACCATATGAAGTTCCACAGGGGCTGGTGCCAGATTCTGCACCTGGGATAGGGCAGCCCTGCATGTACAGACAGAGTGGGGAATGAGAGGCTGGACAGCAGTGCCATGGAAAGGGCCCTGGGCTCTGGTCCATGGCACGTTGAACATGAGCCAGCAGTGCCCTGGCAGCCAGGAGGGCCAAGTGTGTCCTGGGGGCATCAGGGACAGCATCAGCAGCCAGGCAAGGGAGGGGATTGTCCTGCTCTGCTGTGCACTGGGGCACCCTCACCTCGAGTGCTGGGGACACTTTTGGGTGCCACGGTATCAGACATTAAACTACCAGAGAACATCCAGAGGAAGGCCGTGAGGATGTTGAAGGTTCTGGAGGGGAAGCCTGATGAGCAACAGCTGAGGTCACTTGGTCTGTTCAGCCTGGAGGAGACTGAGGGGAGACTTTGCTGGGCTCTTCAACATCCTCATGAAGAGGAGAGGCAGACATTGATCTCATCTCTGTGGTGACCAGTGATGGGACTCAAGGGAATGGCCTGAAGTTGTGTCAGATGAGGTTTCGGTTGGATACCAGGAAAGGGTTCTTCACCCAGGTGGTGTTTGGGCACTGGAACAGGCTCCTGAGGGAAATGGTCCAAGCACCAAGCCGGATATATTTCAAAAAGCATTTGGACAATACCCTCACCTGGCACCTCATGTGACTCTTGGCATGTCCCTTGTAGGGCTGAGTTGAACTCAGTGATACTTGTGGGTCTCTTCCTGCTTGGCATATTCTGTGATACTGTAATTTTAGCTCTCTTGTCCTGTTATGCTTTTGCTGTGCCGCAGTTAGCTGAAGAGCTGTTGAATGTGATTTCTAAGTGTGATTTGTGCTATGGACTGAGAACTCTGCGTGTCTGAGGTTTTGTTTAAAAACTTTCTGCAACTTATGCAAAAAAGAGCCACAGAGATAAAAGTTCCCTCTGTGTGGGCTTTTTCTTTTTCTCTAGAATTATGAACCAAAGACATGTAAGCCTTGCTGTTGCTTTGTCTGCATCTTACCAGGAAAATGTGTTAACTGTTGTGCTTTTAATTGTTTTGGGATTCAGGTCTTTCTGCCTTCTATGCTGAGGACATCATATGTGATCTGATTAGTGTAATTTGTGTAAAACACGTGTACCAATGGACTGTGGAAATATTTTCAAACTGTTAATTATCTTATTGATATTTTAAATTGATATTTTATGAAATGGCAATAGCTTCAACAGGAGATCTTACAAGATTCCTTTTCTTTCATCTGGAGTTCCTAGTGTTTAAGTAATTTTCTGCAGGAGGAGTTAATGTTCCTGCTGCAGAAGAGACAGACAAAGTATTTGAACATTTCTGTACCACATGCCAGTCAAGGATCAACAGGTTAATGCTTTGAGACCTTTCTTGGTTTCATATGCACCCTAGTCCGGATCTCCGATTCATTCAGTCGAGCCCTACAGCAAAGAATGTGCCAAGTTGGAAACCCCACATTTCCATCTGGAAATACTTGGCTTGAGAGTCCCACTGAGGCTGGTATAGAGCATATCAGTCTCATGGCATACATCCCTTACAATAACTTCTGTTCTATAGCTCTCATTTGGAAAATTAAGTGATTAGGGAGAACCAGTGCCTGGATACAGTAGACAATGGCAGAGTGGTGTGTCAAGCTTCTAAATATCCCAATATTTTCATGCATCAAGCCCTCAGCTCCTTGTAGGTAAATGCTTCTAATGTGCATGTGTGAAAATATTCTTGGGCATATATGTGGGTTTTTTCGAATTGAAGGTACATATTAGACAGATACACTTGTACACAGTTTTCTTTAGCCTCTGGCAAAACATTTGCAGAAGAAGGATATTAAGTTCCAGAGGCGCAAAACACTAAGCTGCATTTTATAATTTTCTATTGCAGAACTGGTGTATTGTTCAAGAAATACTGGTTCAGGTTTTTTTTAATTTTGAGAAGCAAAGCAGCTTCCCATTTGTAATGAATAATACCTTCTCTTTTATTCATTTAAGGTCTGCTTAGGGAAATTCCCTAGGCATTCTTGGTGAAATAATTTCTACGTATTAATTGCTAAAGCTTTGCTCAACTTGATGCAATCTTCGTACCTCTGTAATCTTCAACACAAATGCTCACTGCAGGCCCATGCAAGTTCACAAAATTCATGCACTTGTGGGAATTGGAGACAGTGTATGCTAGTATCGTAGCTCATTCTTGTCTGGCTCTCTTGTCTTCATATTCACTAGAGAGTAGAGAAGTTGGGGGAGTTTTGGATATCTTTCTTTCAAGTTTTGTTTTAGGAATTACTGTAATTGGCCTCTTGCAATTCATGAAAGTGGAGGAAGTACTGGCTAACATGCTGTTTCATCTCTGCTTTCCAGTTTTCTTCTCTCTTAACATTATGATGTTAATGTTTGAGAGATTTCTGGCTATGGTTTTTACAAAAGAGACCTGAAAAAGTTGTCTAAATGTTTCCTGAGATACAGGCAATTCCATTTCCTTTGCATTCTGGGATTTAAGAGAATTGTTTTTAAAAATACCTGAATGACTTACTGTTTTTAGGTGACTGTTTGTGAAAAGTAAAATAAAGCAAATAGTCTTATTTACCTGAAGCAAACTTAACTCTAGACGTAGGCTTTAAAGAATGCATTTGCTGTGTTTTTAGAATATTTACAAATATTACATATATATTTTTATATTATTTACAAAACTGTAGGTAAAAAATCTATTCAGATGGAAATGCATCAAAATTTAAATCACCGGAAAACCCAAACAGCACTGAAACCTGGAACTCTCTAATATTTTCAGCTTCCTTGTCCCTCCTCTCCCCCTGGAGAAGTGGTATTTGAATTAATGAATAAATCAGACTGGCTAATATTGGCACCTAAAACTTTATATGCAGTATAAAAGCAATGCTTTTCTCTTATGATGACTTCCTAAGCTCTTAAATTTGTTGTGCAGACAGGATTTTTCTCATCACTGTTTTTCCTATTATCTACCTAGTAGTGTTTTTTCCTCCTCTGTCCCTCAGATGCATGCACTTTGCATGGGCTTCAACTCAGGTAGCTGGTGGGTAAGAGCTAGGCATGCAATCCTAGCCAGATGACCCTTGCAGCAGTAAGAGGAGATGGGCACGTCATCTGTGTAAGAGCTTTGGTGAGAAAGGATGTACTGCTCCAGGATGACTTCTATTTTTTGCCATGTCAGCCCCTCCATAGCTGTCACAGTGATGATGTAACACTGTCTGCTTGCTGCCGCATTACCCAATATTATCTCACAATATTTGAAGGTAACCTTAAGGAAATGGAGCTAAAATATGAAAGAATCTTCACATTTAGAAACTGTGTAAAATTACACTGACTTAGTTTGTGTGAAGTCAGAGGACAGGAGTAAATGACTTAAAATTGAGCAATACCTTTACTTGAAGAAAATTAAACAGTAAGAAGGAAAAAAAAGGACTTCTATGCCCTGTCTATAATGAAAGATACATCAGTCTTCTTAATGTATGATTATTTTTCCTTTTCCACTCCCTCACAATCTCTGTGGCTCTTTAAGGGAGCGAGATTCGTGGTGTTGTGATGAGTCATTTTCCTATTACCTTTTGAAACTAGTCTGGTATCATGTAACAGAGACATTTCATGGCTAATAACACACAAGTGGGTTGTTTTTTTAAAAACCTGCTGGTATCAGAGGAAGACTATAGCTATTCCTTCTGTGGAAGAGACTACATGCATTACCAGACACCAGAAAGTCTGTCCAGTCTACCCTGCTAGTCCTAACAGAAGTTTGGTTGGAGCTCACACCTCTAGATTTGACTACAGGCAGTGCATATTTAAATAAATACAAATCTTCATCAGATTTGTAGTCAGATCATAGAAAATGCCCCAATACTGTGTGCTCACCACAAGCAGTAAGGCTTTATCTACTGGGAAGACTCTGTGAGCAACTAGGGAGTAGCAGAACAGTGTAGACATCGAAGAATTAAAAATTATACCGTAGAAAGAGGAATTCTATTTTAAAAACAAAGTAATGCCTTTTGAGAGACATATGGAGAATCTACAGAGGGGGCTGGTTTTTCTGTAGCCCTGGGTGCTCTTAGTCTGGCTGGTAGGGCTTCTATCCAAACGTGGAAGACAAGAATTGGTAGACTGAAAATGGAAAGAAGCTCCCAGAGCTCTTCCAGTTCTTTGTTAGCACATTATCAAAAACAAACAAGCTGACTAACTTTTTCAATTTGTAAGTCACCTTTAGAACAAGGACATGTTTCAGCCTTTCCAGAATCTTTCCATGACATCATTGTTAGACTTTGTTTGAACAGTTAAAATGCCAAGTCAGTAAGTGCAGACTGTGTAAACTTATCCAATTGGCATCTTATGTATTTTAAATTTCCTGGTTCAAATAACACAGAATTTGAAAATTTTAGTTGAAAAAAATAGGAAATTACATTTGGCTGAGTCTCAAAACATGAGCCTTATCAGCAGACTAGAGCAAACAAATGGCACATGCTCTCCTATGCAGTCTTGTTTGTATCTTTCATAAAAGCCATGAGGACTTTAATAAAATGGGAAAAACCCCAAACAACCCACCAACATTTAAACAATCTGTTCAGTTCTTGCCAGTGGCTTTGGATTGTTACTGTAGCAGAACAGGAAGAAGGGTGATGTTGTCAGCCTTTGTTTTTAGTAGGTACACATCATGGGTGGACAACTTCTGTAATCATAGTGAACTGAGCTATGCTTTTTATGCCTACATGCAGTTCATTAACAATGTGAAAAGAATGTTCATCCTCTGATTCGGAGTTTATGTTTCTTTGTTGTCCCATAGTAAATGCAACTTACTATTCTGATTTTTTTTAGAATGTTTGTGATTTTGAATCTTTATAGGCAGGAATAGCTATGCTACCTAGCTAGCAGTATACTAAATAAGCTTTTCTTTTAAATAATGTGAGTACAGCATTATATTAAAATTTTTACATGTTCTGCTTTTGTATTATATAACATATTTTAATTGGTTGCATTAATGATGGCTTACCTTGAAAGTCTTTTTCTGCTACAGGAGTTCTACTTCTTTTTGTTTATACAGAGAAACTGCAGAAAATACAGTTTTTCAAACAAGAAAACTTTTTTTTGTTCTTGCACAGAAACGTTCAGAAATCTGAGAGGGCAATTAAAGGGTACTAGGATAACATAAACGAGTATCTGCATTTCATTTGCATCTTAACTATTTTATATGCATTTATGTTAAACTGCCTATACATGTTTTATTTGCTCATCTTACAAAAGCAGTGGAGCTAAACAGGTGATAGTGGACAAGCAAACGCTGTAAGTTGTATATGTTCTTTGCTTCCCATTTAGTCTTAACAGAAAACAACATCCAAAAGCAGGTGTTTCACTGTGCCCCAATAAAGTAGTGATGTAAGAGTCAATGGAACTTGCATTTATACTTACTTCTCTCAGTAATAGTTCGATGTTGATACACAGTGTTACCTGGTTCCCCTGTCCATCGACATCCTATGAATCTTGCAAAAATTTTGAAAGAAGTCAACATTTAATGTAATAGTGCTCTCATTCATTTTGGAGAGGAGGAGAAGGAGTACACATTTCTGCTCATTTGCTTTTAACCATTTATACTGAAAATTAATTCATTTTATCCATAGATAGCATGATTTCTGATGGTTGTTTTCTTGAAATCAGCAGTATGAACAGGGCATTTACAAAAGCTGTTAAAACTCTGGAGCATCTTTCTAACAAAGTGCTTGTTCCTAGCATCCTAATTAGGAAAAATCCACAAAACCTGTGACAACTGAACTGTAATAAACCAACTCCAATTCTGGAAAAGCAGAGTTCTGTATTAGAAAGCTTGTTTGATGCCCTAGTTAGATGTAAACTAATAAGAAGTACTAAAAAGGAAAGGTTTCATCTTGGTACTTCTGCAAATTCCAATTGCCTGAATTTTCAAGTGTGGTCCTAAAAAACATGCCTACCTTTCTAATGGGCAAATGTACTGTGTTTCTGGTGACCAGTGTAGTTTATGTTTCACTCTTTTTGGTCCCCCTAGTCTGCATTGCCAGCTGAAACCGCACCAAAGAAAAAGTCTTTTGAATGGTACATGTGAGTGCCAAAAAGTACAGAGTGCCTTAGAACTGGGCAAACCCAGCATAAGTTAGTATTTGCCTCCCAGGCTGTGGTGCAAAATGTTATGTTTGTGAAAACAGACAGCTGTACACATAGTTTAACTGGATTTTACAGTCAAATGATTCCTGGTGGGCCTCCTTTCAGACATCAGTGTAGGTGCTTGTAAAGTCAAAACTATTCACAAACACAGTTTAAGCATGCTTTAGTGCTAAAATAAGGTCATTTATTTGCTTAGAAGACTGCTAGTGTACAATGCATCAGAAGATACCAGTTTTAACATCTCTACATTCAGCATTTGAATGGAAAATATTAATCTCATTTTACACACTTCTTCTATGTGGCTACCTAGCATTATGTTTTGTTGGAGTTTAAAAAAAATTTATAATGGCATAATGTGGGGCAGTAGATGCATTAAAATTATAATTCTATGATGTTTCTTTCATTTACTTGACCATGTTGCTCGTGCATTTTCTTGGGTAACTTATGGATACCCATTTCTGCAGAGCATAAGTGATGTTTTCTTCGCCTTGGTTTTGCATCTCAAATGCTCACACTCTCCTGAACTTTGAGTTGAAAACTACAGGTAAGGAAGATAACAATAAAAAAGAATTAATGATGAACTTACCTACTTGCAACGGTAAAGAATGTACGACTAACAATAATTTAATAACACCATCTCTTCGTATACAGTACTTATGGCATAATGTGGGGCAGTAGATGCATTAAAATTATAATTCTGTGATGTTTCTTTCATTTTCTTGACCATGTTGCTCTCATTTTTTGTTATCAACTCCTCCAAAGGCAAGCTATGGCATCTGCTCACATAGCAGTGCGGTGTAGCATGGCCCAGCAAAGCATTGGTACTGGAGGTGCTACAGACCAAGGCTCATTGATTCCTCTGAGGTACTCTGGACTGAAATGCACATTGACAGTGTGGAGATTTAAATATTTTTTCAGTAGTGTGATCATTTTACACTCTCTGAAAATGCACAGGTATGATTACAGTCCTTGTAGATTTGGATAAATAAATCAGCTCTGTATGCTCTTCCTCTGTGTACACTGGCAGATGTATGTTCAATGAGTCTAATCAGATCTTAATAATCATACTATTAAAAACTTAAAAAGATATTAGTTAGATTACCAGTAACCCTGGTAGTTTTGAAAAAATGACATTTTACATTGCATTCTAGCATCATTGTTAATTTGGTTCATTTTAATTAAATCAGTTTATAAGTTAAGACTATCAGATGAAGCTACAGCTAATTAATGTCCTGAAATGTCTAGCAAAGACTGTGTGTGAGCTCTTGAGTTATGTAAATTAAAAAGTGACTTCATTTTGAACTGAAGAATGTGTTTTTTAGCATCAGCTTTCAATTAGCTTTGCAGCAGGGTAACTAAAAGAGCAAATAATTATGTCTGATTTTAATAACTGTAGTCAGTCAGTGTTGATCTAGATGTCAGCAGAATGCTGTAATTTATAAACCTAAATTTACAGGATAGTACTATGTTGTTCTGGGCTTTTTTAGAGCAATAGGCAACAAAACATTGAAAAACAAAACTCACTTCTTCAACTATTGTTAGGCTGCAGGTTCTAAAAGCATTATAGGTATTTTCATGTATCTACAAAAACCTCTAATACTAAAGTAATTGCAGTTTTATATATTTGAGTTTTATATTTTTGACATTTCAGTATGGAAAAGGAAACGTTGTTAAAGTGTTTTTGTGCACTGAAGAAGAAGAATGTCATCTTTTAAATGCAAAGACTGGGTTTGAAAACTATTGAAGTGGCACTTACCAAAAGCAAGTGGCAGAATTTTGCCTTTGGGTTTGAAAATCACTTGGTTTTTTTGGTGTAAAACTGTAGAAGTAGATTTTTTAAAAGCAACTCATTCCAATATTAATAGCTGTAATGGTACTTTTTCCCTGTGACATTTCTTTTAGTTCAGTCTCCACAGAAAAAGTCTTCTGGTTTTAATTTCAGGCAAATTCCTATTATGCTGCTTTCCATTATAAATCTTGGCCAGAAAATGTAAAGAATTTGCAGAATCTCAGTGTAGGCTTCTTTTGTTAATCACTGCTCAGAGCATTCTTAAGAAAATAATCTGTCAGTGTAGCAAAATCTCTGTTCTGTTACTTTTTCACTTTCAATTGAGAAAGAGAAGTTTGGGAATTTTTTCAGAGTTGGATTTCATGGCTGTGTTATCTCATTGTCATGGTTTGAGCACAGCTGGAAGTTAGGCACTGAGCAATCACTCTCTCAACCCTTTCCTCTCTCTCCCCGCACCCTAAACCCAGTGGAATGGGGAGGAGACTTGAAGTAAAATTTGTATGTTGAGATAAGAACAGTTTTAAAACTGTTTTTATAATAATAATAATGATAATAAAAAGGAAACAAACAGGTGATGCACAGTGCAATTGTTCACCACCCACTGACTGATGCCAGACCCTCTTCCAAACCCAGATCTGCTGTGCTTCTGGATAACTCCCCCAGTTTATATCCTGGGCATGGCTTCTGTGGAGTGGAGTGTTCCTTTGGTCAGTTCCAATCACTTGCCCAACTATGTCCAGTTTTCTTTTGTGCACCTCCTCACTGGCTGAACATGAAACTAGGAGGCAGAAAAAGAAATCCTTGACTTGGAATAAACGTGCCATAGCAAAAACCCAAACATCAGTGTGTTATCAACAGCATTTTCATTCTGAATCTAAAACACAGCACTGTAACAGTACTAAGACATTAACTCTACCCTAGCTGAAAATAGGACACTCATGAAATGCTTCTGCAATTTCCCTTGTGTTGGAGCTAATGATTGTGTAACCCAGGGCTGACCTGGATCACATAGCTAAGCCAATGATAAAGCTAAGGCATCATCTGTCTCCCCAGGCCACTTGCATTCTTTTATTGGATTAGTCATTTGAGACATCTTGTGACAACATCTTTGCTAGATCTGGAGTAAGAGGGACAACCATGTAAACCAACTTGCTCTGGCAGCACTCTGCTGGATTAGAAATAATGTTGTTTCCGTGCACGCGAGCTACCTAGGGTTTGCTTTTTCAAATCTTTAAGCAAAGATCTCTAGTTAAATAATCTCATCATTAAGTAAGGAAAAAGGAAATATTTCTAGTTGCATTATCTGCTTCTGCATCTTTTTATGAAAGCAGCATCATCAATATGTTTTTTTTTTCCTTTTCCATTAGGGATGGTTTCTTAGATTTCTTGTAAGAAAAGTAAAGCTGAGGGAATTGTTTGGCAAGTTCAAAGCTCTCTCTTCATTAAGGTGCTTTGAAGGACACATTATGCATCCTATTAGAGTATTTAATATGTTGGACTGATGAATGGTGTGGAAATGTATGTTGTTTTACCGTCTAGTAAGTAGTGCACTAAATGTTATTTTGTAGCTTGCTGATAGTAGAAAGATGAAATATTTATTGCATAGATAATTTTATTTGCACAAGATTTCTGAGGTACAGCTTCTGAGAGATCATTAAAAAAATATGTTTTCTCAGTTTTAGTATAATTTATCACTGAAGTGAAAGAGATACTTTAATAGCTGCAATGATAAAGACATTACAATCATAGGATATAAAAAATTAACCTGCTGTCTCTTAGAAGCAGGTGAGTTTTCAAGTTGAACATTTTGAAGTGAGATACTGAAGACGTTGATGTATTTGTGACTTATATTGGTGACAGATTCTTGAGACTGACAGTGGGTTTCAGACCCCAGTGAATTCAGCTGGTGCTTGCCACTGCTTTAGTGCTGTATTCAGCAGTGTTGAACTGACACTTCTTTGTGTTTCATCCATGTGCAGCATTACTCTATGCAGTTAAATTGCTGCTGCTACAGCAATGTACTGTTTGTGTTTTTTAAGAATGGAGCAAGGCCTGCCATGAAACAGATGTCATTGTATTAAACACTGTGCAAATAGAGAGCAAAAAAAGGGCTCCTGCCCTGAAGAATTCCTTGTGTGGATTAGTAGCTCTGGACACAGCTGATGTTTCACTCCTATCTGTTGCATGCAGCACTTGAGAGCTGATTTTTGGGTGTTTTGAGAAGAGGTGGAAAGGGAAGATGGTACATCCTTTGCAGGTATCACTGCTCTTTGGCTTCTGATTGCATGTGCTAGTGGGTACAGGGCAAGCCTTCCTTCCTAGGGAGGCTAAGGAATTGAGTGAAAAGCAGTCTGAATTGCAGCCTGGAAGACAGGAACCCCAAAACTTCTACCTTCTAGCCACACTGGAGGCTGCAACTTGGACTTGGAGATGCATATACGTCAGCATGGGTTCATAGGAGTACATGTGTACTTCCTCTGTGGAAGGAAATCGGGTGTATGGATCCAAACCCATCCTTATTTGACACTTCACACAATCTCAAAACATTTGTTACTGGAATAAAACTGCAGATGATGTGAAAATAGATTGTTTGACCCAAACCTAAGCGCTTTTGGATTCAGGATTTTTTTTTTTCCTGAATGTGTACAACTCTTCCTACCTCACAGCAATCTCATGTTTACATGAGTAGCTTACTGTCTCAATACAATTCTTTTTTCCTCATAACACTTCAGTACCCATTTAAGTTGCTGCTAGTTTTATGGCTTGAAAGTATTTATTTCTACTGAGAACTTTGCATTGTCCCCTTTTTCTTGGCTTCTAGCACAAAAACACACTAGCACAAATTTTGTTAGCACGAATGTCCATTGTTGTATGTGTTTGTATCCTCTTGTGTTGTCTAATTTCATATTTCAAAACAAGAACTGAAATCTGAGTCTGTTTTAAACCCTTTAGCTGCAATGAGCACAGGAGTCTGTTTACTGTAAGGATTTGGGCAGTGACAAACAGCATTCATATAAGCTTTTCCACACCTTTAAGAACAGAAATAGATGTGGCAAAGTTTTTTGCATCATTTTTAATCCAGGCACTCTTCACTTGTTGAAAGCTAGTCCTGATCACTGGGAAGTGACTTCTGACAGAAGGTCTTTAAATGCATGAGCAAGATTGAACAGAATCTGTACATCTGGATCTAAAAAAAAAACCCAGAATCTATTTTTATGTATTCCATCCCCCTGGGAACAATGCATTGGTGTATTTTTATCCCAGGCATGGATACACAGTGCACTGGTGTATTTTATCCCAGGTACTCTGCAGGAGGCTTCCTTGAGCTAATATGCATTGGAAGCTGGCTCCTTCTGTTTCTTCTTCCTAAAATATGTTTTAGCCTTTTCTCGGATTGCTGTGATTCAGCCTTCTTTTCTTTTAAATACATCTTCCTTTTTTTTTGTTGTCCAAACCAATACTAGGTATTCGCATAATTAAAATCAGAAACCAGGAGAAATTTCTGCAGGTGTACTTCTAGACCAGTGGGCCTTGCTCACCCCAGCATCCCACCCAAGGGTGGCAGCAGGAGCTGTGAGGTGCCAGAGTAGGCCCCGAGTGTGATGGATGAGGGTGAGAGGGTGGAGCTGGGGAGTTCATAGTGTACAGACTGGGGTGCTACAGATCCAGAGTTGTGAGCTGGGAGTCCTTGAAGCTTACCATCACCTACTGAGGCATCTCTGCACAAGAGGCTTCTCTTCACAAGGGATATACACAACGGGCTGCTCTCCAGTCCACAATTCCTGTCTTCTGTTCACTGTAGGATGAATCATTTAACCTTCCACATCAAGAAATCTCTGTTCCAGCTCAGGGTTTTGCTCACATGAAGTACGAGAAGTGTACATTATGGTAAGGTGTTTGGAGAAAAATGGGCAATTTTTTATTATTTAAGCTGCTTTCAAAGCCATGAAAACTAATAACTTTTACTTGGATTTGCTAAACTAAGTCTTGCAAACTTCAGTAGATGCTGAACAGCTTAAAAATGACATTTTTAAACAATTAATTTCTTCTTAGAATAAAGCACGTGGTTTGGGGTTTTTTTCTCTGTGTTTATGGAGAATTCTTTGACTGTCCTAAAATAGGATAATATTATCCCTCTATGGAGTTATTTTAAGATTAATTATATTACTATTAAAAGCTTCATTTAAAGGCATTAAAAAAAACCAAAAAACAAGCAATAAGGTACAGCTTTATACTTATGGATATGTATGAGCTTTGTCATATATTGCTGACACCTGGTTATAGTCTGTCCAGATTTTAAAAGAAATTCCACTACAGGACCAGTATGATCCATATGCATTAACAGAGCAGTGTTAATGATTGTACCTTACTTTCCCCACTGGATTCCTTCACTAATTTAAATCTTTCTCTTTTCTTTTATTTTTAATAGCAAAAAAATATATAATATATCTAGTCTAGAGGGCACTTGTGTTTGGTAATGTATGTTTTTTATTGATGTAAAATAATCTGAAGATTATAGATGCTCCATAGCTTACTTATGCTTTCAGCTGCTGATGCTGTGAATTTCAGTATTTCTTTTCCAGTTTGGTCATTTTAGAAATAACATCTAAAGCTGTTTCCCACATCACAACTGAAGAGTTGTCATGTTTATTTAACCAGCTACATCTGGCTTCCAGTATGTCCCAAATTTCAATTTTTCACAGCTGTGCATAGATTCCTGTCGTGCCCACAGAGCACAGAAAAATTTTTGCTAAGGCTAAATTTGTTGAAAGAAGTGTTCTTCTTGTAGAAGAAGGGACTAAGTGTTTTTCAGATCATAGCCTACCTCACAGATTCCTTACTCCTTAGAGAACAACATACAGATCTTCTGGCACAGTGTCACTACTGGTGCCACTGCCTGTGGAAAAGGTTTTTCAGTGATCTTTTTGGAGCCAGGCTGCAGATGATGAGGTTAATCAGCAGAAGCAGCCAAGCTCTTAGCCATCCCGCTGTCATGCCATGGGAGCCAGGAAGGTGTGGAACACTGCCTCTGCCTTGCAGCCCCCAGAGACAGACACTGCCCTTAGCATTCAGGCATCATGCTGTAGTCACATGCAAGAAGTGTAATCTGAAAGGAGAGTTACGACATTACAAATATTTACAGGAACAAGAATCTAGTGAGATGATAGAAGTTGTACTAGTCTGATTTGGTTTAGTTATATGAATAAAATAAGTAAGGCTAACAAGTTGGTCTGTGGGAAATTGAGTCCAGTATGAATGTCTTAAGATGGCTGTGCTTTGGATAGGTCTGTTTTGGATGATATTTTGGTTTTGTAGGATTGTGTGTGCCTTAATTAGCTGTTTGGAGAGGGAGGATTGTCAGTTCTGTAACTCTGCTTTTCTACTACGTTTTACAGCACTGTGTAAGCATAAGGTCTGCTTGGGCATCTGTGACTTTGAGATAAACTTTTAGATTCTCTGGTAATCAATAATTTGTTTTGGAGTATCGCTGGTGTAAAAGCAAAAACATGTTTTCACAAGATTTTTTGTATTAAGATATGCTTTTGACATTTCACAAGGATTGGGAAAAGGGATATTTCACATAGTCCAGTTCTTAACAAGGTTAATTTTCTGGTATTTGTGTAGGCTTAAATTGATCTGACTAGTTTTCTTGTGCTTTCACTTACTCTTCTACTGGTATAATGATAATATATTCTCTGAAGGACACCATCTGATTTTTAAGGTTGAAAAATAGGATGTTCTAGTAACTTTAGTATGCTTGAGCCTTAAAAAAGTATTGAGTTTTATTTTTTACACAGGATCCACTGGTCCGTGATTTTTCTTACATTAAAAATATTTTGTTTTATTGTCTTCCATTCACACATATGTCTATGCACACCTATAAGTACACTGAGAATAAGTCTTATACAAATCCTTGTTGTTACTAATTCACTTGTTAAAGTTCAGTAGTTAAGTCTACATGGTCCTTACAGTTCAACTGTTTCATTTTGTTCTTTACACAGGAGCCCTTACCAAAGTAAAGGAGAGTAAGCGGCACGTGGAAGAGGGGAAGATGGAGCTCCAAAAAGCTGAGGGCATTCAAGAACGTTGTAACATTATTTCCTTTGCAACCCTCGCAGAAATTAATCATTTCCACAAAATTCGTGTGAGGGACTTTAAATCACAGATGCAGCATTTCTTGCAACAGCAAATACTCTTTTTTCAAAAAGTGACACAAAAGCTAGAAGAAGCTCTTCACAAGTATGACAGTGTTTAGTCTCTGATTTGTGGACTTTGCTCAGCATGAATGTTACCCAGGCAGCAGAGCAAATGCTGCTGAAGAGCTGGTGCCAGTGATAGATGGCGGTACAAGGATGGGTTTGTGTTCACCTGGAACCCGGGTTTAATCTCTGATTATGTAGAAAGAAAACAGTTATAGGGCTATGTAGTAGAAACAGTACCACGCATTGTAACTAAGTTATACTGTGTATGCCTACACCATTGTAACTTTTTTGAAATAATGAGTATACTATTTGCCTTATTGCTTTTTGAAATACGGTATTTTAGTGCATACTTCTTAGACCTCAAAGCCCTTTGGGTATTTAAGGAAGTTGGCTAGATAAATGCCTGCTTCAGATGCCTTTTTACTTTCCTAGATTTGGATTTCCTAAATTCAAGCAATTCTCTGTTTACAGACTCCTACTAGAGCAGCTATGTGATTCTGTGCCTTTAGACTCTATTTTTCCTTTTCTAGTAAGTCACATTTTTATGATTAAATGAATGAAGGGTTGGTGCCTATGACAAGAACTGATGATGAAACCTCAGACTGACTGGAAGAAAATTCAGCTGCCATCCAGTTTGCATAGCAAGTACTTTCTTACAACAAATGTTAGCTCAAAGGGGAAAAGTTAAATTTATTCACACTTTCCCTGGAAATCAAGACTAGTTGTTAAATGTACTAGGACATGTAAAGCACATCTACAAAAATACACCACTTAATTCCCTTTCTGAAAGAAATAATACAGTAAGGGTAAGGGGTGGGGTTTTTTGGTTGGTTTTTTTTGGGGGGGGGGGGTTGTTTTGGTTTTGTTTGTTTGTTTGTTTTGTTTGGGGTTTTATTTTTGGTTTTTTGTTGTTATTGTTGTTTTGTTTTGGTTTTTTGTTGGTTTTTTTTGGTATACAGCATTACTGTAAGTGGAAATTTGAAGAGCTAGCCTAATAAAAATTGCTTATATCAAGGGGATATTAATGCAAGCTATGTGGCTGCAACATTTTTTTTTAAGTTTCAAATTATTTGCTCTTTGTTCAGTTGCTGATTCAGTTTAACTTCAGACTTGCATCTGCACTGCCAGTTGTCTGAGTTTAAACTCCACTGTGATTCATTAGTTTACTAAGTTAAAAGTTTTTGGGGATTATCATTAAATAAATTATCTGAAGGCTTGGCTGAACTGACTTGGAAAACAGGTGGCATTTTTATGTTTGTAACACTCAAGAATTAACTGTCTTAATTTTTGTATAAATATTTTTGACAAGCAGGGTGCATTTATAGATATGTAAACACTATCTTTTTAAAGAGGTTTATGGCTTATTTCCCTTGAATTAAGTCTGTATTTCTTACCAATTGATTTCCTTCTTATAGGTCAGTATGAAAGAGGGTTTTTGTTTATCCTATCTTTTTTCTCTTGAACAAAAATAACAAAACCTTGCAAGGAAGCAAAATGTTTATTTTTTTGTTTAATTGAATTAATCAAAAATAGCTTAAGCAAATAAAAGCCTGGAAAAGGAAGTTGAGCAACAATTATAGTTAAGTACAAATCATTCCTCACCTGTGCAGCAGAAATGTGCAGTTCTTTCACACAATCATGTAAGGTTTTGTAGTTTAACGCCACACCTCTGTTTCAGAGGAATAACACTTGAGAATGTAGTTTTGGTTCTGAGATTCATCCCCAAATGTTTGGAGATGGCTGTTTTGCACAAGCTGTGTTTGGCGGTGCTTCTAATACACACATAAAGCAGTAAAATACAGAATAATGAAGAGGGGAAAGCAAGTATTATTACAAGAAAGGACAATCATTGAGGAAAGACTCAATTTCCAGCCTGTTGAAACAGGTCTGCAAACAAGATTGACCATAAAATAAGGACCACAGCCATAGGGCTGACTTGCAGTTTACCTTCCTCATGGTGCCTCATTCTACATTCAAAACTCACCACTTCCCCTTACAGCTCTTCCCGGCAGTACTACTGCTTTCCCATATGTCATTTAATAATGTGACAGAGTCATGAGCTAGGTTTGAGCTGAGTTCCATGGCTAATGTTTGCTTAAGCCAGATATTGTTTTAGTAAATGTCTTTACAGTAATTAGATCAGACTATAATCAAACTGATTCTGTGTGGAGGTATTACGACCTGTTCAGAAATAGATCTTGGTTCAGTAGAAGTATTTTAGGAGATTGGTATTAATGACATGTTCATGTCAAGGAGGAAATCAAGCTGTGATATGTATTCATGCAACGTTATCAGACAGGTACAGTTTTCCCTAATAAACTGTCATGGCCTTCACCTTACTTTCTCATTTGTGAATTTATTTGAGCATAGGAAAAGTGAGTGTAGTAATTGGTTAAATTTAATGTTCCAGAAAATCTTGGCTGGAGTCCTGGTTTAAATGGTTGCAGAGTACAGAAAGGTTCAAATCTACACATATATTAGCATTTTCTTTTTTTCAGTCATTATAGAGTTGAAGTTGAACTGGCTGATGGGTGGAGCACAAGGAGTTATGGTAAAGAGTGTTGCATCAGGCTGGTGACTGGTGTTCACCAATGGGATTCCACAGAGCTTGATCTTGGGCCCTATGCTCTTCACTGTCTTCATAAATCGCTTGGACACAGAACTCAAAGGAGTACTAAGATGGATGATGAGGCTAAGATGGAAGTGTCTGTGGATGCCCTTAAAGGCAGAGAAGCCCCATAGAGAGATGGACAAATCGGGGGGATAGGCACTCACCAACCATATGAAGTTCCACAAGGGCTGGTGCCAGATTCTGCACCTGGGATGGGGTAGCCCTGCATGTACAGACAGACTGAGGAACGAGAGGCTGGACAGCAGTGCCATGGAAAGGGCCCTGGGCTCTGGTCCATGGCACATTGAACATGAGCCAGCAGTGCCCTGGCAGCCAGGAGGGCCAAGCGTGTCCTGGGGGCATCAGGGACAGCATCAGCAGCCAGGCAAGGGAGGGGATTGTCCTGCTCTGCTGTGCACTGGGGCAGCCTCACCTCGAGTGCTGGGGGCACTTTTGGGTGCCATGGTATCAGACATTAAACTACCAGAGAACATCCAGAGGAAGGCCATGAGGATGTTGAAGGTTCTGGAGGGGAAGCCTGATGAGCAACAGCTGAGGTCACTTGGTCTGTTCAGCCTGGAGGAGACTGAGGGGAGACTTTGCTGGGCTCTTCAACATCCTCATGAAGAGGAGAGGCAGACATTGATCTCATCTCTGTGGTGACCAGTGATGGGACTCAAGGGAATGGCCTGAAGTTGTGTCAGGTGAGGTTTAGGTTGGATACCAGAAAAGGGTTCTTCACCCAGGTGGTGTTTGGGCACTGGAACAGGCTCCCCAGGGAAGTGGTCTAAGCACCAAGACTGACAGAGTTCCAGAAGTGTTTGGACAATGCTCTGGCATATGGTGTGTCTTGGGGACTCCTGTCTGGAGTCAGTTTCCTCCGGGTCAGGTGTTGGACTTAATGATCCTGATGAGTGTATTCCAGCTCAGCATGAGTTTATGATGTAGGGTGCCTGAACTCTATTAATGCTTGCTGCTCTATATAAGAACTACAGTATTAATTGTATTTGGACCAAGTATGACATTGACCACTTATGACTGGCTGACTACTGAGTGGTGTGGTCTGGGATCCAAGTGTACTCTACAGTAATGTGAATGTATATTGTGTGGGACTATGGAAGCACCAAAGGAATTCTAACAATTTAAATAAATGTGAAAGAAAGCAAATTTGCTCTGTATCATAAGCACTTTTGTTTCATGTGATTGATGTAATTCATTTTCAATGCATCACAGTTTTTGTGTTGATAAGTAGTAAGAATCTAGTGTGCTTGTTGGGGTTTGATAGCTGCAAGAAGATCCACTGAGGTATTGGTTTGTGTTAAAGTGCTGAATCCTGTGAACGCTGGAATGAACCCATCAGGGTAATATATCTGCATAAGTGGAGTGTGAATAATATTTCTGTTCAAATTGTAGGGTTTAGAGTTAGAAATTAGCAGCATACTAAACTTAATAAATGTTTGATTCCTATCCCTTTTCTTTTGTGATATTTGCAGAAGAGAGTTACCCCCATGATTTGTGCATGTTCTCTACATTCTTGTTGCAAATAAAATTGGTTTGGTTTTAGAAAACTTTTATCAGCTGCCTGCACTGAAAATACCTACATTACTTGGTGAGGCATGGGTATTTTTTTGGCCAATTACAACATCTGGTTGGCAGTACCTGATTATTTTGCCAGACCTTCACCATTCAAGATAGCATCTTCCATGCTGGTTGTCTGCTGAAACCTGAATTCTTCTGGGAAGCTTAAGTGAGAATTGCTCAGCTATTTCCCAAAAGAAGTTTATAAAAGAAATTTAAAAGAGTGTTTTCTTTTTACATTCTGTAAACAATTTGGCTGAAAATCTTTAATTCTTTCATACTTTGGAGAAAGGACTTGATATTTGGCAGACTCATCTTTTTCAACCTTAGATGTGCTTTCTGCGCAGCCTTTGAAAATTTGTCCATCTATTTCCAAGTTTTGCCAAAGTTTTTCTGGGCCCTGCTGTGCTCAGTTTTGACAGATGTATTTTCTCTAACTCCCATTTGCTTCAGGCAATCTTGATTCTAACCTAGTCAGCAGCAAGTGAGGCTTTGACTGTACTTCTTTTCCCCTTCATTCAGAGGGGGCTGAACCTCTCAGACCACAAGCTGAGCAAAGGAAGTTGTCAATAGGTGCTGCTGGCTTTTAAGGCCTGGCCACAGGAGAAGAGCAGCAGTCTGGAACACAAGTTTGATGTTGTGCCTGGCAGCTACAAGAAGGTGGATGTCAGAGGTAGCTGAAGAGGAACACGAAGATAAGAAAATGGAGAGGAAAGCCCTATGACTACAAAAGCCTGTTCCTCCAGTGCCTAATGAATACCTTGGGCTTCCAGAGCATCCAAGGCCTTTGCTGTTTCTAAATAGCCATCATGAGCAGGCAGAAAATGGCCAGCTTTAGTTCTGCTCATGTTGAGGACAGCAACATTTTGTTTCCATCATTAGAAGTTACTTTCTTTGCTCAATGGTGTCATGGGCAGTTGAAAACTGTTGAAGAACTGTAGGTTTTGGGGTTGAAGGAGATGCCATAATTCAGGCCCAGTCAGGCAGCACAGTGGGTGTTGGTGTGCCCTCACGTATTCTGTCATACGCCTTTTTTCTTGGGAAGATAAGGTCAATTTAGGAAATTGTGCACATAAAAACTCCTGTATTAAGAAATGCTAAGATTAATCATTCAGTAAAAAAAAAAAAAAAAAAATTAAAAAATATTTCAGAATTAAAGTTGCCTGTGGTAACTCGTATATCAAGACACCACCTCATGAGACATGGTCGAAGAACTTTTTGCACTGTTTCCCTGCCTGATTAAGTGTACATGATATAAAGCATTGTCCTAATCAGCTTAAGGTCTTTGAGAGAGGTTGTTGTCTGGCTAATCCTTGCTTCTTTTGCAGCATCAGTTGTACTCTGCACTGTGAGAAAGTCTGGCAGAGTGAAGATCAGGTACAGGTGGCTGTCAGGCTTGGCAGAATGGTGTTCAGAAAACTCCACTCTGTCCCTGTCTCTACCCAGGCTCTATGCAATATAAGCCATGTGAGATAAATTATTTATATGCTCTCCATTTTGTGTAGGCTTGAGTTTAAACCCAAGAGTTACACTGAAAAAGGTGCTGGGAATTCACAATTTTCATTGAAGGCTATGTACATTCTGCTTTGGATAAAGGCAGTACTTCAAATGCAAAGTTGCCTGGAAAAGAATAATCAGGTATTCACTTCTTTAGGTAGACCAGCACAAGTTGGAGAACATTTGTAATCCATTAGCAGAAGAAGAGGAATAGTAAACCCAGATCATAATGTTGGAATGTTGCAAATGTAAGTATAATCTCCTTGAAATTAGTGTTCAGATATTGATTTATTAAAAAATTAATTCCTCCTGAGAAAACTAATATTTAGCCTTCAGAATGAAGTGTGATTATTTAGGAAATAAGGGATGGGGCCACATGTTGACTAGTGAGGATTCTCACTCAGGTACTGTTCATTCCATGAATGGAATGATAAAGGCCTTCTGGGATGAATCATAGAGTGAGCATGAGCACATTTTGGATGTATATTCATAGGAAAGCAGAATTAACCACATGGGCTAACTTACTTCTAACATTTCCTAAGGCTTGAGATGCTGCTTTGTAATTCAATAATTTCTCAATGTAACACAGTGCAGTATAGTATGTGTTGCACATAGAAAAGTAAATTGTGTAATATATGTAAGTAATGCAATTTCGTTATGCTTCAGACTCATGCAGTTGACAGCAAAGCTCAGGCATGCCCTGAGGTAATTAAAATACAAATTAGTAATAGATACAGTAAAACTTAATTTTGTAAAGTTAAGAGGCATCTCCTGTACTGACTGACTGATAGACTTGCCACTTAATTTGGTCCCACTTTGAAATCAATAGGATTTTTTTTGCTTGACTCCCCTGGGAAGAATATCGGGCTCAGTGAGTTGAAATTACATCTCTCCATCAACCCAGAAGTGTTCAGCCCAGACTATTCCCTTCCTGTGCTCATTTATTGCTGAATCTAACATACAGAATTTTGAAGTTGCCTGTCAAAAAGCTCTATCCTGAAATTTTAATCGAAACCATCCCCAGTTTGGGGGAATATAACATTCTCATTTGAAATGAAGAATGGTACTGCTTTTGGTTTTAAAAGACATTTCTAAGGAGCATGAAAACCAGGAATTTTGAATTTCATCTTTTCTCTCTTGAGTGTTTTAACTGGCATTAACAATTTTTATGGAAAAAATAATGCTGCACAGGAGGAACATCACATGAATTCATTAAAAATTTTAGAGCTTGGTGAGACAGTACAAAGTTTTATTTGCAATGAGTTAAGGTGATTGTATTTCTGTTGGTATACCCCATGCTATTTTTTAAGATGTCTTTGGAAAAAAACCTTGAGTCAGTTCTTTAATTAAAAGTAAAGATGGTGAAATAATGTTGTAAGAGTATTCTCCGTTTGAGTTCTAGTCACTAGCCCTCAGGTAAGAGTTGCAGGAGAGAGACATTTAGTTCCTTCACTGTCCTTGAGGGGCACTTGGCTGGCTCCCTGTCCTGCAGGAGGCTGCCATACCCATCACCTCCACCCCAATGCTTTCTAAGGTGACTGGGGAAAGAGCTGCAAACAGCAGTTCAGTTTCACAGGCAATTTCTGGTTGCAAACACATGAACAATGTTGCAAGACAGCACTTGCAAAATGATAATTGTCAGAGTTTCCCAGTGTCATCCGGCAGGGTGCTGCCACATTCAGTATTTTTCATTTTGCTATGCTTAGTGAAATGTTGCAGGCAAGATGACTACCCCAATTTTAAAATCAAAGGAATTTAGGACCATGCTGCTGATTCAATTGCTGTGTCAAATCTGTGCCAGTGCTTATCTATCAAAGGTAGATTTCATTTCATATAATTGTAAGAAATATAGAAAGAGTATTTCAGAACTTTAGTAAGTGTTGAGAAAGCCTCATTTGCTTGCATCATTGTTCAGGATCTGTGAAGCAAGCTTATCAGAGGTAAGGTCCCTGCTGTCAGAGTGTGGTACCAG
Organism: Fringilla coelebs; assembly: GCF_963513975.1. Classification (NCBI taxonomy): domain Eukaryota; kingdom Metazoa; phylum Chordata; class Aves; order Passeriformes; family Fringillidae; genus Fringilla; species Fringilla coelebs. Next base: position 17,224,028 of record NC_140031.1, read on the forward strand.
GTTTGCTTTGTGCCTATGGGTAGTTGCTGTGTAGAAAGTCTGTCCAATAGATTAATGCAAACATGGCTGAATGTGCTAATGAAGGTTCGCTAGTTGGTAAGAAAAGGCCTTCTCAAGCTCAGTTACCTTCTCTGGGAGAGTCTTTAATTTCAAACATGCAGTGTATTCAGTTTCTTTTCTTATCCTTGCCACTGTCTCTGTGGGAGTCACTCGTGAATAAGCATGCTCTCAGACAGCTCAGACTGTTCCATAAGCAACATCCATTCAGAAGCTGTAGCTGAAAGGCAGCTGTATCTCTGCTTTAGGGTAAATGGTGTGGCAAGGCGCCTTTAGGCTCTGTTTTGGGTGACATGAAAGTCAGATGTAAAAATGAAGTTATGGTGATACATGTTAAGCCTTGCATAAGGATGTGGCCAATGCGTCATCCTGCAGTGGTGAGCGGCTCGGTGGTGAGCTTGTCCTATTCTGCCAGTCTTTTCCCCCAAGTGGTTGTCTGCAGCAACCCTTCAGTCTCTCAGTGTCTCAAATAGGTAAGTTTCTGGGTTCTGCTGTCTGCACCCCTACAGCACGTGCAGTGACAGGGAAGTGTGTCTAAGTTCAGGAACTGGTTGCTCACACTTTGAACCACAGTAAAGGAGCATATTTGTTTGAAGAAGTTGAGCAATATGAATCCCTGTGCCTGGGAGTGGGGAGGAAAGAATTTTAACTGCTCACAGTAGTAACCGGATAAAGGGCAGACTCTGCACCTTGCAACATTGTTCAGTGTATCAGTGGGGTAAGGAAAGCCTGTCTGGAACTTGTTAGGGCAGGAAGATGAGAAGGAAGGGGGATGTAATTGTCTCTTTCCTCATAGCCCAAGTGCAGACTGTGGGGCTGTTTTTTGACAACCAAAGAGGGAAGCTGAAAGATGCTGCAGGTTTCCCTTTGGATCATTCTGAGTCATGAATGCCCAATGGGCAAAGCAATCTGCAGAAGGCAGCTGGGGCTATTTTCTCTTTAGAATCATTATTGCTTGGTCTAAAACACAGGAGCAGCCCCACCAGGAGGAACCTCTGGCAGTAAATGCTCAAATGGCATTAAGGTCATCTCACAACCTCCCTCACATTCTTCTGCATTGGAGATAGCAAGGAAAGGACAAGCCTTAGCTTGCACTTATCACAGATGCTTGTTCCTGAGACATATGTTCCTGGACCTCTGAGGCCAAAGGAGCTGGGATTCCCTTACACACGAGTGAAACTATTTCACTGCTATCCAGGACATTGTGCAAGAGGCAGTGACATTCACACTGACATCAGTCAGGGCTCAGCATTACCTTGTTCCTTAGCAGGACACACTGTAGGTGCCCACCACCCAAAGAGTAGTCTGGGATGTTAGTCCCCGAGCTATAAAAGCTTTCATCTGAAGCTGTACAGGAAGGACATAAGCTTTCAAGGGGCTGTGTGTCATTACCCAAGTGCTCATTCCATCCACTGACTACTTCTATAAGTTCTTTTGCTTCTCCCCCTGGGAAATGTGAATGCAAATTGTTCAGGGAGTCAAGCCATCTGATGCAGAGATCCTCTCCATAAGCCAGGCACCTTAAGCTAGGTTTACAGGATCTGCATTCCTTATGGGCCTTAAACTGTTATCTGCTTGGATAGTCAGGAAATTTTGTTCAAAATAGACCTAAAGTACATTAGCTAAACAACACTACAACCTTATGTCCATGTGCTCATTCAGGATTCATGCTATTCCCATTTAGCCTTATTTGCTCACATACTGAAATAAAGTAAATCAAATTAAGCTTAATACTGAACAAGAGTGCCCAGTGTTTGCATAGGGAGTTATGCAGTTCTAATACCTAAATTCCTGTAGGTAGCTGACACATGCAAACTAGTCTGAAAATTTTTGCACAGAAAAGATGCCAAATAATTTCCTGTATATTCTAGAATTTATGCAAAGTCTGAACAACTTTTCTCACGACTAGCATCTGTTCTAAACCAGGATTAGAGGCTAACACTGCTCTAGTACAAGTCAGATTCCCAGTAGGAGCTACAGCTGCCTATCTACAGGAATCCCAAAACCAGAAAAGACAGGGGGAGAAAAGGCTTTTCAAGCCTACATGGTTCTCAGTGTGGCTGCTGTACAGCACCACGAGTGCGAGGCACGATGTGCCTTCTGTCCTTCACAGCACACTATGCCATCCTTCCGCTCACAGCCCTCTGCTGAACTGCATTCCCACAGACCAGTCCCTGTCCCTGCTGCCCGAGGGAGGAACAAGCATAACAAAGGAAAACTGGCAAAAACAGGTTGATAAAATTAAACTGTGGAGCCAGGTCTCCGATCTGCAGCAATTAGCAATGTTATCTACCTGTTTATGCATAGGGGTGACTCAACGTTTTTCTAATTATTGGTGCATCAGGCATGTTCTGTCTGATACAACTCTATTTTTGTACAAACTTGCTATACATGTATCCTTTCTACATTGATTACATTACTCCAGTTGGCCTGGCTGCATTCTTAGAACTTGTATTAAAAATTCATTAAAACTTTTGTCAAGATTTTACCTGTCAGATACTTCTTTTCTCTTGTGAATAGCTGTCACTGAACTACTGTTTCTGTGGTTAATTTGAACTCTTTCTGGCTCATTTTTAATTCCCGCTCAAATGTTTGTAATTTCATAGTCTGACAGTGAGCAGAACCTAATCTCCATCAGTGGGGAGATAATATAAGTGGGCTTTTCCTGATAATGAACAATACTGATGAACAATACTAAGGAGGCCAAAGCAGAAATGTGTCCCAGAGTGTAGTGAAGCCAACATATGGCCTGCTGCCATGAGCTGCAAAACAAGAATGTTTGGGGTTACATTCAAGGAGGCAATCTAATTCTCAAATTATATATTTAAAATGCCTTCATCAGCCACCACTCAATCCTGAAAGTGCCTAATTCCATAACTGCTAACATTTTCATGTTTATGTTTTTGGAAGTGATGCAATAGAGGTGCTCTTTGCACCTCCCTCAAGGTTGCTCAGGTCTTCATAAGGTCAAATACCTCATTGCATGTAATATTCATCAGCACAGATGTACTGGTCCTTGCTCTAGCTGAGTTTCTTAGAGTTGTGATGATATTGCTAGAGGATGTGATGATACTGCTCTCCTGAAGGAGAGCAAGGTCTAGATTATGCATCTGCCCCCTAAGTGTCATGTCCAGAAACTGAAACCTTAAACTGTGTTCAATTTCTTGTGTTTGATCATGCAGGCATTTCTCTGGCAGGAGAGTTCATTGTTCCAGAGGGCTGAGTCCCCGCACTTACACGCCAAGGGTGAGAACCAACACTTCCCAGCTGTGCTGAGAGCCTCTCTTTAGGAATTCAGAGTGCCAGGCACATTTGAACTTATACTCATCTGGAAAGGCTGGCTATTATTTTGCTTTCAATTGTCTTTCACAGAATCACAGATCTATAGGGTTGGAAGGGACCTCAGGAGATCATCCCTTCCAATCCCCTGCCAAGGCAGTGTCACCAAGACAGGTGACACAAGAACATGTCCAGGTGGGTTTTGAACATCTCCAGTGAGGGAGACTCCATGACTTCTCTGGGCAGCTTGCTCCAGTGTCACTCTGAGTGTAAAGATGCTTTCTTTATGTTGAGATGGAACTTCTTGTGTTTTAGTTCACAGCCTCCTTGTCCTGTCACTGGGCACCACCAAAAAAATTCTGGCACCGTCCTCTTGGCACTTAGCTTTGAGATGTTGATGTGCATTTATAGTCTTAGATAGATTCATGTGCATCTCAGTCTTCTCTTTTCCAAACAGTCCCAGCTCCTCAGTCTCATAAGGAGATGCTCCAGACCCCTGATCATCTTTGTGACCCTTTGCCAGTACCTCCTTTTCTGTCTGGTACTGAGAAACCCAGAACTGGACAATCCAGATGTGGCCTTACAGGGCCAAGTAGAGGGGCAGGATCACCTCCCTTGACCTGCTGGCCACTCACAGCTGATGCACCCCAGGATCCCACTGGGCCTCCTGGCCACCAGGACACACAGCTGGATCATTTTCAACTTTTCCCCCACCAGGATTCCCAGGTCCTTCTCAGTAAAGCTGCTCTTTAATAGGGTAGCTCCAGCCTGAGCTGATATTTGGGGTTATTCCTCCCCAGCTGCAGGACCCTGCACTTGCCCTTGCTGAACTTCATTAGGGTTCTCTCCACCCAGTTCTCTCCATCCAGCCTATCCAGGTCCCCCTGAATGGTCCTGTCTGATAAAATAGCCAACATTTTGTGTCTGAATTGTGGTGATCCTACGTGGTGCTAGCTCAGGCAGCAAGCACTTCTGAAACCAATGACAAGGTTTCGAGTGTCACAATTACTAGGAAACAAGGCTGAATTAGGGTAAACCACAAACTGTAACACAGTCTTTCTCACCTTCTTCAAGATATGTATTTTTAACATAATAGAAGGTTAATTATCAGCGTATTTTGAAGGGCTTGCTGATACAGGTGTCACTGAGTAACAGTAGCAGATATCTACTTTCATGTTGGAAGAAAGCAAATTATAACAAACACACTCACTCAGTTCTTGCACATTTATTTATCAACATATAAGGAAACTGGCATCCTTCAATAAAATTAAAATATTAAAATCCTGTTGACAGCAGTATCTTCCAGCTATGATTTGTTGGATATTTATTGCCCACGCTGATGGTAGCCAGCAGATGCCTGCTTTTTCATTACTGGCAACTCCCTTAAAAAAGAAAAATAAGAAGCCAAACAGACAAAACACACAAAAAAACAAACAGATATTTAAGTGAGTCTATAAAATACTGATGCATCTCTTCACTAGAATTATAAACATAAAGTCAGTTTATCTATACCTCCTGTTCAGTGCTGAGTATTTAGGTCATTTTGCCATTCTCTTCTGCTAATTGTTTTGTGACTCTCAGACTTTGAAGTAGTGTATTTTCTCTCTCATCATACAAGCTGGAAGAGTGCCCAAAGCATATTAGCTCATCAGCCAGCCATTTGTACCTGCTGCTCACTGTCTGCTCCTGCTAAATACATGCTAATGATGCTATCTGAGCCATGGGATGAATTTGTAAATTGTGCTCATGGCAGGGAAATGAATGCTACTTACAAAGGTGACAAAGAAAGCAGCAGCTTTTAGATGAGATGAATCACCATATTATATATTATCTAGGGTAATAAATTATGTTTCAGTCTTGAATTCATTTTTTGGAAATGAATTATAGGGCAACTGTAGCATGTGAGAAACCTTTTAAAGTCTCCTGAGGTAGAATAAAGAGACTATAATAGATTTTTTTAAATTATCTGATGTTTAAATACATACAAATCTGTTACAATGTGAGTTTTTTAGAGGACTTTTTCATATATTGGGTTGCAATTAAAAAACTGCAGACTTTGAATACTTTATAAGGCTTTATTTCTTTTCTTTATGTTACTTTTCAACAACACTGCACAATGTTCGGCGTGTCTGAATTACTTATGTATAAGATATATCAAAAGCAATGAAATAGTAAGAGCAAATCAAGCTAATTTGAAATTCCAATGTGCTGGAAAATAATGCAGCCTCTGTTAAATATGTTTGGTATGAAAGAAAAATTTAAGCCAACTGTAAGTACAGCTGGAGTTGGAATTGTTTAAACATTTTTGAAAGATTATTAAGACATTTAAAAGACTTGGGTTCTGCATTTCACAAAGATGCAGAGGAATAGAGGTGAGGATAATTTTGGAAACCTCTGCTGTTCCTCTTTAATTAGTTTTTTTGTAGTGCCAGGACAGGTCATGCCAATGCCCTTCCAAAGTGCTTTTTCATGCTCTATCCTATCCCTCAAACTAAAACAGGACCAGAAGAGGTGAAGAGGATCAGCCAGACACACAGAGTGGGTATTTTGGCTGCCTGCCCATGAAGTCAGTGATGAGCATCCCAGGGCACAGACCCTGCTCTCCCCTTGCCTGGCTGCTGGTCTCAGCAGCTCCCAGAGCCAGGCAGTGCCACGGGCCGGGCTGGGAGGCAGAGTCCAGCCTGGGGGAACTCCTGCAGGAGTCTGCAAATGAACCACACCGTGGTCCAGGCCCAGACCAGTAAGAGCTTGGCTGGCCTTGGGTACAGGACAGCATGAGACCCTGAGGTACAGAGCTGCCAGCTCATGGGAAGGCCAGCTCTAGTTCTTAAACCCTGTTTACATGTAGTGTCCTAAACTTGCTGGATCAGTCAAACTGATCAGACAATCTGGGAAAAAACAAAGTCTTAATAATTTCTGAATAAGTCGTAGAATTTTCTTTCATATGCTAAACTACTGGAAATACAAACTTTTGAATTTGTCCTTGCTAAGGATGAAACAGCATGAAAGAATTTTTGAAAATATTTCTATTTAGCCACAATAAAATACTTATCCAAAAGCAATGGCCAAATATACGTGCAGGAAGTGTGACTGAGTGTCAAAATACAAAAAACATCTAAAGAAGTAAACTTAGGACACCAAGTATTTCAGCTAAACAAACATTCCAGACCATGAGAGCGCCACAGTGGCAGGAATCATCTTAAGGCACAGTAATTTCTGGAGCTGTGCTTGACCTCTTATAGATAGCACTGAAATTCACCACATGAGTTTTCACAGAATCACAGAATATCTTGAGTTGGGAGGAACCCACAAGGATCATCAGGCCCAACTTCTGGTCCTGCACGGCACCATTCCCAAGAATCACTGCAGGAAAAAAACCTTTTCCTAATATCCATCCTAAACCTCCCCTGACACAACTCCAGGCTGTTGCCTCAGGTTCACTGGGCACTCAGAGATGAGATCAGTGTCTTCCCCTCCTCCTCTTCCCCTCCCAAGGAAGTTGTGACTGCAATGGGGTCCCCCCTCAGTCCCCTCTTCTCCAGGCTGAACAGACCAAGTGAGCTCAGCTGCTCCTACAACCCAGCAGCTTTAAAAGGAAACCCAAGCTTTCTCAGTCCCTACAGATACATCGTGATTGGAAGATGACTGTGAAATGTTTTGAGTTCTTTGTGAATGTGTTGCTATTAGAGATTTATTCTGGAAACCTAAATATCTCCAGAGACAACACCTCCCTCTCTGCTGTGTGAACCTGTAGCCCTGCAATGCAGTACTGCCTTCCAGCAAGAACTCATGATCTCTGCAGGGGCTTTCCAAGCCTCATGACTGAGACTCCTCAGGTTTGCTCTGTCTGAATGTCTCTTGACTCGCCTGCAGCTCTGTTTTGCTTCATTTAACCTCCAGTTAACCAAGTGCCTATGGCCAATTCCCTCTCCTTGTGTTTATCCTTGTGTGGTACAGTCGTGCTTTTACATAGCTGGCAGTAGCAAGCAGTGGCATTGTGTTAAATGTTTAAGGCTCTGCCACACAATATAGGGCAAAGAAATAGAGGTGTGGTCTGACAGCAGAGGACTTGAGAAGTTTAGATACAGAATGCATCACAGAGGCTTAGGGGGATGGAGCAGTAGGATGGGCCACAGGCTTGGCACTTGAGACTCTCCAGCTGTCCATTTTAGAAATATGGATCCTGATCTGGACTAATCTAATTTGACAGCTAACAAAGGGAACAAGGAAATTATATCTAACATATGTAAATAGTACTATATGTAGTAAATGCATTTGTAAAATTAAGCCATAGACCAGGAAAGCATAAGAAAGGTAAAAAACTGCTTTGGAAAGCAGTAAAAAAACCCCCTCTTACCCCGAGTGCATATCAGGGAGGGAAGAAGAATCCACCACATTCCTCATGGTGAGTGACTCCAGGGGCTATGGTTGTTGCTGTTATCCTCTCCAGTTGGTCCAGAGTTCCTGAAGGTCCAGAGGAAAATGGAAGGGTGAGCATATGTCCAAAGAAAGGGATAGAACATATTAAATACATGCATGACAATTATATTATTGCTATGATTGAGACTTTCACTGTACAGAAGTTCTCTAACTGCATTCCTGGTCTCCCTTTTCCTGCAATAATAACATCTACAGTCTTGAATTGTAGATTAATTAGTGATTCTTGAAGTAGACCATTAAGATTTTTGTTGCAGTAACAATAAATTCTTGGTTTTATTTATGTATGTGTCATGCTTTCTCTTAGTTCACAAAGAAGATTTTGAGCATAATGGTGTATTATTTCTCACACAGAAGGCAAAGAAATGTTAATTTTCAACTCGGCGGTGACTCAGACAAGGTAGGCCATCACTTTGAGCTCATTGACACTTGACTGCATGGCTACACTGTAGCTAGCACCCTTTAAAAGTGATTTGCCCGGTCAGATTTTCAATTTGTAAATTCTTTTGCAGACACTGTTTCCTGAAGAAACAAGATGTTTCCAGTCAAGTGCCTCTCTGGAAAGCAGAGGAAAGCACCATGGCTGTTGCTCTGCCTGGGTGAGCCCCTCCCTCTTGCTGAGTCCTGCCTGTCCCCTTTCTGCCCAGGTCTGTGTCTCTGGTCCCTCTGCCTCATCCCTAATGCTGACCATCAACCCTTGCCCACATCAGAGTAAAAGTCACAGGAGAAAAGGACAAATTTAACTCCAGTCATTTTGGGAGGAAAGCAGGCATGATAATAACCATGTTGTTAGTCCCTGTCTGTGGGAATGGGAGGGCAGAGATTTAACAGCCATGGGAGACCCCTGGCCTTGATCTCAGGCAGTGTGTTTTGTCTTTACCCTGGCTCTGTCTCAAGGGCTGTTGTCCAGTGTCTCAAGGTAAAAATACTACATTCTTACCATTAAAGGCGCCATGCTGAAGTCATGTTAGGGTCTCCAAAAGGAAATTTTGACCATGTCTGAAAGACTTAGACCTTCATTTCTGAAAATGACGTGTTTATATATTAAACTGAGATCGACTGTGAAAAACACTACTGTGCAGCTATAAGCATCAGAGGGCTAGGGAACAGCTTGAAATGTCAGGGAACAGTAGAAAAATCCTTACAGTTTTGGCAAAAGGAAATGGATATGGGAAGAGAGGTTTTTATTACAGATATCATCTGATGGTAGTTTTACCAGGAAATAACTGTATATTTATATTTTTAGGGGCAAGTTTCCAGCCTAACAATACTACTATTCCTGTCTGCTGAGAGTTGCTGTGCCTGTGAGAGTCCCATACACTGAGCAACTTGCTGTAAAGGAGGAACTGTGCTGCTGTGCAGAAGGGAGGGCTTCACTCAAATGGATAAGCTCAGGTTGCTGTAGGTACGTGGGAATGAGCATGCACAGATGTTAGCAGGCACAGAACAAGGCAATGGAATAAGCCTTTATTTTATATTGCTTTTTCTGTTGTCTGAAATATTGGGACCATAATTTCAAGTTATGAATGCCTGTGTAATTACACATGCATCCATACATTCACATTCATTCTCTGTACTTTGGAAATAGCTACTCATGCAAAATAAACTCTAGTACATAATAATTATCACCAGAGGATGTGAACTATTCTGATTACTGGCTGCTCACAATGAAATGTCCTGCAGCATATTCACTGCACACATTTTCTATTTGTTTTCCTTCAAGCACACACAGTTTAAATCTTGTACTGATTTACAGTTTCCTAGATTCAGAAGTTAATTACACCAACCTATATGTTGCCATATCTTGTATGCACAGTGCTTTGAGAAAGTACCAGAATTAACAGCAATATCTTCAGAGTCTGCTCTGAGTGTAGTAGGTTTTGATGTATTTCTCAAAAAAAATCCACTTGCCTCGGGATTTGATGCAAAGGGCTAGAATACACATCATCTAGCCTGAAGCTTGTAATCTGCATCTCTATTGACTTTAGAAAGGTTTTCTCTCTGAATTTAAGGTGCCACATCCAGGCACTTCTTGAACACTTCCAGAGATGGAGACCCCACCTGGACTGAGGGCAGTTCAACTCGTTCAGGGGCACACAACAGCAGACTCCCTCCCAGGTCTCCACAGTCGAGTGTGTTACCTGCTGCCAGCAGCTGCTGGAGCCTGTGAAGGACTCCTGATCACAGTTTACAGAATGCATTCTTTATTAATATAGTAGAAAATTGTGACATGTTAAAGTTCAAAGATTGATGGTGATAGTATTTGGCTGCAAAAATATATTCAAAGCAATACACAGACAAGCTCTAATCACCGTAAAAGTTAGGTCCAGGTAATAAATCAGTATGCATGAAGTGCAATTCTTAACCAATAGGCATTCCTATGGGAAAGAAGACAAGTTCACCCTGCTGACTGATCCCAGAAATTATGATGGAGTTTTCTTTTACTTCTCCTCATTTTAACTTACATTTATACTGGTTTTGCATTTAAGGAGAGCTTGCGTGACTCATCATGCGTCATGTTCACTGTGAAGTAGTTACACTTGGGAACTGGGTAATCCCATTCAGGGAGTATCATCTGCATTTCACCCTATAATTTCTGTACTGTTATTAGTTCTGCTAGAATGTGAATATGACTTCCATATTTTCTCTGATTTTAGCCCCAGTAATTTTCCCTGATGCAATTTAAAGACATTTACTCTCATCCTTTTACTTGAGACATGGCAGAGGGGCCTGAACCTACCTGGCTATAACATCCTTTCAGGGAGTTGTAGAGAGTGATAAGGTTCCCCTGAGCCTTCTTTTCTCCACACTAAAGAACCGAAACTACCTCTGCAGCTTCTTATTAGACTTACTTTCTAGACCGTTCCCCAGCTCCACTGCCCTTCTCTGGTCTCCTTCCCTCACTCCACCACCTTAATATCCTTCCTAAACTGAGGGGCCCAGAGCTGGACACAGCACTCGAGGTGTGGCCTCAGCAGTGCCCAGCACAGGGGGACAATCCCTGCCCTGGCCCTGCTGGCCACACCATTGCTGATCCAGGCCAGGATGCCATTGCCCTTCCTGCCCACCTGGGCACAGCCTGGCTCGTGCTCAGCTGCTGTCACCAGCACCCCCAGGTCCTTTCCAGCCCCTCTGTCCCAGCCCTGGCACTGCCTGGGGCTGTTGTGACCCAAGGGCAGGACCCAGCACTGGGCATTGCTGAACCTCACTCCACTGGCCTCAGCCCATGGAACCAGCCTGCCCAGATCCCTCTGCAGAGGATGTGCAGCAGATCAACAGTCCCACCCAGCTGGGTGTCATCTACAACTTGATTGAGGGTACACTCAATCCCCTTGTCTAGATCATCCACAGCAGTAATAAACAGGACTGGTCCCAGCACTGAACCCCTGGGGAACACCTCTAGTGCCTGGCTTCCAACTGGATTTATTTCCATTGACCGCCATAAAATCTTTTCTGCTAAGGCTGATGTGAGTGTATTTTTTATACCTTACTGAAACAACAACCCTTAAAATTTACCTTTATTTAGCACCTATTAGTGCTTTCTCTGTGCCTGGTTAGAGAGTGAGAAAACAGGATTCATTTTCTCACAGTGGACTTGTGAGACTTTTTAGGGAGTTGTAGAGAAATGATAACTTGTTAGTATAAACAGCCTGCAGGTGGTGTTTTCCTACTCTGTTTTTCTGTTCTTCTCAAGAACTGTTTGTGAGAAAGATGTTTTTTTTAATTAGCCAATCAAGTAGAATGTGCCAAATCTGTCTATAAAATAAGAGAATTTTCGTATTAAAGCTGCTGTTGTGCAAACCAGCCTTCTGGTGAATTTGTGTCATTTCTCACTCAACGGTGACCATTTCTCTATCTGGACAGGTAAGCAATCACTGAATTTAAATTTGTGTTTTAACCAAGAGATGCAAAAATGAGGTAAAAATGTCTTCTGTCCTTTTTGCAAATCTAATTCCAGGCAGCTGAAATGAATGGCTTCCATGTATTTCCACTAAATTTGAAATCCACTAGATTTCTTCCGCTAGATTTGTCCCCTATCCTAAATTTTGAGGCCCTAATGCTGTTATTGCCATGGTGGTCTAAAATGATAAGAGAGTCAGGGTTCATGACTATAGCAACTAAGACTTGGAAGAAAGGAAACTGACCAACAACTGATAAGGTTTGGGACATAAAAAATCTTTCTCTGCTGCTTCTTCAGGACATAATGGGGGCAGCTGCATACCCAAAAGCACACATGTTTTTCTCCAGTTGCATTACTTTGATGAAAGTTTTTTCACCTCTTCCTTCCTTCCAAAGTGGTTTTCCACCAGGTTAATTTTTTGAAATATTATTACCCAAAGGGTATCTATCAGTAAGAATTTTTTTTGTTTCTATTAGGTGTAAAAGTATTTGAATCTCAGCTAGAATAGAACAGAACAAAATTTGCGCAGAATCTATTCTGAAGCAAAAGACTGGGAGCTACCACCACATGATAATACAAAGTATTGCAGAATTATCACAGAATCAAAGAATAGCCTGAGCTGGATGGTCCCTGTACTGATCATTGAAGTCAAACACCTGGCCTTGCACAGGACAACTCCAAGAATCACACCGTGTGCCTGACAGTATTGTCCAAGTCTCATGTAGGATAGAGTGCTGGATTGAAAAGTTGATATGACATTCCATAAAGATACAGCTGAGATGTATGGGAGTATGAAGAATGTTGTATTGAAAAGAGATTATGCCTTACCATTCCACTTCATTGCATTGCTGAACTAGCCTGTCTTTAAATTCATAAAGGTTTGTACTAGTTGGGTGTCTCAGTGGGTATCAAGGAGATGGGGGTTCAATAGTGACCTGTTACGTCCATGCACAAGCAGGGTGTCCTTAAAAATTCGGCTTTCCAGGGCCAAATACACATATGAAGTATGTTTTCTTGGGCTGAAGGCAGTCCCAAATATTGGGATGCTTCTTCAACAGTGCAGAAATCTCAGGCTCTGCTCAAGGAGCCTGATTTTGGTGTCCTGTGAATCACTGTGAGAAGGGGCAGATCTGTTCCTGGGAAGGGAATTGAGCTTGAGGTCAGGTTTATATGAGCTGACTCCAGTTCCAGCAGAGTAGCTGTGAGTGAGCATTATAACTGAATGACAACTTGCAGATGTAATGGATGATCCCACGTGCCTTGCACTGCCCAGACCCAGTTACTCACATAATTGTTAAAACTGTAATAGGCTTCTTAATATATAAAGTGGAAGTTGGTGTCTGGAGCAAGAGCGGGAGGTCACATTTCAGGCTGAACCCCAGTGCTCTCTACCTCCTTACCAGTGGATGAAAACTTCCAGACACATTTAATTGCTGATTTACTAAGTGGAATGTGCCATTTTTGAAACTTCCACCAAGAATATATGCTTGCAATATTTTTCCTGTCAATATAAGTGTTTCTTGGAAATATCTGTGGTTGTGGTAAATAGAACTAACACACTAGATATAGCAGACTAAGGCAGAGTCTAAGTATGTGATGCTTTTACTGTAAACTTTGCTGAAAACTAAAATGTGTTCTTTTTTGTGACTAAATAAAAAAGGGAAATGTGAGATCTTCACTAGTATTGCAATCAAAGTACTGGAAACATTTTAGTGGTACTTGAATCTTGCAGGGACTAGCAAATTTTCTGTACAAGCTATTCTATACAAGTTTCCTGCATTAATAAACTGGCTGCTGTCCAAACTGAGGCTCCTCTGTAAAAATAAGCACTGTTTTAAGGAGACTAGTCAGAAAATTCTTAATTCTTAAGAATTAAATTCTAATAATGAAATAAACAGCATAGTCAAGAAACACCCTCCCAAATCTTTGCGATGTTCATGCTACAATAGCAGACAAGAGTGTATGAGGGAAAATTACATTCACAGACAGCAGCAATAACTAAACCGGGTTCCTTAATATATAGTTATTTCAGCAGGAATTTATATTTTGTGTGTTGGCTACTAAGAGAGCTCTAACTTTTTCCCTAATAAAGGGAAAATCTGGAAGAGTTGTGTTATTTATGAAACGTGGATTTTGACTTTGTATTCTAGACTGAGAATTTATTGAATGATTTGGAAAGGGACTGCACAGAGGTGGAGGAGGAAAGCAAGAAAAGAAAAAGGACAAAAAGAGATTCAGAGGCAGACATTATTCAAAACCACAGTCAAGGACACAGCAATAGTAGGTTAGATATTAATAGGCTGCTGGATAACTGCATTGCTCCAAAATGCCTGTTAAGAAATCACATTTTATTCTTGCCAGAAGTTACTTACTTCCCACAAAGAATGTTTTCCTGAAACTCTTTCCTTACTTTATAATCACTGAAATAAGAAGAAATGAAAATAAAGAAGCAGAAATGTTCTCTTGTTGAGGTAGCTAGCAATATCTCCAAAACTAAAAAGTTAAATTCTCAGGCACATGAATTTTTGAGATTAAAGCTCCCTAGCCAAAACCCCAATCTCAATGGTTCTTGAATTTTTCACACTTTAAATCTCTAATAATGTGTTAAAGAGTCACTTCAAATTAGGTGTGCAGAAAGATCATAGTACTCAGCTGTATTGTATTGTGAGTTTAAAAAAGTCCTAGAGGGAATAATTTTCTATAAAGATAGATAAATTTCTGTAAATTCTTATATAAGACAATTACTTATTTTCTCCCTCATTAGCAAAGCCCTCTTTTGGTATATAGATCAAATTATTGCCTGTCCACCTTTAAGAAAATCCTCCTCTTAAATCTGAAAGATAGAAAGTGAACTAATTGCAAACACATTCATGAAAGATTTTAAAAGCTGGTATTTGTTCTGAAAGTCATACTGCCAGGGCTAAAGTTATTACTAGAAAACTAGATACTTTGATAGGTATTTGTAAGAGACATTACTAAATCAAAACAGCTCTGGCCAAACTTGGACACTGCAATAAATGACTTCTTGATGTACTCAAGTTGGCATCAGAAGGAATTCTTTTGGCTGGTTCCAGCATTAGCTGGGGGAAATGAAAACTGTGTTCAGAAGGCAAAAATATCTGCCCTTGCAGTCAGAGATGCTCTCTCAACTCTTCTTTCCCCGCTCCTCTCCCCAGGCAAAGCTGCCAAATGTCAGAGGGAGCACATCGGGTTACAGCGATCTTTCCACAAAGGGAAGGAGCTGATAAGTGTTAGGAAGGGAATGTGGAATGTGTTGTTGTGGGCTAAGGTGTGTTACCATGCAGATGGAAAGGGAGCTGTGGGGTGCCAGGGCATGCAGCAGTGAAGAAAGCAGCCAAGCTGGGCCACGGACAGAAAAGAAGTAGGTCAGTGACAGTCTGGTTCCAAAGCAGGCTAGCTGGAGTCAGGCAAATCTGCAGGTCAGAGTAGAGTCTGCCCAGCTTATGGGAACTGCTGGTCAAAACGGTGCCAGGCAGGCAATTTTTCCCTGCTGGCATCAGCATTCTTCTCCCCATGAGGAGCAGCAGCTGGAATGGGACATGGGATGGGACAGCCAGGTTTGGGGCAGCACAGTCCTGTAGAGGGGCTTGGGGGTGCCTTTCACACATCTGCTCACACAACCCAGCTGCCAGGAGTGCTTCCAAATCATTCACAGGGTTGGTCTGAGCTGTTTAAAGAGAAGCAGGATGAGACTGCATGGCCTGAACAAACAATGCACAGTTGCTTGTCTCTTCAGCATAAAAAGTATGAATAGGAAGAAAAAATAGTTTCTTTCCCCAGTTTCTTAGTTTCAGCAATCAATAAGGGAAATGGACCTGCAGTATAAGACAAGCCACAGTTTTCTACCTCCAAACCACACTCCAACAAGCCATAAAAGCCTGATACAAAGGGACGGATTTGGGTCCCAGGTTATGTCCCAAAGAAATAAAAGCTAAATACAATTTTTTTTCTACATCTCTATGTTATGCCCAATGCCTTACACAATCGGAAACCATAAATGCTAAGTGCCAAACTTGGTCAATCAATGAGTTTATTCCAAGTGACATCAATATAAATGAGGTACAGACAGTACTTAACTAAGTCTATCCTACCTGAATGCCAAGAACAACATACCCATGCCTAAATGGGGCATATGTAGAATTCCTTTAAAAGAATAGAATGCCCCAGTGATTCAGAAATAATAAATTCCTTGAAAATATTGATGTAGGACAGAGAATATACTGGAAATCAATACTCTCACTAATGTACATTGGAAGAAGAGAACTGTAAGTCCAGGGACATGGTATACTGATGCACAGTTAGTGGTTGGACTCAGTGATCTTAAAGATGCTTCCCAAAGTAAATTATTCTATGGTGTTCTAATTATTTTCACCACAACTGTCTCAAAACAGCTCTAATGGGCTGAGAACATCTGCAGCCAAAGACATGGAAAAGTCAATGGAGTCTTGACACTAACATTTCTGCCAGAGATGAGTGATGGAAGAAGTGAGGAAGCCCAGTAAATTGGAGGGAGTTCATTTCTTTCCAGGCTTGGAATAAACTGGAGCTTTTAATCTTTATGAGTAACTGGCTGTTGGCAACTGGTTTAAAGCTGATGGGTCAAGAATGCCCTGGGATCAAATCTCCCATGCAAGTGCAATCTCATTAAAACAGCTCAGCAGACCCAATGTGTGTCAGATTCCTATAGAGCAAGAATAAAGGTAGTAATTCCTTGGCATCTTCTTTAATTTCTTCAACACTAATTAAGTCCTGCCTATGGTAGACAAACCAACTCAGCTGAGCAAAGAGCGATCACAGTCCCTGTGAAACTACTGAAGTGTTTGTGGCTGGCAAGCCTGGCTAACATAACATCTGGCATGAGAAAGAATCCATCACATAAGCAAAGATGAGGCATGTCCCTGCTCAGAGACAGATGGGATCCATTTCCCCACAGACTGTGAAAGCCCTTTTTCAACATTTCATTGAGATCACTTAGCTGGCAGTGCATCAGGCAAGATAAATGGTGACCTAGCAGCAGTCTGCCACGCCATCCCTGCTGCCAGCTCAGCAGGTGAAGTCGCAGCAGGATCACTCTAAGGAGAAAGGGCAGGTGTGGACACATGCATCCAGCCTGCAGAACTGTGGAGCAGTGTGTCAGTAGACTGCAGGGCTGCTCTCTCCCCCAATATCCAGACACAGAGCAGGATGCTGCTGACTCAGGGATCCACAAGCCGCTTTCCAGGGCTTAGCTGGTGTTTGTATTCTAAATCTCTCTGTTTTGCATCTGTTTTGCCCACACAGCAAGGCAGCAATAAATAACTGTAGTAAAAATGATGAGCCATCAATCCATCCTGTTGCTGTGTTCCACAAGGTGGAACAGGAGAAAGAACCTGGTGGGAGAGCATGGTCACAGACATGCAGTTGGCTTGGCAAGGGCACCAGTGTGCACTGAGGCTATCCCAGTGGTGGGGAGGGTCAGAGGGTAATGACACTGCTCCCATAGTATTCCAAATTAGTCAAAGGTCAAACAAAGCCCTGATGTTCCATCCAATTCATACTCATTTAAAGAATGTTTCTCTGTGGTTTTGGAAACTAATGCAATGACCTGATTTTTGAGGAAGGACATTGTAAAGTTACTCTTTTAAAGGACTCTATTGGTCAGGTTTTTATAATAGCACCCAGAAGAATTATGAATACAGAACTAAATACAGATTATTCAAAAAGAATTTTGGCCAGTGATCAATAAAGACTATCAGTTAACATTAAACAAAGGCTGATTTATGTAATTGTTAGCATGGCTTGTGCAATGCTCCAAACAAATGAATAGAAGTCAGAATACAGCTGCCTTTTAAATCCATGCCCCAGATAGGAGACAGACACAGGGGATTTAGTGATTTGATCATGCAGAATAATAGTCAGCTTTCGGCAATTGGATGATATGTTGTTGATTATGTGTACTATTTGTTGAATGTTTGAGGTGTCCAGGGAGAGAAGAGTTTCCACGTAATTTAAAATATGTATTGAATTGTTATTGGAGAAAACACCTAAGAGAAACAGGACCAGCAAAGAGCACAAACAGAAAATCAACCTGATGAGGAATCTGGGCTTTCCATTTCAGAGCAGATTAAAACTGTTTGTACTCTATCAATTGAGAGTCTACAGAGGGAGATTTTAAAAGATGTGGAGCACAGATTTGTTTCCCTGGAGCCACCCTTATCATACAAAAGGTCTGCAAGCACATTTAGTGTGTAACTTCAGGAGCAATACCCCATTACATAAACCCAGATGTGCAGTGCAGTGGTACCTTTTCCAAGGCAGCCCTGTTCATCTTGGATAATCCACTGCTACACACCTGAGTATCTCTGAAGATTTGATTGCTATTTGTGGCCACTCCAAGGTACAGCAGCTGCCAAAAGCACCCAGGAAGGCTGCTGTAGCAGGGGCCCCTTGTCAATCTACACAGTCAGGCATCCTTCACTGTGGAGAGGGATGCTGTGTGAGGAGGGGGATTGGGGCAGGGGAGGGTTCTTGTGTGTGCTACACCACTGCCACTGCAGCCTCTCCACAGCAGCAGTGGGGGGGTGCATGGCTGCCTGAAACCAAAGTTGGAAACCTGGGCAGAAAAAAGTGAGACAATGCTTGAGCACTAAATGAAAAACAGAAGGAATTGGGGCATCTCCAAGGAGTTTGTCTCAATTAATGTAAGGAATTAGGATATTTCATATCTTCACTTAGAATGATGTGTTAATTGCAAAGAGCAATGTCCATAACAATAGGCTGCCAGATGAGGTAACACAGATGCAAGAATGACTGTGCTTTGAATCACACCTCACAAGTACACTCTGATAAGAAAGTCAGAGAAATCTTAATTTCAGATTACTTTTGACTAGCGGGATGGAGATTGTTCTCTGCACAGCTTGCATGGGGCTGTACTTTGGATTTGTGCTGAAAAGAATGAAGATAACACAGAGATGTTGTACTTATTGCTGAGCAGCACTTACATAGTATTGAGGCCTTTCCTGCTCCTCACTGTGTCCTAGCAGCCAGGATGCCTGGGGAGGGAGGGGTGTATGAAGCTGGGAGGGGACACAGCCAGGGCAGCTCCACCAGTGACTACAGGGATGTCCCATTCCATATGGTGGCACGCTCAGCATATAAAGCTGGAGGAAGGAGGAAAAGGGTGGGAAGTTCAGGGTGCTTGTTTCCTAAGTCACCACTATGTATGTGGGAGCCTTGCTGTCCTGGGGGTGACTGGACACATTCCTGTCCACGGGAAGCAGTGATTTAACTGTGCAGCTTTTGCTTTCCCTGTTAAACTGTCTGTATCTTAACCCATTAATTAATCCAGTTTTACTCTTCCTGTCTTCTCACCCATCCTACTTGTGGGGGGAGTGATCAAGTGGCTGGGTGGTGCTGAGTTACCAGCTGGGGGTCACACATGGCACCCTTCACCAGGACTATTTCAGAAGGGGAGAAAACAGGGTAAGCCCTTATTACACTTCTTTGCCTGTCAAAATGCTATTGAGATCACAAGTCTGAGATTCTATAGTGGGTGAATCCAAAAGATTTCATGCAGAAGAAAGATAAGTCACACTGTGTTGAAGCCCCACATGGAAACTCTCATTATTTTGGAAGAATAGAGATTTACACTGTGTCTCCAATTGAGCAGCTGCTTATGAAGAATTTTACTCCTTCCCTGCCACATGTGTAATACTGACAAGATACCAAAGCTTTCATCTGGCTTTGGTTTCCCATTCTGATTTCCCTTCTTTCCACATTTAAGTGGAATTTCCCTTACAACAGGAAATCAGCAGAAAACCTCTCAGCATCTGGAAAAAATAATAAAAGAAGAGGGCTAGAAAATTTGGATGTATGGAAGAATTAACTCTCCTTGTACCTGTTTATGAAAACTGACCTTGCAAAAGTCTTCACATCCCATTTCTGCAACTTAAGGAAGGCATGTATAATACAACAGCCATACAAAGTATGGAAATTCTAGTTCAGAAAAGCTTTTCATATTTTGTAATATGACTTTATTTTAAGCTGGATAAAAGCCAAAAAAATTCAGTCTTCTTCTGAATAAAATTCCAAAGCCTTTTCCAGGCTGTTTGGTTTCAATATAATATACTTTCTTGAAAGCTCTTCCAAAACACAAAAAAGTTACATTTTTTCCATTTTTAAACAGTTCCTGTTTCCTCTGTTCTCTTTATAAATAATTTTGTTGCAATTTTACATTTCAAAGTGATTTTATTTCATGAAGTCGCTCCAGCAAGCTATAAGCAGATCTTCTACCTCTCTTCTCAATGCTCCAGATTACCCCAAAATGTAGTTCTTCTCTGCATTTGGGGGGTGAGGGAAATTCATGGAATTATTTTAATATTTTAGAAGCGTTTTTCCTTAGTAAATCTCAGTATAGTATATTTGATTATTCTGGATGGCTGAAATAGAAACATTTGTATTTCTGCCACACAAAGAAGCTGCCGCCTTGACAGCCCTGGAGGCAGGAAGATGAGAACTGCCATTGAGTGCTCCCAGTTGTGCTCAGCACATCCAGTCTCCAACCAGAAATAAAGGAGCAAATCCCCACTGCAGCTGCAAGAGCCCCATGTGGTGCAGAGGTTCTCAGACCCTCTCCACGCCACAGCAGACAGCGGTTCCATCGACACTGAGGTGTGATGCTGAGCAGTGTGCAGCTGGCAGGAATTATTTAAGGGCAATTTAGTAAATTAGACTAATGATTCACATGGATTCACTCACAGTGGTTGGTGTAGCTGGAGGGCCAGAACAGGGTTTTCCCCACTGGAGTGGGAATCCCAGGCCAGTAACCAGCCAAAATGGGATGGTGCTTTACAGAGGGTTCCCATCAGAGGGCTCACAGGGGCAAGCAGAGAGACCTGAACAGGCAGGTTTGACAGGACTGGCACCCGTGATGATAATAGCTGTTGCTAGAACAGTGTTGACAGATTTCCACTTGCCAGTGTGGTTAGATCTGTGGGTGTTTCATCATTCACACCTTCGACATTTGGCTTGCATTGATGGAAGAACAGAAAATAACTTCATCCCTGAAAGTATTTAAAAACAATAAAACAGCTGTCCATAAAACCAGAGTAGGAGTATCCCATTTCTACTCAAAATGTGCCTTGCCTTTAGATAGGGAACGCTCTAAATGACTAAAGAGCACAAGTCCATACCCCCTCCTGTTCCCAGCAGCTGAGACTGGCTGAGGCAAGAGTGGCTGATTGCTGGATGCAAACGTTTTGTTACCAGAACATCTCCCTGCATTACAATGATAAGCATGTAATCTACTCAGAGATTTCAGTGATCTCATACAGGATTTTCAATGGGCTGGGCTGTAGGAAGACTGTGACCAGCGAAGTGTTTACTTTAGCCTGTCTGATGGATTGCATGTTCCTGTGAGGTAATCCAGTTAGAGTAAAATCCAGCTGGCTCAAATCCTTCCCTACTAATTAATTCAGTTAATATGTAAAACGGGTAAGGTGAGATGGAGTAGTGCTAGGAAAAAAAAAGCGGGAAAAATGGGGTTCAACACCAGTGAAAACAGGACTAGCTAAATAACACTTGCTCACTGACAGGTTTTATTCCATTTGTAGAACTCACTTGCTTTTACAAAATTGCTAAGCAATAAATAAATGTTTTTCCTGAGAACTTGGACTTTGGCAGGAAAGGGCACCATCTTGTAAATGGAACAAAATCAGTCAGTTTTTATTGTTTGCTCCTGGAGAGCAGCCAGGCTGCACTGGCTGGCAGGAAGCCCAGGGCCAGTCCCATTTTCACTCTGTGCAGTTGGGTTTGCCCACCCCTAGCAGGTCACATAGGAGTGTTGCACCATGGCCCATACCATCATGCTGCTGCTTGACCCTGAATGATTTCCTGTTTCCCCCATTAGGCTCCAAATCAAAGGTAAGAATTATTTCACATCATTATTTGTCCTGAAGAAAGAGCTATGCTGAGAAGAAACAAATTTTCAAAAACATAGTATCAAGCTTTGGTTTGCAAGCCCACCCCTTTACAAATCTAGGTTCACTACCTGAGACAGATGATTCCACAATATGTCATGCTGAGCTGGAAGCTGCCTGAAATTACTGCACTGAAATCACTGAGAATAACATTGTACCTGAAATTCCAGCACTCCCCGGGGCTTAGGTGTTTATTCCAAGATTCATATGTAATGCAGTAACTGCTAAAGAGACAAGAACACTTCAGAGTCAAAGCATATAATGCAGAACTAATTTTGTATGTGGAGAGATTTGGTCCTAGGTAGCATAGGAGTTGACAACCAGACTTTTCCTTAGAAAAGTTTGCCCCTCCAACAATGAATTAAGTAGGAGATAAAAGAAATTGTTCTGGCATTCTTATTCTTGAGCTTATTTAATATTTTCCCTTTGAAAATAAGCTTTTTAAAAAATCAAATTAAATATATACCAGTATGTTATACATTGGACACAGGACTTGAAGGAATTCTAAGTTTTACAATGACACATAATTGGAGGGCAAGGAGGCCCTGCAGAGGGATCTCAACAATTAGAGGAATCACCAACCATATGAAGTTCCACAGGGGCTGGTGCCAGATTCTGCACCTGGTGTAGGGCAGCCCTGACTGTACAGACAGAGTGGGGAATGAGAGGCTGGACAGCAGTGCCATGGAAAGGGCCCTGGGCTCTGGTCCATGGCACGTTGAACATGAGCCAGCAGTGCCCTGGCAGCCAGGAGGGCCAAGCGTGTCCTGGGGGCATCAGGGACAGCATCAGCAGCCAGGCAAGGGAGGGGATTGTCCTGCTCTGCTCTGCACTGGGGCAGCCTCACCTCGAGCGCTGGGGGCAGCTCTGGGTGCCACAGTATCAGACATTAAACTACCAGAGAACATCCAGAGGAAGGCCATGAGGATGTTGAAGGTTCTGGAGGGGAAGCCTGATGAGCAACAGCAGCTGAGGTCACTTGGTCTGTTCAGCCTGGAGGAGACTGAGGGGAGACCTCGCTGCAGTTACAAGTTCCTTGTGAAGGGAAGAGGAGGGGCAGGCACCGATCTCTTACCTGTGGGACTGGTGGCAGAAGCCAAGGGAATGGCCTGAAGCTGAGTTGGGGGAGGTTTAGGTTGGATATCAGGAAAAGTTTCTTCCCCCAGATAGATGGTTCTTGGGCACTGGAACAGGCTCCCCAGGGAAGTGGTCACAGCACCAAGCCAGACAGAATTCCAGAAGTGTTTGGACAATGCTCTCAGGCACAGATGTGACTCTTGGGGTGCTCTGTCTAGGGCCAGGACTCAATGATCCTTGAGGGTTCCTTCCAACTCAGCATACTCTACAATTTTAGGACATTTTAGTAAATGAGAAATAAGGACAGCACAGTCCATTGCGTGCCTTAGTTGAGAGCTGATTGATGTCTTCAACCAAGCAGCCACAGTCCCTACTCAGTCACTGCTCCCACTGACTTCCAAAACCAGAATCCTACAGTCCCTCTCCTGCTGGTATTGTCATCAGAAGCAAAATATAAGCCTGTGAGCCTGATACTGTTATGCAGGTCTCCAGCTGGACCTGCTGACACTTCATGCACCCTTTATCAAGAAACCTGGCTGAATTGGCTGGGGGAAGAAGAGACAGATGGTCCTCTGGGACTGGTATATCCTTGTAAGCATGTAAGCATGTGTGTGAGTAAGCACTGCATGTAAGCACCAGTGAGCATGCAGCTTGTGGGATCCACGGGAACTTGGAGGCTTCCAGGAAAAATGAGGTTTATCATCAAGCACAAGTTATAAGAACTGGTCAATATAAAAGTGAGAGAGGGTATAGTCTGCTAGTAATTGTTTTTGAGAGGTGTACTTCAAAAATCTCACTTTTATTATGCCAGTTACATTATGGATCACAAAATGATGCAGCAGAGCTACATGATGAGGGCTTAACAAGATTTGATTAGCATGAATCCAAAACATACTTTTCAGGGTAATAGATACTAAGAAAGCATTTGGTGAAGGTACAGTAACACAAGCCACATAATTTCTCTCTTATAGACTCCCCAGTCACTGCCATTTCCACAAAAAGGGGCAAACAAACAAAACCTTATTTTATACTAATTTTTGACCTGAAATAAGAAGAGCTAGTCCCACACTATGCCTTGCAAAGGAGCTTTTGCAATCCAACCAATCCCTAATCTTCTCAAATTTACTAAAGTCCTTATTCAAAAATACATTTAAGAAAACATTAAGTTTACCACAGAAGAACACATTAGGAAAAAATAGAAGGCTTCTGTAGAGTCTGATCATTTTAGTTAAGGAAGAATGACTGACCATTTCCTTTCTATTAATCTGTGCAAAACCAATGTTTTCTTTTTTAAGGATTTTGTAAGTTGCAAGAAATTTTCAGTTCGCTTT
This sequence comes from Fringilla coelebs, assembly GCF_963513975.1. NCBI lineage: Eukaryota > Metazoa > Chordata > Aves > Passeriformes > Fringillidae > Fringilla > Fringilla coelebs. Next base: position 17,248,087 of record NC_140031.1, read on the forward strand.
AAATGCTAGAAACACCTTTTAATACCAAAGCAGTGCATAAGTCAAACTGTAAGTTAAGTAATTGCAAAAGGAAGGGACCCCCACGTGGGTTCAGGTACTCATCCCTTGCTGGCGAAGGAGGGACTTGTTCCCAGGGTCTGATCCAATTAATACCTCTAATATACCTAATAAGTTTTTTTCCCATGTAATTAAGGTGTTCTGTTTTCTGGAGCCTAGATTCACTGAAGATTGAGATTCCTGCATCCTGTTGGTTAAACTTCCCACCCCTGCTGTTACTGATCCAACCCCTCTGAATCCACCTTTCCTCTATCACAGCTCCTGGCACGGCCCTGCTGCTCTGTGCAGAGCAAATTACACAGCTGCAGCACCACTGCCAGCTCAACACCCTAGACTGAACCTGCCAAACACACCTGGCAGCAGAGAGAAAACAGCTGCGACTAAAATCAATCCATCCCTCTCCTCATCCTGCCTTGCTTTCCTCCTCAAATTGTCTCCGCACCAAAGATATACTGGCAAGTATTAGACAGCTGGCAGGCATAATCCATCCAATTTATTTTGCAGTCTGATTCTGTACATCTGCAGGACCCAAATGAAGACAGAACCATGACAGACACTAAACCTCCCCTGTCTCAGCCCCAGTGAGGTGTGCTTCAGCTGCTGTCAGCAGCGTGTGCCCCTGGGGCTGAAGGGGTGCCTTTCCTTCAGACCTGTGTCAGAGCGTGTCACCACACCTCCACTGCCTTGGTTACCCACAAGAATGGGCTCAAACTTGAACAGGCCATAATCACATCTATTGCCTCCCCTGCCTCGTGCCCTCCCAGCTTTCGGGCCTGTTCACTTCCGTAATTTCAGAGGAGGAAAAAGACCTTCAGCTTTTTATTACAGGCTTGTATGGAGCCATGGACAAGGCTGGAGCATCTCAGCCCTGCTGCACCATGAGCGAAGAGGGATTAACTAATAGGCTCAGAACACGGCCATGAACAAAACTGCAGTGTGATTTTGGAAACCCTGTCAACAAGGAAAAAACACAAATAATCAAGCTCGACCTTTTCCTGCTGCAAGGCATTTATTCACATCTCAAAAATGTCAGGGTTTGGATTCATAATAAAAAATGCTTGCCCCTGACAGCCAAGCTGAGAAGGCTGTCCTTTCAACTTAACCACGTGGGAGTGAGGGAGACAGTGACCTTCTGTGGTCCCATCACTCTCCTTCATGGTTTGTGTTTTAAGGCGAGATGGGGAGAGAACCAAATAGAGCCGAGAGGATTGTTCCAAGATCTGTGGTCTCCAGAGGCTAGTTGAGAAAAACTGAAACAGCACAGCCAGCATCATAAGACTTTACATCTACCACATTTCTTCTGTTTCCTGAATTCCCATGTTCAATAAGTTCCCTGCTAAGAATTTTAGCAAGGGAATACAGGATGTCCCAATCATAAATATATAAGCTGTGAATGCAACCAAAAATAAATATCACATTTTACTACAATACATATAAAATGAGTTTGACATTCAAATTTTACAGCCTCAAGCATAGTTTTTAATACAAGAAGCAATGAAATAGGTACCTAAAAAGACTCTGAACTGGAAACCTCCCTTATAACTATTCCTTTTAATTGGGCATAGGTTTGCTAGAAATAATATTAAATACCAAAAAGAATGAAAAGCAGGGACCCAAGAAGTCTGAAATTAATAAATCTCTGCTATATAGCAACTAAATCCATACAGTAGCTTTGCCAAGATATAGTCTACTATAAGATATTACTGCCTTGTCCAGTAATATTTTTCTAATGCCTGCAGAGTGAGAATTGTGCTATTTACTCACAAAGTTATTTATTACACACCATTACAATTCTTAAGGTTATGGAAAATATTTGTGTGCATCTGACAGGACATTCATTTATTACAATACTTGGTAAAACTTTTCAATATTCAACATAACTGAGTTACTTCAATATGAATATGAGAAAAAGTTACTTACAGAGCTTCACAGATTTAAAATACTTCAAAAGAATATTTGGAGTTCAAGAAGTAAAAAAGAAGAGAAACAAGATGAAAATTTGAGTATATTATTAACTATAAGAATTCTATCATTTATAAAAATAACCTTATGAAAAAATTAAAAGATCAAACTAAAATGCAACATAGCTAATATCAAAGTTTTATTACTAGTTCATAATTAAGGAAAGAACACTGGCATCCTCAGTAGGTTCACATTCAGCCAGGCAATACCAGCATGCAATGTCACTTCCCTTTAGTAACAGCCTCATTACTCTCTCCACCAGTTAATTACATTAAAACCCTCCCATCTTTCATAATGTTTTTACAGAAGAAGCTAAGTTTAAAGACAGACTTGGCTATCTTTAGATATCTAAAGATAGGCATTTTTTTGTAAAAGAAATTTTTATTTTCTGTTCTAGTTCTGGGTAAGGTTTGACCTATCACATCAATTATATGGCCTTTCCATTACTGAAGGAACTATTAACCCCTTGTTTGCCTCCTCAACCCTATTTACTAAACCTTCATGAATAATAACGTTAAGCAAAAAAAAAAAATTAAGAGTACATGCATGTGACTGACTTGGCTGAAAACATCCATATAGTAATCTCACTAAAAATGCTAAAAGGTTTAGGTAATTGCAGAGTTAGCTTGAAGTCCAGAACTAAAAAATTAGTCATAGATTTATAAAAGAACTCCACCACCCCTAGGGAAAACACAGAAAAAGCACATGATTTTTATTTATTTTCTATCCTTGCCCTTTCCCTGCACAAAACTACAATGTTTTTTAAGTCTTCCTGGTTCCTATAGCTTGTATTTTTTCCTGAATATCATTTATGATTTCCCTTGTGACCACCTCTCTGGACCTGGCAGCTCCTGTTCTTTTGTGTCAATCATTCCAATGTCAACATTATAACCCTGCAGTTCTTCAGTTTATGACCTGCAGTTATGACCTGAGGGGCAGCCTCAAGTCAGCTTCAGTCCCTCAGCTATTAATTTATTAAAACATGTGCTCACATGTTAAAGCCTTCAAAATCTTCTGGATATTTTACTGGAGAATACTTGGCTAGGAGTAGTAGCAGTAGAGCTAGCTGCTGTTTCAAGATACAAGGGCTGCCCTCGTATCTTGAAACTTTCAGAAGCTGCCCCTTTCACTTTTGGACAGGACATTTTGCTGCTGGCCATGGAAGCAGAGCTCGAGGTGGGGCAAGGAAGCCCCTAGGGAGGTTGGCACCACCTGTCACAGCAGGCCAGATGTGGCTGCTTCTACACTGAGGTTAAAAGTAGCAGTCACAGTGAGCAATTCTGTCACAAGGACAGAGAGGGAGAGAGAGAAAGCCGATCAGAATTTATGGCTAACACTGATTTTAAAGAATAAAAAACATGCAGTGTTTGTGCTTTGTACATATATCGTTTTAATTAGCACAACTAAATTGGGTGTTTTTCCACTTAGGCCTCTACCAGGTTTATATATAAGACACAAAAATTCTTGTCTGTGCAACAGGTTAAAAATATTGTAGATTTACTTTGTTGACAATGTGTTCTGTAAGCAACATCTGAGACTAGAAGGCATCTCTGGCAATTGCCCTGTCCAATCCCTTGCTCTAGGCAAGGTCACAGGTTGTCCAGGGCCCTGCTCCAACAGGCTGTGAGTATCTCCAAAGCTGGAGACTCCACAACATCACTCAGCAACTTCTTATAGGGTTTGACCACCTTCAGGTTAAAAGAGTTATTTTCTTGTATTTAAATGGAAATTCATGCATTTTAGTTCCTGCCTGTTGCCTCTTGTCTTTCACTGAGTTTCGCTGAGAAGAGCCGGGAATCCAGCTCCTTGATTCCCCATCAGTTTTTTATCCACATTCATAAAATCCCTCCTGACCATTCTCTTCTCCAAGCTGAACAGCCCCAGCCCTGCCTTGTTCATCAGATGTTCTAGTTCTTTGATCCCCTTCAGGGCCCTCTGCTGTGCTCCCTCCTGCAGGTGGGTTCGTGCCTTTCTCAGAGTCAGGAGCCGAGGGGGCACAGAGCAATCCAGACGTGACCTCTTACCAAACCCCAGTCTGCAGCAAGGACTGTGTTCCTCAAATACAGCTCCAGTTCTCATGAAGAGGTCAGTCTGAATGGAAGGATTTTGTGTTATTAAACTGATTTTAGGTATCAGAGCTGCAGAAACAAACCACATAAGCCCTTGGACGTTGTTACAAGATGAGTCAAAGGCAATGCCGATCTGCCAAATGCAGGAGGGTCAGGCGTCAGCCCGGGGCTGCTGGCGTGGCTGGCTGTGCGGATTAGCTGCTGGCTCACAGCTCCACGAGGCTCCTCCTGCCAGCTCCCTCCACAGCAGGGCTTGGACGAGACCGGGGGGTGGCTGACCACGAGGACCACTCCCAAAAGACAAGCAAAACAGGGCTTGAGAGACGCCAAACAACTTTGTCAGCTCTTCAGCAGGGAACTCTATTGTTCAGGAACCACTGGCATTGCAATTCATAGCACTGCTGGAATATTTGTTCACATCCAGTCTTTGCCAGTTTCAATTTGGAAATAGAGGGGAACTTAAAAACAGCCAAAGTGATGTTACAAAATCTGATATGAGCTATCAAACACACCTGACAGGGAAGGAGCAAAGAAGATTATGCTCCTTAGTCTAGACATGGTTATCATAACTCACATCTAGTGTCTTACCATCTACTCAAGGAGATTAAATTTTAATGAATTGCTAATTGCTAGGGACTGGTTTATAACTGATAATATTTATTCTAAAAGGAAAATTAAAATTATATTTATCATTATGCCTTTTTGTATTTGTATAATGCCTATTTGTATGTGCATTTACCCACATGTTTAGGATAAAATCATCTAGACCTGAGATATTTTTAGAACAATGTGTCTTAAGAATGTGTAACAGGCACAGCATATAGCTTCTAAAAGATACTTCAGCCAGCTACTTCCTGGTTTTTCAAGACGTTATTTGATACTGAAAGGCTGGAATCAAAATAATCCTGTTGTAACTCCATCCACAAGACACAATATTTGCAAATTCCATTTTCTGATTATGCTTTCAGATAGTAGCTAAGTTTTGGTCCATCACATCCCATGCCCTAAAGAAAACCATTGTTTTCTATCACTGCATTTAGAAAGGCTGGAAGAAAGGTTAACAGCATCAGGACTCTGAAAAAAAGCAGGTATTAATTAAACAGGGAACATTCTGGTGAACATGAATGTTGGTGAGGAAGGGAAGTGAGAAACCTTCTTCCTGATCCCTGCAGGGAGGGAGGGGATATTTTTGTAACTAAAACCGACAGTTTACAGAACTGCCATCTCTTTTAAGCCAAGTGCTGTATGAGTCAACAATTTGAGGGCTCAAGTTTCAAAGAGTACCACTGTTAGCAAGCTCCTTATCCAAAGGAGCAGCGATTTTGAATCTTCAAAGACTCAGAACAGAGATTCAACACAGAGAAACTTTTTTGTGGCATTTCAAAGAAAGTTTAGGACCTCACTATGTTGTAAATGCATGTAGAAAAAACAGGAAGGGCAGTGCTTCCCAGCTTGGCAGTTTTCAAGATAACAAGTACATTCTAAGTGGAGATTGCCATGAATAAACATCTTTTCTACATCTAGAGAAGCAACTCCTTACAGGCAAGCCTGGCCCAGCAGGCAGTAGATAGATTGAATCAATCTTTCTTTCTGCATTGTACCTCTACCCTTCCAAAGGAGACAGCAGGGCACCAATCAGGCTGGCAGCATTTCCCTTTCGTTTTTCACTTGTTTGCATTCCAGAACACAACTGCAAGCTCCTGCTTTACATACATTCCATCCAAGGAGCAATCATTAAGGACACATATCATTGGTATCATCCTGTGGATAGCCAGCCAAAACAATTCACACATCACACAGTCCTCTCAAAATCATGGCATCTTAATCATCTCCAATTAAATGGCCATGAAGAAGAGGAGGCAGGGGCATCCTTCCAACAAAGACAAAGGTCACTCTGTGAGACTGCCCCTGTTGCATCACTTGGCCAGCAAGGACCAAAAATGTGAGTGGGTCCAGCTATCAGAATTCAGTTTTCATTCAGAAGGAAAGTTCCCTGAATTATTTGCATTCATAAGCAACATTATTTTATAAAACATAAAACCATAGAATATTAGGAGTTGGAAGGGACCTTAAATATCATCTTGCTCCAACTCCCACTGTCACGGCAGACCCATGCTTCCCATCAGACCACGCTGCTCAACTCCTCATCCAGCCTGGCCTTGTCACTGCAAGGGGTGGGGCATCCATAACTTCTCTGGGTAACCCAATGTCACTACCCTCACAGTAAAGAATTTATTCCTATATTTAGCCTCAATTTCCCTACTTTCAGTTTGCATCCACTTCTCCATGTTCTCTCCTCAAATGACCTAAATCCCAAGACAATAATCACCACATGGTGTTAAAAATGAACAGTCAGCTGGCTCAGGGAGCTGAGCAAACACATATATTTGCAGTGAAACTTTGCATTAGATGTACCCAGCCAGTGAAAAGGCTCTGATGATTTCCTTTGCAGCCGGACACAGACACCCACAACAAGCACATACACAAAATTTATAACCAGAGCACGTGAAGACCAACAAATGCTAAGGAAATAGAGAATCTGAGATAAATTTCTATGAACCAGTAATGAAGGAGGTTTAGGAAATAGCAGTAGGAAATGAAAAATAAAGATGAAGGGGTACAGTGAAAATGAAGAGAGTTTGCAAGAGTGAGAGCTGAAATCCTGCCTTTCCTGCAGGCCAGAGGACTTAGGTCATTGGCTCCAGCTGAGCCAAGGAGTTCATTGAAGGAGCACTGTTAGGAGTCCAGGCAAGGTTTGATGTAAAACTGAAAGACTTAGTGTGTTAAAAGCCCCAAGGAGAGAAAAAGCATTTTAAGACAAAGCGAAGTTCAGCTGTGCTGAGGTTTTTAGGACTAAGAATATAAAAAACTATTCCTGACTTCATCTCTATAATCTGCGGACACACTAGAGGGAGCTGAGAAAGAAGATCCCTGGAGCCTTTTGTTTCCCTGGGAACAACAATTTTGTGCTAACCTAGAATGAAGGGTTGGGAAAGGCTGTGACTTACGTATTTCTGAAGAGCAGGTTGCTGGTTACAAAGGGGGAAACCGGGGGACTAGACCCAGGATAAAACTGATGCGTGTCCCTGGGAGTAACACTAGGTGAAGGGCTGGAGTGTCGGGAACAGCTGTGGCTAATGCACTTGATTTATGGATGATGAAGAGCATTGGCACATTTTTGTGCAGCCACCAATCTGCAAAGGAAGGAGAGAAATTTCAGAAGGATTTTATACCGAGTAATAAATGTCTTTCACAGATTTACGAACAACAACAAAAATCAATCAAAAAATCAATCAGCCCGGGTAACATGGCAAACTTGAAAAGCTTCTCATGTGAGCATTTTATGTATTTTCTTTCAGTGTAATGATTTCTGCTGAATCTTTGACCTTTATTTTGCTATTTCTCAGAAAAGAGATGAGGTTTTTTCACTGTTTTTCAAATCAGTCACCAAGGATTTTGAAAACATTTTGAAAGTATTTTTTCCTTTCCTCCCCTTTTCTTCCTTGTTAGCGAGGAGAAAAGAAAAATCTAATAATCTACTTGAATTGTGTGGAGTAATTTAACATCAGAAGGAAGTTAATCATTCATCATATTCCTGTACTCCTAAAAAGAGTCAAAACAAGTAAAAAGGTCGGTGACTTACAAGATGCCAGTGAGAGACGTGTTCGAGCAATAGGAAGATTTGATCAGAAAAAAAAATGTTCAAAGTGTTACATTGATATAATAAAAAGATAATAATTAAAATAGCAGCAACAACAGAAAAACTTCTCTATAATAAAATAAATTATTTACCAGCCATACACATTATGGCTTTTGTTAAATTCACATAGTGTTTGTGGTGCAATTTTTTACTTCAAAAATGTTACGACACATAACAAATATTATGCTACTTATCAAACAGATTACATGTACTCTTATACTTCTTGTAATTCTCCTGTCAGAATTTTACGACAGATTATTTTCTACTCTATTGATCACAGCATTTCTGATGCATTATGGAAAATTAATTCATTTTATGAAGTTACTGTGGTTTGGCTTAAAGTAAAAAAGTAGGGGGTTTATGACGTCTATAAAACATTTTCCTTTCTGTTTAACATAAAGCTTTACTAGAAGTCGCACTGAAGGAAAAGTTTGCCAAGCTAAGATAGGTGGCTGGCATATGATCTACACATAAATTGATGCGGAAAGATTGATCCTTCTGTGAAAGGTGTACTCAAAGAAGACATTTTAAGAGTCTTTGCCAGTTCCAATCATTAGACCCATTATGACCTCTCTGATGTTCTGTCCCTGCTGTACAGGGTCCCTCCCTGTGCTCCCCAGGATTCAACTGCACATTTATCTCCATCTAATTGAACACAGGTGAGAGCAGTGCTGCAGAGCCTGCGTTTAGTCTGTATTCACACACAGCTCAAAAGCCTTTCCTTGTGCCTCCTGGCTGTTTGAGGCTGTGGGCCTGTGAGCAGCAGGACTAAATGCTGCAGGTGGAGAATTAGGGAAGGGCTTGTTGCAACCTCCCTGATCCCAACCCAGGGCTCTGGCACTCCTTGGAACTTTCCATAAGTTGAGTAAAAAATCAAAAGGGGTTTTGGTTTTTTTCTTAAACTGGCAAACTACTTTAAACTATGTTTCAGGCATAAGTTGCTGTACTAACACTGGTTTTTATTCTCCCTCCATCATAAATATCTTACTGCAAACCTTTTGAGTTTATACATTGCATCAGCAGTGGGTAAATAGAGCAGCTCTTTGGCACTGGCAGGGGACCAGGATGAGGTCAGATTTGTACAGTAACAAAAACTGACAGAATTTAGAAGATGATTTAACAGTGGCAACTGTATACCCACTGATGGAGACTGACTGCATGCAAAGGCAGCTGTACCATGAGAGTCAGGACATTCATTTTCTTGCTTTTTGGCATACCCATGCTTCAGCTCTTTATGTACCACTATTTCTACAGGAGATTATTTCAGAACAAATGCTCTGACTGGAACTAACCATGTGACTGATGCTGCCCCATTCAGGACTTAACTGAAAAATACTGTATGGGGTGATGTGAAATCTGACTTCAAATTGTCCTCTACCCAGATACACACCATGAAAAGAGCTCTACAGTTAAGGTCTTGTCTTTGTTTTTCTCTGGGTAGCACTGCTTCGGCTACTTTTTAGGGTCCAGCTCCAACTACACCATTCACAGTTTCAGTAAAAACTCCCACTGTGGCTCAGAGTCATTTGCATCCCCTACCTCTGCTGGCCCAACAGGCAAGCACAGTGCTGACATTGCACTTTGCACTTCCTAGCAGCCTTGTGATTTCAGTTTTATTTTTTCCTTTCCCAGGATTTTTTTTTTTCAATAGTTTGGGATACTTCAATCCCTCCCAGCCTCCAATTTCCCTGGGAGCCAAGGTGGGCACACTGTCAGTAGGTATGTACGGGCCTCCAGACATTTCCAACCAAAGTCCTAGCAGGGAATTGAGCCTTGAAGGTGGCAGCAGGCAGAACAGTGTGACTCACTGTGAAAGGGCAGGAGCACGAGGGCAGTTTAAAATAGTTTGTTTCTCTCGAGACTGGCTCTTCCCTGCGGCCAGCTGTGGTTTCAACCTGAAAAAGACATGTGAACAGATCTGGTTCAGTTTGGACTCTGTGTCTGCATACTGCATGTTTATTTGCTGCTTCTCTCTCTCCCAGGCTGTATGTTTTTCTTTCCTTTTCCTGGATCTTTCCTTTTCTGCCATCCCCTGTTTCCCTTTAGGCCTCTGCTGGGCCAGTGAGAGTGCCTGTATTCCTGGAGATGTGACCCAGCTGCGCTCCAAGCCTGTACCTGGGCAGGGTGAAGTGTGTCCTCCCTCTGAGCCCAGAAAAGAATTATGCTGTGGTCTCTCAGGTGAACCCACGGGGGCTCCAGCCAGGATAAGGACTGCAGGGTGTGCTGTATGGACCCAAGTCTTTGCTGGCCAAAAAGTTTTCTGATTATAGAAGGAAGCAGCTTCTGTATGTGTCACTGTGTCTGTTCTGAAATATTTTCCCATATTTCTCCCAGAGGGACTGGTTGGCAGTTCAGCTTGAGTTAAATGTTAGATTTTTTGTTTAATGAATTGGATATAACTTAAAAAAAGAATCCACTGTAAACAAGGTTGAGAAAGAGTTCCTTAAAGTTTGTTACTGTATTTATAGAGGTCAGTCAAGCATACCGTGGTAAAATAATAACTGTGTGGTTTGTACATAATCTTCTTGTTCTGGATTACATCAGCGCTTGCCCACATACAATTAAAGTACCTGACACAGCGCAGCTAAAATTCTGCCAAAGGCCTCTCCCAACTTTATTTTACCTGTTGTTTCATACTGATCTAACTACAAAATGTTCAAACTGCCACACAATCAAGATGAGTGCTTCCCATGCTGGCTGGGGTAAAACCAGTTCAGTCTGCAATGTACTTGGCTGAAACCCAGAAAGGTTTTCAGGCAATTGCACTGTAAACCATGGCATAGAGGTTAGCTTTCAGTGAAGAGCAGGGCTACAGCAAGCTAGAAGCAGGGGAGAAGCAGGGGATGTTAATCCACAGGTTCTCTCCACTGGAGGCAGACAGTGACTGGTAACTGGCTAAAACCTGGACAGAGTTTCAAGGTGGAGAGAGGAAATGGTGCCTGGAGTTCTGTCAGGATTACAGAGCACAGCAAGCACAAAGCCCTGCAGATCTGTGAGCTGAAACATCTGCCTCCCTTCATTGCTGTCCTGTGGCCAAGCTGGTGAGGGCTGGACGTGCTCCCCTCTCAGCAAACCACCCCGCTGCCTCAAGCAGGGTCCTTTAAGCCTTCAGGAGCAGGCATCAGGGCTTTGGACTCCTCAATTTTCCTGAAAATCAAGAATGCTAGTAGGAGGAGAAGGGAACACATTTTTCCCCCATATGATCTGTTTCATGGCAAAAAGCACCCCATGATTGTTTGCAGATCCAGTGGGTTTATGACTCCCAATGATGTGTTTGTGTGTAGCAGTGCTCTGCTCATCCTTCCCTGGATTGGTCTTAATTTCTGGCACCCTAGTAACTTCTTGTTCCTACCTGCCTGGGCCTCTAGTGGGACTTGATTAAGTGCTTATAGTTTAATGTGTGAACAGGAAGAGGATCTCCTGTGTAATGGAATTTAAGTGTTGTAGGGCTAGGCTGAGTCAGGGCTAGCTCCAAAGTAAGTCAGTGAGATCAGTTCTTCCAGAGTCAGTAAAAAAGTGAGAAGGAAAAGAAGAACCAGGCCCACACTTTTTATGGATCTTTTCCTTCTGGCTGAATCTGTTAATGCCAGCAAAATTTGGGGTACTTCAAAAAAACAAAGCCACTATTGTCAACATTATTTAAGGGATAGCAGAAGCCAGAACAGTAATATCCTAACTTGAACAGCAATATCCTATCCTGAAAGACATCACATAAGAAGGCAGTCATGATATTGATCCTGGCTTTCTTTCAAAACTTTAAAAATGTTATAAATGCTGACATTATCAGTGGTGTTCTATGATGTGAGGGAAAGGAGAATTAGAACTGACCTTTACAGTCGTGTACTTTGAGCAAGTCATGATGTTGATCACATAAGCATTCAAACATTTATGTTTTATTTATAAATAAGCCAAGCCTTTTCCAACTCACTTCCTGGAAAGAAGGCAGCATTTAAACCACAGAAATCCTTTGTGTCATGTGTACTGCTCATTATTCTGGGAAACTCTGAGAGATGCCTATTGTAGACTGAATTCCTTGTTTCAAGCTTCCAGAGGTCCTCCTGGGATGACTCCCCACGAAGTTACTCTGGCTGTGTTTAACAAGCACTTGAAACCCAGAGCATGTACTTGTAGGAAAATGAGAATATGTAGCAGCATGTTAAGTACTATGGAAAATTTCAGCCTGGGTCAACGCTGGGGTAATGGAATTTCTGCCATTGCTAGCAGGAAACTTCTGGAGGTCTGAAATAGTAAGAGGAATAATAGAAATCTTAGGAATGTGCATACTTTTCCATTTCAGTATTGAGTACCTGTACATAGTGTCATTTCAGAGATTCTAGAGGTTTTGGAGTTCTAGAAATACATATCCATTTGAGAATTGCTGGCAAAGAGTAGTCAAATACTGCTTGCTTTGGTGTGATATAAAATTCTGCCTGTCAAATTACAAAGTTATTTTTGTGAATGCCAAACCAGCCAGCTTCAGAAAATGCCATTTAACATCCATTAGGACATTAAATTTATGCCCCTTAAGAACAAGAGGAAATACAGTGGTGTTTTCTAGAGGCTGAGTTTTATAGAGAGCCCCACTGTGTGAAACACACACAGCAACACAGTCTGTGAAAAATTCTGACCTTCGTTTTAGCATTCACTTAGCAATTAGCCCAGAAATCACTGAGTCCTTCGTGCATCCTTTTTGGTGTCTTCAGGAAATACGCTCACCATGAGCAGAAGAGTCTGTATCTCTTCCACAGGTGTCCAGAAATCTCCCTGTACAATTTGCTGCATAGCCTCTTACCAGGTTCAGAAGCAAACACCAGAGACTGCCCACGATAATTGCTGTGCCTGCAGCCTTTTACTGACTCATTTAACAGCCGGAACTGCGGAATTTGAAAAGACCAGTCACTTTTCCCTCCATTTAGAATCCTCATTAAAAGTTCAGTAACTTAGTGTCCATCACTTTCACAATTCCTGCAAATGCATTAATGCTGTATTTATAATGTGTAACACAGGGAAATTATAAGACTGTTTCTAGATTGGCAATTGAACATTTGTCCCAGTATAGCAGTGTAATTTGGGGATCAATCTGGAACTTCAGCTCCAGCAAACCAACCACCTCAACATCTTGTCAACAGATCCAAGCTATTTGGGCCTGATTTAATTCTGTCTTCCATTATTTCATTGCCATGACTTTTGCTTTTCCACCAAGGTTCATTCACTGATTGGTCCTTTCTGCAGTTCAACAGCAGATGCTCACATTTTTCTCCTCTTGATGATGTTTCTATTGAAGCAAGAAACACTGAATGTTTTCAAGCACATTTCTTTGGGATTTAATTTACACCACTGCAGAAATCAATATAGGACTCTGTTATAAAGTCTTGTGCTTTCCAAAAGACGTTCTGCAAGGATGGAGAATTGGGTAACAAGCTGCAGTAAACTTATGTGGTGAGTGTTTAGTTTCCTCCTCAATGAACTTTACAGTTGCTGTGCATTTTGCAGCATTACTAAAATGTACATTATAAAGAGGGGGTGATGATATGTAGTTTAACTTACTGTATTTAGCTGTACATCTCTTTTGCCTCTAGAAAAAGATTTCTGTTACTCAGTAAAAAGAGATCTACCCTCACACTTCATATCACGGCACATTCACCATCTTTCTGCTGAAACTTTTTATTTTTGCCGACCGAGTTTTCACACTGACAGCATAAGAATGAAGTGATGAGTTGATTTAACTGTTCAGCTATTATCAGAATGAAATCAATGGTGCAGAAATAGTGGCTACTAACTTAATGCATAGCCGATGTTTGCATCCTAACTTTCCTTTTAATGGCATTCAAGAACATGGCTTCAAATTTGGATGCACTTCAGTTACAGAATTAATATTCTTATTCTCTCTGAAGAGCTGCAGGCCTGTCCCTTCAAGAAAATGCTTACAACCTCAGAGGAAAAGCTTTATGATAACAGAGAGGAAGACTGACTTCAAAAGGACTTTGTACAGAGGTAGGAAATAACCGTTACCCTTCTTTTCTAAAATCCTGTGAATATTTCATGCTAGCTGTGAAATTGTTTTCCTGCAGTTAAAAGCTGAATAAAATTCCCAGTGAAATAAGTCAATAAGTGCCAGAGTGTCAAATCCAAAGAAGTAAAAGTAAATATTATTTCTTCCTGTCCAGGACAGGGTATTTTGCTTCTAAGATAAGCTGCCTAGGATCTTCATTCTTATTCATAAAATTCCCCAAGGAAAACCCTTTTAAGTACACTTTCAGCTATTTAATTCAGAGGGAAACGTCATGCATAGCTTAGAGCTGATGCACATTTCCCTTGCTGGTTTCCTGCAAGTCTCTCAGTTCCTTCAGGAATCATTCAAGGCACAACATATTCTATCCCTGCATCATTAATCACAGAGATAATAAGGAAGAATATTCTATTTGAATATACCTATCTTTATCTGAATGTGAATCTCTCTGAAATGTACTTTAGCACAAATTCCAAGCACCCACTGAAGTGTTTGCTACCCAGCAAGGCCCTCAAGTAAGCATGCAGGGAAAAGATTTTGTTCAGTTGTGTTTAACTGTGGTTGACTAAGGCCTGAAAGTTTTTCTCTGAAAATGTTGTGGTACCAGCGAGTTCAGATGTCAGATCTGCCCCTAAACAGGTGCCTGGCATCCTTTCCAGTTTTTCTGGCTTTTAAACCAAATTCTTAGAGTGCTGCCAGTACTCTACATTATGTTGTGATTGGAAAGAGTCCAGCAGTGATTTAGCTTTAAGCGTAACAAAAGCAGGAAGCAAGGAACGTAGACACCACATATTCCTAGGCATGCCGAAGCGTTCTTCCAGAGATTTGCTGCTCAACAGCAGGGGAGTGTGGCCAAACACTTTGATAAGTGACCTCTGTGGGGAAAATTAATGTTGCTTGCAAGAGGAGATAACCCCCTTTCTTTCAAAATACAGACCATTACCATGAATTAAGCCAGTTACTTTTGTAGATGTGTTTCCAGGCAGCACTTGTGTTTAGCATCCCAGCACTGAATTATTCCCCCTTTGCCTTCCTGGCATGTAAATGGAATCTGTTTCACTGCTTTTGCTGATTAGATAACAAAACAGACTCTAATGAACATTATGAAGCTAAAGGCTATTTGTCAGAGCTGCTTGAAATCTTTCCAATTAATATTTCAACATGGTTTAATCTAAGATCCCCTTTCATAAATTATTCACAAACAATGTAATTCTTCAAAAGGATATATTGTGTAAGTATCCTAGCAAAAAGGAATTCTTAAGGATTTGGAAAAAAGTCTAGTATCTTGGGATTTTTCTTAATCTCTTTTTTTTTTTTTTCTTTCTTTCTTTCCAGTTCAATTTCCCCCCTTTTCCTCCTAGAAAATGTGTTCAAAATATGCAACATCTTAACTGCTTATTACTGAAGGTAAAAAAATCACACAAAGCAGTCTCTGAATTGAAGGTGACAGAAAACAATGAAAACTGTTCTGCCATGTAGTTTACCTTCTTTTTTTACTTTTTTGTGACTCAAAAGAAAAAAACGTATTTCAAATCAAAGCTGTTTTTTCTCCTCAAAAGACTAACACTAAGATACTGTTAAAATATGATTTGTTTTCTCATGAAAATATTTACAGTGGTGAACAGCAATGTCCTACAATATTTACAGAATTTTAAAGAAAATAAGAAATAAGAAATTCACACAGAAAAATACGTCCCTCTGCTGTTCACTGTAACTCACAAGCTCCTGAGAGCAGAGGAGGCTTTGCCTGATGGCAAACCCTACTCTTCAAAGACAGAGATCCAGTAAACACAGGGTTACACCCAAATCTCTGCCTGGATCCTTGCCTCCATCTGTTGGCTTATATTTTGTAACCAAAAAAGTCACATTTAGGTCTAAAAAAGTAAAAATGTGCTAGTTAGCCTCATGCAGGTTGCAGGTTTTTCCTGATGCAAGGAAATCTCTGAAAGTATTGGGTGTTATCAGCTGACTTTTAACAATCTCCAAGAAGAGAAATTTAATGGCTTTTCTGGGAATGTGTTCCAGTGCTTAATCACTCTCATTACAAGGATTTCTTGTTCCTATACATCCAACTGCCATTTGGATATTTGCTTTTTGCCCATTGTGCTCTGGCTGTGCACTTCTGAGAAGGTCCTACTCTGCTTTTCCTATAACTTCACTTTTTGTAGGATGATGTTTGAGCTTTGTTTTCTTCAGGATGAGGACTGAAAATAATTCTCTTCAATATGTACACTTTTATGCACTAATATTATTCAAACATCAAAGAACAAAATTTTGTCTGTTTCATTAATAACCCATTTTTTTAATTCATTGAAAAGTTTCTTCTATAAAGTCTTCTTGATTCTTCTTTAAAAGCAAAAACTTGGAGTACTGTTTCTATTTCAGTTGTTTTTCCCTCTGCCTCTCACATTTATCTGAAACACCTAAAGTGAGCTGAAATGCTCTTGTAATATTGAAGATTGCTCAGCACCAGTTAAAGTTTTTAAAACCCTTGCTTTTTCATTTTGATGGCTACAGACAATTTTTTTTCCTTGTCATTTTGGCTGATATTTTTTGGGGGCTTTTTTCAGGGCCTGTTCTACACCCAATGCTTGAAGCAGCCAAGAAGTGGCGAGGCTGAATCACTAAACACAGACTGCTGTCCACAGCCTGTCTGTACCTCTGACACCAGCTAGGAAGCAATCTGAAGGATGACAAATCTGTCCTGGGCTGCAGAAACGGAGGAGTCACCACTTCTAGAAGTATTTCAAGAGGCCCCTGGCGCACAGGTTTAGGGTGATTATGGTGGGATAGGTGATCTTGATGGCCTTTTCCAGCACTGATGATTCTGTGATTCTATTAAAAAAAAAAATTAAAAAAAAAAAATATATATATATATATATGTATATGTTAGCATAAGTTACTCATGCAGACAAAGTTTCAGGACTCCCTAACAAACTTTCTGTGTGTCATGGTAGCTGTTTCATGGAGTCTTGGAGCTTTCCTTATCCTCCACACACAAACCAAAAATTGACTTCCCTACCACACACTGTCAGAACTTGGAAGCAGTCACGATGTTAGTGGGGAACTCAGGTATTGCAGTAATGTTGGAGAGGAACAAAATGAGAAAGAAAAGGACATGACTCTTCCCTTTCTATGGCAGAAACAGCAGGACTAACTCTGCTTCACTGTAAAGCAGCTGAGCTTCCAAAAACTGATTTTCTCTGAAGCTATTTCTGAACCACGAGAGTGTTCTGAGCTGTTCACAAATTCAGATCCAGCACCAGTCTTTAAATGCATGGCTAAACCTGGTCTTCAAAATAGAAACGCCTGAGCTTGTGTTTTAACAATTATAAATATGCGACACGACAAAAAAAGTTAAATTATTTGTGATGGTGACGTGGAATTGTCTCCTTCGTGTACTTTCTTGGGGATAAGGCTCATGTATGGGTATGGAACCTAATGATGCCAGCAGGCAGGGACTGGAGCATCTGACTTAGTTCCCTTTGGAGGAAATCTGATAAACACATCAACAACTTGAAGGAAAAACACAGCACTTGGTAAAGAGAAGCAAAATCTCCTCAAAACAAATTGATAATACAGACAGCAGCTGAAAGATGTGTGAACACATTAGGTACTACTGTCTTTTTCCTGATGAGTTTTATGACCAAATGATTTCCTTGGAAACTGCTACAGTTACATTTCTAAAAGGAAAACGCTGCAGCTTTCAATACTCCAGCCAGAAATACACATTTGCCAGGAACCAAATACGTAGGAGAGTGACATGTTTTAGTTAAAAACTTGCAGAAGCTTGAATGAAAGAGGTCTTGGAGCATGACAGCTCCAGTCCTGCCTTCCTTGGTCACAGAGACTGGTACTCTGACATTCTTGTGAACATAAAACATGGAATTAACCAACCTGTTAGTGAACAAATCTTTGGGCCGACTTAAATAAAACCAACTTACATCACAAGCCTTCATAAGCGTAGAAGGAAACAAGGAGAGATTCTCTTGTTCTCTAGTGTTGTGTATATTTTGGGCAATACAGAATTAACTGCAGTTTTTGAAGATAATTCCTCACACATATGAAAAATAGTAACCCTGTTTTTGTGAGTAGAAAAAGCAACCATCCCTTGTCCAACCAATGCCATCTACCTGGACTTCTGTGAGGCTTTTGATGTGGTCCAAGGAGCATCCTTATCTCTAAATCGGAGACACATGGGTTTGAAAGGTGGACTGTTCAGTGGATAAGGAACTGGGCTGGATGGGCACAGACAGAGAGTTGTGGTTAACAGCTGTATGTCCCAGAGTGGTGTCCCTCAGGGCTCTGTCTTGGGACTGGTGCCCTTCAATATTTAATCAATGTCAGTGGGATCAAGAGCACCCTCATCAAGTTTGCAGATGACACCAAACTGAAATGTGCAGCTGACAACAGAAGAGCGGGACACAATCCAGAAGGACCTGGACAAGCTTAAGAAATGAACTAACAAGAACCTCATGAAGTCTTACCAGGCCAAGAGCAAAGTGCTGCACCTAGTTTGGGGCAATCCCAGACATGGGCACACACTGGAGAAGTCACTGAGAGCAGCCCTGCCCAGAAGGACTGGGGGTGCTGTGGGTGAGAGGCTGCACATGCCCTGCCATGGCACTCACAGCCCAGAGAGCCAAACGTGTCCTGGGCTGCACCCAGAGCACCAGCATCCATGCACTGCATCCATGAGCAGCAGGTCAAGGGAGGGGATTCCATCCTCTGTTCTGCCCCTGTGAGACCCCACCCAGAGGGTTGTATCCTGCTCTGGGGCTCCAATACAAGAAGGGCATAGACCAGGCCAGCAAGATGATCAGAGGGCTGGCACAATTCTCCTCTGAAGAAGGCTGAGAGACTTGATGTTGCTCAGCCTCAGGAGGGAAGGCTCTGGGGGCACCCTGTTGAGGTCTTTCAGTACTCTTAAAGGAGGCTTATGACAAAAAAGGGAGAGGAACTTTTTTACATGAGCAGATAGTGACAAAACAAGATGAAATGTTTTTAAATTGAAAGAGGAGAGATTTGGATTAGATATTAGGAAGAAATTCTTTACTCAAAAGATGGTGAGGCAATGGAACATGTGTCCCAGAGACATTGTGGATTACCCAGCCCTGGAAATGCTCAAGGCCAGTTGGATGGGGCCCTGGGCAACCTGACCCAGTGTGTGGGATCCCTGCCTGTGGTGGCAAAGCAGGAAATGGGTGATATTTAAGGTCCCTTCCAGCTGAAACCATTCTACAATTCTGTGACCTCGTGGAAGTTTTGCAGACAGGCTTAGCCAAGGATGCCCAGTGTGGACAATTTCATAAAATCTAAGATTACCCCAGCACCTTAGAGACACTTTTGTGAAGATGGCAAGAAATCAGTGCCTTCAGATGCAGGGGCAAATTAACAGTAAAGGAGAGAGTGCTGCCTATTGCCAGCTGGTGAACTGCCAGGTTTGAGATATCTTATTCTTGCAAGGCTTCCATGCTGCGCTGTAGACTGCTGCTAACTGTGTGAAACACTCCAATACCAACTGCATCACAAGGTGAGAGCTTTCCAGGAGCATTGGACGATATCTGCTCCTTACCTGGGACTACCTTTGCTATTCCATTGTAAATATATTCTGGCTATGATTAGCATGAACTTCTCTTGATGTGGCTTCTTGTTACGAGCAAGATGTTTCTCTGTGCATCCTCTAAAGCATAGAATATAAGCCAAGCGTTTCAGAAGCATATTCATTGTTTCACACTGGGAATTGCCACAGTAAATTATTAAATACAGTCAGGCTGAAACAATAGCTACTCTAAAGGGCTCCATTGTGATATCAATCAAATACAGATGGACCAATTAATATTATGCAAACTCAATATCTAGCCAGAAAAATTTCTAGTAGCTAGGGTCACAACAGAAAATGCCTTCCAGAAAATAAAGGATAATTAGGCTAAAAAGGCTTTTTTCCCAAAGAAAAATTTTAAATGTCAATAAAATACAGTTTCATTGCAAACTCTAAAATATTTTTTTAATAAAAATATTTGGAACTCCTAATGAGCCCTAGTAAAGAAGTATATCTGTTGGACATTGTAAAGAAATTGCATAATTTGCAAAAAAAAAAAAAAGAAAACAGAAAGGAGGTCAAACACATTCACATAGCTACACAGTTTAGAAACTCTAATTCAGGATTCATATTCTTTTTTCAGATCTCAATAAAACCAAGAAATCTGACCTCCATTATGGTATTTTCCTTGGTTGTTATCAAATTCTGTACATGCTACCTCTTAAGCTTCACTAAAGACATGGCATGAAATGTAAACTTCTTCCTCCAAGGCAAGTTGAATATTTGATGCCTACAATGAGTAGGTCTTCAGAAGAACAAATAATCCTGGATTCCTTTATAGCACCAGTGAAGAGAAACACATTTTAAACATAACCCACCTTGCCCACCTGAGGAAGTAAAATAAATCCAAAACCTGTCTCTTTCTACTCTGTCTTTATTGCCATCAACACAGTGTCATTAGCTCAAACCATGCAAAAATGAGATCATTTCCATCAACTATACTGGGACTAGCTCAATAGGTTAGAGGATGGTGCTAAAATTGCCAAAGTTGTGGGTCTGATCCCTGTGTTCACACTCCCAGCTCATTCACTTTTGAGTTGGACTTGATGATCCTTCCAGCTCAGACTGTTCTGTGATTCTGTGTCACCAGAGGTTCAAAAGAATTACATCAAGCCTTTAAAAAAACACATCTTAAAACAAAATGCATTCACTCATGGATTTACCTTCTCTTTCTATTATCTAGAAAATATTCCTCAGGTCTCTTGACCTGATTTCAGCAGTTGCTATTTTTTCCCTGCTAGCTTTGACATGTAGGACTAACAGCCACTGGATCACAGAATGATAGAATGGTTTGAGTTGTAAGGGATTGAGAAAATCTCATTCCAACTCCCCTTCCATGGGCAGGGACACTTCCTTCCTATAAACCATGTTGCTCAAAGGCCCCACCCAATGAGACCTTGAACACTTCCCAGGGGTGAGGCATCCACAGCTTCTCTGGGCAGCCTGTTCCAGCGTCTCACCACCCCCACAGTAAAGAATTTCTTCCTAAAAATAATCTTTCCTCTCTCAGTTTAAAGCTTGTTGTATGCATTTCCTGTTAACAATATATCAAAAATGTCTCCATGAAACAAAAATTAGAAATAAGCCACCTTCATGAGTACAGCTTTATAAATATAAACTATATCTGGTAATACCGGATTAAAGTCTTAGCACCTTAGTAGCAAGAAGGAGAAACTCGCCCCAGAGTGGCCCCCAAGCCCCTTGATCTACTCATCAGTGGGTCCCACCTGGTACCTGCTCTGATCCCACTCTCACTTGCGCACGCTCGCTCGCCCCAGGTGCTGGCCCCATGGCCCCAGTGACCAGGGCTCTGACCCCAGCTGCTCATGCTCAGACCCCCCTGCCCACACACACTCACACAGGGCAAATTGAAACGGCACTGTGTGCCTCTGGTGGTGCTAAACCACCCACAAACAGCAAAACTTTGCATAGACTCTTTAAATCCAGACACTAAAGTATGTAAATGCACTGTATTAGTAAAACACTACAAGTGAGGAACAGGTGGCTGGAATTGCCATTTTTATGTGTTTAATTCCCAAGAAGATGGAGCATTAGATGCATAAAAAGGTGAGTTACTTACAATGACTGGTTATTTGGCTATACCTAATCACAGCCTACTGAATCCAACACAGGCTATTATTATCTTTAAACTGGGTAATACTGTGGCTGCTCTACCAGATGGATAAGCTTTTCAAGCCTGCCACAAGAGCTGTAAGAAACTGGCCCTTGATATCAGTCAGCATCAGCACCACTGGTAGGCTGACTACTCTTTCCCTGCCTTCCCTGCAAGTCCACATTCTTCTTCTTCTGCTCAGCACAACAATAAAAACAATCTATTTACAAAGAGACACACATGCAAGGAGGTGATAAAACTACTTGAGAAAGAAGAGCTCAGTAATCTGCTTACCTTATTTTTTTTAAGTAGCTCCTGTTTCTCTACAGTGCATGGGAGAAACAGAAATCTTATTCCCTATGAAAACATTTCATGAAAACAGCCTATTTATTTTCTGTATGTCTCACCCTGCAACACAGGAAAGGAACAATTTGTGGATGTGCAGACCTCAGTACTGCAATCAGACAAAGAGCCTCTCAAAATGACGTGACCTTGCCCTTCACTTCCCTCCACTGCAGCAAGCATTGCCATAATAGCACGGCACAGCTGCTCTAAGGTGTGCTCAGCTGCTTGACCAAGTGTTGCTCCAGCAGTGGTGATTAAAACAGCCAGCAATGCATGCTGCAAACACTAACCTCAGGAAGGTTACAGCCTATGTCAGTCCTGCCAATGCCAGTGTGCTGGGCTGAGCTGTGTCTTTCCTTTGGGAATTCGCCAGTTACATTCCACAGTCTTAGGAGAAGAGAGAGATTCTAATAAAACACTTTAGTCTCTTTCTCAATCAGTTTTATAAGCTGCCTCCTTGAAGCATTTTGAGATACACACATTCATCTCGGCAAAATGCCGCAGTGGGTGGACTCCCAGCTAGACTCCTCAGGATTACAATGATTCCAGCTATTCCAAATAACCAGAATGCTGCTCTTGAATTTTCATCTATTGTCATGAAATTGTTTTTTCTTTGCACGGGTTTGTAGATCTCTAATACCAGGGTCAACATCCTTCTTAATGCTTCGCTCTTCTAAGTAGAATAATCCTCTTCCATTGTCCCTTTTAATGCTTTTTTCTGGCATTAGCAATGTGCAAATATTGGGCTGAAGATTACTGTGCTCTATTTTTGCTGGCTATTTTCCTGTGAAAAGTATTCTATTTATGGCATATGTTGACACAGCTGATTCCAATTTTCCTTCCAAGGGAAGCTTGCCATATTGCTGTATGTAAAAGCAATCATGCCAGGGCTTTGTTTCAGAGAGCACCCCAGACTGTGGGCCCTCTCTGCTGTCTGGGGAGGCAATCCTTGTTTCATTTGCCAGTTTATCCTCAGCTTCCTCAGCAGATGTCCCCAGAACCATCACTGGGGTCGTGGCCAAGGATAATACAGAGAGGGAGACAATGCTTCTCCAGCTTAAGGACTTGTTCTCCACCCACTATTCTGGAATGGGAGTGTCCACACATGGAGTTAATCAGGGGTAAGTCCCTATACAGACAAGCCCTTACACTGAACACACCACTCTGAAGGATGCTGAGACTTCTAACCACATCCTGGGTACTGGATGTTGGTCACATCACTGTGACCAACCAAGCACTGTGCCCTTGCACTGCAATCTGTACCTGAGCCTTCAGTCTTTGCAAAGATCAAAGAGCACATACCTGCAGTTCTGCTATTAACTTCTTAATTAAGTCTTTTTACAATGATTATAAATGTGATGGCTGTCATAATTCACCTACACACTTAAAAAGCATTTGAAAAATAACTAATTCTTCTCCACAGTACTACTGTACAGCACGTTATCAAAATGTCTCACAGTGCAGATGTTTCACACCTATGTTCATGTGTACATCAGGAAAATCTGCATTATTTTTCTCTTGATAACTGACACAACACTGAGCAACTGAACTGCTGCTGGTTTGGGTTGGTGGCTTTTTTGTTGGCTTTGTTTGTTAATTTGTTTGTTTGTTTGTTTCGTGGGAAGTCATGGGGAGCAATTGGGAAAATTATTCAATGTGATGACCTTCTGAATTCCTGTGATACTCCCTGTTGAAAGCATACTTTTTCTATTTTCCCATTTTTGGACAAAATTTAAGGCAAAGATCTAGGTTCAGTTCCCAGTTACTGCTGCGTAAAACTGGAGTAGCTCCACCAAACCATGGGTATTAAACTAGATTTATGCTATTTGGAGAGCAGACTTTGGATGGCAGACATTGTGGTCAGCGCTTGACTATAAAGCTTTTTGACCAGAGACTTTTATAATCACATTTCCCATAATTCTTTACAAATGAACTTCAGAAGTCACTTTAACAATGCTGCATTTTCCTTTTAAAAGTCTTTATTTTGACTAGTAAGCAAATGCATTTGTGTAGGGGGTACAGTATGGGAGAATGAAGGTGGTATAGAAGGTAATCTTATCCCCCAATGAATTACAGCTGGACCAATTACTAAAGATTAGAAGCAGATCTGATCTTAACAGGCCACACCTGCAGCCAATAAGAACAAGTGGTATAAAAGAGTGGATTGGTGGGATCTGGAGAAGAGGAGTTGGATGATGCTGCAAGGACCAGGAAGTGCATAGAGGAGCTGCATTGCCAGAAACTTCAAGGAGGTATGAAGCCCTGGTGATATGAAATCCTTGCACTATAATGATGTTAGAACTCGTGCGCTGTCTAAGACAACACATTTGTAATCTTATAAGCACAAAGAAGAATAAAACTAGAGCAAGGAACCAGCAAGTCCAAGTTACTTTTATTTGCTTCCTTGTATTTGCCTAGGGTTGCAATCAGATGGCCCCAATTTCTTTGGAGAGGCAAAGGGTGGCACAAAAGGCTGAGTGTAAGAAGGGATATAATGGCTTGTGCTACAGGCTGGGTGTCTGTCACCCATTTGACCGACCAGAATTGAGAACACCATGTACATCACCATTAACTGGGTTTGCAGCCCTGGCACCAGCTATAGGAAAAGCAATAATTAATTGTTGTTTTGGGGTGATAAATCATCCAACGATACCAGTGTGCATTAATCACCTTCCTGTAGCCATGGGGTTGCAGATGCAATGTCTGTTTGTCCGTTATGCCTCTGCACCACCAAGAGCTGTATTCAGTAGCATCCTGCTCCTCTCCCAGGTGCTGGCTTAGGCAATATCACACTGCCTAATGATGGAAGCATCCCAAGGAGGGCAGCCCAGCTGCTGCTGCTCTGTGCACAGAGTCATCACAAAGTGCTCCATGTATGTACTGTTGCAGCAGTACATACGTGGAGCATCGAACAACATGCTGTCACAGTGGAAGGAGATGGACGTGTTATTGTTTTATTCTTTGTCGTCTTCAGATAGAATAGCATAGAAAAATTATGAATCCCATTTGGGCTTTTAAATCTCACAAGTAGGAACCCAACTGCAGGTTTAATTTCTATGGCTGTGACAGTCAGCATTCTTCAAATTTTTGTGCTGTCAAAAGCACGTCAGAGTTTATTTATACATTCCTTTCACTCTTGCCCCCTCTCTCATGTATGAGTACTCCCAGATCCTGTGAGGCTATCTTTAAACTTGCAGGCAGTTTGGATAGTTACTCGGAATCACCAGCTACTTTAATTTTAATCTCAAATCTTAAAAAAAACCAACAAAATACTGTGAACTGAACTTTAGCATATCACAAGCTATGAAAAAATCTGTGAATGTCTGTACAGTCTGGAGACTTGTGAATTTTCCTAAAAGCTTGAGCTGCTTAACATAAATTTTTTCTGAAAGTTTCACTGTTACCCCAGTCAGTATCCTGCTATGCAGTAACACCCTGCCAATGGAAATGGCAGAAGATTAACAAATTATGGGAAAGATTGGAGAATATCTCTAATGTGGAAAGTGCAATAGTTCTATTGAATATGCACCACAATGTCCACACCAACTCCACTATTTAGGAATGGAGGAACAGGGCAGTAATGCCTATTGTGAAATATCCCATCTTCATTCAGCAATCACCTCTACTCTTGGGCAATAAACATGTTATCAAAGGTGCAGAGCAAACCAGACATTGAGCTGTGCAAATAGATAGAGCTGAGTCAACTTTTGCATGTTTATATAATATAAATTAATTCAAATAAGTCTTCTATTCTCCATATTTTCTAGCATAAGTACTATATTTGAGCCCTGATATGGTCTTCTCTAAACAACATTCAAAAATTAACATGTACAGGGTGTATTTTCAGGAGAACATATGACTGAGTGGTTACATTTAGTGTCTCTGCTGAAAACTTACTTTTTAAAGAGTACTGAGCATATCATCATGAGGATGATATCCACATTCAAGCTTCTTTGGGGTCTATTCTATATTAAGGACATTGTCTTAGATTCTTGCTTCACTGCCAGGCTCCATCAAGCTCACATCTTCCCTATGGGAACAGCTACTTTCTACACGTATTTTAATCTGAAATGTTGATGTATGGCCTCATAATTTTAATTTCTTTGCTGTGAACTCAGTTAACTTCACCCTTTCTTTATCCTCCCTAGGGAAATCTACACTCACATGCAACATCTGTCACCTATTGACTTCTTGGGAAAAAAGGCTGATGTCATTACAGCTTCCACCCATGTGTCAAGCTGCCAGTCTCCTTGTGCCTGCCTCTTACCCACAGGTCATTTTCCTTTTTAGGAGAGTGATCTGTTCTGTACCTCACCACAGGAAGTGGGACAAATCCTTTACCTACAACTAATGCAGCTGTAGTCTGTGCACCTCTTTCCCAGAGACTGGATGCCAGGACAGCTCCTCAGAGGAGGCCATGGGCCCAACAAGTATGGAACAGTGTGTGCCTGCAGGGAGGGTGAGTGTGAAGCATCCTACTGCAGCTGATTTATGCTTATTGCTGATGGCAGACTGGGAGGAAACTGGCTGAATAATAAAGCCTGAATTAAAAAACAAGCAAACAAAAAATACTCAAAAAATTAAGATAGTTAAGTTCATCAGCCATTTCAGTTTTGCTTGTAAGGAAAGAAGCTCCTTCTGATACTCATTAGGATGCAATTCTAAGTGTTTGTTCTTGCTACTAAAACAAATCTGTGTGCTACATGTGCTGCACATCTGTGTTCTACTCTGTCTGGGATTGTCCTGACCCAGGTGCAGCACCTTGAACTTGGTTTTCTAAAAGGTAATGAGATTCCCATAAGACCACATCTTGAGCTGGTCCAGGTCCCTCTGGCTGGCATCTCATCCTTCAGGTATGTCAGCAGCGCCTCTCAGCCTGGGGTCATCTGAAAGCTGCTTGAGGATGCCCTTTGTCTACATCATTGATGCAGATGTTAAATAACAATGGTCCCCATACAGACCTCTGAGGGCACCACTTGGCACTGACTCAGACCCTGGGTCCTTGGCCATGACCCTCTGGATGTGACTGCACAACCAATTCCTTATCCAAAGAAGGTTCCATGCATGGAATCCATCTCTCTCCAATTTAGAGAGTAGGATGTTGTGAAGGACCAACAGGATGTCAAAGGATTTACAGAGCTCCAGGACTGCCACACCCCTTCCCTTGTCCAGTCAGCCACTGCAGAAGGCCACTGGGTATGTCGGACAGGACTCGACCCGGGACAGCTGTGCTGGTGTCTCAAATCACCTTCCTGTCCTCCATGTGCCCTAGCACAGCTTCTGGGAGGCTTTGTTCCATGGCCTTCCCAGGCACACAAGTGATGCTGACAAGTCAGTAATTCCCACTGACTCAAAAGGTGTGGGAAGAGATATTACCTTTGAAGAGTGAGACAAAAGAGTTGTTGAGTATCTCAGCCTTCTCCTCCTCTGTCATTGCAAGTTTCCCAGCCTTGTTTATCAGGGGTGATACATTTTCTTTGTCCTTCCTTTTCTGGATAACACACCCATTGAAGCCCTTTTTGATGTTCTTTGCATCCTTTGTCAGCTTCAGTTTCATCTTGGCCTTTCTCACCCCATCCCTACCAAACAGAACTTCATCTCTTTATTTGCTTCTTTCCCTTTAGTATTTCCAGCAGGACCCTGCTCCGCCACAGTGGTCTCTTGCCTTCCATGCCCAGATTCTTGCTCCTGGGTTTGCCAGGTCTGACACTCTGTGGAAGATTTCCTTAAAGAGTTGTTCCACTCCCTTGGAACTGAGGGTAGTCTCCCCGGGGATCCTCTTCACTATCTCCTTGAAGAGCTAGAAATTTTCCAAGGTGAAGTCCTGGATCCTAACTTTGCTCCTTACCTGACCCATATCCCTCAGGACTGATTCCACCAGTACATGATCACTGTGGCCCACAGGCCTCCAATCTTGATGTTCCCAACTAACTTCAATCCAGAGTATCTATGATAGGAAAAAAAACCAGTCTCTTGGCATCTCTGGTGATTTAAATTGTGATAGTTCTTTTTGAAATCATAGACTGTTTTCTCTTCTTTCTTGGCCAAATTTCCAGTTAGACAGCATGCTGTTAGGTTTTTCTTTAGGTAAAGCTTTCGACAGATTGGAATCTTTTTCCACTTCTCCCAAACTGAACAGTTCCAGGACTTGCTCAGTACCATCTCAGAGGTGTTCATGGTATCTGAGGATGACAGTAACTACTCACTGTGTGGTCTGACTTGCAACTTTTTATTCCTGCAGCAGTAGTACAATTTCAATACAAATCAAACCCTCTCTCATATTAGCCCCTCAGGTATTAGCCCCTTCATATATCTTGCTCACCTCCTACAAAATTTTCTGCTCCACTGATTTTTAGAACATTTTATTGTGGTTGCTCTTGCTGTATCCAAAACTCAAAGCCAGGGTACAAAGTTGCAAATAAAGGGAATTACAATGCTTGGCAGGTTAGTAGAGGGTGAGATGAGTAAGTGTGTGATACTGCAAAGCCACTTGCTGAGCTGGAAGTGGCTCTGTTGAGCCAGAATAAGATGATCTGAAAGTAGAAGCACATTTTCTCTCACGTTCCTAACTTGAGATGGTTTCATCAGTATCTAGCTGTTGGATGTGAAGATTGTGGAGCTGAGTCCACATCATACCCCTCAACTGCCCCCAGGCCCAAAGAGGCAGCTTAACATCCTTCTAATGGGTCTCACACTCAGGGGAATGTCCCAGAGTCTCATCAGCTTGGCCTGAAGCTTACAGACTTTGTACTTGATTATGAAGTGGTTTTGTTGCTCAAATTATGTTGCAGTCTGTGAGATGATGATCCTGTCATAATTCTCTGAAGTTCACAAAGGAAATAGAATTTTTAAAAATGATGGTGTGTAGATGCTACTGGTAGAACAGTATCCATTTCCCTCCATTGTGAAAATATGGATACAAAAAGAAATCAGTTTGTCATACATCAACCATTATATCATTACATGCTTCTACCACTATCTCCAGATATCATGCTTTTGTGGTTTTGCTTACAGACACTCAACAGTGACCTTTTTCTATTACTTTTTTCGTGCTTGCCATTTTTCTGCTGGTATTATTCTTCCTGGTTTCTCTTGAGGCATTAGGTTATCTACACACGACTTCATATTATTTCCTCCTTATTCACTCCATG
Organism: Fringilla coelebs; assembly: GCF_963513975.1. Taxonomy (NCBI): domain Eukaryota; kingdom Metazoa; phylum Chordata; class Aves; order Passeriformes; family Fringillidae; genus Fringilla; species Fringilla coelebs. The sequence goes on from NC_140031.1 coordinate 17,277,096, forward strand.
CTTATTTTAGCTGTTTCTTCCTTCTGCTTACTTTTTCTACCAACTTCCTACATACATCTATGTATTTCTTGCTTTTTTCCCACACTTAAGCGAGTTGCCTCCTCAGAAACCTCTCATATTTGAACATTGTGATGTGAATGTGATTCATTTAAAACATTCAGAAACAAGAAAATCTTCAGCCTCGTAAACAGTCTTCTTATTTGATTACGACAACCACAGCATTTGCCCCTACTTCAACCATATATTTTACCTAAACCAGAAAATCAGTTCCCTGGCTCAGTTCAGCACATGGGGAGAAGCGGGGCAAGAGGAAAGCAAAGCCACCAGGAGGGGTGGCAGTGTCTCTCTGACCAGGTCTAAGCCAGCAGGAATGCCTGAGGCCAGCCTAAACTGAGGTTGAAACCAAGGCTCTGCTCAAGGTGACCTTTTTGTGCTTTGTCATTGTCAGTAGATACATGACAAAACTGAGCTCAGGCCCAGGACTCTTAACTTCTCAACTAAAAGTTTGAATATTCAATACTTTGTTTCCACTTTTGTCCTAGCCCCAATCAAAGCTATACCTGCCTGGAGTTAGAGAAAGGAGCTTTCAAACCAAGTCAAACTTACAGTGACTTTTCTATAAGTAGACTAGTAATAGAGTGCACGCATTACTTTCTCCACATCAATGCATTTTCCCACTATCTTTCTATATAATCTTGCACCTATTTTCCATACTTACCTGCTTCCTCTCTATAAAGAGGAAAACTTCAGATGGAACCGAGTGAAATAAAAGAAGGAATGCAGGGTGAACACAAAGCAAATCACAACATTAGTAACCATTCTACCAAGCTGTCTTGTACTCTACAGAGCAAATTAAATCACAACCACATGAAAATGGTTCCTAAATTTAGGAAAAATTGTTCTCTTTTCTGTAATTTGATTCTGTATTTCAGAATTTCAGTGTTTTATTCCTGCTGCCCCACTTCACTGGCCCTGAAAACAAATGAGAAAGCTACACTAAATCCCACAGATAGTACAAGAACTTCTATATAGGCTTTCTGTTTCCCTTAGAAGTAGAGTGTGAAAAACTTTTCTATAATGTAGTGCAAATTTTTTCCAAGGAAAACAGCCCATGTAAAGTATTACAATACATCCACTCTTTGCTGGTTCCTGCATGCAATAGCAGTATTTTTTAATATATAGCATTTAATTTCTTATAAACAAAAGTCATTCAAAACACACCATTTCAAAATATTTTTTTAATGGGAAAACAATTTTTTCCCCTTCTCCTGCCTTTCTGGAAAAAAAAAAGAAGTATTGAAGGATTAAATTAACTATCAGATTATAGAGATCTTTTGAGTCGCCAGCTAGTAAGAATGTTTACCTTTTTAGGTTAAGATTTCTCCTTTTCACTTGAGACCTTCTGCTAGACTACTTTGCAGTGTCCAGGAGAATCCTCCTTCCCATGTCTGGCTGTTGTCTGATACATTTTTTGTATTCTGCTATTCTTCTTTCAATTTGAATAATTCAAATATTTGACAACACAAAAAAATTAGAAATTTTATTTACATTATTTTATAAGGGTTACTAAATTCATTTTTGTTATTGGTGTTACTGGAAGTGAAGGATGAATGCACAACAAGTAATGTTAACAAAATATTAACCAAAAAAAAAAGGCTATGCAGGAAGTGTGTATAATATTATTACCTAAGCAAATTCAGACAGCAAAAGTCTCCATGTCGGGAAGCTGGAACAAAAAAAGATGCATGATAAATGAGGAAATGTGGTGTTTTTTTAGCATTCCGGATGGTAAGTATCTGGAGGAAATTGTCAGGAACAGTGATACAATCAAATGAAATTCTGTCCTGACAGTTCCCTGACTCAGTGTCCTTGCAGTAAGACAGGAATACTCATTGTCTACTTTCACATCCTATAGGACCAACTTCCTAGCTCCTGAGTGGGACGGCACACAGGCAGCCTCTGCCTTGATGTCAGCACTCAGCCACAGGGGCAGCCCCTGATCCTTGCTCACATGTAGGACAGGGCCACAAACTTTGCAAAGGATTCATCCTACCATCTTGACCCTGTAGAATTTCTCATGTCATCAAGAGACACTGAACCAGAGGGGCAAGATGGCAAGTGATCACTGAAGACATTGCTGAAGAGGAGAACCTGGAGGGGTTCTCAAAAGCAAAAAGTGGGGTTTAGAGCTGCTCAGGTGACTGGATTGCAGCCAGGACATAGCCAGACTCTGTGCATTGTGCAGGGTGTGGCACTGGACACGCACCACATCTCCAGCCTCACAGCATTCCCAGGCTCACTGCATCCTTGGGACTGCTCCTTGCCGATGCCAAGGAGATTAGGATAGCCTCACAAACAGGTGTCAGCTGAGTCCAGGGGGGGAATCCCAAGTTCCCAAGTGAACTGCCAGTAACTTAGGTGACAGCTCTAGTCCTTTCTTGTTCCAACAGAAGAGCTTCCTGTATTATCCACTCGGTCCCAGAAATAGAGATAAATTTTTATCTTAGACATCAAAAATAGCAGATACTGCATGCATTGGGTCATAAAGAGGGCAAAATTCAGAAAGGTGCATAGGTTAATGTGCCATGTGAACTAGATTTCCTTTCAGATCATATCTTCTTTGCATGGTCTGAGCTTTTAAGGTCTTTTCCATCTGGGACACGGGATAATTCAATTAGAAAATTCGCTTCCACTCAAGACCTCATTTGTCTTTCAGAGGTAGCAAAGTAAATGACAGCCCATGAGCCACAGCACAAGACAGTGGCTCTGCCTTCCACCTTGCTCATTGATCAGACTGACAAGAACACATCTGTCTCCAAGGTCTGGAGTTGGTCTGGAGCAGGAGTATGAGCAAGAGCCAAGCAGCTGAAGCAGAAATAACACCAAGCAGGAAACAAGTAATTTCCATGCCACTGGAAATGCATGTGCAGAGAGCAATCATGTGTAGCCTGCAACTGTGTTCATGAATAAATATTTCAGCTATCTGTCTTAATACCAGGTTATTGTGAATATATTTACAATTATTGTGAAATAATTATTTCAGCTATCATTCATATTTATAATTCATAATTATCAGCTATCAAGACGAGGTTATTGCTGGCAGTGGCCTTGTGTTGAACAGTGGTGTCACTGGAACTCAGTTTAGTACTCAGCTGAAAAATCACAGCAAAGCATGTTTTCTGCCAATTTTAATATGAGCTCAGCAATTAAGCAAAGCATTCTTTACAGATACTTCATTTGGGGAGCAGAGGGATTGTTTTGCAGAGCAAGTTAGATAATTGGGATTAGCCAGTAAGGCCTCTCTATCAGCAAACACATTTTCTTTTACAGGCATTCCCCAAGGGATAAACCTCTTGAATTTATACGTTTGTGATGTGTCTTCATTTTCTAGCCGTGACCAGGATTGCCTGCTTTGATGGTGGCACACCCTCTAAATGCACTCAATATTTAGACATAGGCATTTAGACAAATAATGCTATCCTATAAATAAGATCCTGACTGGACTGAGATGACTGAAAACACAGCAGGACCACATAGACTGGGACTGGAAAGTGGCAATTCAGAAGAGATACTAAAGACCTAGATAAGCTCATGAATACCATGCAGAGATTCAGGATAACACTCTTTTCTTTTTTAATATCTCAACACAGTGCTAGTTATTTATGAGGTCATGCACCACAGGAACTTACTTAGGCAAAAAAAAAAAAAAATCACATATGTTTAGGAAGCAACCAAACAAAACAGCAGCAGAGAAAGCCACTACAGATATCAGGAGCAGATGAGCAAATATTATGTATGCATCCTCTCTTGATTTACATTTTTAGTAGGTATCTAGTATTGGCCACTGGTGGACACAGGATAATGGGATGGATGGACCAGTATGATGCTTGTTACATATCTACCTTCTAAAACTAGAAGGAATTATTCCAGTCTTCATAGGTTTGTAAATCATATATGGATTCAATGTGCACAGGATATTTTGAAAATTGGTGATAACGTGGAAGAAACAGCACTATTTTTTTTAAACTAACTGTGGGAACTACACCTCCAAACATCTTAAAACTTATCCAAGTGAGAAATTTTAAAACATACTATGTCTCTGTCACATACAACACATTTTTCTATAAATGAATCTGTTTACTCAGATGGAAGCACTAAGAAAGGCCTTGTGAATTCTAGAACTAACCTGACTTTCAAGGAATACTAATGTTCAAATGGCACCTGCTGCTTCTTCCATTTGTGTAATGCTTGTAAGTCAATATGCCACTTTGTCTTAATAAAGGCTAAGTGCAGGTAATGGATTAATTGGATTATTTGGTGTAATGAAAATAGTCCCAGGAGAGCACAGATGTAAAGAAACACAAGCAAGATTGTGGACTACCAGCAACAGCTGAAATTACTTTTATTTCAGACACGCAGATCATGACCTGACTTTTAAGTGTAGTGATCCAGCATATGGTTTACAGTGGAGTCTTGGAGGAATAATCACCACTGATGGTTATTTTCTGGAATGTCAAGGCAGATACATAACTCTCCCAGTATCATTCAGTGTGAATATTTCAGTCTTCCTGGATTAGCACCATAGCTTTACTGGTGACGAGTATGTCACAGAGAGCACTCTTTTCCTCATTTTAAGTAACTCAGACATTATAGCCTACTGATGAAATGACAGAAGTGATTTAAAAGCATTTTACAACACTCTCTGATGGTTTACCATTTTTAATTTATGATCTGTAGGCTATTACTGTGAGGTCCACAAGCAGCAACAGAAAGCCAAGCGAACTGTCAGCAGGCTTAAATTTCCTCTAAAATGAGCTGTATTTTTCCATGCAGTGAAAAAGACTGGTGACATCTGCAGATGAAAAAATAAAATAAAATCAACTTGTGCCACTTCAGATAGAACTTTTTAAACACCTAGTTTTTTCCAAAAGCAGTTCCAGTTTTATAAAAGGCGACAAGGAACTGATTTATCAGTTAATTCAATACTACCACACTTCTCTGCAGAGAAGGAGAAAAGTGTGCACTGTCGTTTTGTTAAACATTGCTCAATATACACAACTTCACGTGGAAATTGATGCCTTCCCTATGTTTTAACTGTTAATGCATAAACCAGCACAAATTCTCATGACCTTACATCTGCATGAGGAACTTTTGTGTTCTCTCACTTCTTTCTTTCACATTGGGAGTCATGGAGGTTTTTTTTGTTCACACCACCTTAAAATACCATTACAAAAGGAAGAAGGAAGAAAAATAAATTTAGGCAGTCAGTCTGATACAAAAGATCTTTTCTTTCACACTTTTTGAAATGCCTAATGTATGCAGGGCCTAATTCTGAGCTTTTTTAAACATGAAGGCAGGATGAATAATAACAATAACATTAACAATAACTAACAATAACAATAATTTTTTTTAATGTATTATTTCTATGCAGAGAAATTTCCGTGTTGGTCAGCTTAACTACTCATTATTAATAATTCATTCATTTCCATTAAATAACTTTAAAACATTGAATCAGGCTGTACAACTACCTCTCCTAGGCTACCAATCACACTAAAACGATGTGATCATCTGCAATACTAGTTGTGAATATTTAAAATTAAAATTTTAAAATATTTAAAAGTCTTTTAATATTAAATCCCAATTAAGGACAGAGTAGCTAGTGTGGAATCAGAAGCTGAATGTGTATAAATCAGGTTCCTTCCACTGAGGTGAAATAATCTGAATTCCCTAGGAAGTGAAGGACTGTCTTCTGTTCTTCATTGTTAAATGTGGGTTCTCATTTGTATGAGCAGGACTGTTAGATCATAGTAGAGATGTACTCAGTCATTCAACTGAGTTGTGTGCAAATAAAAGATCAGCCTTTCCTTGTTTCTTCCAGGAGCCACCCTGTCTATTCTCTTCCAGCTGAGCAAAATTACTCTAAAAGAACCTAGTTTTTAGTACTCAGTTTGCCACGTTAAAGTGCACCTTGCTGAGAAATTGAATTTAGGGTAGGCAGCCTCAAAAGCACTTGGGATGGGTGATAACTGAAGTATCAGACATTTCTTTCAGGAAACAAACACCAAGAATTTTGACATATCTTTTAAAAATATATCAGAGCTAAGCCAGTAGATTAGTTAACAGTTCCTGTTTGCTGGAGAAGAAGTCTTTTCAAACTTACTCAGCACTTTGTGTCAGATGCTGAATGTCTGCGGTCATAATCTTAAATTCCTGTTTGTTTTCAGTCAGCTGTTTTTTCTTTTTTCCATAAAAACAAGTAGTTTCACAGGATTAATTTTCCCTCAGATGTCATACTTTTCAAAAACAGGGTGCAAGCCACTTCTTGTCTTCCTCAATGCTGAGGTCATGAAAATCACTCTGATCACTCGTTAGTCTCCTGCTTCCTTCACAAGCAACATCCTCTAGAGAAGACCTGCCTACTAATGGTTTGTTTCATAAACACAACCAGTACAAAAGCCATTCCCTTCATGTTCTGCAGAATAATTCAGTTCAAAGAGAATCAGGAAGCTAAACCATACATATGAACACAAATATTTTTTAAAGATTGGCTAACACAACTCATTGATGGAAGCTATATTTGACAGTGAAGTTGCTGGGATTCTATATTCTCTTATCATCCATTATCAGTTTAAGCATTTTGTCACTGCATTTTGCTGGTGTAAACAGTCTTTACACAATTTGATGACGAATTGTGCCCCAGATTGATTTTATATGTGGAAATATTTCCAGAGACTTTGCAGTCCCACAGAAGGTGGGGCTATTTTTTCACACAACAGTGCCAGAACAGTGGAATATACAGCTGCAGACCACAGGGCACTGCTGTACCTGTGCTATCATCTCCTCCAGTAGAGTCTTCACATGCACAGGGGAAAAATCTCTTAATATTTTGGGGCTTATGCACTTCTTTCAACATAAGGTCCAGGAACTGAAACATTGCCCAAAAAAGTGATGTAACATGGTGCTGCCACAAGCTGCACCACTGTGTACTGGGGGTTAGCACTGCACTGAAACTCAGGGAATGCAGTCATCATGCTAAGTAGGTCAGTGCTGAGGAATTGAACAGTGCTGTGGGATTTGCCTAAGCAGTGGCACTCAGTGGTGTGAGATAATTAGGATCACCCTCAGTGTGGCTTTGGTCTCACAAAACAAGCAGACTCCCAAAACCTCCTAAATATGTTAACTCCCAGTGGTAGCCATCGTGTTTGGAAATGTAAGTGGGGTTAACAAGCCATGAGCTCAGAATTCTACAAGGATTGGCTTCTGTGCCATTAAAAATTATGACTGATATACAAGCATAGATGTAATCAACAAATGGAACTCTTACTTCAATGGTTCACTAATTGTGATCTTTGGATTTTATTATTACAGTAGCTGGTACTACAAATCATACTATGGCCCCCAAATCTGCCCCAGAGCATGCACAGCACAGCGGGGTAAAACCTGTAACAGCAATGTCTCGCTGCCTGCAAGGCTCCTGACTTTACCTTGGGTTAAATCAAATTTTTCCATCTTCTTTCTGAGGCTGACATAGATGATATAAGACCTTGTTCCATGAGTACCTTTCAGTGGAAGTGATAACTGCACCAGCAGGACTGGGTAGCCCCAGAACACATCCTTCTGGACAGCTAACACAGGAAAAGGGAACTTGTCTTTGGAGAAAAAAAAAAAAAAAAAAGAAGCACTGACAAGTTCTTTTGGAATGAAACTTAAAAGTAATTTTTCCTGGATGGGAAGAGAGAACAAATACCAGCAATAGGGGCTCAGTCCAAAGGTCCAAAGAAGCCAATAGAAGTTTTATTGTTGGCATTTTTATGAACAAACCACATATGAAATTACCACTCATAAAAACTGGCTGCTTTTTTTCTCAGTTTTGGTCTTCAGATATAGTTGCAGCAACAGCTCTGCAAAACTGTCGTGTTATCAACTTGAAATGTCAGAATAAAGCAAAGGAGTACAACTTTCATCTTTAATCAGTGTATCATCCTTCTAAGTCAGCAAGAGTCACATAGAACTAAATCCCTTCAAAATAATAATAGATAAGAACTACCTTTTTCTTTGTGCACTTTGAGGCTGCCTTGTCATTTAAGCACTGGGACAATTACTTCTCCCACCATATTTTTCCCCTAGTATTTCTCTTTCATTTTTTGGTTCTTCACCAGACCGATGAAAAATAAAATTGGAAAGCATAGGTGCCCATGGAACAAAGGGAAAACCAAGCACTGTGGGAGTGGAGGACAGAGGGCATCTGCAATCGTGGATTTAGTGTAGTTTGTAGCACCATTTTTCCAGACAGCCCAGCAAGAGGCCAATTGCTCAACTCGTCATGTTTCAGTGAAAGAGAAACCCATGACTATTGCAACCAGGAAATGTTGACATAATGGAGTTACTCAGAAAACCTGAATCTTAGTAATTCTCCATCTTAGACAAATTGCAAGCAAGGTCACACAAATTTTATGCCCCTTAGTACCACCTTTTTTTTTTTTTTTTTTTTTGCATCGAACGGCCTTACGATAGTCAGACAAAATGGTTTTGCTGTAAGCAAACAAAATAAAATAGCATTTTCCACAAACACATTAAAAAGAAAATGTGGAGCCTGTAGCATGGTTGCATCCTGTGAATAGATTCATTGCAAGGAAGGGGAACTGCCAAGAACTGCCACTAGGACAGACTCAGACAGGTGTGGGTATCTCTGCCTCCAGTTCTACCATTATTGCACTTTTAATGCCCTTGAGGAGACATTATTCCTGTATCAGGAATTCTCTCCGTATTGAAAATTCTGGACAATGAGCAGCCTATCAGACTACAGCACTACTCCACCACACATTGAAAGAGTCACTGATGGAATTAGCCATAGCTGGATATGCAGAAGATCAAGACAGTTAAATTCAGCTAACAGGAGTCACAACTGTAGGCAAGGCAATGCCTTTCCCCTGCATAAAGCAAGCAGGAGAGAGGCAGAGCTAGCTGTGTGATTTGAGCAGGATGAGCAAGGCACAAAGAGGGATCAACCACCAGGAGCAGGTGTGGGATCTCACGCCCTTGTTATATTACAGGTGGATGCCACTGCTGTAAGCGAAATTCAGTTTGTGTTGAGTTGGGGTTGAGCTGATTGTTGTGACCTCGGGAGGGGCAGTTGTTGTTCTGGGGGTGGTCGGTGTTCTGTGCAGGTTCGGGGGGTGCAGGATGCGGCGCGGGCGGTCCAGGCGGGCGGAGCGGCGTCCAGAGGCGGGGCCAGCGCCGCGGGACCAGCGCCGCGGACGGTGATTGGGCGAAAGACCTCACCAATCATTCGACGCCCCGAGGAAATGATTGGTCAGGAACGAACGGCAATAAAGACCAATAGGAACACCAGAAAGAAGCCAATCGCCACGCGGATCCAAAACCCACCAATCCTGGACCTGAAGGGGGTTATAAATAGGAGAGTTCAGTCACGTTCGGGTTCTTTTGAGGGACTCGCTCCCCAGAGTGCCCGGTGTGCATGCGAGGTGGACACACTGTTATTTTTTTGACTTGTTGCGTGGGGTCTGAGCCGATCTCGGGCTTCCGTCTCCTGTAGCTCTTTTTAAATAAATGAGAGCCTTTTTCTCAGAAGAAAGTCTGGCCTCGTTCGTTCATAACACCACTGCAGGGCACTGACCGTCTGCCCGCTGCCCACTGGGGTGATTTGTGTGAGAGGAAGTGAGAGCATGAGTTGCAAAACATGAGTTTGAGTCTGTGCCCCTGTCTTGGCACTCCAGACTGCTGCTAAGTCCTTGCAGGGACCTTTGCTTTCAGACCGCTTTCAGATCTCCCACTTCTGTGTTCTCCCATTATTCACTTTCCATGCTCTCCTCCTTTTCTGAGACTGTAATATGGCTGAATTGCATCGATTTAATCAAAATAAGCATTAAAAAGTCTTTTAAAAACAGTAATATGTAAATCTTTGTGTCAAGTTGGCATGATCATTCAGAGTCAAGAAATTTTTTTGGGACAAACAAAAGATAAGGTCTAGGTGTTTATTTAGCCGTTGTTTTCTGATGATCTTCATATTTAGGCACTGAAGATGTGTGTAAATGGTTTCCATATGAATGAATTCAGCTAAAGGCATTGACTAAAACAGTGTGAATTACAACAAGAATCCAGATTTCTAAAATCTTGACAGGCATATTTAGCTACCTCTTAAAATCTACTTCCTCCTATTCAGAGCAAGTGATCACAGATAGATCACAGATCTACACATTTTGTACGCGATGTAAAAATTGTGGAAATAATTGAACTGAAATATGAGGAGCATATAGACAAAATTTTAATTGCTTGTCTTAATGTTCCTGCCTGCTGCTAAGTTTGAATCCTTGAATTCTCTTCAATCCTTGAATTCTTGAATGCTCTTCTAATCAACAAAGGAATACAAAATGTGCCTTTTGTTTGGGAAGTCACTAGTATATCAACTTCAACTGAAGTAAGCAGAAATGAAACAAAAGCTTATATTTTCTTGCAAAAGTGAGTGACCAGCAGTAAATTCTGGGCAATGAAAGGGTTTTGTTTCATGACAAAGAGATCTCAGGCAGAACCAACCACAAGTATGTGTCATTCTCTATTTATTGTGAAGTTGAGAGGGGAAAGCTAGTCTGCCTTCAACATTTGAAAGCTAAAAGTCACACTCAAAATATTTTCAAGCTATTAGTAAAGGTCCTTACACCTGCTATAATTTCCCAAATATATAAATACTCTGCTTTTAATATGTACCTCAAATATATAGTTCTTGCCATTACTAATGTAACCCAAATAATTGGGTACAATGTAAAACAACCCATTAGAAACCTTTCTCATTGATTGGCAAACAGTTTCTTCTGGGATGGTGTTATCATCTAATGGCCTTAAAAAGCATAAAACTACTGAATAATTGAAACTAATTTAAATTCCACTCTGAGGCAGAAAACCCACAACAAATCTGTTCTTGCTCAAAATAATCTTTTGTTGCTAATTTGAGATTTAAATGTTTAATGAATTTTCTGAAACCTGGTTTTATTTATTTTGCTGATACAACATGGATATAAGATACTGCATATTTTTATAACGGGAAAGGCTCATGTCATTTACTTCTTGAGTTGCAATTAATGTTATACCAGTTGGGTTTTTTTTGTATTGCAATATTTTTCATTGTTTTCAGCCTAGCAGTTTAGCTATTATAATTCAAAATAGTAGTGTCAAAAGATAAATAAGAAAAATGAGTTTTCTAAAACCAAATCATCTTGGTTTTATTTGTATTTTCCACAATTTTATTTAACACAAACATTTATTTCCTGATCAAGATGCTCAGGACAGGCATACAGCGCCCACCATGTGGGGCTCTGAGCAGCTGGGTCTAGTGAAAGGCGTCCCAGCCCATGGCAGAGGCAGTGGAATTATGAAACTTTAAGGCCCCTTCCAGCCTAAGCCATTCTATGATTAGAAATACAGAAATACCAACAACTTGGCATCAGGGTGTTTCACAACATTTTTGTCTGAGAAAAACCAAGCCAAAAAAACCACAAGCTCAACCAAAAACCTTATGCAGTTTAACAGTCTAAAAAAGTTCATTAAGGAAAGGTTACTTACCCTTCGATATCCCCAGGGATTCTGGCCTCTTTATCAATTATTTTGGTAATTTCCACTGATATGAATACCTGTTCTCTGGATGCCTGTTCAGACTACTGTCCTTATTTCATTGAGCACACTAAACAGCAGCTAGGTGTTATACAATAAAAATGACTTTTAGGAATTTAAAAACAGAGTGAGAAACATCTTTTCTTCATTTTTCCAAGAATGTGAGCTGTATACATAGTGGGAAAATGCAGGACAAAATATGTAGAATATTTTTCTTCGGTACCGTAGACACTTCCTGCCTTGCTCATTGAGGTAGATAGGTTAATTTTCATGCTAATGTCATTTCTTTTTGAAAATGAATAGTGATTTCTTCTGTTTAAACATGGGGAATGACCTGAAGGTCTCTGCACTGGTCAGTAGGAGAGCTGCTGTGCTCAGGGAGCACAGCACTGTGAGGACTGTCTTTGCTGGACTTTGCACAGGCACCCAGCTGCAGCCAGATGGTTCCTTGACTCATCCAAGAAAGAGTATTAGTTAACAAAAGCCTAAGGAAGTACAGGGCAACTCTTCCAGATTTGCTCTTTTCTTCCAAACCTTTAACTTCCTTCCCAAACCAAAACTTGACTAGTCTTTGAGAAAAACATCTGCTAGGACAGAGACTGAGTGCACTGGGGCCAAAATTAAAACTTAAGGTGGCTTTGATTAGACTCCAAAATGCCTGGCAGAATACTTATACCATAGACTGATTCCGAGAGGTAAAGAGCACGCCGTGGCTCTGCTATTTTAGGAGAACATTTGACACCAGCCTGTTTATCAGAGCAAAGTGTGAAGTAGTCAAGACTTGAATGATTGTCCCACCAGTGCAGAAGTCCATGTGTTCAGGCAGGCAGTACCTACCCTCAGTGAACCCAGAAACTGGAGTCTGTTGGAATGGCAGAAAGCAGAGACAAGGAAGGGGAGAACTCATGTGCTGTGCCCATGAGGATGTACTCAGGCATCAGGATAGGCCAGCCATTCATTTCCCCCTTCCTCAAGGAGATGAGGTGAGTAGATATCTTTGCTTGGCTGCTAGCATTCGTTTTTACTTTGTTCTTTCAGCACAGCGCTTCAACTTGACAACACTTTACTCTGTCCTTGAGTTCATAATTTTTCAGACTTTAAGTCTGGTCAAGACTGTGAATGTCTTTGGGTCTTCATATTTAAGAAAGGTTTAATCTGAAGGCTCAATTTGAAGACTTCCAAATAAACAACAGTAAAATGATGTTCTCAAGTATGGTTTTGCAATGCTTAAGCTGTGCACCAGAAGTGTTTTCTATTCAGTCTGCCTTTTTTGTTACCTTGGTTACTTGTTAACCTACTACAGGCCATCATCAAGACAGATCTTGATCATTTTCTCATAAAGCAAAATATTTGTGACTTATTAATCTTCTCACAAGAGGGAGAAATTTGATTTCCTCAAATATCTCTCCTCACTATAACACTCTGGTCTAGGTTCCTACCTTTACAAACATGGACATCAGCATCAAAAAAGCCATTTCATTTTGCTCCTATCAATGCTGCATGGAGATAATACTTCTTTCTTAAGCTACTAGAACCCAAGATTATCCTCTTTGACCTAAAACTGCACTGCAGATCAGGTTAAACAGTAGAAACAGGTTCTACTGTCATCTGCATTCATGTGCAGGTCCTGTTCAGTGTCACTGATTTCTAGGAAGAGGAAAATCTTCATTTTGTCTTTTTTTCCCCTCAGATATGTGTGAATGCAGTTGGAGGTTTTTCCAAAGTCCACTCTACTCTTGCAAACAAAGTACAGAAAAGAAAAAATGGACTCAGAAGTGGGAGAAAAAAACTCAACCCAATAACTAAGAGTACCAGAGGAAGAAGAAAGGGAAGGGAAACTGTAGCAGTGTATTACTAACATCTATCTTTGACAATCACAGAACATGTCTTAAAACACAATTCCTCACTCTTCAATTATCTAGAAAAATACCACGTTACTAGGTACCGTCAGTGTAGCTGTTTTGCATTTCAGTCTTTCAATATATGAAACATCGCAAAATTACTGAACTCTGAATTGTATTTCTTCCTTTCTAGCTTGTTTTTCCATAGGAACCACCCCTGTACAACCGTGCCATCTGCCTGTCTGCCTCCCATCTCCAAATTCAGTGCAACATCCACTTTGAGCCAAGTTTGAGAGCTGCAGCATTCTCAAAGATAATAAGTTATTACAAGTTCATTGGAAAATTAGCAGCCTAAAAGAGGAAAGAAGCCAAATTTAGTATCTCATGGCGAGTCAAAGTCAGATCCAACTCAGTGTCTCTATTTGAAGAGGCAGCAGCCATCTGGCCAGCGTGTAGGCACTTTTTGGCTGATTTGTCAAGACACAGAATCACAGAATCACGAAGTAACAGAATTATATAGGCTAGAAAAAATCTCCAAGCATACTTTGATTGATCACACCTTGGCAACTTGACAGTGGTACTAAGTGCCACATCCAGTCATTTGTTAAAGACATCCAAGGACAGTGATTCCACCACATTCCTGGACAGCCCATTCCAACGTTTAACAATCATTTCCATGATGAAATTTTTCCTCAAGTTCAACCTGAAACTCCCCTGGCACAGATTGAGGTTATGTCCTCTCATTCTGTCACTGTTTGCCTGGGAGATGAGGCCAACCCCACCTGGACACAGCCTCCTTTCAGGCAGCTGTAGAGAGTGATAATGTCTCTCCTGAGCCTCCTTTTCTGCAGGACAAACATCCCCAGCTCCCTCAGCTGCTGCTCACAGGACTTGTACTCCAGACCCTGCCCCAGCTCCATTGCCCTTCTCTGGACTCTCTCCAGCCCCTCAGGGCCTTTCCTGCAGGGAGGGCCCAGAGCTGGACACAGCACTCGAGGTGTGGCCTCAGCAGTGCCCAGCACAGGGGGACAATCCCTGCCCTGGCCCTGCTGGCCACACCATTGCTGATCCAGGCCAGGATGCCATTGCCCTTCCTGCCCACCTGGGCACAGCCTGGCTCGTGCTCAGCTGCTGTCACCAGCACCCCCAGGTCCTTTCCAGCCCCTCTGTCCCAGCCCTGGCACTGCCTGGGGCTGTTGTGACCCAAGGGCAGGACCCGGCACTGGGCATTGTTGAACCTCACTCCACTGGCCTCAGCCCATGGATCCAGCCTGCCCAGATCCCTCTGAAGACACTACACATGTAGCTCTGGATCAGCAACAGGAAACACTGAGCATTTTCCTTGTAAGACTGGGGGGAAGGAGCTGAAGGTGAACCTGAGCAAGGGCAGAACCAGGGCCTATAAAACACACAACCACAGGAAGCTATTAATATTGCTGCTCCTCGTCTTCTACCATTTAATATTAAATAAATTACCACCTTGTTAATGAGAACAAGGAAAGGAGAATCATTGATAAATTCTGGACTCAGTACCAGATGATCAGTGGCTTTAGTTAGTTATTTCAGTATAATAAGGAGTACCAGCACAGACAAGACACTGGGAAATTCCATTAAATCCAGAAAACTCAATGAAGAGATGACAGTGTTGTACAAACACACCTGTTGTGCCAGCTTTTCCCAATGCACAGTCATCACCTCACGCCATCCTCACTATATGTAAAAGATCACTGTGTCAAATGAAATATTTGAGCTGATTGAATTTTATATCAGCTTCTAATAAAAAAATCATTTTTATTTACACTTGATGAGGGCCCTTTCTTTGTGCCAATATTGCCCCTAACCTATTTGTAGCTTAGACATGTATTTGTAGCTTAGACATGTATTTGTAGCTTAGACATGTATTGCTTTCAGGTAAGTACAGAACCAGGTTTTGAAATGCACTGACCTGAGAAACCTGGTAAGATGTCACAAGGGGTTCTGCACCCTTTTTTTATTATTCCCACTCTCAAAATGAACTTTTTAATAAAAGTTCATTCAGCAGCAAGTTTGGGCAATGTTCTGTGAAGGCTCCTGCATTTTTAAAAGCAAGTTAAAATAACCTCTTGCAAAGTAGTTCCAAAATAGCAGGGGTCTATGAGTGTGATTTTGTGTTGTACTCATCTGAGAAAGAGACTCTACCATGGTGAAATCACATCTGCTGCCAGCTGGGCCCATTTATTGCATGTTAGAGAAAACAGTAGAAGATGGAGCAGATGGAGAGATAGTTGAATATAACCCATCAAAACCTGAAAACCAAGTAAGCATTTTTGCAAAAGCAATGGGAAAATGTGTCTGTTGGGTAACTGCTGAGAGGCAGTAAAATGTCAGAGAGTTTGCTTTTCCTGGGGTTGCAGGAAAGTGCAATGATATGATTTCTCTGGGACCATTTATGTGAGAACTGAAAATAACAAAAAAGAAGCTGTAAAACAATTGGAAAAGAAAAAAACCCTTCATATTAACATCTACAAGTGGTTGTCTGGAGAAGAAAATGTATGCAATGGTGTTGTTGCAGAATACCTGAATACTAAGACAAGAACATGCTGGGAGTCAGTGGCTTTACATTAAAAAAAAACCCCAAACAATTACAAATAAAACCACCAAGGTAATGTGTTCGACATAGAGCACTAGATATCTGAAAAAACTTTTCATAGTAGCTATTGATACAGATCTGGAGCTGCCTGTGCCAAACCAGAGGAACAGGTCTGTGTCATGAAAGAGAGGTTGGTTTCCAGCTGTGGGCTGCAGGACAGGGCCAGTCTCCATTCACCATGGGCTGCCAACACTCACCAGTCAATGACTCAGGTAACAGCTAAGCCAGCTCACCAGTCCTCCCCAGAAGGCCCTGGAGAATCCTCCACAGGAAAACATATTTTCCCTTGCTTTTTGCTTTTTTTGGAAAAAGAACACTCACCTAGCTTACTGAATCTTGACCCTGGTTCTCTGGAGAGCACCCTGCCTCATTTAGTGTCCTCTTGCTCCTTCAGTATTTTTGCAGAGAGCCTGTATAGCTCGCAGGTTTGGACTCTCTTCTGGGAGTGGAAGGGGACATTTTCTCAGTCAGAGACAGGAGGTTTAAATCTGGATTTCCCCAATATTACATGAATGCCCCGATCACGATCCTTAGCTAACCCCACCGAGACTTTCCCAGAGTAGATGGGATTTGCAAACCTAGTGGCAAGATGTAGGCTACAGCTGGATCACTTGAGACCCTGAACTGCCAGCCCAGGCTCTCTCCTCCATCAGTCAGCAGAGTGTAAATGCAAGGCAAGCCCAAAGGAAGGCCATTCTGATTTCAGTACCTTCCAGTGAAACCAGGCACTGTCAGGCTGCTGGGGTGTTGAAGGTTTAGTGAATGCTGGTGTATGTCATCAATATGCACGTATGGTGATTCTTTATTGCTCTTTAACCTCAGAGTGAAAGAGCTCACTTGATAGTCTTCTTTTTTATCAGTGGCTATGGCCAACCCAGGAGATTTCACAGGCTGAGCAACACCCTAGTGCCAACAGTGCGTGCTGCCATTGCACCTCTGTGTGAGATCCCCCTGAGTCAGGTTTGAAGGCACAAATTGACACAGAGAAGTCACTTCCAATCAGAGAGGCTACAGACTTGCCATGTAACTATCCAAGTTTCCAGCATCCATTTTCAAAGAATGTAGGCATCCTGTTTGTCTGCCCTAAAAGCAAGAAAGGCCATGCCATTTCCCGTGTCTGTGGACTCTTCAAACGCAGTTTGCAGAGACTTTGAGCCAGGCATCTCCTTCTTTCCATATCACATGCTTGTGTAGAAGCTATTAGTCACTTGTGTCATCTATTCTAGCATGGGACAAAAAGTTGAGCTCAGTCAAATACTTTGTAAATATAAGTATCTCCTAACAGGAAAACAAAAACTTTCATTCCTCTATGGAAATTGTAAACAAGAAAATAAAACACTTTTTTGAGATACTTGCTGGATACTTGCTTTTGTATTTCTTAAGCATATGCTGTCAGTACAACCAGTTGGATGATTTACCCACACAGCATCCAAACACATTTCCAGTTACAGCTGCTCTGTACTTGCTAAAGAAAGGCACTCAGTCTCAGTGGACTCTGCATTGGCTGTACAAACAACTGGCTTCATCATTTTTGCTTTATTTTGTTTATTGTATCAATAGCTAAGAAATAAACAGGTCCATGTCTTGCATACCACAAAAGAGTGTGTAGAAAAAATTTTGCTATTTATTTCAAATACTCTACAGTTACCCACGTGTAACAGGGTTGGTGTGTTTTTTCCCAAAGCAGTAAAAGTTGGACAAGTTGTCAACAGAAACGCTTAAGTACATGTTCTGCTTTAGCAGCCGTGCTATTCCTTGAAATACACACATCAGCTCCAAGAGGTCTGCAGTTAGAAAGACTTTTAAATATTTGAAGAACTAGAAACTTTCTGTTCCAAAATCTATGTACAGGAACATCTTCTCATTGAACTTTCCCATAAAATAAACATGTATTGGTGACTTGTGGCCAATGAGCAATTAAACCACGTAACAATTACTGAAGAAAGACAAGTGAATTCCTAGGAAGTCAGACTTGTTAAACAAAATTACATCACCCACAATGGAGAATGACTTAAACTATCACTGTGGTAATGGGCAAAACTGCATTCAGTATGTACATCCATCCTATACAGACAGTAGCTCTAGTGCCTGGAAGGAGATGCACTCTTTACAACTATTCCAAAATCTGACAGAGGGTCTGACTTATATTTTTATATATATATATGTGTGTGTGTGTGTGTGTGTGTTTATATATTCTTCTGTGTTTGTGTTTCTCAAAAAAGAGATTGGTTTGTTGTTGTTTTTGGTTTTTTTAAAGAAGATAAAATCCTAAAGCAGAACACGTACTTAGGCGTTTCTTAGCAAAGAACTGCCCACTGCACACAGCTGCCAGCCTGAGAACTCCCCAGCAGGGCAGCAGGACATGTGTGAAGCTGGATCACGGCTCCACTGTCTGACAGCCCCTGAGAGCATCTCCTTTGTCTGCAGCCGCACTGAAGATGCAGGAGAGGGCCTCTCTCTGACAGCAGGAGGAGTGCAGAGAGGCCAGGCAGTGAAGGCCATTGCCCTCTGTCTGTGCAGCAGCCTAGTGTGACATAAAATAGGCTGCTAAATGTCCAAGGTCTGCCAAGAACAGCACAAGCTGAGCTTGGTGTTGACGGAACAAGCTGCTGCTTCCCGAGCTGTGGAGTCACACAGAGACACCATGAACCCACCATTTTACAACCTCTCAGGCTTTCTGGGGAACCAACAAAACAGAAATGAGTTTGAAGTACCTTTAAGTTGAAATGGTGGGTTCAGATCACAGTAGGCCATTACAGAAATCAGTGGTGACCAATCATGACCTCCCTCCCTCCTTGTTCTTGAAAGGCATGCACAGAAGTATTTGTCTTCTGAGGGCAGATTCCATGCTGAGAACCAAGGAGATGTCTCTGTAATCCCAGAAATCAGCACCATAGAGATTAAATGAACCTAAGTGCTGCAACTAGGAACAAGGTGACTTCAGGAAGGAAAATGGGCACTCACTGATGATTATATTGCAGCATTCCCAGAAACGTATAGGACTTTACAGATTGACTATGCAGATTGAGTGAGACAGTCAATGTCTCGCTCAGTTAATGAATAAGGCAGTTGTTTGTTCTTGCTGATTCATCCCACTTCTGCTTACTTTTACACCTGATCTAATTGTATCCTAGTGCTGCTTTTCAACAGCATTTTGTGCAATCATGTGTAAATGAAATCAGCTCTCCAGATACATTCATTTCTTCAAGGATTAAGCTTAGATCCATTTTTGTCTGTGTAGTTAGCTCAGTGCTCAAAATCAAGACCTCTGTTGCCTTACTTATAAATACCTCTTGTATCTGCAGATTGCTAGATTTACCATTAATCATTAATTGCTTCCAGTCAATATAAAGCATGTCCATCCTGTTCCTTTCTGCACTTTGACCAAGACACTAGGAACACTGCAACTCTGTTTTTAAGTTAACATTCATGCCAACAGACATAACATCTGAATTACACCCTAGGCAACTTAACTCAGTCAGTCTGGGTGATGATTATATAAAGAAGGATTTTAGTCATCTGATCAGATGAACTCTGGACTTCTTGAAAGAACCTTCTTAAGTCAAAATTCAAAATGTTCATGTCACAGATTATTTATTTCTAATAGAAATAATAGCTCTTGCCAGCACAGAGGGAACAAAAGAAAAGGCAAACTGAGCTTCTAGGTCTTGACACCCATCCCTAAGCAGGACTGTCCCTTCTAGTAGGAGCAAAACTCACCCTGACACTCTTTTCCCTGGTAGAGTGGCGGATCATAGCCTGCTTGCCTAAGGCACAGCCCAGCGTGTCTCTGCCTTTCAAACAAACCCATGGCTTCCAAATGACCTTCCCATTTTTAGAAACTCCATCTAATCCCAGAAAGCTTGCCTCTGTAATCCTCCTATCTCTCCCTGCCTCTCTAACCAACTCCTTTCTCACAACTCACTGCCAGCAAAGCAGCTTCCCAGGGGCTTTGCATGTCTCAAAACAATTTCCCCCACGCCTCTCCCTAAGAGACTCAATTTTATTGATATGTCCTTGAATGTCTATACTTGCATATGAAAAGCAAGCTCTTGATTACTTTTTTTTTTATTCTCTGAAGAATTTTCTCACCAATGTGCTTTCATGCACCACATCTTGTACCTATGCAAGATGAAGTGTATGAGCTGGAGCAAATCACTGTGATCAATCACACCTCTTACACTGCATAATTTTATTCTGATCTATTGCCTGTGTTCTTGCAAGGAGTTCTGACACTCCCATCCCAATGCTCAATCTGCTCCTCCTTTGTTTTTCCCCAACAAATTTATGTGAAGTAATGCACCTCTCACTGTGAAGCCATGCAAATGCTTTGGAGCTAAAAACCTTGAACTGCAAAAAACTTCACGTCTAGCAGTGCCTACCAACATGTACAAATCATTCCCACAGAAACAACGAAGCAGCAAGACTGGAAATGAGGAAATGATCACGTAAAGCAAGCATTTCACCATGCAGAATCTCCCTACAAATAGATGTGAAAATATAGATTCACCAGTTGCAATGAAAGAACATTTTGTTCTGGGACTGCATTTGGGACATGCAAGCTCTGGCAGGAATTACTTAGCTTGAAATGAGTGAAGATAAATTAATACAGTTTCCACTGAATATGCCAGGACAATTATTTTCAGCCTGTATAAAAATATTCACAGAATGTATTTCAACATAGCATCACAAGGACTGACTTGAAAAAGTGATGCAAAGCAGATTGTAGCCACGTAAGTAGACTCTCTGCTGAATTTGGAATTGTAGAAGGTAGCAAAGGCTACTGCAGCAAAAATTGTAGCTGGTCCTCATCCATACTTAAATAAAAGGAGAATGTAAAGGATTTAGACCATTTCTCCTATTTTCTCTTCTTTCCAAACCAGTATTTTCTGAAGTGTAGGAGGGGAACACAACTCATTACTGCTGACAGATTTCGGTGCACAGGCCACTAATGCATTGTGTACAGGAAGCTGCTCCCCAGGGCCACCAGCATTTCTGATGTCTGAGGAGGAAGTTCCTTACCTCAGTTTACAAGACTGACTGCAAACCAGCTAAGTTCTGATTGAGAAAAAGAATGGGGTTGAACAGTGCATTTGGTGTGAGGCTGGAGTGAGGGGGTACTTTCGATCAAGATGAAAATCAAAGAAGAAACAGCACTGTAAATTAATTAACATTAATGTATTTAAAGAACTTGATATTTTAAAATCAGATGCAGTTAAATAACAGAAAATCTTTCTGAAATAAACCCAGTGCAGGTCTGTTTGAGCAAGTTCAAATCATCATTTATTTTGATGTTACATTCCTGCAAGTGCTGGACATGGCCTGGATAGGTGCACAGTGAGAAGTGTCTCCTTTACCAGCCACACACACTGAGTGGCATTGGGCACAGCAGAGCATCCACTCCAGCACACGTGCAATTTAAAAAATATAACATTAGAAAACTCAGAAGAATTCTATTACTAGCAGTGGGATTCTCTTGTGTCTCTGCATTTCAGAGGTCTTTAAAAAAAGCACAAAAACATTAAGTGCATGGTTTATAAACAAAAAGTTTATTGACTTAATATATGTTTTCAAGGCACTTTCATGTTGCAGTTTATAATTCCATTTGGTAAAAAGGGGAATCCTTCAGAAACCCCATCTCCACTAAGTAAAACACACAATTTCAAGGCCAAGGGAAACAACGAAAATATTTAAGCCAGATTCTGACCATAAAGTATGTGTGTTCCTAGAATCTCAAAAGTATCCATAATCACAAAATGGGGTAGGTTTTTTTGCATTTTCTAGATTGTTTGTAATTTAGGAAACCCAGTATGAGATTCATCCCAGCTAGTTTTTATCATCTCAAACCTGGACTAGCTAAACCAGAGCAGACTTATCTATATTAAATATCTATGCGTGAACAAGATAAACCATCCTCTGCCAAAGACTATTCTGCACTGTCCACAGGGAAAGTGTAACATAATCAGAGTTTTTAATTTTGGGTTCTTTTTACTAGGGATTCTTATGTAGTTATCAGTTACAATATTGTCTTTGCATTTTGCATTAAACCAAGTAATCACTGATTAACAATCAACTTACATTCATACAAAATTTTCATCAAAACATTCCATAACGTGGCAGGCACTTTGGCACAGTTGTTTCACAGCAGCAAAAACTGAGGAAGAAAACTGAATGCTGGCACACTTCACTGATTAATTAGGTGTTAAGGTTGATTTTAACTATAAAAACAAAAAAAACCTCCTCAGTGCTTTAAAAATTGAGCAAAATGCACAAGATATAATCCCATAATAGCTAATCTACTGGAAATGAACATCTCTTGTCAACCAAAACCATTTCTGAAACAGAGCAAGATTTCAGCCCCTTGTGGTAAAGCCAAAAGAGCCAGTACAAATTCTACCACCTTTTTTGATGTTCTTATATAGTGCTTTTCTCTCCTACCATGCAAATGCTCAAACTCAATAATGCCCATTCAATTGTGGAGTTATAACTGAACAGCAGTTTTTTTACTATTATGTCACAGTCTCATGTTTTACATCACCAGCACTACATCAGCCCTATGTTCCATCTCCACCACACACTAAACACCACAAATTTAGGAGCAGCTGTCTTTACACCAATACTCTTAGCAAAATCTCATAAAGAACACATTTCATTTCTGTATATTTGTTTACCCTGTCACAAGCTGACAGTGTGGATTTTGTCAGCAGACTCCAGGAGTTTTCAGCAGTGCACTATTTTGTTATCAAACTGTAGGTGCACTGTTTGGAAGGATTTGGAGCATGAGGTGTCTTTTGCTCTTTACAGGAAGGTCTCAGAGCTAGAAAAATGTGGAGCACGCGTCTTCATGTGTCAGGAAAGTACTGAGATTAAAATTCTTTACTCCTCTTTGGAGTGTGTCCTGGAGAAGGTGAAAAGGGATCAGGTTGCTGCTACTGTCTAGAAGGTGCTGGAGGCAGGCTGCATCTGGCAGCTGGGATCTGGGGGAAGCTGGTGTCTGCTCGGTGTTGGTAGAAAGGATCCCAGGAAATGGGAAGAGACATACAGCTGTACCTCCACAAAGGGTGGAGGGGTGTCCCTGTGGTGGTGGGCAACACCACCTCTGGCTAAAAGCTGCTCAGAACAGTCCCAGAGACCTCCTCTGGGAAAGCAGTAAAGGTCCACCAGACAGATCTACAGTGAGATCCAGCTGAGACACCGGAACACCCAGAGGCCTTTACACTGATCACATGCTTGAACTCACACACTGGCATCAGGGAAGATACAGTAATGACAAATGTAAAAACTGTGTAACAAGGTTCTAATATATTTAGTTTGAGCATATACCTTCATACCTTTAGTCTCTAGTGCTCTAATAACTTGACCAGCTGAAGACTTGACTTGTATATTTTCCACTGACATGGACTACTCTTCTTGAAGTGGCCTCTAAAAATGCACCACAATCATGTCTGCCCATGGCAGAGGTGGTAAAGATGAGGACTACCCCCACTGCTCATGTGTTCAGCTCCCAGAACACAGCAGTAACCACAGTTTACATCTGGCCCACCTTGTGGGTGAAAATTTCCCATAACTAGAATCTATAAATGACAGAAACACACTTAATCATCAAAAATTTTAAAAATCATCCAAAACAAAGTAGTATGAGATGAATAGCACCAAAGATCTTGAGGTCAGCAAATCCATTCTATAAAACCGAAAATGGCAGTACCTAAATAAAAATGGTATTCCAGTGTTCACTGAGTGGTTGCAGTACTGAGACTGCTGAGAACAGAGTTTTTACAAAGAGGCTGGATGGAATTTGTAGCAATTTAAAGGCAAAAAATAGATGAGAAGTTCATAAGAGACTGTTAATAAGAGACTGGTTATGATCACAATGCCATTTCCTTGAAATCAGTTCATTCTTTGTAGTCAACAGGAATTATATTATTTGCTCTCAGTGGAAATAAAATTGGGCCTTAACTGGAGACTGCACATCACTACTGAGCTTGGATTTCCAAAAGAGAAATATTCCCTTTGCACAGAAATTATTGCACACTTTATCACCAGAGCAAAGTTGGAGTACACAGTGCTTGGTAGCAGTGCATAAGGGGTATTTGTTCAGTGTTCTGGAAGATGAAGGGTTAAACTATGAAACTTCTGAAGAGGATACGTACTAATTCACAGGATTGCTTTTGTCAGTAGCTTCAGGACTCATGACAGTAGGCAGCCCAGGCCTTGATTCCACTGCCATCTGCTTGAGTACACAGACTCCAGAGAAAGTTGTGTTTGCTTCACTGAAAGCAGAATTTACCCCCTTCTCAGGAGCAGGAAATTTTATGCACATCCAAACATCATCTGAGCCTAAAGGTAACTAAGCAGACAGGCTGACTGACAGATACTCAATTTTTGCCATGTGGAGTAGAGTTAAAGGACATATTTTAGCAGTTTTCAGACACTAAAGGCTGGAGTTCAATATAAAATCAGGAAAAAATAAAACAGCCCTCAGGTCAAAATTACATTATGAAATTAGCATCATGGAAAAATTACTTATTGAGACAATCTGAAGTTCTTCAAAGAGAAGCAGTGATTCAGAAGGAATAAAAGATCTTTATAGCAAAATTGGTTAAAAAAACCCCCAACAATTCCATAAAAAATATATAACCCATGACAGAACATTCTGTTTTACCTTTCATGGGAAATAAAAAATACTGCATACATGGGGTGCACTCAAAATCCATGAGGCCAAATTCCCCACTGAATTAAGTGAGAATTTTGCTGACATACCAACTGCAAATCTTCTATCATGGCCACTGAAATCAGTAGGATTTTTGTTATTATTATTTCACAGGTATTTAGATTTCACCTAACACACAGTGTATCATTTCACCTATAATAAAAGAGTGTAATAAAGAACAAATTATATGTCAACAATATATATTCACTTTTCCATACAACATCAATTAGCATGACCAAAACTGGTGTAACTACACCCAGTACTGATTGTGCTTCAAAGTTGGGTTTGTTTTTCGACAATATTGGATCATTTCAGGATCAAGATTTAAAAAGCTGTTTTTCAGATACCTTTCTGTAGTTGGAGAAGGAACTGTAGAAAGCAGCTGCTCATGTTTTACTGCCATAAAGGTAGAGGCTGTTCTTCTCTCAGCCCCCTTCAGGAGAGGAGTCACTGTGACAGAGGGCACAGTCAAACTCTGTTCCAGACATTGATCTGCATTACAGAGGATTGCATCTGTTTGATTTTTGACTAAAGGTTTTGTCTTCTCTTTCTTCTGACACATTAACAAAATGCACACAGAAGTAACAGTAATAATGAGTAGGACAGACATCAGGACCAGAGGGATAATAATGTACCAAGGGCTGCTTTCACCTGTCTGCTCTCTGGGACTCCTGGCATTAACCTGGTTTGTAATCTTCAGCTCCACAGATGCACTTGTTCCCATGGCCTGATTTAGCAATGGATCTTCCTCATGTAGGTTTCCCCAGTGATTCTGCCCTGGCCACACAGTTGGTTCAGTCTTCTGTGGTCCTATTGCAGGCTCTTCATTCTGTGAGGAGACTAGTGCCTCATCCTTTGAGGTAGAGCGAGCCTTGGAAGTGGTCATGCTGGTTACAAAAAGCACTTCTGTTGTAAAACCCTGCACAAGTGGAGGACTGTGTGGCACAATGGAATACTGAAAACAGCCAACAGCAGGCTGCACAGCATCTGCCCTGAGTATAAATGTAAATGAGTCATTCAGCAGATCAATGCCTGTCATATTCGTGTCTATGTCTAGAAGCAAAACACCACTATCAATGTCAGCCTGGGTGAACATCTGAATATCTTCAAACACTGCATCATTCACAAACTTTTTCTTAACAATCCTCCCATGAGATGGGGGCACTATTACTTCAAATCTAGGATTACTGTTTGTCAAATTGGCTAGCTCAGAAGCATCCAGGTCACTGCTTCCAAATTTATAAGCTGCTTGATTTGAAATCCGCAGGTCAGATACAATTTGTACTAAAGGCTTCACTGTGATGTTCAGCACTTGTCCTGTTAGATTGTCTTCTGCAGTAAAAAGCATAAACTCCAGTACATCACTGGAAGCAGTAATATTTGTCAGGTGGTAAGAGAGCCTTCCTGAGTACAAATCTGCCTGCTCAAATTTAGTAACCTGCTCATTTCCAATCATGAGGTGCCCATATTTGAGTGGTTGAGTTATTTCATACATAATATTAGTGCTTTTTCCATTTGTGACAGCTGAAAGTTGAATGTCAGTAATAGTGACAGATGTCTGGCCCTGTGGCAGCACAACATTGGTAAGGTTGACAAGGACAAGGGCAATTGGTACGACTTCAAGACTGAATAGTTTGTATAAAGGGCGATGTTTACCATCAGTCACACTGAAATAAAACACCCCAGAAGATGAACTTCCATCCTGTACAAACCACACTTTACCACTGTCAACATCAGCTTGCGTGAAATCTTTTATAGAGACACTGAGATTGCTTTTCATTGCTAAGTAACCATTATTGGGGTTGCTAACAATGGTGTATTTCAGCTCAGCTGGAACATTATCTAAGTCTTCAACTTTCAGATTCTCTGCCCCCAGCATTGACACATCACCCTGCAGGACTTTTAAGTGCAGTCTTTTAGTCTTCAGTTCTGGAGATTGGTTATTCACTGGGAAAACAGTGATATTAAACATCTCCTCTAAAACTTCACTATGGGGCTTTGTAGCAGGCTTGCTCTTCAGGTTCAACCAAACAGCAAAAGTGAAATTGTCATTTAGAGATTCAGAATTATCATGTATGTACATAATTCCAAACTTGTCCAGTACATACTGGGAGAAGTTAGGCTTTTCTTTGGTAATGTTTCATTCTCCAACAACAATCATGCCATGTTGGGGTAAAGACACAACCTGATACCATACTTCATATACGGAGCGCTGTACATCAGGTAGCTTAATCAATAGGTTTGAAGCATCTAAATTTGTTTTGTTGATTAATACTCTACCTCCTTCCTGGACTGTGGCACCTGGCAGAAACGAAAAGAGAATGTTAGAAACCAAACATTTCATAGTGGCACTATTTCAGAAACTACAGATCAAACACGGATGATACTCTAAAAATTTTATCCTTTGTGGTATCCTTGATTTCCACATGTCATGGCTAAAAATATATTACCACTGCTTTTAAAATACAATCCGATACAAAAGACGAGATTTTTGACTGATGCACACACTAAGATTAAAGAAATACAAGTATCTCAAAGCTTCTGATAGTGTTTTTCACCTACCATTAACAAAATATCTTCTACAGCAGTAGGAAGCATCAAACATATGTAATTATCTCATTTCTAAGGGTGCAGTGAACGCAGCTTTCCAAACTACTACCCTACAGTACTTCCTGTCTCAGAAGTATTCTGGTCACTGCTTACTGAAGAGAAAGAAATGTTTGGTTTTTTCTCCATTCTTCAGTGGACCTCTGACAGATCCAAAACAATTTTGATCCAAAACAGTGAAGCATTTTTACCTGTATTTGCTAGAATACGAGTATTCTGATCATGCCTGTCAACTTCATATGAAATGACAACATGGAACATCTGGATATCCAGAGCTGATGGTGGAGAGGATACAGTAAATGTAAAGAAATCTTCTTCACTCCAGTCAGTTGACTCAGCATGTAAGTGTTCATACATGATCACACCTTCATCGACCTGTTGCAGGTAAGAAGAAGAGATGTGTATGAGAGCAAGGTGATTATAAGCAGAGGAGTGTTAAAGACAGAAAAAGTATCTTGAGAACATTGTTCAAAGAGAGCTTTGTACCTTAGTCCATGCACAGTGTACAGAATCACAGAATTGTTTAGGTTGCAAAAGACCTGTAAGATCAAACCCAACTGTCAACCCAGAGCTGCCAAGTCCGCACTAAACCATTTCCCAAGTGTCACATCTACATGGCTTTTAAAATATCCAGTTGGTGATTCCACCACTTTTCTGGGCAGTCTGGTTCACTACACAGCTATGTTTCACATGAAGAAAGGCGTCCTACTATTCCATTAAACCTCCCTTGGCACAGATTGAGGTTATGTCGTCTCATCCTACTACTTCTTACTTGGCAAAGAGGCCAACCCCACCTGGGCACAGCCTCCTTTCAGGCAGTTGTAGAGTGATAATGTCTCCCCTGAGCCTCCTTTTCTCCAGGACAAGCACCCCCAGCTCCCTCAGCTGCTGCTCACAGGACTTGTGCTCCAGACCCTGTCCCAGCTCCATTGCCCTTCTCTGGACTCTCTCCAGCCCCTCAGGGCCTTTCCTGCAGGGAGGGCCCAGAGCTGGACACAGCACTCGAGGTGTGCCCTCAGCAGTGCCCAGCACAGGGGGACAATCCCTGCCCTGGCCCTGCTGGCCACACCATTGCTGATCCAGGCCAGGATGCCATTGCCCTTCCTGCCCACCTGGGCACAGCCTGGCTCGTGCTCAGCTGCTGTCACCAGCACCCCCAGGTCCTTTCCAGCCCCTCTGTCCCAGCCCTGGCACTGCCTGGGGCTGTTGTGACCCAAGGGCAGGACCTGGCACTGGGCCTTGCTGAACCTCACTCCACTGGCCTCAGCCCATGGATGCAGCTTGTACGTACACTGAGATTAACCTGCATTTCCCTTTCTCTTCAGATGGACTCTGTGTTGCCAGATAAACATCTGAAAGTAAGTGAAATTCTACTGGGCATGAATGCTCAGTAAAAGCCTTACATGAAAAGCAAAGAGATATATAACACTGAGAAACTGCCTCAAACTAGTAATGGTGATCACGTGCTCAGATTTACTGTATTTTCAGTAAATCAAAGTATCAATGTCTTGGGTTTTCTTTGCAAGAACACTGGCAGGGCTGGATTATTTGTCCTGAAAAAGCATATGAAAGGCTGAAGGTTGGAGAAGGACTTTGATGCAGTTATTTCCTTCAAATGGCAAAAGACACTTGGTAAGAGACTAAGAAAACCTGAAGGAAGTACAATGACCATTAGTATTTACTCTTGCTTAAAGCAAAAACTTGATGGAACTACGCAGTGGAAAATTTCTATATCACAGCAAGACAGGAATTCCTAAAAGATAAGAAAGAATCTGGTTTGTCCTCTCCCTGGTTGCAGTGATCTTGCAGATCATCATACTCAAGGAATCTAATCAGGTTACTGTAAGTAATCAAGCTTCAAAGTATTTCAAGATACTGCAGTACATCTCCAGAGAAACAAATGCACATGTAAGATAAAACTGTTTATCTCTTTAGACCCCAAAGCAAAAGGCAGTATTTCAGATTTTTTCTCACCAGCTGGAACTATACCTGAATTTTATGATCAATACTATAATAAATTGGAACAGTACTAGAATTTCTTATGGTAGCAAGACTAGACCACTTACTGAATCTTATCCAGTAGATTCAACATGTGGTCTGCTTGATAATTCATTCACTGCCCTGGAGAGATGACCCATTAAATTCTTGACAAGTTCCCAGGCAACCACTGACCAGACCTGCACATGTTAGTTTGTAACTGCCTGAGAGATCCCTGTCTAAAATGGTGCTGGATTTAAATTTACTATCTTAACACACTCCTCACACCCTGCAAACACCTTGAAGGGACTCATTAGTACACATTTCTATCATACATGCTTGAAAGACCTTAAAAAAAGAAAACAAAACCCCCCTGGTGTTATCACAGATGAAGTTTAGAAGTACAGAATCTGAGGTGTAAATACAGAGAGACTGAATCCTTAAATTACTACAACAGCCTCCACTGAGATCACTAGGCAAACTGGGCTTTCAAGGTCAGTTTTCTCAGCAGCCTCAAAACCATCCCAATTTTTCTCCAAAAAATTTAGACTGATGTGATGAAATCCTTTATGCACATCTCCAGGTTTCTGCCTTCCCTATACTGATTTAATTCTTAATGGCTATTATAGGACAAACAAAAAAAAAATAGCAAAAGGGTATGTTAGTTCCAGGTAACTTTCCAAAACCTCTCTAGGACTTCAAGCTGACGACAGCAAATTTTTGTAACAAAAACAGGCACAATACATATCCTTTAAATTCAGCAGTGCTTAGTATCCATCTTAACTGGCTGGTTGTTTTGGGGTTTTTTGACTGCAAATCCATTCTTAATGTCTGGGCTAAGAACTGAATAGAATTGGTGAGGATTTCTGTATGTATCTCTGCAATGACTCTACATAATGAAGAAGCTGTGGCTTGCTGTGAGATGAAAATACTTCTAAGATATCTAAGAAAATACTGCATTATGTGGAGTTTCTCAAGAGTGTTTAATGTGCAAATAATTTTCTTGTATTAGCTGAACAGCATCTGTTAAAAAAATGCTTGGAATGCAATAGTAATTTCTGTTTCTTTTTGCTGGGTTTTTTTTCCCTTTGGCAACAAAGCAATAAACGACAGCGCATACAGAAGAGTTCAGCACCCCAGGAAAAGGAATAACTACTTTTCCAAAGGGAAATTTCAAGTTCTTAAACACAGAGTTAAGTCAATGAATACCCACAGACCTACACTAATGCAAAATGTTTTTCAATTCAAATCAGTTTTTCAAGCTTATTACCAAACAGAAACTAAATGCTTTAGTCTTCATTACATAGGCAGTGTACAATATTTGTAACATGACTGTGATTTTCTTCACCCATATTTAACTCCCTGTGATTACAACACACTGAACTGAAAGTTTATTTAGGATCCCTTTTCTCTCTCTTACATCTCACCCTCTACCAGAATAAATAGCAATCTTGTTTGGATACCTGAATTCCACCTGCAAGAAGTTATTTAGCTCTACTTTTTTAAAATTAAAATGGCCAACAGAAATATCTCCAACAGACAAGAAAAGCACACCTATTATTTCAGCTCAAAACCTCTCACAGTTTACAAAGTTAAAAGTAGTTAGCTATACATTACTAAAAACTAAAGCTACAGATATAATAAGTGACATGTTCTGACATCATACTGTCCGATAAACACACGTAATGGTCATATCCATAGGCAAAAAGAGTGACACTTCAAAACCTTAGCTGAAATATTTTCTAACATGCTTAATTGTTTCATCTAATACTCAAAAAAATCACATAGTTTGGGATCAGAATGGTAAAGTGTCATTATACAGTTCATCGCTTTCATAAAACAAGACAAAACTCAGCAACAAGACCAATGACATAACGGGTCATTTGAAACAACACCAATGACATAATGGGATTACAACATGTTTTTCATGAGAACCATTCTGTGTTCATCTTGATTTATTAAGTCCAGGTGGAGACCCATTCTACAACTGTCAGGTTGTTTCAAAGCCTGATGACAACAAATAAAAATGTTGTCCTTTTGTCCAGGTTTTACTGCCCAAGTTTCAAATTCCGGCCAATAGATTCCTTCATAGATTCCTTATTATTCCTTATTATTCCAATAGATTCCTTATTCCTTCATATACTCAGTTGAATAGCATTTAAAATCTGTAAAAATATGTTTTTCCATGAGAAAAGTCAGAAGATTGACCCTCTTTTATCTCCCTCCCTTTAATTTTCTGAGAATAGCTTAATGTATGCTGAAGATGGTTATATTTGAATTCTGCACACAGACAAGTAATTCCTTTTGCAGAGGAATTTTTCCATCAAGTTACATAAGCTGCCACGTTTTAGTCATTCAGTAAGAGAGCGTGTATCACAGTTAAGATACTTCACACATTTAGTACCACAGCCAATCCAGTCAATAAAAGTCATCTTGGGGACAGCCATGAGGACTTTGTACAGCTGAAATGTATCTGATACTTGGACTTTTCATAGAGAAAAAGGCAGCTCCTTCTGCCAAAAACTAAAAGCTTCCAACCTCTGACTGCTGGTTAATGGCACCAGAACAGCTCTTCTTGACAAATAGTCTTACAAGCAAAACAGTGGGAATTGCCAAGACCCTGCTAGTGTCCAAGCAGAAGGGAACAAAGATTCCTCTTGTGTTCATTACTAGATGCCAGATATTTAATGACATAGCAGATCTTGGTGATTGCACTGATGGGTCACATATGCTTGGTTACTTAACAGATATAAATGGATCACACGAAGAATGAGCAACTGAGATGCCCTGTGAAGTAACAATCTACCCTAAATGCTTACCAGAGACTGCGTAAAAGTGAAGATTTCCTGAGTGGTATGATCAGAATCTACTCTGATCAGCCTTCCAAGTTTTGGGGAAGTTACAATCACAAAAGTTATAGTTCTGTTTCCTGCATTGGTCATATCATTGGTTACAGCTTTCAGATCACGTTGTGAAATAGATTTCCTGGAACCTAAAAAATGTCAAGTATAGGAAGAAGATTTACAACAGAGTTTTTTCCCAAAAGACTAAGTTTTGTATGCGCAACTCACACTCTCACCCAGGTATTCTACTTAGCACTTTAATAACATTTTATAAGATCAGCAGGGTTACTCTTTTTCTAGTTACATTCTCGTTCCAACTCTTAGACAGCTTTTTCAATAAAAAGCCCATTAGTAAGATGTACCCACATTTTAAAAATGCAAAAAAAGCAGTTCTCTTCAGCACATGTAATCACTAAATACTGGCTTTTGCAAAAACTACCTGAAGTATAGAACAGAGCATGTATAAGAAGTTCTGTTTCTACACCACGTGTCTAGAACCAAATTCAAACTCCAATGTTTTTGGGATTCTCAGTTGCCACAGAAGACATAGGTCTTTTGACTCAGAGAAGACTCAAAATGGCAAAGTTCCTAGTTTACACATAAACCAAAATCAATCATTAACAAAAGTACACTTTATCAATATGAAATAGGATTTTCATTAAATAAAATTAAAACATAAGTACTGAATTAAACAAACTAGGAAGAACACCATGTAACAGAAATAACAGCCTGAACTGAAATAATGTATTATTTATTAAGATAGATGGAGACTGAGTGGTAACAAAATTCTTTTAATACATAGCATGATGCTAACCTAACTAAGGTTACCTTCTGTATTAAAGATTATAAAGAGCTTTCTGGAATTAGTCAAACCAAGACAATTTTTGACGCAGCTGGGGCAATAATTTCCTAAAAGAAAAAAAAATTATCTGGCTTCCTTTTGATGCAGTTTCAAGGTAGACAGTCAACAAACTAAAATTTATGTTCAATTATCATTTTAGAGGAGCTAGATTCCCATCATTCTAATCCCCCTGTATCCCCACTTCTGCCTTCGTTTTCAGATTTTCTCTTTGAGCAACAAGCTTTATAGGCTTCAATACATAATTTCAAAGACTGGATGGTATTAAAAATACTTGAAGTCTGAATTATCAACCTATTTCATACAAGAATAACACAAAATAACACATGTATTTTATATATATATATATATGCCATATTATTCAGAAGAAAAAAACATGCTAAGGACAGTGCAGTGAATAATAGGGATGCTTTGAAAGCCGTTATTAATACCAGGAGCCTGCTTGTTCACATCTGCTTGTGCTCTGGTTCAAATAACAACTGCTTTGAAACAGAGCTGTTACAAGATCTTCTGTCTCTTCCTGTTTTCCCATTTTTACCTTCCTGTGTCCATACTGTTTTGAAAAGTGAAGGAATCTCTCAGGTTGAGAAAAATTCTCCCAGACATTATTTAATTCAAGAAATCTCTCTCTTCTACTTCTCCCTTCTTTTCCTTTTTTTCTGTGACAGGAAGGGTGGGAACCATGACCTTGTGCATACAGCAGATGTGGTCAAGAATGTACAACTTAGCACAACAGTTAATCAGACCACAGAAACCTGCAAATGCAGTTATTTGCATAACCTGCTAGTTAGGCAAATCAGGCCTTATTGCCATAACAGAGTAGGACAGAGTAACTCTAAAACATGGTCACACTGTAGTGACGGAAGTGACTGCTCCAATTCTTCCTGACCATACCTGGGTACCACACCACTGCCATCACAGAGCATGGACACGGGGAGCAAGGGCATCTTTCACACAACTCCCTTGATTCCTGGCAGACCTGACCTCACTCACTGAACACCTGAAATACAGTCTACAGAAAACATAGTCTATCATGCTCTTCTGTAAATTAGCATCCTCTCCAAACTTAAACTTCTCCTTCATCCACTTCTCACCTGAGAGTTTAGAACTTTCCTGGCACTCATGGTAGTTCTCAGGTCTGACACCTCAACAGGAAGAGGAAGGTTATTTGCTAGCCAGCAGACTGGGTTAAAGAAAATGAAGTGAGAACACTGCCTGTGTGTTCCCAATCACAGAAGGAGATCACAAAAACCGCACCCAAACACAGGGGACAGGAACAGATAGAGGAGAAAGACACAACAGGAACAGGTGACACTGAGTAGGGCCAAGCTAATCAATTCAAGTAGAGTGCAGCAGCATAATGTTGATGCCTCATAATTTTGTTACACATTTTTACTGCCTACATTTAAGATTTGGAAAATGCTTTGGAATGAACATTCTCCCTACCACTGCTGGAAAGTTATGAATCATCTCATCTAGAGACTGATTAGACAGCTCTGCTTCCAATTAACTACAAGTCAGGCTAGCACTCCTCAGAGAAACTCAGCTCATTTCTTTTTTGAGTAATTGCCTTCCTGAAGAAGCAAATCCTTCCACTGCACATATCTAGCATACAGTAGAAAAAGCTAGTATATCTAGCAGTCAATTTTCTGAGAATGCTGAATAAAACAAGCTTCTGTTAAAAGAGAAAAAAATCAATGAATTATATCAACAGATCTGGTGTACCCAACACAAAAAAAAAAAAAAGACAGCAGTTCATGCTCTTATAAAATTGCAGAACAATATGCTTTAGAGAATAGTTTACACCCAGTCATGAAGACATGGTAAATTTTTCACAATAAATTCAATTTTTACTACCCCAGAGAGAAGATTTCTTAAGCTGGCTCAAAAATATCCCTTTTTAGTAGGGATATAAAATTTAACAGGACACTGGCTGTTGCTTTTATATATAGTAATCATTTGGCACCCTGGTTGTTGCAAGAGTCATTCCATGATGGCACAGTAGAGCTGAAAGCCATACAGCTCCTGAATGTCTCTAAAAAATACCATAAAGAGAACATGTAAAAAAGCAAGTAACACTTTTTAACATCTAAAAGGAATTTTGCTAACCCAAAGTAAGTGAGAATTCAGGGAAAAAACTGCCATCTTGGATGAATACAGTTTGCAGTGCTGAAAGAAATACTGTATTTTTTAAATTAAGAACTGATTGACAGCCTAGAGACTTTGCCTTCTATGGAAGTATTAGGCATACTTTTCTTACAATTATCATTGGCTTAAGATAGAATTCCAGTAAATCCCTGTGCCCAAGGCAACCTTACACGCCAAAATTGCAGGTTAATAAGCTTTGTAAGTGGATTTATGTGAATCCCATTTATATTGATTGAATTAGAAGATCATGCTCCTACAATCTTGTTTTTTGTTGCCTCTGTTTAAGTGGCTTTTGCTGCAAACCTTTGTTTATGCAACTTATATTCCGGAAGTGTAAGAATATAAAGTGCTCCTCTTCCATATCCAATTAATAAATCAAGGTACAAATTACAATGTCTAGAACTCTCACAATTCTTAGTATCTCTCTGATTCTACAGATCACATTCAGAGACACAAAAAAAGAAGGCCTCACAAACAAAAGTGTGATGCAAGATACTACTGAGA
Source organism: Fringilla coelebs (assembly GCF_963513975.1). Lineage (NCBI taxonomy): Eukaryota > Metazoa > Chordata > Aves > Passeriformes > Fringillidae > Fringilla > Fringilla coelebs. The sequence continues at coordinate 17,312,839 of NC_140031.1, forward strand.
GAAAACTAATCTATTTCTCCTTGAATCCTGCAATAAATGTTAGATTCCTAACTCAATGAGAGATTACTCTTGCCAGTGCAAAGGAATAAATGGCTTTGATGAGACCTCTTAGCACATCAACTCCTTCAATGGTATAATTTCATTAAAAAAATACTAAGCTGCTGAAGCAAGTAGCTACAAATGCACAAATATGAATCAAAGTTTTACAGCCTTCTGATTCCTCAGTGAGTCTGTGCTGCTGTCTGTAACTCATTTTAAACAAAAAAAAAAAAGTGAACTAGCAATGTGGAAAACTTATATGTGCTCTTCAGAATCTCATGGCCACACGCTTCACTGCTCTATTGCTTTAACAAGGCACTATCACAACCACCGAAGACATCTCTAAATATCTGAATGGACTACAGAGATTTTAAACAAACCTAAATAGGAAATCTCCAGAGCCTAGACAGACGGTGTTATTATCACATTGTAGTTGAACATTTCACTGCCAGTTTCTATGACTCCAAGCATGCACATATCAAAAGGTTAAAGACTGCAAAGCAAAAAAGCAGTATTCTGTTTGAGAAAATATTAACCCTTTTTTTAAAAACACACATAAATGTTTCCAGCTACAGTTTTCTGTAGTTTAGTCAGTTAATATCTGACAAGTACCTCTCTATCAGGCAATACTTTCAAGTGGACAAAATCATGATCATCTCAAAAAACAGACCTGGAAAGACTCTGAGCCCTTTGTTCACTTCAAGGCTAATGACCAGCATCTGAGCTGTGATGCTAAAAATCTGTCGGGGTGCAAAGTTCAAACCATCTGTCACCTGAAAGTTGAAGCCTCCAGACACTGCTCCTGTGGAAATCAAAACCATAAATTTATTCTTGTATTACTCTGTCACACAAAACACAAACATACACTGGACACCTTTCACTCTTAGCTACAGTGAAATATTGTTGAGGAATACATTCAGGACAGGTAGATCTGGGTGCAGCTGCAGTGGAGCTGTGCCGGTTGAGCTCTGTGTGGCAGAAGCCTGAGGCAAGAAGTCCTGAACTGCTGAGCCTTTTCTTAACAAAGGGCACTGAGACCTGCTGCCAGGGGATCAACACTCAGAGACATGGCAGGAGTTGAGGACTTCAGACTTTCTTGGCTTAGACTACAAAGTCTTTTGGTCAGGGTCCCCTGTCAGGGGCTCCCAGCCAGAGCCATTATTCTGCAGTTGCACAATAATTAAATTATTTTAAGGATACAGGCACCTGAGATTCTGCTGAGTGAAGTCAGTGAGGAATCCTTGTTTGACTGTGTGAGTGTTAGGTATGTAGAGAGTCAAGCAGGGCTCAATGGAGCCACCAGATGACAAAGGGATTCTATCTCAACAATCAAAGTCTTGGGTGGTGTCAGTGTGACTGCCAAAGCGACTCCCAGATGAGCAAACAGGAAAGTTTCCTTAGCAATATACCCAAGATCATCCTGAAAGTAACTCGCCCTTGTATCTTAATTAGAATTAAATAAATTTATAATGCCATTAACACATCCCCTAGGAAGAACTACTGGCTGTTGTTTTCAGTGAAAGCCAGACACCCCTTAGATATAAATCAGCAAGAGTGCCCCCTTCTTCTCTTTCTTCACTGACTTAGTGGAGCTGAAATCTAGTTAAACTTGGGGAGAAAATGACTCCAAAATTTCCAACTCCATTTATGTCTTAGGAGGCTCCAAAGCACTTAGGTACTCACGTTTTGGCAAAGAAGGAATTTGGGGAGATAGGTAACTAGAATGTTATTTCATTTTATTTTATATTTAAAGGTCTGAATAAACTCTCGGGTTGTTTTCTTAGCCTCTTCGCTGCACTTCAGCTTTGCTAAAGAAGGTATGTTGTCACAGCTTAAACTATTTCAGAGGTTATGTGTACTCATAATAAATGCACATTTTTCCCTTTAATCTTAGGACCTGTATGTACTTTGGCACAAGCAATAGCAAAATACCTCCAGGAGTCTGAGTGGATTCCTGTAAAAATACATATCTCAGAACTGACAGGCTGCTTTTAAGCAGAGGCTCTCCAGGTTGTTCAATTAGGTAAAAAGACCAAAAAAAAGTGGAACATTAACTGTTGCAAAGAATTACCATGCTCTTCTATTTGCTTTGCCCAGTTTAGCCATAAGATATTGCTACAAGAATATAGATACTAAAAGCCAGAGAGTACCCTATACTTTCATGTAAAGATCATAATACTTTGCCTAACTATAAATTAACATATCAGAAGAATTAAATGTGTGTTCTGAGATTACAGTTAAAAATACACCTAGGAAATGCTCTTATATTAGCCAGGCAGCTGAAGCAGCTCTGGAAGATCTGATCATATTGTTTTTATTTTAGAAATTTTTATTTTCTGATATATTCTAATAAAAAAGAATTAGTTGCTTATTTAAAAAGGCATCTGGGAGTCTACTATATGTACTAAGTTGAAAAAACACCCTAAGCAAACCTGCTTATGCAGCCTCACTTGCTTTTTTGGCTAAGGTCAACTGCTTGATAGACATAGACGTTTTGTCATCAGCAGTTAGGAACAGAACTGCATCCTGAAGTTCTGATTGGGTGGAGCATTTATCATTTTATCACAATTAATTTTTTAAAATATGTCTGATCAGAGGTGATTAAAAGGACACCAGAAAGAGTGTTTATAAAAGCTGCACTAAGAAGCACAAAGACTTCAGAACCAACAAGAGTTCAATTTATTACTGCCCTAAGAAAAACACTGTGAGGGTTTAAGGGCAGGGCCCATACTGCAAAAGTGAGAGGGGAGAACCCTAGAGTGAAGCAAGAGTGAAAAAGATAAGGAATTCTCATGCTGAAAGAGGGGTACAGAAAAGAAAAGGTGTGTTCTAGTTTTGCATTTATGCTGGTGATAGAACAATCAGGGATTATGGAGGAAAGGAATTAAAATCCAAGGGGAAAACATGAGAGCAAAGAGGAATATTTGCAACTCACACCACAGAATAAGCAGCATAATATAACTCATAAGGGTGAGAAATGTGAAGGGAAAATTCTGAGGTCTAATTTAGAGGCATAAAAGCAGTAAAAAAGACACTGAGAATGATAAGTCATTGCCACGTACTACAGGTGTAAAAAATGTATAGTGCCATGAGGAGTAGCCAGAGGATGGAAGAGCTGCCTCAGCCAAGAAGAACCTGCTCTTCCCTTTGGAAAGGGCTCAAGTGAGTAGGAAGAGTAGATGGGGGTACTTCCAAGAGGAGACAAAGTAGCCAGCACACACTGTAAGACTGACAACAAGGAACAGAGGAAACACAGAGAAAAGGAATAAAAAGCTGAATGACAGCAACAACATAGGGAAAAGCCCCAGGTATAAGAAAAGGCCCAGGTAAGGCTGGAGGCAATAAGATGGGAGTAACAACTACATTTCCAGCAACAGGTCAAGATGAAGGAGGGAATGAAAACCACTGACCAAGAAATGCAAAGAAGCAAAATAACCAGAGTGCTTTGTGAAGCACCTGAAGACCGTAAGGTTGAGCGGACAGCAGAGCCAGAGCGGCTGCAAGACCTGACTCACAACCTGGGTAATTTTATGTTACAAATTTTTGCTACACTCCATTCACTGGAAAATAAAATTTTCTGTTCTTTTCACTTTTTTTAATCAAGATTCACTCTCTAAGACTACAGATGTGCATTTGCCCTTTCTGGAACACAGAGCGGATTAATTTCCTCACACTTAACACTGTCCTACCATCATGGGGCTTCTTACATGTCAAAGTCACCCTTGAAACAATTTAAATAGCTTGGCTCATTTTTATCATGCTCTTGACCTTCTATTTCCTGACCAAATTATCTGAGCAGGACACTTACAGCTCACCAGCAGCTGACTGTAAAGCAATTTCAACAACACATATGCACCTTGGAAGACAATGCATCATAAGGCAGAGTACTTCAGCCTCATGAAGACACAGCACAAATCTGGAGTGACTGCTGCACCCAAGGGAGCACTGGAACTCCAGCCTGCCTCAGGGCTGGCAGGAAAGCAGTGTATCTCTTCTATCTCCATCCCAAAACCCAAGGGAGCACTGGAACTCCAGCCTGCCTCAGGGCTGGCAGGAAAGCAGTGTATCTCTTCTATCTCCATCCCAAAACAATGATTTATTCCTTCTGTAGCAACTCCTTTCTTCTTTCAACTGAGGCAAGCAGTAATACACCTGGAGCAGGAAACCGGTAGCTATCACCCTGTGAAAGCCCTACCTCTTCTGGCTGGAACCCCACTGGGAAGTTCTTTCTTGTGGCTTCCCTGAAGAGAACTGCCACTCAAGGATGCATGAAGCTGCCCTGACCTCTTTTACTCCCCACACATTCTCCCAAATGAAAAAATACCCCAAAATCTAGCTCTGGACAACAGGAGAAAGAGTCAATGTTTAAAGCTTATTTCTTTCAGAACCTGAAAGGGACACCAACATCACACAGATGAACCATAACTTCACCATCCATCACTGCACTATGGCAGGTATCTGTGAGACTGCTGGTCCATGAACAGGTCTGCACTGTAGCAAGACAGAAAAGCTTCAGGAAATTTTTGATCACAGCAGTAAAAAAAATGGATTTCCTATCTCTGAAAGGTGCATGGAAATGTTCCCCTACTGCAAAACTGCTTTGAGAAAGAAGGCTGCTATCTAATGAACCACAAGAACACCAAGGTTTCCCAGTGAGCACACAATCAGACATTTTGTTTAATTTTTGAGATAATGTATAATCAGTGTATAATACCTCATATAAGCAGTGTTCCAAGATCTTTGTGACATTGTAATGGAATCTTTAATGGATTATAAACACAGGTAGACTGAATAGGAGCACTACTCTGGTATCAGATATGGCATTTTTGAAATCACATACCATTGTGTACAAATACCAGCTGCCCTTTAGCTATATGAGCCTGGGTAAAAGTAAGGATGCTGTTGTTTGGAGAAGACGTCAGAGCCAAGTGTCCATTGCTAGGTGGAGTACTAGAATATACCAGTTCTGATGGTGAGGAGTCCTTGTCTTCAGCACAGAGGTCATCAACAGTTATTTCTGTGACTGAACCCACCCAGACCTAGAAAAGCAAAAATAATTTTAAAAATAAATAAAGAAAATGCATACAAAAGACAACGGGAGGCAAGGTACAGGGACGGATAACACATGACTCCAAGAAAAAGGAAGAATAAAGATTTGTGCTGTGCAACACTCAGAGCTATAATAGGTTTCCTAACTGTCCATCCAAATCTCTGATCACAGACTGGCATAGCTCATCCTGGCAAATAGTCTGCAAAATACAAGACCTTGAAATAATGCAAGCAAACACACCCTACACTAGTTAAGAGTTTCAGACAGTTGGGAGCACAAGTGCTCTAAATTCTTAGAAACATAACAAAAATTGTATTATGATAACTGAGTCAAGGAGCTGCTTTCCAACACATACACATGAATATTAGCGTCATGTATTTCACAGCAGGTAAGGCACTGAATATGTTCTACTTTCCCCAGCAGAAAAGATGAAAGAAAAACAACCTGGGGACAGCACAAACTCTAATACAAAAAAAAAACACTTCTTGTAGCTGCACTATTTTCTTCTAGCAAAATGCACTAAAGGCCCTTTCTTTAGTGCACTAAAAAACCCAGAGACGCTCAGTCAGAGCACTCAGGGAGATGAAACAACCAACCTCCAACAGCTGCCTACCATTTTGCAAGGTTACAATTGCAGAAAAAGAGTTAACTAGTTTTTAGAAAGATGGCATAAAAACCATTATTTACTTCTGGTAAATCTAAAGCTGGAGCACATTCTAAGTCTAATTCCAGAGGAGAGACACGAGATTGATAAAAGGACTGGAGCACGTCTTCTATGAAGTCAGGCTGAGAAAACAGGGGCTGTTCAGCCTGGAGAAGAGAGGGTTGTGTGTGACCTCACAGACCTTCCAGTATCTGAAGGGGCCTACAGGGAAGCTGGAGAGACAGGGCAAGGAGGAATGGGTATACACTGAAAGAAGGGAAATTTAGTTAGGTATTAGGATGAAATTCTTTACTGTGAGGGTGGAGAGATACTGGAAAGGGTTGCCCAAGAAGGTTGTGGATTCCCAAATTCTAGCAGTGTTCAAAGCCAGGCTGGATAAGGCTTCAAGCAGCCTGGTCTAGTGGGAGGTGTTCCTGCCCACAGAAGGAGGATTTGGGACTAGATGATCTTTAAGGTCCCTTATTTCAAGCAGAAAGGACTGCTCTCTGGGTTTCATTCCTATCTGACTGGATAATTTCTTGTTTGGAAAGGATAAGCAATGGCCCATTTTGTTCTTCATGTCTGCTCTATATATCTGGAAGTACAGACAGAGGTGCTAACAAAGAAAAATACATATTTATCTCAACATGAAGTGAAATTTCTAAAATATTCACTACATCAATATAAATTATTTCCAAACACAGTTTATAACATAGCATAAAATCTTAAGAGCCTAAACCTTTAAGTACCTCAGCTTGAGTTTCAAAACACACTGCATCATTCCTTCCTCTCCTCCTAGGGTCTATGTACACTTAATAAATATCTGGTAGTAACATCACACCAAATGGTTGAAGGGGACAAGTGATCCTTAACAAAGAGCATTTTACCTCTGCCAAAGCCAAAAATCAGCAATCACAATTTACTAAGTATTAATTCTACTTTTTAACATGAACCATGAAAGAAAACCTTTTAAGAGACTGAAATTTGTGCCACCACACTTCAACAGAGGAAGGATTTCATTCTACACTGTGGCACAAAATATGTGCCATGGAAAAAAAGATACTAAAATAAAGTTTGATATTTTTTTTTGTAATCAGAAGAAGTTTGAAAAGTAAGTTCATAATAGAAAATACCTTTCAACTAGCAAATAGTTATTTTCTACCCTGAAATATGTATTTTACTGGAACGTAATTATTACTATTAAATTTTGATAAATAATGACACTTATGGCAGAGAATGGCAACTAACAGCACAGGGTGACTTAGTGAGTGGCACCAAGTAAGCTTATCAGTGTCAGAGGTTTTGTACTGAGACCTTCTAATTTGTCTCAGTAGCACTTGCGTAGATTATTCTATGAAGAAAACAAAATGTCACATACAGAATATGCAAAAATATAAGAAATTATAATGGACACGTTATTACAAATGACTCACTAAGTTCCAAATTATTTTCTTACTAAAGGAAAAAAGAATTAAAATTTCTAATTATAGAAGAACATTTTTCTGTCAGTATTTAATTCTGTTGTCCCAGCACACTACCACTTAATGCTTTTTAAGTACTATACACAGCCTGCAACATGATCCTTGAAGAGTGAAAGGAGATTTAAGAGCTGAAAAGAACCATAGGGAAGCAAACACTGAGAACACACCAAGAATGTTACGAGTATATTATTTTTCATATCTGAGATCAAAATCTCCTTGAAGAGCAAAATCTCCTTGAAGAGCAAAATCTCCTTGAAAACTGTATCTGAACTTCCATGATGTAGCATGACACTGATTTTTTATGTGCCTAACATATTCCACAGGCATAGTCCAAAAGAAGGTTCATGACCTTGCTGATCTAAAATAATTTATTCTGCTCTACGGACAGGACTCAGCTCATCAGTATCTCCTTGCATGCCACATATTCTACCAGACAGTCTGTATTCACATTTTAACACTCTAGAGAGCAATTTAGAGAAAACAACAAAAATAATCAGTTTAAATTTGTGCATTTTTTAAAAAATATAATTCCAGGAAAATATAGCCCTCTTGTGGCAACAGGAGAATACATTCATTTCATAGCACTGCCACCCATGTATTTAAACACATATAACTGCAGCATATAATGCCAGAACAATGATTTTCTTCAAAACATCCTTTTTCCTTCACCCATTCCCATTCCAGGGGAAAAAAAAAGTCCATAGAACCTGTGGAAATTTTAAGAAATTATATCTAAAATGCTGATTATTTAAGTTTCTAAATAAAAATACATCTCACAAATTTGTTGTAATGGAAAGGATTTAAATTAAATGCATTACAGAAGTTCTCAGGACAGTAAAAATTTCTGCATCTCAGATGTTATGTCATAAATTCTGAGCCGGGGGAGGGAGGTCGGGATCAAAAACCAAAACACCTTAAACCCTCATTTACTTCTACTTCCTCAAAAAAAACCAAAAAAAAATTCCCAAAATTGGTTGGATGTCTGTCACCCTGAAACTCCCCCCATAGTGCTCATAACGTTGACAGCCACAGACAAGGCTGTTTGAAGAAGGGATGTTATGGTTGTCTCTGAAGTGAGGAAGCTAGAGTTAAGACGCATTCAACGTGTGCATACACACAGTGGTTTCCTGCGTTTGGACAGAAGCCCATTACAAAGGTGTAATTTCACTTCCATACACCCACACCAACATCACTGGCCACAAAACACATCTCTTCTCACAAGCTACTTCTCAGCAGCAGATGCCATATCCTAGCCTATATTTTTAATTATTCAGCATTTCTTTCTGACTTGTTATATTGTGACCTGCCAAATTTCTGAGATCCTAAACTTCAGTAAACTCCAACAGCTCTACTGGACTTCAGTTTTCACAGTACTGGTCAGTCATTTTATACTTTTGTACACTTCCAACCTTACAGAATAGATAAAAGAGTTACTGAGTTTTTAAAAGCAACATTGTCTGTTATTCAGTATCTACCACTAGCAATGTTCATGAGGAGCACAGACTGTTTGGCTGAAGATGGAGCCAGCCACCATCACCCTACACAGGAATGCCCATCTCCTCTCAATATTTAGCAGGACTAAGAAAAACCCATTTTCTTCCATCCACTGAGGATGTGCAAGTTTGATTCAAGGAAGAATCATCTCAGTTTATTCCTCCCAGCAGATAACTTGACTGCCAAATTTGTTTTAGATTGCACATGAATCCACCATATGTGTACATATTGGTAGCCACTCACAAGAGATAAAAACTTGTGCATAATTAGCAGAACTATAGGCACAAATGCAGCATCCTGGTTCTAGTACACAGACTGCCTCCCCAGTAGAGGACCAGCTCTGGGTAGGTGAAGCTTTGTTAACCCCGCTCTTGGGAAGCCTAGATTCACAGATATTTTTAGAAAAATCCATAAGCTGCATTGCAGTGCAATACACAGCCTTAGGTCTATTTATAGACTGTAATTCCAGCAGTTCAATGCCAACAGTTTAATGCCAGCAATGCACCAGAACAGAGACCCCGAAAAACTTGGCTGAACATGGTGCTCTCTTCTCTGTGACTAGACAAAGATTTCTGCAAGCTGTGCCGATGTCTGTAGAGCACCACTGTAATTACTTCAACCAGGGAAGATTTTGCTCTGTGCCACCCAAATGTTTGTTAATGCAGTCTGCCCTTCTGCCAGCAGTTTCTGCACAGGGCAGGCTATCTTCTGTTGTGGGCATCTGCAGATTACCTGCTTTCACTGTGAAGCTGTACAATACTTCCACTACAGCTAGTTTAAAAATTATGTATTTTCTCATATGAAAATATGTGAAATATACAACACAAGGTTACCATCATCTTTACAGTAATACACTCTCCCTCTCCAACACACAATTAACTACATAAAATTAAATGCATGTTTTGGTACCACCCATTTATAAACTGCAACATAGAGAATAGGGAATGACTGCAGCTTCAAAATATCCTGCTTACCTTCTTTCAAGCCTATTCCTAAATACTTTCTCCGCCTTGATGTCTTCCAGCTGGTTTACTGTGATCACTTAGCTGACCATGTTAATTTCATCCTGATATTTGGAGTCATTTAATGTGTTTTTATTTATCAGATCTCACATTGAAAGTCTTTACATGGGGGGCTTTTTGGGCACAGTGTCTTTACTAAAATGGTTTTCATTATTGACTGATATCATAACACAAACAAATACTACATAAATATGTCCTGGTTTAAATACTATAAATAAACTAATTAATTAATTAATCAATCTAAAAATGCACTGAAACTGAAATGAGTGTAGTCACTTCTGTAGTCGTAGATAACTTTTCAAAGATCTGTAGATTTAAAAGTCAGCTATGGTTATTAAGAGCTAAAGGTAGCTTTAGCTAAAGGTAACTTCCAAATTTTCTTCAGGATTTTCTGGGGGTAAGGCAGTTAGAAAAAGTTAACATGTTTTTTCTTAGCTCACAGTATCACACTGTGAAGTAATAGCTTCAGTGATTGGACTAATATTTTGATGACCCTAAATTTCCACACATGGCATCATATTATTTACAACTTTTTAAAAGGGAACTACTCCTGTTTTGTAAGAAATACCCAACACATAATAAATTCTCTCTTATCCCATCCTACCAGCATATCTGAACAAGAGCAGGCAGTAGAATGTACTTCAGCAGGTCCGACCCTTTAGGGCACTTCACGCAAGAGGCATAGGGTTGGAAGGCTGTGCAAATACAATAGTGAAAAGTTGGCCTTCTCATTATCACTATTCTTGGTACTTTTCTAACTACCAAGTACATGTTCATTAACAGCCCTCAAGACACCTCAGCAAACAAAACAAAAATGTAACAAACATCCAGGTGCAAGCCATCCACCCTCACAAGCCCTACATCAGTCCAAGAGACCTCACACAAGCTTAAGATTAAAAGAATGCTCATTTAGCCATCTAGATAAACTTTACAACAGCCAAAAGAGTTCTCCATGTTTAAAATCTTCCTAAATACAAATAATCTGTGTACTGCCTCTTTTCATTAGCATTAATTTCTCTAAACCCAAGGACTACTACATATTATACTAACTATCCTACCAGATCCAAACCTAACAGTCTATTAATAAAGGTGGATTAAAGGGCATCAGAATTAATGGAATTAATTTTAACACTTCAACAGGTTGACAAACATACCTGGAGAATTCTGTTTACTTTTACAACAGGAGGTTCATCATTTACTGCAGTAACAGTTACAAACACAGTTCGGGGTAAACTCTGTTTCCACAACTGTGTGTTATTTACTATCACAGTAAAATTGTCCATCAGTTCTTCACTGTCATCATGAACGTAGTAGATTAATTCTTGTTCCACCTGAAAAATACAACAAGCTGAAAAACTAAAGAGGCCAGAAGAAAATAAATGTCACATTGAAAAACATCCTAGTCATGGCTCTCTGTATTTATTGTATGAACATTTTATTTATGCTGTAATATCAGATTGTACTTCTATCTTTGCTCCATTTACAACATTAATTTTACTGCTTATCTGTCCATTTGAGATATTCTAGTCAGAATATCTTGCCAGTCTTGGCATTCTTTCCTTCCTCCTAAAGGAAAAATGGAAATCCAACCCCACTATATTTAACAATGTTTCCTAGAATTTATAAACTGAACACAGTGCTAGTAGTAGATGGTGATCTATGATACCATCTCGCTTCTTGGAGCAAAATGACTGAAAATTAGCACATTGTGCATATAGTGGCTATCTGTGAGCAAATAAATTACCTAACAATATTACTTTTTTTCCTCACTTCTCTACTTGTTAAATCTACATAGCACTTCCTCTCATCTTTTCAAAATACACCCACAGTCTCACATTTCCCAAGTATCTACAACTCTGCTTGAATGTGAGTGGTCCATCAGTCTACTGTGGCAACAGTACACTAGTCTGTGTCAGTAGTGCCATCAAGGAAGTGATGTAGTTCACCACAACAAGGCAGCCTCCTTCCCCACTCCAAATGACCAGATGGAGAAAACAGAAAGATCTTTAACTCAAGGCCAGAATAAAGAGGTCTCACGACCTCTCACAAAATCCCACAGCTTTGAGCAAAGCAAATAATTAATCAAGACTATGTCTAAGAAGATCTAAAGGCATTACCTGTTTTTTGGTAAATGTGGCTAACTTTATTCCAGGAACACGAGAGTTTTCAACATACCCATGTTTTGGCTGCTCAGTTAAAATGAATTCACAGCTGAGTCCTGCAAAGTGTCTACTAGAAATTTTTAGATAGTCTTCCACCAGGGCTTTTGAGCCCCCTTCAAATACTGTGATGTTCTGTACTTCCAGTGGAATAATTCTGGGGATGATGTCTACAGAGATCTCTATTCCACTCACTGTTCTGACACCATTGGTCACATCCAGAAAAAAATGGTCATCTAGTTGGTCAGAAACTGTCTGCACATATTGAACTTTGCCCTCGTCGACATCTTGCTGTGTGAAGCTCAAAGCTGGCCTTTGGTCACAACTGAGATAATTTTCTTCTGAGGAAAACTTCCGAATGTGTCCGTGTACTGGAAGCTGTCTTACTGTGAACACAATCTCAGATGGAGGACTATTTTCATGAACAACCTTCAATTTAAGAACATATCCAAAAATTATTCAAATGGAAGTGGGAGAAATTCTATAATTCTCTTCTGAATTTTTCACTTTTAATTCTGGTATTGTCTACCTAACTAAACTGGCACTTCTTAGTTGGGTTACATAGTTCCCAAAACAATACAGTTCTTTAAGCAGACGCATGTTAAATAAAGGTTGTACGGGAGCCATTTTGTAACCCCAAATATGTTTTGTAAGTTTTTAAAAGGAACATACTGCATAATTAACTACTGGCCTCACATCTACAGATCCCTGCCTGAAAAAAGGAACTCAGGATTTCAGCAACGTGCAGCCAGAGCCCTCTCGTGGTGGTTACTGGAAGGCTACACACAAAAATTGGGCAGAGAAGAATTAATCAAAAAGAAATAGCCTCAAGTTTGTGACTTAATTTTTTTTAATTTTGGATATCACTCTCAAACAATTTTAACTGCACTAGCTCCAAATTAAATCAAACAAACCCCTTTCTTACTTGGCATTTCCCACCAGCTCAATTAAGACCATTACACGGAGTACAAATAATTGTTACACCTAAAACAAATATATACATGCAGAATCTCCAAATTATAACTTTCTTATGCACCAATATGTAATAGAGTCAAAGACTATGGGCAGTATTTTCTTTAACACACTCCATTTTCCTTCCTAAAAATGGAAGCTTGCTTGTGTCAGTCTCTCCTGAACTAACAAGCCAGAATGCAATCATATTAGTGGCAATCAAAAGGAGTTAAAGAAGAGAGACACAAACCAAAGACACTGCCAACAGCAAAAAAAAAAAAAGAGGAAAACTTACTACAAGACCAGAGGAATGGACAACACGGTTAACCTACTTGCAGTTTTCCTTTACTGATTTTCACTGGTTTTCCTTCTTCAACCAAGAGATTGTTTTTGTTCACAATCCTTGGTGGCTGCTGATGACTTTCCAAATACACGCAAACCTGTAGTCCAGCATCCAGATGGACATCTCCAGCACGGACTGTAAAGTTAAATGCATCAATAAGGTTGTTGCTGTCATCATGTCTGTAGGTCACATGTCCTTTTATCAGATCAAGCTGAGTAAAGGAATCCTTTAATACATTATTCACATATATTCTTCCATATTCTGGGAAAGAGAGTATCTTGTATGTAAGCTCATGATCATTTCTTATGTCTTGGTTTGTAGTAGCACTGAGGTTAGCTGTTGAAACAGTTTCTTCTTTCCCTTTTTGAACCAACAATCCTGTATTATTTGCCAACTTAACATAAGGATCAATGGCATTAACTTCCAGAAGCAAGGAAGTATAGTGCTTGCCATCTGTCACAAAAAGCACAAAACGCCCAAAATCTGCACCATGGTATATAAACAGAACTTGCTTTTGCTCCAGGTCCACTTGTTTGAATTGGTAGAGTCTATGTAAAGTATCATTTGTTAGCACCAAGTCCCCATTGGAAATACCACGTCTAGTATATAGCAGCTGTCCATCATCAAAATCAGAATCAGGATCATGATAGCAAAGATCTGCCAAAGTTAATAATCGCTGCCCATTTCTCGCTATGTCAAATATCTTATCAACTACGCGAACTGGCTTCTCATCATTCTTCAGCCGGACAGAAATATAGAATCTGATTTCTACTGACAAAGGTTCTGCTTCTGGATCAAAGTTTTCCCCCTTTCCTGACTCTTTGCTGTAAGCTCTGACAAGAAGTTCATCAAACATGGTCTCAGAATCATCATGCACATACATAAGGCACTTATCAGTTATATCTTTATTAGTGAAAGTTGTAAGATTGTCATTATTCTCGAATGAACCAGAAAAATTAGTAAGTTTTAATTTCCCATGCTTAGGAAACTGCATAACTTCATATTGGAAAGTTTTATTATCTGGTGTTTGCACAAATAGTTTTGTGCTTGTTATTAATTCTCCTTCCCCTTCAATAACATTAAGGCCGTTGTTAGTCAAAATAATGTTTCTGAAATCTGATTTGATGTAGACTTCAAAGTCATAGAAATTTGAATCCAGATACTTTGTAGAAATGAGAAATCTAAATGAATCATAGTCTTCATGGTACTGGCTGATGAATTCATATGCCACTTGTTGATCAGTAATATCTTTCTGGCTAAAGACTGAACCCTTTTTCAAAGGCTGGTCATTAAGCAGTATCTGTCCATTCTTTGGTAGGGACAGAAGTTTGAAATGAAGCTCATCTTCAGGTATTTCTACATCTGCAATCACAGCAAACAGATTATCAGAATTCAAGTACTTCTTTTTTGGTTTTTCAATTTCTAGAGGAGCATGTTTCAATAAATTGTATCTTAACCATTTCACTCTGATTGGAAATGTGTGCTCTTCACTGATTCTGTTTCCAATGCTAACTTTGAACTTAAATTGGTCAGTAATGTTTTCCAGCTGAATGTTTTTAAAAGTGCTACAGTATCTCACCCGGTTGCGCTGAAGAGAGCGTTGAGAAAAAGAGCTGACTTGCTTCCATACTCCTCTTGAATGCTTCCTTTGGACCTGACCAAAGTGAGGTGGCTCTGTGATCTCATACCATATCTCCAGTTCCTGCAGGATAGCATTTGTTTCAACTGCCAGATGCCTGGGTCTTATAGGAGCTGTAGCACCTTGGAGGAGATTTATTCCTGAGTTGTTGACAACTCTGTAATCCAAAGGAACTGCCATGACACGTAACACAACAGCGTTGCTCACCTTCTCACCATCGCTTGCCCTGAGAACAATCCTTGAGTTCCTGACACCTGTGTGGACAAAGAAAACAGTGCCTTTGTCTAAATCCTCACTAGAAAAAGTAGTGATAGCTTTTCCAGGATGCCTTGAATTTTCTAAAAATCCTGCATCTGCATTCAGATTTCCAAGCACTGAAAGTCTGAGACCTACAGAGTCTGTATCTTCATCTAGAACTTTTATCAGGTCATTAGTCAAACATTTCTTTGAGTTCTCTAAGAGAAAAAGCAAGTTTCCCTCAGGAAGTATGATCTCAGGGGCATCATTTACTGGAGTAACAGTAATGCTAAACATATGCTGCTCATTTCCTTGCAAATATGGAGACACAATCTTCTCACTGCTGGCAGAAATTGAGAAATTAAAATAATCAGAAGTGTCCTCAGAGCCATCATGGACATATAGAATCTTCCCTTGCCACACATCCTGAATAGTAAATGTATTTACCTCCTGCAATGGTTCAACATTCAGTTTCAAGTGTCCATGAGAGGGTGGTTTCTTTATATCAAAAAGAATTTGTGACTGATTAATTCCTAATTTCTCAAAGTCTAAGTTAACTTTAATATGCTTAGATTCAAGTGAAGCTTGTTCACCCTCTAGCACAATCAAGTTACTCATAACTAAAAAGTGGCTTTTGTCTTCTTTGCCCAGAGAAATCGAGCTTTCATGGGAAATGGCAAATACAGGAGCTGTTTTCGCAGGAGGGTTCTTTTCAGCCGTCTCTAAAGAAAGATTTGTTTTAAAAGAACTTGGCATTTCACATCCAGCTGAAATGTCCCGAGTTACTAGAACATTCTTCAGTGATTTGTTTTCTGAGTTGACTTTCAGGTTCCTTAAGCAGCCTTTGAAGGATCCTCCTCTGGCATACTTCCCAGATACTGAGATTAACTTCATCACTTCCGATCGTATGCTGTCATCTACACCACCTACAAAGAAGGATCCTTTCAGAAAGGGCAGCTTACTCTGGGGAGGTAATGACTTTTTCACAGTTTCTTCATCCAATGTTAGCTGCAAATATTCTGCAGTAAATTTCAGTTTGATGTAGTGCCAACGACTATCATTGACTGACCTACGAGAAGAAAGATGGGTTCTACTTTCATGTTTTCCAACATAAGCTTTAATTAAACCATCTTCCATTTCCATTGCAATGAAATCTCCCGCTTGCCCAGGCTGGTAAAGCAGCAAGCCACGTGCAGCTGATGTTTGTAAGGCATACTCAAAGATTCCCTCGTCATCCACATTCCATGTTGGGAAAGAAATATAGGACCTGGAACTGAAGAAACTAATGGGTTCTTCTTCACCTGCAAAAAATTCATCACTGCACCCCACTGAAACTTCATGGATGTTTCTGAAGCCAGGAGAAGGTCTCAGAGACATCAGAATGTCTAACTCATTGAATGTCACACCATCAATACATCCTCGGAAACTGGGTAGTGCTCCAACAAGGTAGGGAACGTCAAGTTTACCAGTACCACCTATGTAGAATCCATAATCAACGTTTAATTCATAAAGAATTCCAGGCATTTTTGCACTAGTTCTATCATGTTTATCAATTACCAATGTGACATTATCATGTTCATGATGTAGTTCAACCAGGTGCCAAGCCAAATCATTCAGCTGAGATCTTTGCTGAGAATGCAGTACTCGTTCTCCCACACCAAAGTTAATTCTTAACTGCAAGAGATAGAATTTTAACTATAAAAATCCAAAATCATGTTTTTCACAATCACACATTAAGATACAGTCAATACATTAATTTTCCTATCTTTGCACACTAACCACATAATTTGCAAAATAGATTTGAAAAAATAAAATCTTAATAAAATTCTGTGTAGGTTTACTTGTCGTCACAGATGTTTGAATAACTGCAGAAGTAGCAATGGACTCCTCTGCAATTCTGCTGGAAACAACAACTCCTGAGAGCCCAAATAAAAGTGATCTTTCAAAAACTGACCTTGCAGTAAAACAATTACTCGGATATAAGCATTTTCTGTAATGCTAACATCATCAAATATGAAATTTTGTCTTTGCTGAACCTCATACTTTGAACACAATGATCTTAAGATCTAGAGATCTCAAGGCTATAGAGATATAATTGTAAGAAATAAAAGCCATACTTTGAAATTATCAATTATATTAAGTGACTTCAATTTCTCTGAACAGCAATTTGTTTATCTTGTTATAGATAACAGCCTTAAGAAAAACTCTGATAAACACAGGCTACACATAATTTTTAGCTACAGTTCTAAAGCATACCTGTACATATCCTGAGCGCAGCTCCATTAAACAATAATCGGTCTTCCCAGCTGCAAGAAGAAGCGGTCCCTGTGGCTTGCTTGTCCGAAACTGCAACTGTAAGGATGTCTGAGGGGATGCTTCTGCCATGTTCAGCTCCACAAAGCTACCACCATAAAATGATACTGAAAGAAATAAAGGAAAATAAATAGGAAACTCAATCTCACACACACACACACAAAAAAAAATCTTTCTTATTCATACCTGTATACATGCAAACAATTTATATTATTTTCTATATAGTTATTCACATACAAATGAAAATAAATCTCAGATATCAAATTCACCAATCCAAGCAATTTAATAAGAGCCCAATGGCCATACCAGAATGGACAAGGGATGAATACAGCCCAGTTTTCTTATCTCCAACAGTGATATCTCCAGTGATTCCATGACTGGAATGGTAAGAACCAAGCAATTATACGGAATAATTTCTTTTAAATACTCCTTAATTTTTGTTTGTTTGTTTCAGGTCTTTTCCTGAGCTTTTCACACCCAGTCTATTTTGTAGTTGCCAGAGAATTTCTCCCTGAAGTATTCCTCTAGTTTCTCTTTGGAAACATTTTCATCTACAACATGCTCTTACATCTCCATCAGAAACAATCAATGTCATCTCTGCAGAGAAGACCCACAATTCTCCTGCCACCTGTGTCATTTTCAGATGTTTTCATCCCTCTCTTCCAAGCATAACTGTCCTCTTGTTTCCTGTATGCAACTTCCAACCACCCCACCATCCTGCTGGCCACTCACTCAAATTTGAACAAGCCTCCTTCATTGTCTTCTTCCCTCTTTTCTGCTCTGAGGAACAGTAACACCAGTAAGAGTGTTTCATGCAACTGCTGACTGCTTTGACCATCCCCATTATTACTATTTTAAACAACACAACAGATTCAAAGACCAAATCCTGCAAAATTCTGCCAGTAACTTCCCGCTGACACATTTAAAAAAAAAAAATCAATCTTCTACCACTCCTTCTATTTAATCAATTACTTAATATACAAAGCCCTGCACTCTAATGAATGCTAAAGTGCCTCTGGCACCAAACTTTATAAAAAGTATTTGAAACACTAAATCTTGGTCACCTGACCACCCCCATCAAGAAAACTCCAAGGGGTTTGTAAGGGACTCTTTAAAGAAATCTTACAGACTCCTTCAAAATTGATCCTGCTCACTTGTGCATCTTTTATCCTTTGTTACGAGACCTACAAATTTGAGTTAGGGATGTCAGGCTTACAGTCCCCTGGTTATTCTTGTTTTAAACATTAGCATAAAATCTGCCACCATCCAGGTATCGGGTACCAGGGAGTTTAAACATGAGATCAGACATTACCCTTAGCAAGCAAGTTATTTCATCACCAAGTTTTTTCAGGTCAAGTTCTCTCCTCCCCTTCCACCACCCCAAAAAAGGAATTTCAGTTTGGGAATCTTCCCAATTAGCAGTAAAGGCCATTTAGTTTAGCTTCTCTGCAGCAGCCATGCCCTTTTTGAGTGCTTCTTTTATACTAGTAACTTAATCAACTGGCTGCACGGACCCTCTGCAGAGTTTTTGTTCTTGATGTACTTAAGGAAGATTTAGTAAAAGCTTTGATTCCTTCAAGCTGGTCCTTGACCTTTTTTTTTTTCCAAGTGTGTCTATTTTCAAATTCTATCTGCCAGAGTTTATGATGCTTTCAGCTGTGTTTGGATACAGCTTATAAGAACACCACCAGTCAAATATTTATTTTGCCGTTTTCAGCTTCATTCTGAAATAATTTTCTCATTTTAAAATCAAGCATTACTGCAGAGGACTTCTGAGGTTTAAATGTTCCAGTTCCTACATCAGCTGTCCCTTGCTTAATCTAATGCACTCTGGCAACTCCTATAAAGTGTGACTTTAACTCTGACTCTGAACTGGACTCTGTAGAGAGTACCAAATCAGAGACCTCATTTAGTAGCTCATTCATGAAAAACCATCAATAATAGTATCCAAAACTTTGCTATAGGATGTATAGGAATTCTACGTAGCTTTCCCAAGAACAAGATTTCAGCAAAGCCCACAGCCAACAACTATGTAATATCAAGTTATATTAAGTACCCAAAGAAACACAGGAAAGATCTTTACATTACTGAAATACACATATTTCGTCCAAAAAACAATCACCACTGTGCCTAGAAAAACTGATCCCAAATGGAACAAAAAAGAATTCTTCCCCAGTAGTTTGCTTCTAGTTTAAAAGAAGCTTTCATCAAAAAGCTAAAATACACCTTGCAGGTTTTAGATTAAATTTATACACTGAGAGGACCTATTGTTGTACATAAAAATGTTATTCTGTGAGGTAAATAAAGAAAGACCTCCTCTTCAAAGCAAGTAGTGGAATAACATAACTAGAGACAAATCCCCAGTATAAATAAGGACTAACTAACAAGACAGGAAATAGGTTAAATAATTATATTTTTTTATATTATGCTAAATTCATATATTGGATTTTGGGGGAAGAAATTAAGCAGAGAGATTATGGATTACTCAGTGCAATTTAGAATAACTAGAATGAAGCTGTGAAGTCAATATTTTGCAAAGTACGACTGGGCAACAGTTTGAGATTTATACTATATATGAATTTTCTGGAAAGAAAAAGAGAAACATAAGTTAAACCTTCTGCCTTCCATAAAATTCTTCAGAGTACGAATCCATCACTGAAGGTGAGGCAGGTGGGCACTGATCCACCAGTTAACAGGATTTTGAAACACCTACAGTGGCTTGGCATGATTTCTTTTACAGCTAGCAGAACCTTTTTTTTTTTTTTTGAGACATTACTTGCTGTATCACAGATAAGATCAAAATCCACTGTTGAGATTGAAAAATATCACCACTATGACAGAATACATAATATTGTTTGCTTACAAATCTTACACTCTCCAAAACATGGTGCTGATATTTCAACCCACAGGAGTTGGGTTAACGAAGCTTTGTTACAAGGACAAATAGCGAAAGTAATGCAGCAGAATGGCAGGTGAAAAAAACCTCCAAGGAATCAAAACAGGACACTTCATAATGAAAAACCATTCCTCAGTTTTTGTCAGCTTATCTAAGCTGGTAGCAGATGATATCAACAGCACATAACAGACATAGGAAAAATGAAGTAGAAAAGGAAGCTGCCAGATTCATTGGGAATGGTCTTTAAGGCTAAATATAACAATTATTCAAAAGGAAATTCTCAAGGTTGATTCCCACTCTCAGTGTAAAATCTAGTGAGATTCTGAGGGTAAATCAAACACTACCAGATTGTGTAAGCCTCTTACACTCACCTAAAATGTACACAATGAAGAATATCTCTACATTGCATCTACAAATGCTTTACACACCAGAAACAATGTTTAAAGGTCCCTTCCAAACCAAAGCATTCTATGACTTCCAGATAAAAGACAGCCCTGTAGTTAAAGCACTGAATGTGAAATGAACAGTGCTGATGTTATTTTCTGGTTCTATTACAGAAACTCACTGAAAACTGAAGAGTTGAGAAAGTCACTTAAAACCTAATTTCAGTGCACTGCCTATAAGAAGCTCATGGATTTTTTTTCCTTCCCAGCCTTCAACTGTTTTCTTCCCTTTTGCTAGATTGCCTCTGGGTGAAGTTATAGCCGTAACAGCACCTGGAGCAAATGAAGAGAGCTGGATTTTAACACACTCTCCTAGTGGTGAAGTCAGCCCACATGGCCTAGCAAATGTCAGCTTGAAGGCAGCTCAAGCAGAGCATCAAAGGGTGGTGCACCTAGAAGCAGCAGGCTTGTGTCCCTAGCAGGTGGTTTGGAAATGCATCATCTGGCTTTGCCTTGCACTCCCTGCAGTGCCAGGGACAGAGGACACTAACAACAAACCATAAAGAACTGCTTGGCCTAACACCTCTACCAGTAATATCCACAAAACCCTTTGTCATGTCTTTAAGACAATGCTGCTGTTACTAGAGATTGCCATTTCAGTGGCACTCAAATCTTCTGACATCCTTGGTATGTCTGAGACATCTCTATGAGGAATAAAAAAATTCCTCCATCCACTCTGGCTGCAGGGTCTTCACTCACAAAACTGATGAACATCACTTAGAGCTCAATGCACTGAAATTCTCTCACGGAAAGACTGGTGTATTTCATTTACAGTATCTGAATTTAATCCTTTCATTAATCTCTTCATTAACTTCTGAAGTAAAAAGTTTTTTTTAAGGTTACAATTAAATATCAGTTCATTTCTAACCAGTCTTCTCAGCTAGTGAAACAGATGCCACACAACCACAGAAACTGACCACTCGTTCTAAAGAGCATTACAGCGATTGGTTTGTCCCATATGGGACTGCATAGTGAGGAATAGAAGGTGCATGAAGGTGGACGAAAAACCACACTTCTTCAAATGCATGCTCATCCAACAGTTTTTAAAATATATGAAAGTAATAAACTTTATTACCAGTCTTTTAAGCTCAACTTGCAATGTACTTCAAGTTACAATTCAAGAAGAAACAGAATTTGCAGGTTAAGTTTTTGACTGTTTCAGCGGTTTTGATGACTGCCCAAGACCTGCACCTTAACATGCATCACTACTGGTGAGGTGCCTGGCCGGTCTTGAAAAGCCAGGCACAGGACAATCGAGGCTGTATGCCAAAACCCAGATACCTGCAGCTGCTGGCTGATACTTACCATCGGGACTACTAGTTCCCACACACGAGCAGGTTAGGAATTACAGGGAATATTCCTGTTTCTACCCCAGCACTTTTCCTCATGACATACTACAATTATGATAAGAGGTGGAGGGAAAAGGTTTACGTCTACGTTGCTTGCAAAGCATCCACGTTTTTATTAGAAAGTCTAGCTATGTCAAGTCTCGGCGTCTCTGCAGCAGGAGGGGAGGCAGGTACAAGGCGGGCTCACATCCGACCGGACAGCTCGGCCTTCACTCTAAAGCAAGAGGACACCACGCCTTCGCAAAATGCTCGCTGTCCCATCACCTGTGCGGCCGCCAGCGCCGCCCGCCCGCCGCCCCCGCTCCCGGCCAAGGGGCTGTGGCGGCAGCTGGCCCGAGCACGGGGCCCACGCCGCAGCACCGGGCCGGGACAGGGGAACTCCCCGTCTGGCTGCTGCTTTCCCGGGAACACCGGCGACAAGTCGCTCCAGCACTCCAAGCGGCTCGGGCGCCGGGGCTCCGGCCGGGCCGCCCCTTCCCCGCGGGCGCAGGTGCCTTCCGGCCCCGCCACGGCCCTACCTGCGAGAGCGGGCCGGCCGGAGGCCAGCAGCAGCACCAGCAGCGCCGGCCGCAGCAGCGCGGCGGGCGCACCGGCCATGCCGGAGCCGCGGCCCGGCCGGGCTCCTCCAGCGCGGGCGGCGGTGGGGCCGGGGCGCAGCCCTGGGGAGCGGCGGCGGCGAGTCTCACAGCGCCGGGCCCTGCTCCCCGCCCGCCCCACGGGACGGCCTCCGCCCCCCGCCCCCGCTCCTTCCCGCCCTCGTCACAGCGCAGCCCCTGGCCGGCCCGCCCCCGCTCCAGGGACACCGGCCTGGGCCGGGAGACGGGGCAGCGCTTTTCCTACAGCCTCGAGCGCCCTTCGCGGGCGCTTCGGGTGGGACCCGACCACATGGGGGTTACAGCTGTTGTCAGTACTCACCCACTGTGCACCCTTCGTCTCCATCGCCTGCCTGTCGCAGTGGGAGGTTGCTCTGAGGTACCCCGAACCTTCCCCGCTGCTGGCTGGAACATCTCCATCCCTCAGAGTGTTTGCATGCTGTCCATAAAGAAACACATCACACTGCTTTAGCAAAGAAACATGTTACAGGTAGACCAAACAATGGTTTCCGAAGCTGAGATGATCATAGAATCAATTAGGCTAGAAAGACCTATGAAACTGAGGCCAATCTATGACCGAACAGCACTGTTACAACTCTGCCATGCCACTGACTGCCACATCCAGCCTTTCCTTCAACACCTTCAGGAGAAGGTGACTCTCCCATCTCCCTGGGCACCCCATTCCTATGTCTAATCACCCTTTCTGTGAAGAAATTCCTCCTAATGTCCATCCTGTACCTCCCCTGGCACAGCTTAAGACCATGTTCTCGCGTCCTGTTTCCTGGGAGAAGAGGCTAACCCCTACCTGGTTACAACGTCCTCCAAGCTAGCTATAGTGATAAGGTCTGATTATAACAAGTACAGCTCCTAAACTAGAAAAAATATGCAGTTCACACCTCCTCACTTCAGTCCTGTGCTTAAAAGCACAAAGTGTCAACTTAGGAAATGTTTTTAAAGAGCACTTTCAACCAGTCATTTATAAGCCTTTACCACACTTAATTCAAGTATGCAGATATGCCTTGAGTTACAGATGTGATCCGTGCCAGGAACTGCCTTGCAGTCATAAAATTTTCTGTGATTTTATCAGCTAGCAGGGTGCATTGCAATGTGTCTCAACAGGTCGGTTGTTTTTTTAACTTGTTACTCCCTTACACATAGGACTGGAATCTCTGACCTGAAATATGACACTAAGCAAGCAGAGTGAGTAACTGAGATACCAAAAGTGAAAAAAAAAAAAAAAAAGAAGAAGAAAAAATGGTGATGGCATGAATATCTTTTCTGGGTCAGCTGTCTGGTTCTTCTCTTCCTTTGAGGTTTGCAATCAGCATTTAGTCTAGATTTTCCTTAGAAAAATTTGGCAGGCTTTACTGTCTTTACAGTTTTAGAATAATGTATGTGACAGCAGGGGGAATCTGTGCCCAGATGGAAATCATGGAGAGGGATCTTCCCCTAACTATCTCTTTAAAGCTTTGCTAAAAATCTTGAAGGCAGAGGCCTGATAAATTTCATTCACTTCAGACTGGCACTTAGAGAAGATTTGTGAAAACCTGGAGAAGGTATTGCAAAAAGCATCTATTTAAGATGTGAACAACTAGGTCAGAAAGAGGATTTAATGTGGGATAACAATTTCTAGCATGACTGATACTGGAAAAGGAGATGTGCATCAACAAACCCCTGTGCTGCAACAGGGAAGCCTGGGGAAAAGTTTTGCCTTTGCATCATTCACCTGAGTTGCACAGGTCTCACTTAACTTATCCCTACCCTGTGCAGAGAAGTTTGCAGGGAAAGTCATTGGATTATACCTCAGAAGGGAAAGCATCACTTGCACTGTGGGCCTTGAGAAGTAGTAATCAAAAAATACTGCAGCAAGGTGCCTGGATGAGGGGCACAAGGTAGGTAAAGTAGTGTCCCATACATGGGAGGGGTTTTGGGACTAAACAAAGACAGCGAGATAGGGAGCATGAGGGCCCTCATATCACTTGTGCGACTGGTGAGGCATGTGCAGGAGGATACTGCAAGCAGAGGGCACGTCTGTGCTGGACCAGAGCACCACTGGAGGTCTGAGTTCAGAGAAGGAAAAATAAATAAACAATGTCACTGGGCTGAGCTACAAAAGCTTTGTGAATATGAAAAAAATATGAGCGAGACATATTTTTTGAAATACCTCATGATTCATGGTATAGGATGAAATTTGGGAATATGATGTAGTTATTTTAGATAATCTATTTCACATTATAGCTACCAGTACAGTCAAAAAAGGGAATCAGTCTCCAGTTAGTAATGGCAGGAATCACTGAACAAATACTTTCCTTAAACAAAATAATCTTCTTTTTTGTATGCTCATTTAAAATTTGCCTTTTGTCCAAAGAAAGGCAATTGACTCAGAGAAGGGACTGACAGAGCTGGGATTGTTCAGTCCAAGGAAGAGGAGGTTCAGGGGAATCTAATCCATGATTCTATCAATGTCTATGAACAGGTGATAGGAACATGTGAAAAGAGGGAGTAGGACTTGTTACAGGTACCCAGGGAGAGTACAAGCACAATTCAGCCCAAACTGAAATAAAGGGAATTGCATTTAAATGCAAAAAATCCTCCTCATGCTTGGGATAAAGCACTAGAACAGGTTGCTTAGGCAGGATCACATCTTTATTCACACGCAGAATTTGAGAGGGCACAGCCCTGAGCAACCAGCTCTCAGGGGCCCTACTTGGAACAGAGGGGTTGGTCTGGACAGGCTCCAGAGGTACCTTCCCACCTCAGCTGTTCTGTGGAGCTGTGACTCAGAAATCTTCATGGACATTTAAAACAAACACTGAGACTTCTGCAAAGAGAAAG
Source organism: Fringilla coelebs (assembly GCF_963513975.1). NCBI lineage: Eukaryota > Metazoa > Chordata > Aves > Passeriformes > Fringillidae > Fringilla > Fringilla coelebs. Next base: position 17,338,326 of record NC_140031.1, read on the forward strand.
GCCATATCTTGAGCAATGCCAACATGGCTATGGCTTTAAGGCACATTTTTCTTAAGTCATTTAGGATTTTCCAACCATGGGTCCTACTTGCTTTTAGTGGAACATAGGTTTCTAAAGAAATGTGTTAAAGATTTGGATAAATACTATTTCTGTTAAACCATACTTCATCATTGTTAAGCCATCAATCTTTTTCCTTTTTATATTTTTGCTTTTCCCATATGTCTGTGATTTGAGGGTTTCAAAATTTTTCCCCTTTTTATAATATTTAGCATATGTTATTCAACATAACATTTATGTCTTATGATTTATTATGTCTTAAAAGTACAGCAGGATTTGTTGCCTACAAAAAATTCCAGTCATGGAATGGTTTCTGTATGCCAGCTGTATATCCAGTAGTTGATCTCAGTGCTGAATAGTTCTGTGAGAATGTGTAAGATCATGCAACTCGTTGACCGATTCTTTCCTAATGATGATGGAGATATGCTTGTTTGCATCTGACCGCCTATCAGTATAACACTTTCTTTTTATTTTATTTGGTTCGGAAAAGGTTCCACTGAGAAGACAGGATTTTCATGTGATACTGGAAACCACTTTAAAGATTAGTTCCTATTTAATTTTCAGTTAATCATATTCTTTGCAAATTGTTGCTGCAGACAAGATTTTCTTATGGTTGCCATAGGCTTTCAGACATTCGGGGCAGGGGGGGGGAGGGGGAGGGAACAGGACCAAGAACAAACAAACAAAAATTCCCCGCCAAAGGTCTCAACATGTTTTGAAACAACTTCTATCCTATTTCTTTGAAATTGGTTAAATTATGCTGAAATTGCAATTGAGGGTAAATTACAAACACTTAGCAGATATGCCTGGCTAAATATAATGGGAAAGATTGAACACTACCTACACTGTGTCAGGTGGAAAATACTGAAGTTCGATTTCCTGGATGGAGATGCAGAGTAGCGGACCAAAGCGTCTTAATATCCCAGATACAAAGTAGTTGTCTCATCAAAAGCAAGCTCAAGCTTTCAGTGATCCATACAAATCCCCAAAGAAGTTGGCCGGATTGACACTAGAGGGAGTCTTTTTTTCTTGTAACAGCTCCTTAAGTAAATAGTACCTTATAAATGAGTGTTGAAATAGAGCTTTTGGGAAAAGTGAAGGAGCTGTTAATTTACAAGGGATCAAAGAGTATTTCACTTCTAAATTCTAAGCTTGCAATGATTCATTAATACAATTGAATTTTTAAAAGAGCTTCTTTTTTTTTTTTTAATAAAAGCTTTTCTTTTTTTTTCAGTAAAGAGTGTATTGAAAGTCATCATTCAAAATTAATCTCTCACATTATTGTTCTGGTAATTTAAATTACAAGGAACCTGTTCTAAAAAGCTATGCTCTTCTCGTGCTACCTAACTGAAGAGTCAAGATTGATAGGCTCTACATTTTCAAGTTAAAGGCTTTTACTGAAGTCAATGGTAGTTATCAGCTCTCAGCATCACATTTGCAATAAAAATAGGTTTCCTAAAAGTGCCTTGGTGCATCCCACAAGTACTGTGGTATACTTGCCCATGCATGTTCCTAAACCACATTAACAATTTTGAAAACTGTAGGTAACTGAAAGAGAAATTCATACGCTTGCAGGACTGGAAGTCCTCAGTAGCTCGCAATTATAGTTTAACCTGTGCCACTGGGATTGGGAATATTTTTTGTGATGTGGCAGATTCTAAATTGTAAGCCTAAAGCAAGCAAAGCTCTCTGTTCTGAATTAAGCAGGAGGAAGACATGGGCATTCACTAGGGATCAAAATGCTTCCTTTCTTCCCCATGCCTCAAACCAATACCTCTTAGCCTGCTTCAGGTATTCACCATATTCCTGTCCCTTCCAGGATCTCACAGAATGAGTGCTCACCTCTTGCTCCTCTCTTGATGTTGAGTGAGCAATATTGGAGAGCTCTAAGATTGACTCAGGCAAAGGTCATCCAAGAAAATAAAGTTATTTTCTGCTACGATGGCGTAGTCTGAGAAACTCAACACAGCAGTCAGCACAGGACGCTGCAACTATTACTGGGAGGAAGAGGTTTGGAGAACCCAAAGAAGAAATTGATGGAATGACCCTGGTGGGTAGTGGTGCCCTTTACCTGCAAGGCAGTAGTGTGCCTTTGAGATCAAGCTATTAAGAAGCCAGCTCAACAGAGATTCCCACTGTAGTAATGCTTTCAGGGGAAGAGAAAAATCACAGCCATGTAAGCAGGCCATTTAGCAGACTTTTCTCCCTTAAGATATTCATGGGGTAAAGGTTTGCTCATCCTCCTTTTTTCCTCTATGGGTGGTAAAGCTCAATTACATCAGTTTGCAGCTGTGTACATCTTCAAGCTTTGCAGTGGAGGATCTGCTGTCTTCACATTCATGCTTGAATTGCCATGGCTGCTCAATTGCTCTAATAAAGGCTGCTAAAGCAGTAGAGTTTTAGAAGAGACAAAGAAGCATGAGTGTATATTATGATGCCATAGATTCTGCCTTATCCCCTGTAGGGTAAATGCTAGCAAACACAGGCCACTCATCCTGTGATCTCTCCTAGTTACAGATCAAACTATCATTATTTTCTAGCAACACATTTACTGAATTTACAGAATATAATGACTAGCGTAGTAGCTTGCATGTTAAGTATTATTGAAATCAATCTAATATTTTTAAAACAAATTAGGAAAGTGCAGAAAACAAATGCAGAAGCCTTAGCTTGTATTATTTTTGCTTTCTTGTTCTGCTTCACTATGTGGAAAATGTGGTTCTTTATCCCAGGTGTTTACTGATTTGTATATATGAAAGAGTCTGAATTTTCACACTGGCCTTAAAAGGAACCTTCCTTTGCCCCAAGTTCAGTGTTGAGTGTTGCAGTTTAGTGTCCTCTCTTCTGAAAATCTGTACAAAAGTCTCCAGTCATTTCTTTCATACCTATTTAAAACATCCAACTCCAAAAGTGATAATCTTTCCTCAGAGATAATCTTTCAGAACTGGGAGTCTTGAAACAGACCTTCATTCCTATCTACCAAAGAAAATCAACAGTCAGTCAGCCAAAAGTCCAGCAAAGAAAAAAGCAGCCACAGCAAAACTATGCAAGTTATCTTTGCACAGGGAGGAGACTAGAATGTAGCTTTTGCACAGGTCAAAGGAGGCAGAGGAACTCAAAGGGATGCTGCTAAAGAAAATGCTTTCATGCCCCTGGCTTCAGTACACTGAAAGAGATAAAGCAACTCCCTGGAGAGGGCTTCACTTCCAGGACAGTTGTGTATGGTCTTTCTCAAGATATTTGAAGAATTTAAGTTCTTAGATTTTAGTGAAAAATATCATCTCATTCTGAGTTAGAGACTGTATAGGGATCAGAGAGTGAAGCAGCTCAATTACAAGCAGTATGTCAGAATGCTAAATAAAAGTAGTTATATAGGAAAAAATCCAAAAATATTCCTACAGTTTTGAGTTTCGGGGCTTTTTTGCTGCACTGATTTGTGCACTTCACTAATACTTTTTGGCTTTAGCAGGTTTTTATGCCACTTCTATAGATCAGAACCTTCATGAGTGTTGTTTGTACCCAGTCTCCTTTGGTTAGATACTTTTTCTTTAGGAAAACCACTTATATTCCTCCACACCAATCTTTTTTTCTCAATTCCCTGTGCAAATGGTTTGGATTCTTCCAACAAAACTAATTCATCCTGGATCAGTGAGAACTGTCCAATGCCACTGTTATTGATGTGGTGGAGGATCTCATACTTTTTCATATGCTGTCTTTAGCACCACTATAAGTGAGTGGTGTCTTTCTAGCCCTCTTGCTCTGATACTCACATCACTCTCATTCCTGCTGCCTGTATTAAAAAGTGCATTTGCAAATGCTTGCTTTTTGGATTACTTATTAAACTGCAGTTGTAGTACATTCATACCAGTGCTATGCAGAAAACTGTCTCTTTGTCTAAATCAATACCTTTTGTTGATATCTGGATGGAATTCCTGTCTAGCATCAATCTTACAGAGATGCTGCTGCACTGGCTAAACAACCTCTGGCTCATGCTAGCTAATTGCACAGCCTTGATTATTTTGACTGTTTTGTTCATACTAAAGCACTCACATTAGGAGAAATGTGATCCTGCCTTTTTTTTTCAGTTAGCCATGGTTACAGAACAATGTTGGCTGTGGGTGAATAATAACATAGGATGGAAGGAACCACCTGTATCATTAAATGAGACCTTCCAGCTACTGCAAACATTACCTCATATAATAATCACTGTTACTCAGATATTGAACTCTATCTTAAAACATTCAGATGGCTTGGACTCATCCCTGTCCTTTACCTAATGCAATTTTTGCAAAGCCTCCCCTGAACATGATTGGAAACTACTGATTTTAAGCTGAAGTTCTTTATGGGCAGTTGATATCTCATTTTTGCCAACATTACTTTTGAATGAAAATAGCAAACTCAATGTGCTGGCAATTTTTCTCAATATATTTGTAGCTAGCACTCTTTTTCCCATCGGCCCTGGCTGAACAAGGCTGCCTTGTCTATCTAGCCTGTTCTAGAAAATTAAGTTCTCAGTATCCTCACTGTTGTTTTCAGCCTTCTTCTCCTCCTTTGCTGGTTTGAAACCACCTTTCAGAAACAGAGGTGAACAGAATAATGTATAGCCACTCAGACTTGGTCACAGAAAGGCTTTGTCTCACACTTCCCTCTCATTGCTTCCGATGGTCCGGCTCTTAGAGAGTGGACCAGACTGTCAAATCCAAGAGAAATCCATTCACCTCAAACCTGGCAAAGAAGGGGACAGCTGCAACATCTGGCAAGGGAGATGGCTGCCACCATGCTGGTCTCCAGAGGCTCCAGATTTCTCTGGTTTGGCTTTCTGATAACAACCTCCCAGTGATGGATCAGACCAATGGAAACATTGGATTAATAACTATGCTCCCCATGCCCAATGTGAGGAGCATGGCTGGCATTGGCATTGGCCTTGTGTCTCAACAGGGTTTACCACATCTATCCCAACTGAGAGCCTGTGTACACACTGTATTAGATTCACTATATTAGCTCTTTAACCCCTATAATTGTGTTATTAATTTCATGAGCCTTTTAGAACTTGTGTTCTTTTGGTTTTCTCATATCTAAACAAGTTGCCTTATTGCAACTTTTCTTGAGAACTCTCTGCCAGTTCTCTTTTGCTGCATCATTGTCATTTATTTGTCTGGGGTAATACAAGTACTGTACTCCCTGCATAGACAGTTTAAAAACAGTCACAGCCCAATAGTTTAGGAAATGGGTCTGATAAATAATGAGAAAAGAGTAAAATGGTGGACCTTGGTGCGATGTGATGACCAGGACTGCAACGGCAGCCTGTAGGTTTTTAATTCTTTGTTATAGTGTTACTGCAATGATTAATAGGGTTAATATTTTATATATAGTGTAAGTTTTGCCACAGGGTTTGGAAGAATAGGATTTGAAGGCTGGGCTGTTGGCTTGGTGCTCTGGTGCTTGGAGCATTGCATCAGATAAAAGTATCTGAAAAAGTACATGAGAGTTTTTGAGTGAAGAGAAGATTGAAAAGACCATCAAAACTATCGTCCTTGATGAAGCAGATGACAAAAATTCAGTAATGTATGCCCTTGGACAGAAAGACAAATAATGTTACTGACCTGAAGACCTGCTAGCCCTATCAAAAACATTTGCATTGAGCTTCACAGAGCTGGGATTTAATAAAAAAATTTAATTCAGTACTCATAGAAAAATGGAGACATGGGAGGTCTCGTTGTGACTTGGTCACCAGTAGAAGTGGGTTCTTAATAGCTGTAATTTTTGCAGGCAGTAGGAAAAAGTTCTGACATATCTTCAGTTCTTGTTGCTCTGTGGCTAACTTGTCATGCAGCCAGGTCTCCTGGTGTCTCCCAGCCACAACAGTTTCTTCTACGAAGAAGAGGAAGATTGCTTTCATTTTTAATCCATTAATTTTCTTAAGAAAGACAGTGTGGATTTGAAAAGCAATGCCTTAACACTTTGGGTATGTTTGACTCATCCTGTCTGACTGATCTCTCACTGCCATAACAAATCTGGTGTGAACACTTTGTTCTGGTGTGTGGTATTTCAACTCTGAGATTACATTTTGGAAGCAGTCCTGTATCCCACTCGATTGTCCAGACCAGCTGAACTGGAGCCAGTTCACTCTGTGCTGTTACTACCAAAGAATGTTTCAGGGGTTTGGGTGGCCCTGGGGCAACTGGGAGAGAGAAAGATGTACTCTGAAACCAGCCACAGACCTCCTCAGCTGTAAATGGTGTCCATGGCACCTGCTCCATTTTATCAAGTGTTTTCACTACTCCAGGTCATATAGGAGTCCATAGGAGGTACTGGACTTCTGCTGTCTTCCCTATATGGTGTATAGTTGTCCACTAAACTGACCACTGCCCACCCACTGGCCCTGCAAATCGTCCCACAGTACATTGCACGTGTATCCAGACACCCTTTCAGAGAAGGGCTCCAATACTAGTAATTCAGTCACCCTAGGGTTTTTTTCCAGCTGTCAGACCTTGTGCTAATCCTGTATATCTCTTTTAGACTGATCACTGATGAAAGTTTGTTTTCTTGGTGTTATTTAGGCAGGAAGACTCAATACAAAAGACACAGATGCAACAATCATCTAAACATTTTGATGGCTTGTGTTCACCAAGGGACTGCTTGTAGAACAAGAAATATGCATTTAGGCCCTGAGGAATCGCAGGTGTCAGCAGGGTTCATCTGCAATGTCTTTCAGTGCAAAATTTTAAAAGGAAATATTGTGAGTTAGTTTCTCCTTCCAGAGAAGATTTACTGGTCATCTCAGATCTGTGTGGTGCCGTTGTTCTTCACCAGGTGCTTTGGGCTAGAACAGGAATTATTTTTCTCTTCAACAGTTTAAAAATGGCAGATCTTATCAAGGCAGGCTGTACTACATCCATGCTTTCCCACTGCCCCTGGGATACTATCAGCAGTAGCAAAACTTGTGCTCTTGTTGAAGAGTGGGTCTAGTGATATGGCGGTTGAAAGCAGTAGCTGGATTTGGAGACCATGGCAGCTTCACTGAGCCATGGCATCATATGAGCATGTCTGAGTTGTCTCTGAGAGCAAAAATAGGGCCAGGTACATGGAGTGGCAGTATTACTTTCCAAATTATATCCAGGCTGCTTCTGGCTTCTTTAAAGATATGTTCACTCTGCAGAGAGTTTCAAAGTAGAAATTCTTTACTGCAGCATCAGTGGAGTCAAAACAAAACAGAGATGAGTTGCTTCAAAACGGAGGTAGCCTGGATTCTGGTGGGAGACCTAGAAAGGATTGTGGGAGGTCAATGAAGAAGACAGAGAAAGGAATGTTGGCAGGAAAGGAAAAAATGTGGGAAAGGGAAGGGAAAGAGTGTCTCCCTTGCTGTCTGCTCTGCAGGTGGTAAGTGTGTGACTGGGATAGAGATACGAGAAAGAAGAGTGTTGTAACGAATTACAGAAGAGGTTTAATGGACCATTTATTTTAACAGTGTGTCAGAGTTTCCCCTAAAGCTAGGATAATCCAGAGACCTTAAAATTATGTCATAGGCAGATCCCAAAGCTGCCAATTGCAAATTGCTGATTCCTGTTCTCCTTCAAAAGAGAGATTCTCTCCCCTTTTCTTTATGTTCACAATGAAGTGTGATTTTCTGAGGCTCTCCATTTGTATTCTTTGCACAGAACACTACTTTTACTATTACATACTCTGGCCATGCTTCTTCTGCAAACACTTTAGCTTTTAAACACAGCATGTCTGGTTTATTTTGGCTTCCTTTCTCTTTTTACCCAACATATTAGAAAAACAGACATGTATCTCCATTGTGCTCTGTATTCACAGCACACTGCTCTGTGCCATTTTGCATTTTCTGCCACTGTTGATCTGGTGCAGTTATTGAGAACCTTTGTGGCAGACATTGACCAAAACTCTAAAACTACAAAAGCTTTATTTTCCCAGTATTATCCCAATTTTCTCATTGAGAGTGGCAGAGCCAAATCTAATTCCATTCTTGCGATGAGATATCAGGCCTATGCACTTACATAGCTGTTTTCTGAGGAGCAGACTGCCTGCAGGGACTCCTGCTCCATCCTCAGTCCCAGCGATGTGATACCACTGAATCCAGTTGAACTCCAGTGTTTGAAAACACTGCTGACAATGAGAGCAGCATCAGACCCACCTACTTGTGTGTATTTTACATGTGTTTGCAATTTTTTCCATCCCAATCTTAACTTTGTTTTCAGGTCTGCACCACTGATGCTCTTAAAGCGTAATGCTTAATAGCCCAAGATAAATTTTTTTGTTGTTGTTGTAGTTATTAAAGAATTTGGAGTTGAAAGAAAGCAGTCCATTGCCTTCCTTTATGTGAATACCATTTTTCATATAGAAAAAACAGGATTAGTCTTTTGATAACTGACATTTGAGCATGTTATGTTGCCGTCTTTTTCCCTTAAACACAATGCTACACAAATACCAGTTGCTCTGAGAATCAAAATCCATCTATTGTAAAAATGTCCTTAACATTTGGTTTTTCTTGAGGAGGTAGCTTTAATCCTCTGTCTGACAGTCAAACAGGATTTTTTCTGTTATGGATAGCCTAGGAACTGTATTTCACAGCTGTTCAGCCTTCTTTGAATGCAGCATGACTTCAGAAATAGACCCATTGAGAGAACTACTTTCCCTGATATTTAATCTTCTTTATAGAATATTCCCCCATCTGTGTAGCAGTAATCAAGAGGGAAGTAATAACAAAGGGAGAAATTTACTTCTTCTGTTATTTTCTCCTTTGACAGAATCATAATGCAGGGAGTGCATGGCTAAGCCCTCCATCCTCCAGCAGAAAGAATTTTCTTTGTGCTTCCAGTCCTCTTACCTGAAAGTGTTGAGCATTCAGCACCTCCTTCCAGTTCCAAAACAAACTGCTTCAAGGCCAGTTGTTTTTAAAAAACTGACATCTTGTTCACCTGTCTAGGAGATGGAGTTAGGATTTGTACACATCTTAACCAATCATCTTAACATCTTGTCCCTGTCTCAAAACTTAATATTCCCCTGTTGCTGCTGTTTTGAATGATCAAATTAAATGTTTAACTCTTCCTTCATTGTGTTCATTTTTAGTGGAAAGACTTGCAATCAAATGTTAGTTTTGCCAAAGAAACCACAAAGTCACCAGTTATTTCTGACTCTGAAATCCCAGAGTAGCCCTATAATCTTGCCTGTACTGGCTAGTGAGGATAGGCATATACTAGCGACAATGTGGCAGACACCACTCCAGTATCAGGCATAGAAAACTTCTGAAATTGTGAAAGGAGATGCCTTGGAGACCATTGAGACTTAGGAATGGATGTCCATTAGTTAATCAGCGGAACTTGAACATTACAGTAATTTGCTTTTCCATAGAGAACTTGTGAAAACTTACAACAGACTAACTGGATCCCAAGTCCAGCTGAGATAGAAATTGCCTCAGTTCTGCTTCAGTGATTGTAGCAATGATGATTTATACCATCTGAGCATTTGAGTACATGTCGCTGTTTGTAACCATAGTGAGAAAGGTATATTCCAGTGAGCTGAGTAACATAGCATGCTGGAGTTTAATTATTTTTCTTTTTCTAGTTCCTCACTTTCTCTTTGTCTTATTAATGTTACAAGCAACAGCAAAAGTAATATGAAAAATATACAAAAATTCAGGTACAATATTTTGTAAGTAGCTTTTACAAACTTCACTTGCTGGTATAGGGACACAGTAAGTTAAGTTTATTTGTCTACAAATATTTTGTTAAATTTGGAAATATTACCCACTCTTCTTGTCAAGAGATCAAAATCTTAGATTCATTTTCCAGTGTGAATGTGATTCATTCCTGATGTTTCTCATGACTCATCCCCTGTTCTTACCTTGTCTTCTTCAAATGTAGATGGGAAAACATATGCAGCCTCTGTCTAATTATCAGACCTGTTTTGGTACATAGGTAAAACTCACTATGTGTTTTAAGAGATTCTTAGGAAGCATGCAGGCCGTCACATTGTTCTTGCAACAATGGAGAATAATGTTTGGATTAAAGTTATGGTATCTTTGTTTATTATTATTTTCTGGACACACCAAGGATAGTCAAATAAGCAGTTAACTCTGAAGTGTCTGAGTCTTAGTTATATTCTTGTAGGATGGTGAGAATGATTTTATCTTTCCGTTAGGGAGCAAACTTGTGGAATACTTTGGATGTAATTTGGAAAAGAAAAGAGCTGAAAATGTGGTAAAATTAAGTATTTTATTAGATCCATTAATGTAATGTCTATTTCATTTTCAGCAGTGCTGAAAAGCAAGCGCAGTGAAACAGAGTTTGCTTGCATATAGGCAAGTGCAAATGAGTTTGCCCATTTTATCACAACAGAACTGATTTCTTCTTTGTCAAGGGATAGTAAGGGAAAGAAGCAGCCTTACAACTTTTTTACTTGCATTTAGCTGAGCTTTATCTTAAACACATCTTTTAACCTTGATTTTTAATCCTAGTAATCAATTTAAAGAATATCTTTAAGAAGTTGTCAGCCAAAAAGAGCAGCTCTATTGCCAACACTACCTCCTCTTCCCATCCAACTCTGGCAAATGTTTCCCTTCCTCTCTTTCTCTTCTTATCCAGCCGTGTCATCCAACAGAACCAGAGGCTACAATCTGATAGTATACAGGAAGGCAGAGAGAAGGGGAGAGAAGAGATAAAAGCCTGGAGAGGATAGAGATGTTTTCTCTTGTTCCTTATATACTTTCTAAGCATCCTGTCTGACTTATAGTGAAAAGACACCCTATTTGACAACTAGCTTAATGTCTTTTAAAGTGATATCCTTTTCCTTATCTGGTATTTGGAAAACAGTAATGACAATTGATCGTCCTGAAGTGTCATTTCAAAAGATCATTTGAAATAGTCTATTTGGAAACTTTAGAATTACATGTCTTGAGTTTTCTAGAAATAAATAAATGGTCTTTTTCTTACTCTGGTTTACAGAACCAACCTGATCTGTACTGTTCTCTCCATCCGACAACAGAAGCACCTTTTTTAATCAAACTCAATGACTGTGGCCTGCTCTAATGCGCTGTCAGATTCCAAATATTTTCTGCCACCTGCCAGCCACTGACATACATCTTGATAAACAGTGTTTTTCATTTCATGTGAACTAGGTTGTTCTTGTTTACACCCAGCAGTATAAAACAGCTTCTATTGTCCATTGTTCCCTTATTTACTCTCAGAAAACCTATTTGTTTCTGGCAGCCTTCTCTTCAAGGAATGTGATGCAGACTACAGATAAAAGTGCAAGCATCTGTTAAGATGACTGGCATTATATTGACAACAGGGTAGAAATCATCTGCTTGGAAAGGCGGGCAGGCACAGCCAAACAAAATTAACTGTAGCTTCATTCTGCAGAGGCTATGATAAAACATATGCTTTAATTCCAGGAGAATTAAAGCAGCTGTGCAAAACCTGCTGCTTACTTCCTAGGCTTCCTATTCATGGCAGGCACGCACACAGTGATTCCTTCAGCAGGAGCTGACATTTACATAGATGCTAAGCTCCAGCATACTTTTAAGGAAAATAATCTGGATAAAGGCAAAAAAAAACCCAGAGTTCTTCAAATATTAATTGTTCTTGGAAGCTTTAAGGAATGTTTGCAATCCTAGAAGCTGGTACCTGACAGACATCAAGTCTTGATGCTTTATTTCAGCCCTGAGTTATAGAGGAAAGTCTCTCCAGTCATCACGGCTATTTCAGGCAACACTAAGAAAATTCTTGATATTTTCCAGTTCAAAGTTTGACCTTACCTGACCCTGCTTAACTTTAAAATCTGACCAGCAGGGTCTGAAATTTTTTTTTCTATTTCTAAGGGTTGAATGCATGTTTAAATGCTTGAGGCGTCTACTGTCAATATTGGTCCTCTGATCAAAGATAAATTGTTCTATTTGACCTTTATACAGCTGATTTTGTCTTGGCAGCCCTAAAAAATATTTCTGAAGGAAAAAATTACTGAACTCTGAGATCCTATGTAGTTTTTTATTTCTCATTAAAATATGCTTTTAAGGACCTAAGAATCTTCAGTGGTGTCTGCTGAAAGTGGTGTTTGCTTCTCCAATGTTATTTTTTTCTCATTATTGCTGGCTAGATTCAACAAAATAATGTTTTCAAAAGAGACCAGCTATTACTCTTCTTTCCATTCTATACTTCTCCTGTTTTATTTTCAGTTTTTATTATGCAAAATGCAAGAAATTGCAAATACAAGTGTCAAATTCCCTGAACATCAGAAAGCAAAAATAGCCATAAAGAATCTTCTGCAAGGCCCCAGCACTTTCATAAAACAATCAAAATTAGATAACTGGCATGTAAACCAGGGAAAGACTCTCTCCCATCACTGATGTTTCTCTGGGCTGCACAGGGATATCAGGTTGATACTTTGATAGATTGCAATCTGTTTTCAGCAGCTGACCCAGACATAACATCATCATTTCCTGATTATATTGATATGTGTTTCTATTATTTGCTTATTTTGCGCCTTCAGAAACAATTCCTTTTTGTTGTTAAACTGTAAACAGCATAGCAAGGCCTCATATTAAATCATAATTATTTACCATGCTGTTCACGCACCTTTGTCCCTGGGGAATGTGGTGACGTGAATTTACAGGAAGATCGGGGTATTTCTCACCAACAGTTTCCTGTTATTGATATGCTTTTGTTTAGTTGTGATCTTTTTTTTACTCTTTCAGGTTCTCAGGGGAAAAATAAACAGGCACATGACATTAATCACAGTCCTTGGGTATCGTATTGGAAGTCTCACAAATACTTGCAATGTGGAATTGTGAACTAGGTTTGCATCTTTGGAAAACACCAATGACAGCTTATTGTTTGCTAGTACTTGCTCCCCTATTCTGATAAATGATTCCAATAATTCTTTAAAATTCTTTTGTGATTGTGTTCCTTTTTAGATGCCAGAAGGGTTCAAAAGTTTATGAAGACAACCTTGAATAGTTTGCATCTGTGTGTGTAGATTTGTGTAATTGAGCTGTTTTCATTTGAGAGAAAATATGGACCACGTAAGAGATACAGAGGTAATTCAAAAATCCAGAGTCCTTTCAGCAAATACTGTCAAACATGTCCAAAAATGTTTTCTTTAAGATAGTTTGCTAAGTTTTTTTTTTTCCTTTAAGAATATATGAAGCCTATATTCTTTCTGCACAATAATATTATTATGTAAGCTGTATTTACCTGTGTGTCAAAAGTCATCAATATAATTATCAGGGTAGTTATCTAACATATTTAAGATGTAGCTCCTAAATCTTTTTCAGTGGTTTTGGCTATCCTACTTTTATGTCTGTCTCTATGGATATGTGGTACACTCCTAGCCAAAAGCCTTTGCAAAATATCTTGATTTTGCAATAAGGAATTGCAGTAGAACAACAAAGAAAGTAACAAACCAAACTTTGGGAGGTCTAGATATTTTTTTTTCCAAAGCATTGTAGAAATATTGTGATTATAGGCAAAATAACATTGTGTCCTAGAGAACACACACCAGAAAGGCCACCAAGAGATAAATCTGTTGGCTAAAGTAAAAAGTACCATTAATGTAACTCACAAGTTATATAGTAGCTATTCAGATTCATTACCAAATTCTCAGGGTTTAATACTTTTTTTTCATCATTGTTAAATGGCATCTTTCTTAGCATCTGTGCTGTAAGAATTGGAGAAAAATCTCAGAGTCGAACCTACATGTCCACAACCTATTTGTGGCTGCAGATTTATTGTATTTGGTACTTAGTATTTCAGAGCTGCACTGAGTGTGTGACACTGTTATTTTCCTTCATTTCTGCTGCTGTTATTAAGGACTTAGAATAAGCTCACAAAAGCTGTATGTGATATAATATTAACAAAAGTCATAGGATCATAAAATGGCTTCAGTTGGGAGGAACCTTAGTTCCAGTTCTAAAGAGACACCTTCCACTATCCCAGGTTGCTCAGAGCTCCATCCAGCCTGGCCCTGAACAATTACAGGGGTGGGGCATCCACAGCTTCTCTGAGCAACCTGTGGGGGTGCCTCACCATCCTCACAGTAAAGAATTTCTTCCTAATATCTAATCAAAATCTTCTTTCAGTTTGAATCCATTCCCTCTTATTCTGTCACTGCATGCTCCTGTAAACTCTCCATGTCATGTAACTTCATACCGAGGTTTTTAACTACCTTCTCTTCCTGACGTGTTTAACTTCTGGATAACATGTAGATGTTATATGATTTCTTAAAATACTCAATTGTTCCGGTCCAGGCAGGCTATGTAATCTACATGGGTCCATAAAGTTTTTCAGTAGTCTCCCACTTGATTTCTGCGAATTTGTCCTCATCTGTAAGCTCAGCCAGATGAGATCTGGCTGCTTTTCAGATAAGGAAATTTAAGAAATGTCAGGTTATTAGGTTGTTGTAGTTGTGACATTTTATCCTCTGGACTTCCACACCTTGAAAGCAAATTTCTGGTTCCAATGCTGAATCAGATAGATTTCCTCACAAAGATATCAGTTTAAGAATTCACAAACTAGGCAAAATACCTTTCTCTTTTTGGTGAAAAAAAAAAATGAAAAGCCCACAAATTATTTATTAAGCAGGCTATTACAAAGTTTTCTATCAGATGTTTTTCTTTAAGGTAAAGTATCCGCCAAATCATAAGAATGTGCCATCCACCCAAGTCAAGTGTTTTCCATTCCAAGAGAAGCTCAGGACTAACAGATGGAGTCCCCAGCACAGCAGCAAGCTCACCACCCACCCTTCAGGACCTTGGGTTCTCTCCCAGCACATAGTCCTCTAGAATCCATAAAGTCCTAAAGTCCCTTCAGTTTTTTCCCAACACATTGCCTTTTTAGCATCACCTCTTGGGGTGTCAACTCCAACTTGTGCAAGCTGTGCCCTTGGCTGCACCACAGCGATTGTGTGGCCTGAATTAAACCGCAGCTTGATATTTCACTCATGCAGCTGATGTATTCTTCAGCCTACTGCCAGACCCAGATGACCTGGTGAAGATGAACTCTGATAAAATGTTTTGGAAATTTAGGAAATGCCTAATTCCCTAGTCATATCCACAGCTACACTCTGAATGAACATTTTTAACGCAGTTCTTCCTTCCTCAGTAAAGGTTTAAGATACAAATCTGGATCTTCTATTTAAGTACCACACAGGATGGAAAGTAGTTAGAATTACGTTTTATCCAAAATATTTCAGATTCTTTACTCCTACTGGTTTGGTGTTTGGAATCACTCCTCAGGAGAGAGGAAGAAAAAGGATCTGTCATTTATCTGAGTCATTGAATATTTTGTTGCTGTTGTTTCTCTGTAGCTCTTGCTCTCTGGTAACTACCTCAAAAGCCATTTCCAACAAGCTGGTGAGATGCTTGTACTTCGTTACATCTCTCTGAAACCTCAGTAAGTGATCCTGGTATGTTTAACATCTCTCCCAAGATATTTCTATTAGTATTCTTTCATTTCACAGGAAAAACTTATTTCTGTTGTTGTTAGAGAAATGTTGACAGATATGTCAGTCATGATCATTACAGAATTATCCCCAAATCAGAATGCCTTTTCCTCTGCATGGATGCTTTGGCCACTTTGATTTGTTTTATTTGTTTTTGGCTAACAGATTGCTTTCATGTTTGTCACAATTAGGAGGGCAAATGTCCTCCATAACAGTCAAATATAGATATCCAAAGGTCAATATTAGGTAGAAAAGCTTATTCAACAAACCCTGCCCTGCTTCTGTTTCCATAGTTCAATGTCTTATTGGAAAATTTTATTTTCACACAGAATGTGCATGTATCTATTCAGTCAACAACAATTCTACATATTCTTCCACTTCCCTCTTGACAACTCTATTTTCTTCTTTTTACTTCATACTGGTCTAAAAACAATAAAAAGCTCCTTGATTTCCCTAGCACTTCATTGTAGGTTTGGGTGAGATGGGTTTTGTAGATCCCTTCCAATGGAAACAATCCATTCCTTTCCATTCCATCCAACTTCCTTCACCAACTGCCATAAAATGTGTGTCCTTGGTACTGTGTTCACTATATCTAACATGTAGATAGCTATAAGTACTATTTTAACCCAGGGTCCAGAGGAATGTTGTGGAGGAATTTATCTCAGCTGAAAGACTGAAGTAATGTTCACCTCACTTAACTCACACAAGTGCAGTGCAGAAAACCACTGTCTTTCTGTGGGTCCCTTCCAACCCAGAATATTCTGTGATTCTGTATTCTGTGATTCTGTGATTCTATGATCTGTTCTCCCTAGGTTCCCTACATAATTTATAGAGAATAAGTTATTTGAGACAATTCCTCTCACCCTCTAAAGAACATCAAGAGTGGGTCAGATGAGTGTGTACAGTTGTTGTGAATGACCTGGGTTTACAATTGTAGAGGTTTAGAAGGAAACCAAATGACTCTACAACTGTATGAGTGCTTTAAATAAGAGTTGTGTAGGTGGTAGGTAGAGGGGACAGTGGAGGGCTGGAGTCCAACCTGCCCCTCCAGGTCATGCTGCATGAGGTCAACCACAGCTTTTGGCTAACAACACAGCCCTGCGTCACCTTGGCAGTAGCACACACTAACTGGCCACACCATTAAGCTCTCTTAGTCCAGACTGGTGGTGTTTGCAGTTTATCTCCTTTTTATGTGGTAAGCCCTGCTCAGAGTCCTTTTTACTGTATGTGCATCCCCTTCTCATCTTGGCAGCTTTTTATCTTTTGGGGGGGGTTAGCACTGTTCATTGTCTAGGTGTAATTTACCAGTGAACTCAAGCTCACAGAGGCACCTTGCACACAGTGGGTACACAGAGTTATGCAATGAATGCTCTGAGGGCTCAGCCACTGTTACAAGGAACAGCAGATACATTCTGTCTTTGAAGAGGCAGGATGCAAACACAGGTCAGCTTTAGGTAGGCCTATACACTGTCCTAGATTCCTAAACAAGATACCAGTTAAAACATGTATTTTTAACATGAGAGATCAATTACACAGGTGGGATTTTAGTTATGCAAATGCCCATGGATGAATTGTGCATGTCCTATCTGCTGGTTTTTTTGCAAACAGAGAGCAGCATCCCTTAGTGTGAAAATTTGATTGATTTGAAGATAAATTTAGTCTGGGACAAGTGTAAATGCTTGAGCTATCATATTGCTGGACAAGGCAGTCGAAGATTTTGTCCAGCATCACCTTGCAGGCAGCCTGGTCTCACTGAGACATTGCTCAAACTCAATGCATTTAGGGGGAAGGAGAATTCCAGTGACAGAATCACAAGTCCCCAGAAATGTCTCCAGGAGATCTGGTTGTCTTGTGAGTTCAAGTGTCATTTCCAAATAGTTTTCATCTATGTTTTAGCTAAGAAAATGTAACAAGTTGTAGTAGAGTCTAAGTCCTGAAGTCCTTTCAGCTGTGATGATGTCCTCTGATGGCATACTTGGCTAACAGCGATCAGGAGACTGACAAGAAATGGGAGCCTCTCCATTTATCCCAGAGGTAGCTACAGAATCCCGTGAATCTCATTTGCATCTCATGTAGGGAAATTTCCAAGTGTTTTAGAAGCTGCATGATGGAATAGAGTTTACAGTATTACTTATATTCCTAAATTTAAATACACCAGTCAGAAAGCTGATCTCATGTGAGAACTGAGCTCACAGCCAGTGAGGTCTACCACAGAGAGTGCATTTTTAAAACATAAAACCCCACTATCTTTCCTCTTGAAAAATATTTATTCTTTCTTTTCCTAAGCTATGTTTTTCTCTGGCATTTTTCAGATATTTGTGCCAATATCATTTTACAACAATTTTTGGCTCAGAATACAAAACATAAAACTCTTCCTCTCCACACAAAGTAAACAAAAGAAAAGAGAAACAGAAAAGTCTTTATTTGTTTTCTTTTTTTTCACCAAATAGTTATCCATTGTTATGATAACCAAAAATCACTCATTAATGTTGCCAACAACATTCTGGAGCAAATGAAGAATAATATAGATTATTAGTAAAGAACTTTTTAACTTTTTAACTAAGAACTTGGTTGTTCTTAGTTAAAAAAAATACCAACAACATAATATGTTATCATAACAATTTTACTTATAGATTTTACTCATAATATTTGATGTGTAATAAGTAATGATTTTACTTAGAGAACTTCATTTTAAAGTGCTTACTTGCAGTTATAGTGGATTATGGCATGATACTAAGATGTATGTTTTTCATTATTTTTAAACTGGATTTTACATAAAATTTACCAAGCTACATTTTAAAGCAAATATTCATCAATATCCAAACCTGCATAGTTCCCAAAGCACTTTGCTAGTGCTTTAAGGGAAAAAACCCAACACAGTAATTCTCACAAATGTCCAGGTTCCATGACTTGCTGATTTGTCAATTCTTTATTTGATTCCACCTAGTTTCTTGGACTGCATTTTTAACTCCTCAGATTCCATCCAGTAAAATAATATTTAGGAGATTTAGATCAGCAAGAGCTAAGCAACACTTTTTCAGCCAATGGTGAGATTTTCAGGTGGTTGACTACAAGCACAATCCCAGTAAATTTTACAGAGATAGAAAAATTATTTCTTTCTTAACAAGAAGTGAACAGAGCACATGGATCTTTCACTTGGAATCACAGTTCTTTGACATTATGATTTGAGCAAATAATCACTCCACCAGCAGGCTGGTGCATCATGGTAGTGTTGGCTGTGAGTCTGAAGAAAATTGCCAAGAAAAGCCTTAGTGGCTATGAATTTATTCTGGTAAAAGGGTCTCCAGTCAGTGGAGTTTCTTCCACTCTGAACTGGTTTAGGCAGTACCAACAAAAGTACTAAAGTACTCTCTTGCTCAGGTGAGGAAATGTTGCTGGTATTGCTAAAACAGAAAGTCTTTTGCATGCACACAGCCCAACAGTGTGGGTGCACCATGCGCTGCTGGTGCTGCACAGCTGCCAAGATGATGGGTGAGCCCCACTTGTCCCCCCATGCCTGCTTTTTCTAAAGAAATGGATTCAGATTGGCAGCAAGAGCAGCAGACTTCAGAAGGACTGGCCAGCCACCTGCCAGGCTGCTTCTGTGGATCCGTGACCCCCTAATCCGTACATGCAACAGTATTACTGGTTATGCTCGTGTTGGCCCCCAGAGGCAGCATCTCCAGCTGAGGAAGGACCATCACCACAGGTTTGTATTGCCAGGTCTCAAGGGTAACCTCCACACTGCCCATATGGCTCTAACCAGAGCATTTTCAGGAGGGCTGTGAATGAGATGCCTGGAAAGGTGTACGAAGCATGTAGCAAGAATTGTGCCTGAGACAAGGGAGACACAGCCTGGGAGAGGACCAAAGCACTGGAAGAGATGTCACACCTTGGGGAATGAAAGAAAACAAGGAAATCAAGGTGGAGAGAAGTAATGAGACAGACAGGATCTGAGTAGGGCACAATCTGGTAGGCAAGACAAGGCACAGGTTTGCAGTAAGCATTGCTGAGTGTAGGTTTAGAGTTTTATCTTTCCTTTTGATTTATGTTTTCTCGCTTTTATTTCTCCCTAGAAGATTGAGTGTCTGTGTGATTTCAATGGCAAGGCCCCTTCTCCCAAACTCAGAAATACTCTACCGTATTTGGAATTTAAAATTCCAACTTGCAAGGCACAACAAAAGTTCTTTTCTGAAAATGATGCCTCATTTTAATTTAAAAAGTAGTAAATAAAATTCTCAAGCATAAAGAGAGATTTCCTATGCTGCTGGTAAAGAGGTCTGGGTTTAAAAAATATTTTTGGCTCTTTTAGAAACATACTTTATTAGTAGTAGACTATTTCTCAAATATAACTTTTGACTGAATCATTTCTTTCAAGCAAGAAGACAGCACCCTGTGGCTGATGAAAACATTTGCAAGTGCTAAGTGTACATATCAGAAAGAAAAATATTTACCTTTCATGAAGGCATGATGGCAAGGAAGAGTTCTGAAGACATTTTAAGCTGCTGCTTGGAAACTTGGCACTGTGGTCAAGGGATTCATTCTTGCATGCTTTACACCCTGTGTATGAAATCCCACTTGCCCTTCTCGAAGCACTTATTGGGGAGGCACTTCAGAAAGAGTACCTTCATCCTCGTGGGGAGA
Organism: Fringilla coelebs; assembly: GCF_963513975.1. Taxonomy (NCBI): domain Eukaryota; kingdom Metazoa; phylum Chordata; class Aves; order Passeriformes; family Fringillidae; genus Fringilla; species Fringilla coelebs. The sequence goes on from NC_140031.1 coordinate 17,358,480, forward strand.
ATCTTAAGGATAAGCTTAGATAGTAGAGTGACAAATTATTTTCAATACCACAAGGATTAGCAGGAGACCTGAGCCTGTTTCCACTTCTCCCCATCTGGTGGGTAACGCTGGCTATATTACATAGGTACATTGAGTCTTACTTTCTTCATTTTTATACAGGAAAGTGAAATGTGCTTTAGAGATAAGGATGTGATCATTATAAAAGGAATAAATAGGGCTATTTTTTTATACCACAAATATAGGACATAGTCATTACACTACAGTGCTAAAAGCTTCACAGCTCTCAGTATTGGCTCAATATTTCTTCTTTTTTTTTCTGTTTTCTTTCTTACATGTTTCAGATCATGGAAAGAAACTTACCCTTCCAAGAAGAACTGGGCAGAAATAGTATAAACAAGTAAACATTGTAAGTAATAATTAAATAAAACTATTTAAACCCGTTGTGTGGGGAAGGGAATAGATAACAGGTTTTAGACTGAGAAGTCATTTTGTCCTACAGAATTGGAGGAGAATGAAACATGCTTTATTTGAGAAATAACTTCTAACTGCAGCCTAGAAAAATATCTGTGGTGATAAAAATGCATAGAAGAACTTTTTGTAATAAGAATTCTTTTAAAAATTCAGTCAGGAAGAAACCAATTAGCATAGTAGTGAAGCTGAATATGCTTTAGCCTATACTCTTCTAGAGTATACCTAGTGGTATACTCAAGAAGAGAACGCTAAATAGGAGCTTAAAGAGCTACTTTAACAGAGATAGCAGTGTTATATAGCGTGTCGTAGAATCACAGAATGATTTTATTTGAAGGCAACCTGAGGGTCATGTCGTTCAAAGCCCCCTACAGTCTGGAGTGGGACACTTCCATGGGTGCAGTACACAGCTTCTCTGGGTGATCCCCATGTTTTCCACATATGAAGTTATACCACTTGTCTGATCCTCCTTCTGTGTAACTTAAGCCTTAAAGTCTTAGAGGAATAACAGGGATACTGAACATAGGTTGTGAGTTACAGGTGTGATACATCACTGTAACCACTCTGCTGCTGTTAACCATAGCCAGCATTTGAAGTCGAGGTGTTTGCACATGTGCATACATAGCTGCCTGGCTCTAGCTGTGTGTGGTATTCTCAAAGCAGTGTGGGGCTGCACAGTCCCACATGGTACTGGGACTTCTTTATACTTTACTCTGTGTAAGTTCACAGGAAGACATGGTCTTTGTCCCAGGGCATTTTAATGTCTACCTAGAAACAATGGCATGAAACAAAAGGAGGGAAGCAGAGAGGGAAAGGGACAATGAGGTCTCAAAGTTACGTGAGTCAACTCCACATACAATGGAATTGACCTGAATCCTCTGAAAGGCTCCTGGGGTAAATAGTTTTGCTGTCCTGGTATGTGTCCGGGCAGCTGGTGCTTTTACACAGCTTTGATGGTCTGTCTATTCAGTTTCATTCTGATGAGAAGGATGTTGTTTCCATTGTAAGAGAAGAGGGCCTGGTTTTGAGGAGGGAAGCAGGACTTCCACATTTACATGCCACTGAAATGAGTTTGGGAAATAAAATAAAACCTAGGACATACAGTGTTTTTGCAGCCTGTCTGAGAACTGTAACAGGAACTGATATTGGAGTTATCTGTCCTTCTGGACTTCAATGCTTCTACAGTCCCAGCAGGTTCAGAGAGATATGTGGGCAGAGGCTATGGAGAGTACCTTCCTATGATTTAATTTATATTCCTTGAGAAATTAATAAAATTTAATTGCAGATGACAATCAGTCAGTACAATTTATGTGCACCATCTGTCTTACATACAAACATTCTTGTGTGAAAAAATGCTAGTTCCCAAAATACCTGTGTGAATAAAAATATTTTCACATGAGTCTCTCTGGAGAAATGGTTGCAAAGATGCACAAGCCTGCTGGAAGCAAGCGTCTGTCCTGAGACAGAGAAAACATTCATGACTGTTGAACAAACTTGAAGTTCTCTGATGAGTAAATAAATTGTAGCAGTCTCATGCTCAGAGCTTCTTCATTAAAATTGTTAGGCTCTAAGGTACAGAAAAAGTACACACCTTACACCATAATCAAGTTTTCCCATACCAAATTATAGCAAAGATAAATAAAGCTAATTGACATTCTTTATATTGAACCACAAGATACCTGAAGGTGTGCCTTGCAAATGTTTAGAAAGCACATCATGAGAGAAGATGGTGCAATAGGGAGGTCACTGGACTGGTACCCACAACAGCTGGTGAGAGCCCTTGCTTTGACACAGAGTACCAGTGGGGTCCTGGGTGGGAACCTTGCCTCCTCTTCCCTCTACTTGCTGCCTTCAGTGCCTATAGTGCCTTTCTGTCTGTGAGTGTGGCTGTGGGAACACACTAAGGACTGCAGGATTCTTGTGAAACAGTGGAGGAAGCGACACATAGGGACAAAAATTTTGTGTAATACAGAGGGTTCCATGTTACTGTTTGCTGGAGAAAAATATTCCTATCTGCCTGTGAGAGTCTGTCCAAAATATCCCTCATCTGCCTCACGATCGTCATTGAGGGACCACTGAAGAAAAGACCCCCCTGTCCAAAGGCCTCTGGCTTTGTCAGATAGGCCAAAGGGCTCAGAGACCTGAGAGCATTGCTAAGCTGCTGTTGTCATAGGTGTGCGTGTTTTGCTGCATGCTACACTGAGCTCCATGAGAAGAAAAAGGAAATTCTGACCTTTTTGTAACAATAGCTCTGGGATTTCCACCCCCCCACCCCTTCCTGAGTTTTGGGGGTGGTCCCTCAAAGAAGACCCCTCTCGCCTGTTTGCACCCACCATGACAGACAAACTGAGATGTAGAAAGCCACCTCACCACAGAAAAGGCCGAGACATGAAATCCCCATGTGGAAAGGCCTCTCTCACACTTTCCAAGGACTGGGAGTGAAGCCCCCAGGCCAGGGGAGGTGTATGGGGGGAGACGAGCTGACCAAAGCAAGATGGATGCTGCAGGTCAAGCATCCAACCACGAAAACAATGGCTCTCGTCCACTGCGATATGGACTGTGTGTACCCTTCTTCCAACTACCATTCTTTCCCCCCCTCCCAAGATACAATAGATTCAGTTTCAAAATCATTCCCTTCCCCCATCGAAAAAAGTATAAAATTGGAGTCCAGATGAACTGCATCTCTGAGATCTCCCCGGAGGTGAACTGGTGAACCTCATCGGCTGGACACTGAAGGACCTTCACTGTTCTACATTTGGTAGCTATATACCCTTTTCCTTTCCTCCCTCTTTTCCTTATCTTTCCCTTTTCCCCCAATTATTCCCCAACACATTTTTGCTGTGGTTATTTCAATAAAAGTGCACTTGTGTTGATTATCATTGCAAACCCCTTGTATCGTGTCGGTTTTTTGCACCCCGAGATTCCCTATGAACCATCATGAAACCCGTCCAGAAGGACGGCTCATGGCACTGCCTAACACAGATTCAGCCAAGTTCCTACAGACATTGCATCTGAGCTTTTCCGAGAACAAAACCTATAGGTAGCTCCCTCTGCTATTTCTCCACGTGAGCACTGCCAGCTGAATTCTCAATGCTTCTGTCTCCTCTCTTACTAAGTGTGCTATTTATAGCCCCTCTGGCTGCATTCCACCTGAAGGTCAGATTGTTTACAGGGAGTAAGGATATATTGTGTTTTTTAAATAGAGAACACATATTTTGATTCATTAAAAAGAACACCAACTCTTTTCCCTGCACAAGATAATAGACAGACCTTACTCCTTATTCACAACAAAGACCTGGCTGCAAATCCAAAGCATTCCAGAGAGCAGAGATGGATGAAAAATTGGGAAAGTTCAGTAAGGGCTTTCACATGCATGCAGGAAAGTAAAGAACATCCAACTAATAAACACAAATAAATACAGATGAATGCAATGGCATTTCTGTCCATTGAATGCTTAACCCTGGTTTTATGTTTGTTTTTCTTGCAGTGACTCCTGCTCTGCTACTAAACAGCACATGAAGTTTCAGTTTCCAGCACACTTTCATACTCTGCAGGCATGCTATGGATCCTATTATTTATTTTCCAATCACAGAATTCTTTACTATTTCTTTCATTGGAAACAAGATTGGCTCAAAAGTTTTTGATCTCTACTAACCCAAACAGAAAAGGAAAATGGTAGATATTGCATAAAAGTAAAATGCTGTTTTAGATATATGATATACTGTATATTTTTTTTTTCTCCAAATTTCACATGTAGTACACAGGTACTTCATGTCCTGGTGAAACAAAAAAGTCCCTAAACATGACAAATTATGGTTCTCATCTTTCTTCACTGCTTTTTAGTTCTTCATCTTCTCCTTGTCTAAATAAAACAAGGGGGGAAATGTCACAAAGATAAGATCTGGTCTCTCCATTCAGATGCTTAAAAACATAAATAAAGAGCCTTTCCAGTACTTTTATAGACCAGTCCTTTGTAACATAAAAGCACATGTAACAGGCAGAAACTTACACGTGGACACAGGTAATTCACATCACTGAGCAAAGAGAGCTATTTTTGGCAATTAGGAAATTAGGTGTCCTGAGAAAGAAATCTTATCTAGCGTATGGTAAAAGAGGACAGTGTATGGCCAGTGAGCTGATTATAGGCTCAGGCTTAATTGGAGAAATAAGGTCTTCAGCCTCTCTCTCCTGCTAATTCCAGCCACTGCCATGTCACATGTAGTTGCAGCAGTACCATCTGCCCCTGAAATGCAACCTTTCAACAGACCTTTAAATCTGACCTCCTCCTTCCATTACTGAGACTACTGCAAAGTTAAGAGCCTAAGGAACAGGGAGAAAAAAGTTTTTTTAAAAAAATTGTTTAAATTGAAGTGAATAGAAGGGGCTGTTTCATGCCTATCACCCTGTGAAGGCATCTAGGGAATTGGGGTTGCAGCAGGGTAGGGAGGTCTCGCTGGGGTCTGCCCAGGCACATGGCAGTGGTGGCAACTCCCTCCAGTACATGAAGGGAGCATGAAAGCCTTCCAGTACTTGAAGGAAACCTGCAAGAAAGATGGAGATAGGCTTTTTAATGAACAAAGGTGGGATGCTTTAAACTGAAACAAGGTAGCTTTAGATTGGATATTAGGTAGAAATTTTTACTTTGGCAGTGGTTAGGCATGGGGAAAAGTTGCTCTGAGAAGCTGTGGATGCCCTGAAAGTATTCAAGGCCAGGCTGGATGGGGCTCTGAGCAACATGGTCTATAGTAAAGTGTCCCTCCCCATGGCAGGGGTGTTGGAACTGTGTGGTCTTTTGGGTTCTTTTCACCCCAAACCATTCTATGATTCCATGTAAAGAAAAGATGCAAACTCCACAGCTGAATTTGTTAATGTGCTGTGTACAGGGAGGCTCTCATGGCTCAGGTCAGATAATGAACTCTGTGGGCCCAGGACTAACGGTTGGATGGTGCTTCTTAAAAAGTTGCCTGATGTAATAGAACATCCATGAGTTTCGAAACCATGAGTTTCAAAAAAATTTGTCTTATTTCAGACAACAAGAAACTGGAAGGTGCAGGTGGACAACAAGTTCAACGAGTGATTAAGCTGGGGTCTGCCCAACAACTCTGTTCACAGATGAGTCTTTCAGCACAGCACAAGTATTTCTGCTGCCAGCACAGCTTGAAGTACAGGAGAACAGTCTTGTTATTATAGATTTGGTCACTAGAAAGAGCTGCCAGATGCCAAAGAAGTCCTGAGAAAAAGACTTTCTAATTTGATGGCTGTTAGGGAGCAAAAGGTCATTATGAGGAACATATTGGGCTGGAAGAATTTTCAGCCTGAACCAATACGGCTTTTCTCCCTCCTTATGTTATGTTCTTACTGTAGTGCTGTGTCTTATCAGGTGTAAGGGTTGAGCTCAGCTACCACATACTTCCTGTGTGAAGTCATCAAGTTCCAGGTGTCCCAGTATTTGCACACTTGAATCAGCTGAGGCTGACCTCACCTTCTTCTACTTTTTATGTGTCCATCCTTGAGATCAATAGAAAAAAGCCACCACACTATGATTATCTACTTAGCTACTTACTCAAAACAAAGCAAAGCTACCTACAGACTTGAACACCTTCAGGTCCAGGGAGAGATCTGGACCCAGGTACAGTCCAGGTCACTGTATTGCTTTTATGTGTCCAGGTTTTGGTAGAGTGAGAGGACTATAAGAGAAGCTGACAGAAGCTTCCCCAGCATCTGACAGAGCCAATGGGCACAGATTGGACCCACCACTGGCCAAGACAAAGCACATCAGAGAAGATAATAACACCTCATTAACATATTGAAAAATTAACTTATTTTAGAAGGAAAAAAAATATTTTGCAGATGTAATTGGACTCACAGAAGAACAGAGTGAAAATATTTGAGAGGAGGAACAGCCCTGTAGACACCAAGGTCAGTGCAGAAGGAGTGACAGGAGATGTTCCAGGCTCCAGAGCTGAGGTTCCCCTGCAGCCCGTGGTACAGACCATGGTAAGGCAGCTGTGGCCCTGCAGCCCATGGAGGTCCCTGGGGATGCAGAGATCCACCTGCAGCCTCTGGAGGAGACCCACACTGGAGCAGAGGGATGCCTGAGATGTGGCTGGGACCCTGTGGGAGGCCCATGTTGGAGCAGGGTCCCAGCAAGGACCTGCTCACCCAGGGAGAGAGGAGCCCATGCTGGAACAGCTTTCCTGGTAGGACTTGTGACCCTGCAGGGAACCCATGCTGGAGTAGGTTGTGCTTGAAGGACTGCACACCGTGGAAAGGGACGCACACTGGAGGAGTTCCTGAAGAACTGTAGCCCATGGGAAGGACTCAGGCTGAAGAAGTTCATGGAGAAACATCTCCCATGGGAGGGACCCCACACTGGAGAAGGGAAAGGACTCCTCTCCCTAAGTAGTGGCAGGAACAATGTGTGATGAACTGAGCATATCCTCCATTCCCTATCTCCCTGTGCCACTGCAGAGAGGAGGCAGCACCCAGGAAGGAGACAGAGGTGGGGACAAGGTGGTTTTTTAAGATTTGTTTTATATTTCATTGTCCTGTTCTCATTTTTTGTTGGTAGTAAATTCTAATAATTTCCCCATGTCAAATATGGTTTTGCCCATGATAGTATTCAGTGAGTGATCTCTCCATGTCCTTTACTCATGAGTCTTGTTTATTTTCTCTCCACTGTCCAGTTGTGAAAGGAATTGACAGAGAATCTTTGGTGGTTACCTGGTATCCTGGTAATTATTGTAAAGCCTTGATAATTTTTTAAGATAATAAGATTTATACCAACCTTATTAACTCAATTAATGCCCAGGGCATCTGTGCATTGCTTTATTGGTTGCTTTAAGCCCGTTGTGGTGGTGGTGGTGGTAAAGTGTTGCGGATGGCAGTGCCAGCCCTCATACTGGACAGGGGAAGCCAGAGGTTGTTGATTGACCTGACCACTGCCAAATTTCAGCAGTTTGAAGAGACTTTGTAAAGTAGAAAAGTGAGATAATTAAGGAAGGGAAAGAGATACTCTGCTGTTCACTGTGATTGGTTTTGTACTTTGTGTTGGACAGTGTCAATATTGCCAGCCCCAAGCTTGCAGCCTCTTTTGGGAGCCAAGTCCCAAGAAATCATGACAGGAGTTTCAATGTGCTGAAGGATTTAGTCTGGGCTTTTTAACACCATCTCTTAGACTGAGCACATGGCTGCTGATTTCTGAGTCTCTGAGTGCACAGAGTCAAGGAAGTGCATTCCCCTGTAGAGAAGTTTATTGCAAGGTAAACAAAAATTTTCCCCAAAAATCTTTGTATGCTTTTAAACATCAGATGAGGTTCCTTACTAATTCTTTGCAGATAGGCCCTAGGCTGCTAGTAAAGCAGTCAGTCATTACACGAAATTTATGGAACATTTTTAACAGGTGCCAACACCCTCTGTTCTGTAGATAAGATTACAAGTACTCCAGTATATTAACAAATGGAGGGGGGAAAGAAGCAAAACTTCTTTATGATACAATGTTTCACCAGAGGTCATTTATGTTCCTTTTTTTTGTTAAATGCCAGGCCGGGGAATTAAGGTGAGACTGGGTACTGGTGGCTTCCCAGGTGGAAAGTGCAGGACATACTTGCCTACAGAACAGGCTTGGGTCTTCTTTGTGTGCTGCTCTTTTCTTGTGCTTATGAAGCTGGAGTATGTTAAAAGCTGAAAACTAGCAATTTAAATTTCCTAAATGCCTTTAGAAAACCAAGAAATCAGCCACTGCCAAGAGAAACATGACTTCCTGAAACTGGACAGCATTGCTTGGGTTTCCTTTGAAGAAAAAAAAAAAAAAAAGAAAAGGAGGAAGAAAAAGGAGAGCGAGCCAAATGCCTGAAATATGTAAGACAGAGCGATACAGAGTTAAGGGGAAGCTACATAGGAAGCAAAGCAAAGCCCAAAATAAAGAGCAGGAATGGAAAACTAAAAATAACAAACAGGAAAGTGTGACACAGCTGCAAGGGCTCTGGTGCATTCTCCCCCAGCATTGTACCTTTTTTTTTCAGGAACATACTAATAGTGTGTTAGGATTTCAATGGCATTCCAAACCATTATTTGTTCTTCAAAAATAGATGTTTCTCCTGTGAGGAAGAAAGATATTTTCAAGTAACATTCATAGGATTTCAGTTGTTTCAGTTTATCAAAAAACGCTTTAGTTAGGCTCAGTGTTTGCAGATCAGAAAAATTGCATCAATTATGTAATTTTTTGGAAAATCAGAATGTCTCCTTAGAATAGCAAAGGTAAGCTCGTGCATAATCAATTTTTTCCCTTAATTTCAATTAAGGTTTTATTTAATAGCTTTCAAAAGTAGGAAGGGAGCAAGCACATGAATCTGAGGTGCAACCACTTTGGAAACATAGTGACTGGAAGAGGATCAGGGAGGATTAGAAGCACCACGTACTAATAAAGTTAAGGGAATCTCTGTCTTTCTCTTCATCCAAACACAAGTTTGTTTGTTTACACAGAGCATTTTGTGGGACCAGGAAGGCAGCTCAGGGGACGTGGGGCAGCCAGGACTGTGGCTGGATCCCATTGGTGCCTGTAGAAAAGCCAGTCTCTCCAGGCATGGGTACCACACACCCACCCAACCATGCCCGGGGTGCTCAGCACAGGTACAGGGGTCACTGACAGCTGCTTTGCCAGTGAGAGGGCAAGGAATACTTCAGCATTTGGATGTCTTGCTATTTTAACACCTATATGATTGCTAAACTCACCCTCCTGAAATAATTAAGCCAAGTAGTTGAGTTGTGTGTGCTCTCTGGCCGCCCAGAAGAGAGATGGTGCCACTTTTGGAAGAGGAAAAAAGCCTGAACATACCAGTTTGTCAGCCACAGCTTCTTGGACAGTGACAAGCCCTTGTGAATACCACATTAAGATTGGCCAAAGTGAAAATCATTATGTTTGTGAAGTTATCTGTCCAATTTGTGAAAATCCTATTTTTGGCAGACACAACAAGAACAGGAAATATTTACCAATTTTGCAGGTGTCAGGAAATATTTTCAAAGCGCTGCTGGGACCTGACAATCCATTTAAATAGATAGCAAGCATGTACATATATTTTAATTTAAAATATATACTTTGATGTGTTTGCTCCAATATCTCTGTCCTAGCAGGATAGAGTGGCAAATTCATATTGTTAATCACACTGTAGTGATTAGGCAGTGATAAATCTTACAATGCAAGTGAGAATGCTTTATATAATGAAATCACACTTTAGGGTACATTAAAGATGTTTCTCACAGTTGATTTTGATAAGGCTGTTTTTCATTAAAAGTTTATCTGCACTCGAAATGTATTTCTTACATATTATTTGAATTCTGGGTGAAATACATCTGAATACATTTTAGGCTTCTCTATTCAGTGTATGTCAGACACTGCTCTAAAACATTTGGTTATATATTGTTTGAACTGTAATGGTGTCTATTATAGGCAACACCCTACACTAGAGACTGTAATACAAACTGCATTAAAGCACAGCTCTTATCAGTGTCATCACACATTAGATAAAAAATGAGAGTCGTTGCATGCATTATATAGTTTACAGTTCAGCAGCTAAGAAAGTAACAGCTGCCTTTCAGAAATGAGGCCTATTTGCCAAACTTTTTCATACTGTAAGTAATATATGGCCCCACTAAAACCAAATTAAATACCAGATGACAGGATCACATTCTGTGATGAACCATTTCACAGCTTTTACTTCAGGAGTACCAGTGGATTTGGCAATGTCAGGTTAACAGTTGGACTCAAATGGTCTTAAAGGTCTTTTCCAACCTAAACAATTCTACTATTCTATGGCTCTATGATAATTTCCATTATTTCTTATCCAGGTGTAGTCCCATTGTCACTAGTAACAATAGATACATGTTTCAATGGATAAAGGATGAAATAAAAGGATGAAAGACTGAATTTCATCCTGAAATCTATTCTGTGTGCAACGAACTATCACTGAAGCAGCTAAAGACACAAAAGCATTTTATAAATTTGATGAAAAAGAGTAAAAATCATCCAAAAAATGTTTTCAAGGCATTCCTCTCCATTTCCTCCTTTCTCCTAACTTGCCAGTTGTGGATTTACAGGTTATTCCTGTATGAAAAATGAAAGAGTATCAAGGAGTTGCAGGCTCTGCTCCAGAGCTAAATAGTGCCTGACATGGTAATAACCAGGCCAACAAGAAAAGACAGCTTCCAAATCCTTCCTGTACTGGAAATGGACAAAGAGTGGCTGTTCCAAGCTGGCAGCTAGGATCCAGCCACCTCGTTTTGAAGATGAAGGTGGTTGAAATGGTGTGGACACAAATCTTTCTGTACGTGGGACGCCACTCATTTTCTGCAATCATGTAGGGTCCCAGAAATTTGCTGAAATAGATGCAGATGTCGTAAAACTGTTTCTGTGGATTTGAGTCCAAAAGCATACCCAGCCTGCATGCACCATGGCTGTACCATCACTAACAGGCTTACTCTGTCTTGATAGAGAGACACAATCGACAGCGATGCTTTCAGTTGTTGTTTTTTAGTGGTTTTTTATTGAACAATAATAATATCACACTCTTTAAAACCAATTGACTTATTAGATTTACATTCAAGAACTCATAATGTCATTTATGACAATGTTGCAAAATATTAATAATATATGCAGTATTTACTACATTCTTTAAATATTTCTCATCAGTCTGCTGGAAGACCATGGGTTTGATCCTGCACTCACTGAAATCAAGAAAAAGATTACTTTTGATATCAGTAGACTAGAATCAATTCACTTGCTAGTAAATAGCCCAAGAAAACATTATTCCCTCTCAGATCCTAACATTCAATACTGGTTAAAATGTGGTATTATGCTAGTTTGAGATTTATGTTTGTATGTCTCCAATTATCATGGCAAGAAAACCTGCACTTTCATTGTGACATTTGGATGTCTACTGCTGTCATCATCCTCTTGTTCCAGATCAGCATGATTCATGCCTGCTTTCCCAGGTGAAAGCATCTTGCTTTCACAGATGTTGACTTTGGATCTCTTTAAAGGCATCAGAGTTTCTGTTCATAGTTTAAGAGCATGCTTTTAGATTCTGAACTAAACCCTGGCTGCTGTACTGTGTGTTCTTTCTCTCACTGCAGCTATTGTCAAAGCTCAGGTTGATTTCAAAGGAATGCTGATTCAAGGTCAGGTTGATTCAAGGGAAATGTTAAAATCGAGTCACATTTCCAATGAGAGTGCTCTGTGTTACAAGGCTGTTCCTAAACTCATGGCATCCAGGCTCACTCTGACACAGCAATGTCAATTTTCATTATCTGTGGATCTGGTTGTTTTCAGGCATATTAGCAAGCCCTGCTCAGTGGTGATTTTTGACTTACACAAATATCATCCAGCTGAGACTGAATGAGGGGCTGCCCGTTCCTGCAATGCTCTAACACATGTAAGTTTTTCTCCTTGCTGAAATGGGACCACTTGCTCATGCAATTGAAAAACAAAAGACTGGGTACCAAAATACTGTAGTCTGTGGCTGCACTATCACTTGCTGAGGGTTCAAGACTTCTCTGGTTCAAACAAACTCCCTGTGAGTCACATCTGGGCCATAGCCAGCAGTGAAGATAGAAAGCATGAAGGTCTCTTTGCTGACCTCTCACCACTCTTCCAGAAAAAATGCAGATAATGCCTTAATGACACCAACTAGCTGGTTTATAGAAACATATATATTTAAATAATGATAAGCAGCTTCTTTTGTTTCAGATCCCCTTCTACAAATCGGTAGAATTTACCAATCTGCTGTTTTTCTGTACAAAATTTAACTTTAGAAAAGCAACAAAATACAATGTATGTCTGCAGTGTCTTGCCTAAGTTATTCACAATGCATAAACTGAAGTGCTGGATGTTTTCTCTCTGAAGAAAGGCATATTTGTCTCTCAGGAATTGTCACCAAACTTCCAAAAAACTAGAAAATTGTTAACAACTAATGTCAGTTTATTTCATTTGCACTGTTATGCTTTTTTGTTGTTATTGTTATTGAACAGGGGTGTTCCTTCCATCTGAGGTGTTGTTTATATGTGTTTCTTTCATAATGGTTCCACATCAAAAGTATCACTCACCCAAACTGTCCCCTTCATTCAGTGAGAGATTTTCCAACATCAGGTTGGCAAGAGTCAGCCTCTGGCACTATTTAAATGATCATGTTGGGTTTTCAGTATTACTGTACATTCAAAAAGCCACAATACATTTCTCTGTTCAAATACTTATCAAAACAAATATCAAAAGTCATATACACTGTACAGTCTATTTTTAAGTAAACATTTTTCTCAATAAAAATGCATCACATTTGAGCTTCAGAGATTACATATTCATACATTATAGATCTACTTTGTTCTTAAAGTGTGTTGTTGCATATTCAATAATCTGTGAGAAATGCATTCACTAGAAAGTCTTACAAGTGTAAGTAAATATCAGCGAGGATTTAGCCATTTCATTACTGGAGAGCGAATAACTTTCTCTTTAACGAATTCCTCTTTTACAGAATTTCCATCCCCTGATGCCATGTCATTGTCTGAAAAAAACACAAAAATAAAGGTGGATTTCATGAACGTGAGAGCTTTGAAATATTATCCTGCGGCAATGTCCCTGGTTTTAGGAATACTTTGGAAAATCCTTACCTGGTGGTTTGCAGAAAATGCAGTAAATTACCTCCAATTAACTAGTTGCAAAATTTCTACCAAATTAGGGCATAAGTCATATCTGTTTTCTAATAGTTTAAGCATAAGGCTGATGAGTTGACTTCAGTTTCCAGTTCTGACTGTAACATTCACTCCAGTGTGACACAGGACCAAGCAGCACGTCCTCAATAGCTACAGCAGTAAGTTAAACTCCCCTGCAGCTATTCTTTGACTGAGGCCAGCTGGCATGGAATAGCCTGGCGTGTGCCACTAGACTCTCTTACTCTCCAAAAATAGGTAAAAGATACTCAGTTTGTCAACTGGAAACAGTCCCTGGCTGAGTCTGATTCCTAAGCTGTGACTGAGGTTGTTTGGCACAGCTAGCTGGCCAGGGACACAGTGTGCTGTCCACTGCCCTCCTGTTTGACCGTGAAAGGAGTAAAATTGCAATGTACAGGACCTCTGACACCTTTAAGTTTGCTAGGCACATGTAGGCATAATGGTTTTTATAAAACATATGGGTCAGAACTTGCTTGTTTAAAACATAGAAGCATTTACAGCTGTTTTAATTCACTGATGATCACTTAGATGCTATAGTTACTTCTGAAGAGCCCTTTCAAATGAATCCCTCTGTGACCACCCCATGGAGTACTACTCTAGTGTCCCTGATCTGCTAACACTGACAGACCTCTGAGTACAGAAGTAATTGGGGAGCTTTTGCAAGGGTAAAAAACACTGTCTGTTTCCACGCAGTAGATATCTCATCCTGACTGGGATAAGTCAAGCACTTAAACATCGAGGCAGCAGAAAATTTGGGATCAAAGGCAAGTGGGGAAGAGAAAGGGGAGGAGGAACTGATGCAAATAGGCTGTCTGGGAAGATTTGGAATATAGGCTAGATACAGGAAAAAAAAAAGCTCACTCATTATTTTGGCACCCTTAGTAATAAATAGAAGAAGGAAAGGCAAAGGAGCACAATCATGTAGAAATATACAAAAATAGCAGGGTTGATTGATCTTGTAAGAGGTTTTTTATGAGATTATTTTAAATGTGATATAATCTGCAGTAGTTTGCTTCAATCTAACTTTCTCTAAGCAGAGAAAGATAAATCTTGTATTAAGGCAGCAAACTCTATACAGCTTAATATAACAGAGGAAAATTAAAAATTGCACACAAATTGCAGTTAGAGAATAAATTAAATCCAAAGACCTTTAGGTGAAACCCTATAAAAGATCCCAATAGACGTAGAATTAAATCTCTGGGGGTTTGGGGTTTTTTTCTTCTGCACATTTGTATTTATTTTGGTTTGTGTTCGTTTTAAAGCAAACATCATTCAGTCAAACATACTTCAGTATCATCAGGTGCGAAATCAGGCACTTAATCCCACCTCTACAAACTTCAGTGATCTTTCCTTGGTGCATTAAAAACACTCCAGCTTGTCACACTTCATTTTTTTTTTTTTCCCATTTTTATTTTAACTCTGGACAGATCTACTACCAGCTTCAGATATAAATGTAAAGGAAATAAATTATTCCTGTGATACTGTGACAAATAACTACAATAAAACATTTAATAAAACCTTTCACTGACAACTGAAAACATATAAAGCTCTGTCCTCATGGGGAAAAAGAAACGATGTTATTACTTTGCATTAGCTAAGACTAGTAAATTCAAGGTAGTGAAATCCTGACCTGACATCCCTAGCACAGCCTCCTGGTGCACAGGTGGGGTGCTGCTAGCACATGCAACAATTGCAAATCATTTCAAAATGTTTCTAGCAAGTGTCACATCTCCCCTAATTCCTTACCACATGTTAAGGCATTAGAAACAATAAACCTACCTTGTGTTGTTAAAGGTTTGCACAGCTCCACCAAAGTACCTGCCATTCTCACACAGAGTGGTAGTAGATCATGTGCAAGGTGTTTTCTGCTAAAATCAACTGTCCCACAAAGTCTTACCTGTGTGTGAAGATGTTTTTCGTCGATTTGGAGGCTTTGAAGCAGACAGTTGAAAAAACGGGAACTTCAGACACTTCCCAGTTACTCTGTCACAGATGCCAGAGGGACAGTTGCAGGTTTTCCTGCATTCCATTCCATAGCTACCATAGGGACATTCTGGAAAAAAAAAAAATTATATATATATAGCAAAGCACTTCTCAGTGGTCCAAGTCAGCTGCTGTCTTAATAGCTGGTCTGCTTAAAAGTGGAAAACCTTTGAGTGGAGGTCAGCTAGACCTTAGCTACAGGATTTCAGCATGCTGACTGCTTTTTTGCAGTATTTTCTAGTACTAATATATCTTGACACACTTTACATACATAATTTCATTTCCTGTTACTTATTTACAATGCACTACTGGTAATCCTTCTCGGAAAGGCTCTTAGATTGAAGCTCACTCTTGCATTAAATTGCCTTAAAGGCAGTATGAATATGTCGGTACACAATTACAGACAATTCAGCTAAGGGACTAGCACTGAATTTAGAAAGGAAGATGACTCCAGAAGTTCCCTGAACTCACTACGGTTCACTTTGATAGTATCTGACTTTCATGACCATTGACATTTAGAGCTGCAGTCTGCTGCTGGTGCAGGGCTGCTGTGGCTGGGGCCAACAGTCTGGGTGGAGGATGCAGCCTGACCATGAGGAGCTATCCAGCAAATTCACCATCTACCTGGAGATGCTTCTGGGTCCTGGGCAGTAGCCTCCCACCCAATACCTTCTCAGACAGCCAGGTTCTGCCTTCCCATGGCAGATAGCTCACCTGCATTTCCAGCCTAAAGAGTGAGTATGGCCTAAAGGGATCTCTGGCACTAAGGCAGCTCCCTGGTTATGCTGCATCTGGTCACATAACACCCCAATTCAAACCTCACACCCCTGAGCAAGCTTGAGGAGGAGCACTACAAAGCAGTTGCTAGGATGGGAACAAATGTTTTCCAAGGTCAGGTACAGGAGATTTTCCCTATCCCATAGCTGACACATATCACATGCTGGGTCATACAACTTCCCAGGGGCTACAGCCCTTGTCTTCCTCTGCCTGCTGTTGAATAGGATACCCTCTCAAAACCATTGCTAAAAAGGCAGAGACTGGGAAAATCCATGTACAACTCATCCTTTCCAAACCCACAACCGGTGATCATTCTCAGGAGAGGTTTGAGATATCCCAGGAAAAAGGCCTTTATGTTCAGACTGTCCTTGCCAGCCCAAGGTACATGGTCACCTTAAATGGCAAGGTCTGGAGAGCTTCTGATTCACCTCCTAAGGGCAGATGAATGACCATTCAGGGCTGGACCAGGGAACCATCTAGCCCAGGCCTCCACAAAACACTTAAGAAAGGTGACCATAGCAAGCACAAATGATAGCTCTCTCCTCATTTTGTCTCTCCTTTTCAGCTATGAGACCTCCTCATCCAGACATAGTTTCATTGTGTATAACACCCCACAATAAAATTACCCTTTTCAGTTTGTTCAGTCTCCTCTTGAGTGAATGCAAACTTTTAGCTTTGCCATACAGCCTAGGTAATATGAAAATCCAGCTATTGCTCTATAGTTATATAGCTATAGTGTAGCCCACTTTTTACAATTCTCTGTGTATCAAAAGGATTTATGGATTTATTCTTATAAATGAAAAGCCCTGGAAGATCAACCTGAAGTTCCCTGAAATGGACTGTACAGCGAGTCACTCCAGCATGGAGAATCGCCCGAGGCCTCAGCACACTCCCCTTCCCCAGAATGACACTTTGATCTGGTGCTTGTCCACACAAAACAAAAACAAAATCCCACCCAAGCAGAACTGTTCTGGTGTGCCTATCCTCCCTGGGAGACAAGCAAAGAGGCACACACTACAGGGAGCATCAATCTGCCTGCTGCAGGTGCTCAGCCTGGAGAGGTGGGATGCAAAGCCCAAGAGCATAGAAACAAGTCTGAGCCCAAAGCACTTGGCAGCGTGTGGAATAATGCTGGAATTGATGCTGCTTTTTAGATTTCTTGAAAGTGAGATCTGAGTAATTTTGTCTTTAGAAGGTTTTTGTCTAACAGGATCCTGCTCCTAAATAAATTGCAGATAGCTCCTAGTGGTTTAATGGAAGCAAGGGCACCAAAAAGTATTTGGGTTTGGGCCATAATGACATCGCTATTAATAATAGTACAATGCACTCTCCTAATAATAAAAGTAACCTTTAAAATTGTTCTGGAATATATACTGTCCACTTTAGAAATAAGAAATTGAAAAACAGAGAGTTCACATTTTTCCAGAGCTTCAAAGTAAATTGGCAACAGGAAGCCAGAGAAAATTTAGCCATCCTGCATCTGTCAGTTATTACAAACATGGAAGTTATTAAAATGAGTGAGTGACCTGGTATCATAGCTGCACATGGATATATAAAATAACAATATCTGGCCCCAGGGAGAGATTGTACTATCTCAGAGCTGAGATGAAGAAAGGAAAAGAATTCAAAATTACATCTCTAATATTAAGTGGAAATAAATATGTGGGGAATTGAAGCTTTAAACGCCAATTTAAATTCAAAGTCAAGATATGGCTTTACTGAAATTAATGAGAGTTTTTCCACTGACCAATTGGGAAAAAAACCCAAACATGTTTCTTCGCATTTTATACAGAGCACCCAAGATTCACCTATGGGGATTCTGTTCTCAAGCCCCATAATGTTTCTTTTTTCCCATTCAAAGGATGCTATTGCAAAGAAATTCCTATGAGGAAAGCAAAAAGTACACACTAATTCAAAACAATTGTTAATGGAATTATAGGCAGTTTCTTGCCCTGATGGGATTTTTAATAGACTGAAGATCAGTCAATTATCTGAGTAAAATATTTTCCTGGTGAGTGCATCAAAGTTATAATCTTTATGTGTAAGTTCTACTCATTTGGAAAAAAGTACTATTTGGGGTTTCACACTCAACCATGCATATGAGCTTATTTTAAATAAGGTAAATAAGTGTTTGCTGTATGTGAATCAGCCAAAGTGATTTTTGCAGCAGCAAGTGGTTAAGTCACTACTTTAACTGAGTCTATTAATATCCTGATATTTAACTGCCAAGATATTCCCACTTTTAAAGAAGTTATTCTAAGGCTTATCTGTGTCTACTTACTGAAGTGGTACACAAACAAAGCAAAACCCACTGCATTTATGCTTTGCAAACTCTTTTTTTAAAATAGTTTATTTTTTAAAAAATTCACCCTACTTCATACAAATATAGTACCTTGCCACCCTTTAAAGGTTGCTCTGTCTAAATGGAGTGAGAATAGCTGCTAAATGAAAAATGTGATTATAGCCTCTGACTAAAGAAATCAGCATGCAACATACCTGGAATAAACCTAATGCAGTGCCTGGCTGCTCATCTCACAGTCAGCTTCTGCCATCCTTCAGGCAGGGGGGTTTCTGTTTGCCTCCCCTGACCACATCCCTAGGATGACTGAGCACCTCAAAGGCATGACTAAATTAAACAGGACAAAGTCTCCAGGCTCTCAGGCTGTGCTGCTTTCTCCATCCCCCAGACCCCAGCGTGAGCACCTGGTCCCTGGGCAGGCAGCTGGCAGCGCCAGAGGGAGCATCACCCCCAGCAGTGTGCAGCTGCAACAGGGACCCCGTGACAAGGTTGGATTTGCAGGATTAAAGTCTTTATAATTTATAGAAAGCCACCCACCAAATCAACAGAAAGAACAGGACTAGTGCCTGGCTGTCTCAAACTCCAGTCAAAAATCTCATCTCCAAGCACACTCTTTGTCAGTATTTCCTCACATATGTCCCCAGGTAATGTGTAAACAATATCATCACATTAATAAACCTGCCACAGTACAGGTAAAGCCTTCTAATGACAGCAGGTATTTTTTCCCTTTTTTCTTGGCTAAGGGATGAGCTGTAAAAATCCCATTTTACTCCTTTCAAGCAAGAGGCAAACTCTGCATGTATGTTGCTGTCAAATTGCCACAGTGGGTGCATACAAAGTGAACATCATTACCTTTGCAGATACCAAATTCATCACCAAAGTCATCCTCCTCAGTGTAAAACTGGCACTTCAGCCCAGGACCACACTTGACACCATCCATACCCGAGACAGTACGGTAGCAAGTCTCCCCCAGAGCAGCTGCACACACTCTGCAGCAGCCACAGTCATCCAGCACCGTTCGCTTACAGCGCGCGGTGCTTTTGCACGCGTTACTGTCACAGGGATCGGGGCAATCTACTGCGTATTTCGCACTCCAGGCAGCTCCAGCAGGCACGGGCATCAGGAGGAGTGTGAGGAACAGGAAGCCCTTCATGTCTTGCAGGGGTAAATGCTCCATCCCAGAGAGCAGGTCTCAGTGCTCAGCCTGCTGGTGCCTCTTGCCGAGGGAAGCAGCGGTACAGAATCCAAAGTGGTAGCTGCACACATCAGCCTACAAGTTTATGAGCTTTATAAAGTGTGTTGCCCACATGTTGCACCGTCGTCAGCTTCCTCAATCCGGCAGCGCTGCTCCTGCCAGCCTCCCTTGTTTCAGTTTATGAAATCCAGGATGAAGGTTGGATTAGCACTCTGCTGCCATCCAGGAATTGAAAAGCCTGAGCTGATGTAATCTGTTATGTTTAGTTGGTTGTTTTGCATGAGGACTAAAAACTCTCTCACATCCGTTTCAAATGCTCAAGGACGTCTGCCAAGAGTAAAAAAAAAAGGTAAAAAAACAATCAACCCCGAGGAGGTTGCATACCTTCCTGCAGGACAGGGATTGCTCTGACGCTGGGCACACTGCTGACAGGAGAGCTCTGCCTTGCTATCGCAGCATGCATGGCCAGAAGAAAATCTTACTGAATCATCTTACTGCTGAAAGAATAATCTTTTTAATAGAATAAATTTTTGCCATACTCTTTTAGGAGATGTGGACAGTTATTTTGGGGAATTAAATGAGATCATATCATTTAATAGCCAAGCTCAGATTTTTCAGGAGATTTTTCTGCCTGCATTGAAACAGTACTTTTTAATCAGTATTTAAGTGGAGGTGAATTAAACATTTCACTCAAAGATTACTGCTAGAACTAAATCTAGTCAGAAAAAAACCATCATTTTGTGGGATCTTCTACAGGAAGTTCAGGAGAATGAGCAATGAGCTGCCCCAACTTCACAACCAAAGGGGAAATCCCCATCCATCATCAGCACTGTCTGCACAGTATTAACATGGATCCAGGGGGCTGATTCTTCTCCCTCTACACCACTTCTATTCTGACAAATTCTATGGGATGCTCTGATGTTGCTCTTCAATGAAGTCAACGTAAATAAACAGAAAACAAATCTCAGCTTCCCCTGTCTCCTCTCTTAGACTTTCTTTATCCTGCCAGAGCCTTGACAAGAAACAGCAAACAAGTGGAGTCCAGTGAAATTGATGAGCCACTGGAGAGACAAAAATTTCTGCATTAAAAAAAAATCTACAGGAAAGGAAAAAAGGAATAAAGCTAGCCATAAATAAACCTCTGAATACCAAAAGTTGTTGCCAGTGAGGTTAGTGGGAACCAAAGCAAACTGAACTGTGTATGACCAGCTTGTCACTTGGGAATCCTGTCTCTCAAGTGGGCTAAGGACACTGCCAGTAAGCTGCCAAATAAAACAAAGGCCTAGACTAGAAATACAGGAGAGCAGGAAGGCCTTTTTTTCATGAACGCAAATGTGAATTGATAAATCCAAAATCAAAATGCTTAACTCTTCTGTCTTGTGAAGATGGGGAAAACCAACATACTGTACTTTTCATTTGGATAAGGTATTCTTATGCGAGGGGAGGGGATTTGTCAAAAATCAATGTTAAAAAAAAAAGTAAAAAATTATAGAGTTAGGTTGAGGTCTCCTGTAAACCAAGGAAGTACTATTGGTAAGCATGAGCTGACAGCAATTAGCTCAATTACTAGTAGTATTTTACTAGCTTTATCTTCAAAATACAAAGCAATTATCCTCTAAGAAGTGAAAGGAGTATTCCCAAGATGGAAATGAAAATTGCAGCCAAAACCAGAGGAGGAACACAGGTTTAAAGTTATAATGAGGAGATCAATTAGAAATTGATGTCCTACCACTGACCCCATGACAACTGAACTAATACAAAAGTCTGTTTAAAAAAAAACAACAACCCAATATTTCTTCCATAGTTCCCAGGTCAGCAGAATAATGTAAACCACTGTCCACATCTGCTGGCAGAGAATTGACTGAAATTGACATTTGTTTATATTTATAGGTCAGGCTATAACCTGTGGGGCTGAGGAACCGGTGTAAATCCCACTGGGCAGTCCCTCATGTGAGAGAGAGATGCTAAATGTTCAGTCAGAGAACCAGGGAACACAGCTAAGGCCAGTAACCCTCTCAATACCTGGGCCAGATCTGCTCCTAAGGGTGAAATGGCCAAAAAAAGAGCTTTGCACACTGGGTGCATCACAGGTCTGCAGCAGTAAGGACCAGGAAAGCTCATCCTTAAGTTAATTCACTCTTGCACTTCAAACTCATACCTGCTTGCTCACTCAGAGGAAATAACAGATGATGTGCAGTGTGCAGGCCCATCCACATATACACTTAGACATTTTTTATGCCTGGTGTTAACTACCAGCTGGTAAAATCGTATTCTGTAAGTATTTATAGGAAATGCTCCTTGTCTAAAACACCAAATGAGATCTGAAAGGGCTACATGTCACATTTGGGTTTCTCACAGGAAAAATGTCCTAGAGAGATGATAAATAAAAAAATTACACACAGATGTGGTGAGGAAAAGAAATCGTAAAAGGAATCAGCACACTCCCCTAGCAACTGGCCAATATTATTTGGAATAAGATGGAAACTGTATCCTATGCTTGGAGCTAGAGGCCAAAGTAAATTATTACAATGGATTAAAAAAATACATGTAATGGAAGAAAACAATATGAACAGATAAATATCTGGATTATATATAAGTTTCATGGAGGAAATAAGGATACTATGATCTTCCACACTGTCCCTTGATTAAATAGTGAAATAAATCCAGTGTCACTCTTTTCGGTTTTAATGTTTCTCTGTTGTTTTACCTGTTGAATACATTAAGCTTTCCTTTCCAGTTTAATCCTGTAAAACCCTGAACTAAGCTCTTCCATGAAAATTGATGCAAAGGGAATTAATGAAGGTTCCCCAGATATCAACAGCAGAAAATTTGCCACCGCTATTTAACTTGTGGTATAAACATATTTCAAAGGTGGAAGACCTTCTGGATCAGATCAGAGCTAATTTTTTTTCCAAATTTACAGCACAAATTGTGGTTTTGCCAGCTTACATCATAATTACATCACCATATATAGTGTTTGGCACTTCTTCTAGAAGCAGAAAAGGTTTCAACCCTTGGGTTCCGTGCTTTACAGGGAAGCAACAATCAGTGAGTTGTGTTTCCAGCAGAATACTTCTGAGAACCATTTTTGCATTTCTTTTGTAAATAATCTATTTATCAAGCAAAAACAGCCTGTGGGACTGTCTTGAGGTTGCATTTATGCCCTCTGAAAAGTGTGACCCCACCTGTTAAAAATCCCCATGAAACGGCAATCTTCATGATTCATGATTAGTACATGCTGGTATATGGGCTCAGTCAGTATTAGCTTAATAGGCTTTGTTCATTTTACTCTTTAGATAGAGAAACATTCACCTCCAGTCTTCTGAATTTAAGCGTTGTGGCCACTGTTGCTAACCAGCCTTTTGAATGAATAAAGTTGGGATAAGCAGGAAGCACTAATATCTCTTTAAACATAGGAAAATATTTAATGCATGACCCTTGTTGCTCATTTCTAAAAGACAGTCCCTAAACTAAAAATATGTTGCCACACATTCCTGAACAATCCAACCTTTTCCCAGGCTTCCTTTTCAAAAAGCCGTTAGCACAATGCTATATGAGAAGCAAAAATTCAAAGGGAAACACCGAAAGGAAGCTGAGCTGCAAAGTCCAAAATGAAAAGCCAGAAATAGGAAGTAAGAGATAAGAATCAGGAAAGTGAGATAGCGGCAAGGACTCCCCTTTGTATGATTTCTTTTCTTGTATCTTTTCAATGAATTGCTAATTACTCTTTGTTTCAGCTGTAGCATAGCAACTCCACTCTGGTAAAAATAGGTGCTTTGGGACATTTCCTACTTGCTGAAGGCAAGAGATGTTTACATGCTTTCTCCAGGCAGACCAGGTGCTGTGCAGAGAACTGGGTAGCACAAACTGCAGGAGCTACCATAGAAATGCCTGGATATGCTGGGTTACCTGCAGGGAGCCTCAGGAATGAGAGACACAGCTTCTTTGGAGCACAGCAAAAATATGTCCGCATGCAAATACGTGGCATGTTCACCCCGGGAGCTGCTAGCCAAACCTGCTGCGTGTGATTTCTGCTCTCTGAGTTTGCCACCCTGTCAGGTCTGTGCTGCTCCCTGAGCCCATGTGGCACAGCCCTGTGCTTCCACGGGCTCCAGCCACGGCTGGCTCTGACTGCAGGACCTCTGCTCTATGTGGCCCTTCACAGAACAGGTGTTCCCAGCGGTTTTACAATCACCATAATAACCTGCATAGCACAAATCTCTGGCTTTCTCTCAATTCACTTACAAATCAAGTGAAATAGGTCTTCCATGCTTGGAGAAGGTGTTCAAGAGGCAAAAAAAAAAGTCACAGAGAGGTGTGAAAGTTCTACTACATGGCAGCAAGGGTCAATTTTTTGCATGGCGGGAAAGTCTGGGTTTGTCACACCGATAAATACGTAATTGATTTAAATGGGGAAACATGATGAAAAAATATGTGGTGACTCTGTTATGCTGAAAACTTTTTTAATGCTTTCAAGTCATCTACATTTCCAGAGGAAGAAAGGTCTTTCAGTGCCCAAGACCTCCAAGATCTATACCAGAGAATTTCAGAACAGTATGAGAAAGTCACATAACTTTTCTATACTTCAGGAAATCTGCTTCTCTGAAAACAATGACTGGTCACTCACAGCCCAAAACTCTGTCTTCATACACACTCACACTATCAATACTTTTGTCAAGAACTGCTTCTTTTGTGACACTTCTTGGTTCTAGAAATCTAAATCACCTCAGAAAAGTCATATGTACCCCTAGGCAGAAATAAAGCCTGCCCATACAGAAAAACACCTTTTCAGGTCTGATCTTCAGATATTATGTTTCTTTATCAATAAAAAACCTCAAGATGTGAATGATTGTTCTTTGCATGTTCTGCTGAGAGGGTCAGATGTCCATATGGTAAATGGCTTTAATGCTGAGATAATGTGGCTATTTCCTCCTTCACTGTTTGACATAGTTAACTGATGTAGAAACACACACTCATTTCTCTATTGTCACGAAGCCTCTGCTCTCAGTAGTTCTCTGTGGAACTAGAATAAAATATATTAGATTTGAAAAAGCATTTTCACCGTTTTTTTCCAGACAGAAACACTATCACAGTAAAATTACAAATACCCTATGGATTTTATCTTTTCTCTATGCAATCCAAATGGAAATTATACTCTGATTCTACCAGTCCCCGATAACTAAGCCAAATTCCAATTGAATAAATATTTTTTCTTGGTACCTATGCAGAATCTGAAAGTTTACTGTTTTAGTTTTCCTAGGTATAGATATGAGAATCAGATTGTTTAGGATTGGTGGGAAGTATACTTTTCCTTGCAACTCAAGTTATTTTGGTCTCTTTTTTTTAAGATAAAAAAATTGATAACTCTATAAACATTTATGGGAATAAAATCATATCCTAAGTATTAATGTGATTTCTACTTTTCTGTACTGAAACGTGTATTTTGAAACTTTGTTGTAGTTATCTAGTGCAGTTGTCTCACAACATTTCTGCAAATGTTTTAGCCATGCTTTATATATAGTTAGGACTTGACTAAGTAGCTATTTCCTGTAATGAATGACAAACCTATTAAAAGCTTGTTATCTTCTTGTGATCCATGTGCTGCTAACAAGCAAGTCTGTAGTCATATGTGTGAAATGTTGAGTTCTTTAAGTTAGGATTAGGCATTTTCACAAGCTAATGCTTCCATGTATTCTTTGCAATGCAGCCAGGATGATTTCCATTGGCAGAGAACAGTCAATTTGGAGTAATTGACTTAGATATGCAAGTATATCGAATTTTTATCAATCATAATTTTTCTTTTAGAGGGAATCTCTACCTTTCTTAAGTACTCAACTTTGAAATATAGAAGATTTCCAGAATAATTAGGTGATTCCAGAAAGGCCAGAGGAGAACTTCTGCATTTATTAGGAACACAACTTCAGGAAAGAGCCAGAGAAAGTCTGAAAGGAGTAACATCTGAAAGGACGCCAATGGGAACTTCTTTTCCGATTTTTTTCCAGTGTTACACATACTTTCTTTCCTTGGGATGAGTGGCTATTTCATTCTTCCTTCTCTCTGCTACACAATGTCTCTGGCTCAGTCTTAGTCCTCATTATACTGTTTTTCTCCTTTATTATACTGTACTTTCTCTCTGATCTATGTGCAAGTTTATTTATGCCACACACAAAAAGCACACTAAAAATAAGAGCTCAGCAGACTATATTCCTTTATTCCATCTTTATTACTTTCTCTTAGTCTCAGTTCTCACACTCCATCCATCTTGTCAATCCCAGCTGAAGCCTCTGGGACTTTGGATTAACAAGAGAAAAGCCTTGTTAAAGGAGACTTTTGGTGGCTGGTCCTGAGGCATTTCTGTGCTGTATGAATTGGTACCTACTTCAGCGAACTTCAGGTTTGGAAACAAACTGAATTAATATCTTGGCTTCCATGGAAAGAGACACCAGTCAGGGTCTCCAAGAACAAAGCAGTTGGAGGGACCTAACTAACACAGGATCATTTGTTTCCCCATCAGGGCAAAAGGACTTTCACACACATGCTTCCTACATCCTTTTTCTTTGTTCCATAAATCATATGGCTCTCTTTGCAAATATTTTTTTTTTCTTTCCCTGGGGTACACATACTGTGGGTGAATGCTCACCCCAATGACATAAGTGCTGTGTCACTCATTGCAGCACGGTCAGGATTTCTTGTGATGCTTTCAATGATTTACCATCTCTGCTGTGTGTTTTTTACTCAAAATATGGAAAGGAATGTTTGCAAACAAGCTCTAATCAGAAAGTGATGAGGGGTAACAGCCACATATTGCCTGTGAAAAATTGATCTCATTAAGAAACTAAATTCTTAGAAAGCTTAAAATTATAAGTGATACCTACAAAGAGCACTTCCAAATCTATTTTGGCTTGTATTTCATTATTTTCAGCCTTCTTAATGTATTGATAAAAGAGGTGCAACAGCTAGCAATATTACAAGTGCAGAACGCAACCTTGTGTTTTTACTCAGAAATGTGGTAATTTATATGCTCCTATATACACTCAGCATATATGAGAGAGTAAAATATAATACACAAGTAGTCTTTTTTTAAATTTTATTCATTGATCAATATTTGTTATTTGATCAAAGCTTGATGGTAATTTGCAGTCATTTTACCAATGCCCAGAAGATTTATTCTTTAAGAAAACTACCTGGGGAAAAAAATATGAATGAAATATACAAAGCTGGAGTTATCTTTCCAAGTTGTGAATCTGACAGATTGAATATGTGATTTCTCCATAATGGCACATTATTCTTCTTTTTTGCTTTATCTTCTGAATTGTCATGGATGAGCATGAGCTATTCTAGATGTTTCCTTGACCCTGATAGAATAAGCTTTTTAAGCCAGAAATATTTCTGAAATAGTTCAAAATCAGATGCACTTTCTTAGATGATTGATTTAAAACCATATATGTGCCACTCAATTCCATGTTTTAATTATGGCCAGCACAGTATTATGGATATTCTTCCAGTGCTATAATGTTTTGGACCATGAACATTTGTCTGGGTGCTGGGTAGGTATCTTATCCAGACTGTAAAGAAGCTGCACAGTGAGCAAAGAGGAAGGCCAGCTGAAGATAATTGTTGACAGTAGGAAACAGCCCCCAACACCGCAAGCTGTGGTGTACAACATGTTCCCTCATGGATCTCTGGAGGCCACTTGGGCCAGAACTGGGCAGAGTACCTCCAGTGCTGGCTACAGTGGCTTTTTCTGTTTTATAAAACATTTGTTTTTTTCATTTATAAAGCATTGGATGTGAAAATAAAAAAATCAATTTTCAACAATCAGCATAAAGGGAAAGGGGTTTTTTGCTTGTCTATTGCCTAAGATAAGTGCCTGAAACAGGACTTGGAAACCACTGACTGTGCAGATGGAAACCCCTTCAAAGTCACTGGAAGTGTTTGTCTGGGCAGACACTTCCCAGGATGTCTCAACTGCAACCAAGCACCATGAGGAGGGAAAAACCCAACCCTGCACTGCTGGTAGAATAACAAATCCTTCTGGAAATTGCCACCCAAATATGAGTATCAAAGTGGTAACCATTATTGTGACCCTGACTTCAATAACTGGGTGCAGGAAAAACAAGGGGAAGGAAAGAGGTCTGGAAGAAAAACAGTTTATATATCACTTTAGAATTCAATCTAACTTTTGTGTTTTCTTACCACCAGTAGTCCTCTCACCTTGTTCAGGTAGTCTCAATATTTCTGCTCAATGAGGCAAAGACCACTCGATAACATCGTTGTTCATAAGGCAGAATAGTCTGTTATAAAGCAAGGTGGTTTTTAATAATTCAGGGCTGAGATGTGCAGTCCCTATCCAATCTCACTGTGCCACTCCCTGACTGGTTGTTGCATCAGAGTCTCATTCCACAGGGCAAGTTAATTTCAGCCATCCATTTCTGCTCCTGGAGTAGCACAAACTCCACTCTGCTCCACTGTGAGTGTGGTACCTTCTGAAGCTGATGTACCTAGAATCCCTAGAACCACGAGCACCACGGCACCCTGTTCTCACCTACCTACGTTTGATTATAGACCCATACCAAGGAAACTAGGTTAGAACCCACCTAATATTGCAGAAAGAAAATGAGCAATGCATTTGTATCAGAATTTTCTGTCTCTGTCTGTGCAATATCTTCGGTGACACAGGCATAATTGCTGTCTCCACATTATTATTTTCATTATTATGTGGATGGTACATAGGAGGAATTTGTTGACCAGGTCTGGCTGGACCACTTTGAAAGACAGAGCCTCTCACAACCACCAGTGAAAGGGAGAAGTGCAAGTTTTTCCACAGTCCTCCATCAGCATGCCCAAAGTTCTGAGAATGATTGTAAGCTCAGTGCAAATATTTGTTACTTGAACTCTGCTAAGACCAGTATCCAGACAGGAATGTGGCTTTTGGCAAGGGATGTGCATGCCCAAAATTTTAACCAGTGAAGGCCATGTCGCTGTCAATGTGGTCCATTGCCATTTGAATATATCACAGGTTTGGTACACATACTAGTCCCAAGTCCACTCTATTTCCATGCACCTACTTTCAAAGCATTTCTGTTTTTTTCTTTTATCAGTTTTCTGGTATTCCTTCTGAGCTGAAAAAAATACCTGTTTTAGTTTTGGTTGTATCAGCTTGAGACAGACTGGCCAGCACATCCTAGTAGGTAACATCCTCTACGTTGTTTCAAGACAACCTCGACCAACAGCCATGTACCATTTTTCCATTTAAATGGAAATTATAGAATCATTTGGATTGGAAAGGGCCTTAAATATCATCTGTTCCAACTCCTCTGCCGTGGACAGGGACACAGCTCAAAGCCCCACCCAACTTGGCCTTGAGTAATACCAGGGACAGGGCAGCCACAGCTTCTGGGCAATGGTTCCAGATCCAGTCGCTATCCTCTGAGTAAATAATTTCTTCCCAACATCTCATGCAAACCTACTCTCCCTCAATTTGAAGCCATTTCTCCCTCATCCTGTCACTACATGCTCTTGTGACAAGTTCCTCCCCATCTTTCTTGTAGGCTCCCTTCAGGTACTGGAAGGCAGCAATTAGGTGACCTCAAAGCCTTCTCTTCTACAGGATGAATAATCCCAATTCTCTCCTCACAGGAGAAGTGCTCCATCCTGCTAATCCTCTTCATGGCTCTTTTCTGGAGCCATTAACCATAATAGTTAATGAAATACTAATAACTATGTACTTTTTAGTACAGGAATGATTAAGAGTTATTAAAGTAATATTATATTTTTTTGTTTATTGATATTGCTTCTGTTCAATTATTCCTATCTTGATTTTCTATGTGGCTGCAGAGAGACTTGGCTTTTTATTGAAAAGAAGGTGTTGTAAGAATGTGTTAATAGGGCAACTTTTCCTGCTTTTTACCAAAAAATGTATTAATAATTCACAAAAGTGAAGTGTCTGAAACCCTATTGTTTATATATTTAATCTAATATATACCTTTGTAGGTAGCTAAGGTATACAAGTTCCTATTGTATTATTATATTTGGGATTTTTTTTAATAAAGGCTTTTATGCTTATCTTTCTGTGGTTCCTTACTTTGAAAAAACCGGTGCCATCTTGAATTGAATTGTGATTAAATTAAACCTATTTGTAATCTGTTAGACATTAACTATGAAATGCATAAATCAATCCAAAAGAAGTGCATTCAGATGATTGTGGGGTTACAAGCATACTGGGGTAGAAGTGTCTGAACCGGATGCCAGGTCACTAATAAGATTAGGATACATTTTTAAAATTAGCAATCTGTAATTAGAAGATATAGCGCACATATGAAAATGACTTGCTTTGTCTGACTATGATGAACTGATTCTTCTGGCAAGTATTCCAGAAAATGATCTTGAAAATCTGATGGCTTGTTTTGTCTTAGTTCTATTTTCTAAATGTTTCTTCCTGATGCCAGATTGCATTGCCCAAAAGGAAGGTTACTTTTACAGTTTGCTGGGTAGCAGGCAGTTCTGTATTCAGAAAATAAAACAAAGCCATTGACTAGAAGCTGTGGAGGCAGTCCATGCTTCAAAAGCACCACCACAGTTTCAGGAAACTTCAGTTGTTGACAATAGAAAATGACACCCTCTGTACTGAGAAATAGGAGCTTGTTTAAATTAACAAAAAATTTGAACAGGTAGTGCATGACATGTACAGCCAAAACTAGTACAAAACATCAGGCATTACTGCCCAGCACATGAGCAGTACGAACCTAAGGACCAAACCTGACTGGCACCTGCACCCCAGCGTGGTGTGTATGAGCTGTCAGTCCCCTCTGATGGAGAGAGGCAGGGGCTGTGTGTCAGCACTGTGTGCTCTGCTCAGTGCCATGCATCACATGTCAGTGCCACTTGTCAGCTCTTTGCACAGCCTGGTCAGCCTCAGGGGCTGCTCTCTGTGCCCAGTCATGACTGTGTGACAGGCAACAAGCAAGTCAGACCTCAGAAAATAACCCTTAAGAAATATTGCTTACCTGGAAGACCTCAGTTAGAACAGATAAAGAGGCATAAGTGTGACAGAGAACTCAGCTCTGCACAGACAACGCTGTAAAGTGTGACCATAGACAGAAGCATACGTCTGGCCAAGGGCAGAAGGATTCCTGAGGCAGGATCCCTTAATCTACTCATAAATTTCCCAGGGGGATAAAAATAGCACAGGAGAGCTGTGATAGAAGAAGCCAATGTTTAGGAGCTGGGAGGTACTGCCCAAAGGGACATCTCACAGGCACCTAGAGATTAGTGCTAAGGCATGTTGGGTTAAAAGGGACAAGACTAAATTTCTGTCACTGAATGAAAGTGGAATTGCGAATGCTGTGTTAGTATGTTTAGTAAACTCAGTCACAAGCTGCTGAAAATTAGCTCTTCTGAATCTGGTAAAGAATGTGTTTCCAGCTTAATTTTTTCAGGATTTGCTGGTGTCCGTCATTGCAAAACTGTAGCATGCATGGAGCTACTCTCTGTGGCTTTCCTGCTTTGATTTCAGTTCTGAGGATCAGCCCAGCAGTGCTTTCAGCAGTGAATGACACCGGTGGTCATCTCCTTTTCCTGAATCTTTCTTCTGCTCATCTCTGGCTGCAGAAACACTTATCCTTCCACCATGTGTTTTCAGAGGTGCTAACAAAATCCAGAATGGTGGGACACTTTGCAGGACTCCTGCCGCTCTCCCTAGCCCAAAGTGTCCCTCCTCACACAGAGAGGTGGGAGGGCAGGCGCCCTCTCAAGACACATTTGTTTCAAAGCTAGCAAAGACTTCCCTGTGTCACAACACAGGGAGGGAGCAAAGCCCCAGGGTGGACAGACATTGAGTCAAGGCTGCTGCTTGTTTCTGGGGGAAGGGCTACTGGCCCTGAGGGCTGAGATGGGTTCTGGTCAAGGTTGGGGGAGCCACAGGGGCTGGGCAGGAGCATTCAGACCTAGCAGCAACACCCTTCCACATGCTCCATCACCCATAAACAGGAAAAAGATGATGTGGATGAAGTAATTGCAGGAGATCACACACAGGAAGCCCAGCATCTGAACTGTAATGAACCTGCTGGGTTATGGTTTCCAAATTTTATCACTCACTTTTTTCAACCAGTGACAGAGTCAGCCACTGTTCACATGAGTGAGGGAGTTAAAGTCCTGCCCTTGCCAAGTTGAACACCGATTTGTGGCCATTGGGCTGCATGGAGTGAAAAGTCTCCTGTCATTTACCTCACAGAGTTAAAAAGGACTAATTTGTGTTGCAGCAACCTCTGAGACTCCCAGCTGTAAAGTGAGAACAATGGTACATTATTCTTTCCACTTTTATATATCTTTTGCTTTTTTCCCTTAGTTTTTCCCAATTTTCTCTATATTCCAGTACTGAATCAAATCCACTGACATCTCCTAAGATCTTCCTTTCCCATAACGTTGGACAAGAACTGGGTCTAAGCCCCCACACACCACAGTGGCAGGTTTTATTGCACTGTAGCCAATGGCTGACCCAGTTTTGTGGTGTCCTGTTGCTTCTTTCCTGCATTTATATCCTCTATGAACTTGTTCTGCTCTGCTCAGAATTGTGGCATGGCTCCTGGTCAACAATCAAGGCCAGTAGGTTGTTGTTCTGGCGCTATTTATTCATGCCTCTGCAACATCTCACAGTTTACAGTATTTGGTGTGTGTTAGTGCAATAAGCACAGAAGCAGAGAAACTCTGCAGATGGTCACTTCAAAACTGTTAGTTAAAAAGTACCTAGAAAATATTTGGAAGGTGATGGAGTACAGAAAGCTAACCACAGATTTCTTCAGAGAGACACCAGGTCCTTCTGTTACTAGAAGTCTGTTGAAATCCATAGCCAGAGCCTGTTTGTTTTGACAGATGTTAGGAGCTGTGTTAAAGAACTATAATTACATCTATTTCAATTGGTATTTATACTTTTTGAGTGAACTACTAACTGAAAGAGTGAGATTATGAACCAAGCTGGGAGAGGATTTATTTGATTTGATCAAACAAACAAAAAAAAACAACAGACCCAATACCTGCCCCCCCCCCAAAAAAAAAAGCAAAAACCCATGCACAAATTTTAAAAAAAAATTTAAAAGAAGGAAAAAATCTAGGGAAAAAAGACATTATTTTTATCTCTATATTTGTATCTTTATAATGAATTGGAAAACTGTTTCTATTTGTTTAATATTTTAACTTTTTGAAATTGAATTTAGGTAAATAAATATTGAATAATGGTAAAATGAAGTATTTGGGGTTTAATAACATCACAGATAAATATTTGAATATTTTAAGCTTTTGTTCTATTTTTTCTCATTCAGCAGATCTCTCATTCACTCACATTCTGAAACTGAATTTTTGTGTAAATACATGTAACAAATGTTGCTTTATCCCAGGTGCAATGGATGCTTTCTCATCCTAGTAAGAAGTAGTGTGGAATCCAATACAAATTACGTTTTCTTCATGGCAGTTTTCTGCTAAAGCCTAGTAAAGCTGTTATCTGTACAAATGTGGATCCTTTGAACTGTTCACAAAAAGCTGTGGTGGTGTCAGCAAAGCTGCAAAGCTGGGAGGTACATTTCAAAGGTGGTGCACTAAAACAGCAGCATCCAGCTCTAATGCACAGCACAATATTTATTAAAATGCTCTTGTTTCATGGATCTGTGTAACTGGAAATAGTTCTTTTTATCCAGTCAATATATTCTTCAGTCAGCCGTGTATAAACTCCAGGTGTACTTGTATTTTCACATGCTTCTTCAAAAGAAACAATCTCACAGTACTGACCAGCACAGATTATTGGCCCACCTGAATCTCCCTGGAAGACAAATCAGGAGCAGCTGTCGGTGTGTCCATTTCTCACCAGAGGAGCATGCAGTGCCACCTGCAGTGCACAAGCATGTTTGGACATGCTGTCTCTAACCTTTTCCAGCCTAAGAAATGGAGCAGTTGGCTTACATCATTCATGGGAATTGGCTGAGGAATAAAGAGAGGCTGCTTTTCAAACCTGAGGGAGGCTTTGATGCAAGTGCTGTGGAGCAGCAGAGTGCCATCATAATTCTATTTCAAAATACATTTTTTAATGTTGGTATAAATTGATTTGCACGTCTTTATCAATTGTCTCTTCCGGATTCAGCACAGGAAGCATCAAAAGCAAGATCCAAACAGCCTTTTGGGCATACAGTTAGTTCTGTGCTATTCAGATGTTGACTTCTGGAAAGGATCAGATGTTTGAGACCCTGATAGCTCTGCTTTTTCTCCCATAACTACAGGTGGTTTCTAAGGAGAGCACCATAGCTAATGAAATACACCCAAAGTTAATAGATAATTCCCAGCTCAAATTCCCGTACTCTTGATCCTGATTAGTATATTGACCTAAACTAAACAAGGTTTTGACACATCTTTTTCACAGCAATAAAGTCTCTCAGAAATGTGTTTAAAATCACTTAAAATATTGTCACCTTCCTAAGATGCCTAACACTGCTTTGTTCCCAGTGAAAAGGGAACCACTGTTAAATATATGTCCCCCCACTTTGTAACTTTGCTTCTTACCTCACAAGTATCACTCAGATATAATTTATTTTTACCTGTAGCGCACAACACATTGTTGGTTATTTTGGGTCACTGGCATAATGTTTGTCAGAGTTTTTTCTATTGACAATTTTAAGACTTTCTTCCAGAGATATTTCAATGGCTTTCCTGGTGATGTGTCTCCCCAGCCAGCCACCTGGCAGAATGTGCCAGGTTCAACATCTTCAAAAAAGTCGGGCAGAGGCAAAAGTTGCACATATTTTTTCAGCTTGGCAGTATCATTCAGCTAAAAAGGAAAAAGAAAAAAGAAGGAAAATCAAGGAAAAATTAGATTTCTTATGCAGAAAGGAAGTGTCACATAGTTTCAAGTATCATTTAATCTCATTTTACCAACACTTCCCTTAAAAATGACTTTTCACTACTTAGGAACTGATCCTGATCTTAATTGTCCCTTTGAAAATTCAAAAGACTTTCCATAGTAGCAGTACAGCAATTTCCCATCTATGTCAGCAGTAGTGAGTTCAAGCCCAGCTTTCCATTGGATACAGTGGGAAATGTAAAACCTACTTGGGAGTTAGGTTCTTGAATCTATGTCCTGTTCACAAACCTAATTTGCCACTAAACTTCAGTATTGAAATCAGATTCTGGTACTTGACTGACAGAAAAGTCTCAAACCACAGCGCAATGTGCCTGTGAACAAAGATGAAAACAAAAACTGTGAGCAATTAGACACAAAAGCAGCAACATAACTGAGGAAAGGTCTCAGTCTATTCAGACTTCCAATTTTTGCTCTGAGAGACTCTAAAGGGGTTAAATGATTCAGACTGTCTGTGTTTTGTTGGCCTTTGCCTGACAGATCCATCCTTCAGCAGAGGTCAGTAAATGAAAACACAGCCAAACCCTGACATACACCCTCATGTGTTTGGTAAGGGCTCACTGGACAGGCATTTTCAGTCTCATGATCACTGCACCATGATTCATTTCACAGGGTGCTGTATGGTTCTCAGCTAAACAATTCTGGCTTTATACCTTTCAAAAAATGCATTCAAACAAATCAAAAATCTATTTAAAAAAAAAATCTTTGCAGTTATTGTTGCCAGTGCTGCTGGAAAGTTCCAAAGATGGAAAGCTTATTCCAAGACATTGAATAGTCCATTACTGCAGAAGTGTAGAGATAGGAGGTAAGCTCTGGTACTAGTACTATTCGTTCTTCTGTGTCAAATTCAAAGGATTTTGAGATATCCATATCATTCTGGAACAGAGTTGTGATTTTCAGCTCTAGAAATATTACTTCCTAGTGATCCATTTTGGTTTTGTGTTCACAGATACCCTGGTGCTCCTGACAAGTGGCCACAGGAGAAGCCAGTGCGATGGGCCTGGTCCAGATTGACCATGAAGCAGAAGTAGAATGCTCACTAACATCTGGGGGAAGGAGCTCCTCAGGGATGAGCCACGAGCAGGTCCTTGAGCCACAGATGCCTGTGGGTGTTCTAACTAGCACAGAGAGGGACATGGTTACCCTCCTCCCCGTGTCATTGCCATGTCAAACCTTTGATGCCATCTAAATGCTAAAAACCAGGTTCTGGTCACAGAATAATAGAATCATAAAATGTTACAGTTGGAAGGGACCTTAAAGAGCATCTAGTCCCAAGCCCCCTGCCACGGGCAGGGACACCTCCCTGTAAATCCAAATTCTTACAGCTCTGCCCCACTCTGGCATCAGATGATAATGTTGGCAAGGACATTTTCCATGCTTCATTCAGCAGTGTCCTGAGCCTCCTCCACTTTGTGACCAGTCTGTGCTCCTAGAGCTGAGTCTGTATGTCCTCTATTATCCACACTTTACCTGCTTACACCAGAAAATTAACTGTAAGTTTCATCTCTATTTTTACTTAGTCCAGCACAAGATCTAACTCTGGGATAGAGATATGAGCCAGACTCCATTGCATACATCCCTTCAGCATTGCCTTTGAAAAATTACTGAAGAATATGCTTTGTGGTTTGGAGGGGTTGCTTCAGTGAATGGATTAAAAAGAGGGTTTTTGGAGCACAGAATGGGCTTGAAATATCATCTCTGCTCACAGAGCCAGTGATCCTCTAATTTAATCTCAATTAATACAACCAAAAGTAGACTGGTCTGTGATACTGCTGTCTAAACAATGTACTCTTCAATACCAAAGAGTAGCCAAAATGATCATCAGCAAAATTCCTTTCATAAAAACACAACAGTAATTAAAGCAACACCTTTAGAGGAGCACTATGTCATTATCAAAGGAAGTGTGGTCAAACTGACAATGAGGAAAGTTTTCCATAATCCCAAATATCTGCTGTTCTTCTTCAGGAATGGATGCCCAATGAGCTCCAAGAACAACTGTCTTTCGATTCGTCTATTCTGTAAAATATAGAAAATATAGGAAAAGAAAGTCTCTACAGAACTAGCAACATCTCTGAGGATAATCAAAAGTCATGGAACACAATACCATTTCATTTTACAACAACGTGATTAAAACAGAGCAGGAAATCATTTACTACAATGTTTGACATGAGCTGCTTTTTGCCTCTATCAAATAATGTTTCTTTACTGCAAATATAGTTTAGTGAAATAATTGTGTGGTAACTAATCTCCAGAGATTTTAAGAGTTTGGAATTAATTTCATGAAAGAGCTTCCCATCTTTATATGGGGAGTTGCTTGCCCAAGGACAGCTGCCTCTGATGCCTTTCATTAATCTCTGAAAGGTCTCCTTTGGATTTATGACCTAATCCTGCAAAGGACTGAAACTTTGCTGGCATCAGTGGCACGTCAGAGCAGACATCAATACTCAATGCTTATCCTGAGCATTATGCATACGGGTAAATGCTCTGCTAAAGTGAGTATCTTTAATATTAATAAGCTTTTTTGTCCTTAATTTTCTAAACAGAGGATTCAGCACATTAAGGAAGCGGGATGTGTGTATCTGTGTTGCCTAACCCAAGACATCCCACTAGTGAATATTTAAAAAAAGGGAGAATGTTAAAATCCAAAAAGTTCACTTCCTGCTAATAAACATTGAGAGTTAAGCAACCAATAAATTCCGCTATTTTCCAAGCTCTATAAGTATCATCAGAAATGTATTTATTAACATTTGTCTTTTTTGATTTTGCCCTGCTAAACTTAATGCAGCCCACTAATCTGACATTGTAGAATACATACTGCTGGTTTCCTGTGCTTCATTTTCAGAACATAATCTCACTGTACATAGGAAAATTTATTCAAGCCAGAACAATGACTTTAGCAATACAAATTATAAAAGAACAATTTTCTTCATTCAAGATGCGTGTGTCACTGAAAGAGATAATTAATTTATATGTGAAAGTTTGTTTGTGAAAATAGTTGCAAAGGCAGTGCTGTGGTCCAAAAATTCCCCTTTTTATCTACAAAGCACACTTCCTAAGAGAGAATGAAATGTCTCTCAAAACTCTGTCTCTGTACTCTAATAGATGGTTCATGGGCTACACATTCATGTTGCTGAATTCATGCTGTTTTGCCTAAAAAGAAAAATTATTTCAGACATCACTAACACATGAGATCCATTAATTAGGAAGTTTTACATGCACTGCAATTGCACCAGGCATAGAACAGGTGTTGGTGGGTTTTGTATGAGCATTGTCTTACAGCTTAGGAGAGGGAAACCAGGCTGCTTCAGCCTGCCCCACAGACAAAGACTTAAAGTCACCAAAACAATGTGCTGTAAGAAACCCAGAACAGTTACCAGAGCACATTCTTCACAGGATCAGAGACAGACAATGCCCTTCCCACTAAACCACTAACAAATCTAAAGTTTTTATAAATGTATCTGACTGGCTATCTCTGACATATTGACTGAAGAATAAGAGACTCCTGATCCCATTTAAAAAGTCCTTTAATTCCAAAGAGGAAGACTTAGTTATGCTTGTAAATTTGCTAAACAGAGAATTCTAGGAATTAATTTTTTTACCCTTACAACCAAACCTGATTCAGCTGAAAAATAGTGAATGTCAAATTCACTCTGAAGGAGCTGTGTCCTCTATTTCAGACTAACTCACAGAAGAAGGCTGGCTAACCTGCCCACTCTGTGTTTAAGGAGGTCAGGTTTGCACAGGTTTATTGTAACTGTTTTCCTTTTAGATAGTCAAAATAAGAAGGAAAAATTGCAGAACTAAAATACAATTCAGGGAACATTTTAAGAAAAATAGGGCATTTTACTTCCTAATGTGAACAGTAGATGTCCCCCTTACCTTGAGTCAGCAGTTCAACAGCAGAGCATCCTACCTGGGGAAGAGGTGCTTCTGCTCACATTTAATTTGTCAAGAGGACAAGTTTCCTTGTCACAGTCATGAGTGACATTCTGGGTTTGTGAGCCAAGGTCACTCAAAATGAGAGGAATGGTGTCCACATCTAATTTAAATTCATCTCTCAGGACATTTTGAGGCTTAGTTCCAGGCGTACACATGAGATTTGTTTAAAATCCTTGGGACATATTCCCTTCTCTAAGGCATTGTTTTTTCACGTGTTGATTTGGTATTTTAACAGTGCATTACTTATGCTATAACTTTGGCAGGATCCCACTAACTAAGGTAACTCTGCAATGCAGATCAGTAGTTTATGGCAACTATAAACAGTGACAAGTTCAAGGATCATTCCAGGGAGAGAACTGCAGCTTTTGACAACCTATTTTAAAAAATCAATACTCACCTTTCTTCACATAGAGGCTTGCATACCATGCCTCACTTCAATGAAGAATCAAAATTACCCCATTTTAAGATACTTTCTCACAAGGTGCTGTTGTCAACACCCATTGTTTTCCACAAGAATTCCTCCCCAAAAAACGCCTAAATTCTTGTCCCAGATAGCAGCCATATAAGGCCAAGGAATGAGGATGCACTTCATGTCCTCCAACAATGTCCATGCAGCCACCTGAAGTGCAACAGAAGCGCAGTTATATTATGTGTTATCCAGAGGAACTGGGAATTTGGATATTTTTACTCTTAGGTGAG
The DNA here is from genome assembly GCF_963513975.1 of Fringilla coelebs. Lineage (NCBI taxonomy): Eukaryota > Metazoa > Chordata > Aves > Passeriformes > Fringillidae > Fringilla > Fringilla coelebs. Next base: position 17,397,456 of record NC_140031.1, read on the forward strand.
TACTCGCATCTTGTGAGTAGAGTAACAACTGTTTAAGAGAGCAGGAGGGCAGAAGACTTTATGGTGTCATAGCTGGTGCTATTTGCTGTCAGGAGCACTGTAAATTGCCATGCACTCATTTGTATTCAAACATCCCCTACAGGAAATGGGTTTGAAAGTTTTTACTAATAGCTCCCTCTCTTGAAATTTCACTTTACATCATTATTATTGTGTTATTTTACTGCAGATTGATTTATCAAGATTCACTCTTCCAGTTTCTTTAAAACCTGCCTGATTCTTGAAACTCCTAATAAAACCAAATAAAGCCTAATCCCTGAATAACACCTAGATATCTCGGGGTGTTCAATGCATTTGTTGGCTTCAAACAAAAACAAAAACAACAACAACAAAAAAAAAAAAAAAACAAACAAAACAAAAAAGTGAGAACAATTAAACTGGCCATCTTTAAGCTCGTGGAAAAAAATGGGGGAATGAATGTAAGGGCAATCTGAAAAGGCTTCAGAGAACACCAGGGCATGTGGAGTTCAAAAGTTGCTCCTGAACTGTGGACCCAGATTGAGTAAACTCGGGGTATGCAAGTACAAAAGTCACTCCTGTGGATCAAGGTACATCTGTAGCCAGCAATTGCTCCACAGAATTCCACTGTGCAGGTAACATCTTCAGTTGAAATTCTGAAAAATATTCATAAGTAAATTAACAAGAGCCACTGAGAACTGTCAAACATCTGTTATTTTATAAGCTATGGAATATGGGATATAAAAGACAAGTCAAGACCAGCCACACACATGTAAGACAAAGCAATTTGTATGGGGGGCAGATTTCAGTTACAGAAAACCCTAGACTCTGCCAAACGCAAACAAATTCTAATCTGTGGTCACAAAAAAAGATAAATTGGTGAGAAAGACATTTCTGTATTGTAGACCTCTGTGTCTGCATGCATGTCTTGCACATCTTGCTGGTGAACCACTTCAAAAAAACAGTCTGCCTTTGTGTGAAGAAGTTACAAAACTTGCTACCATATTCATTATCTTTAGAAACAGTCTGAAATATAACTTGCCCAATATAATTAGGTGTCATTTTTATTCAAGAATTACAGAATGGCAGCTCTCAGTCTCAATCTCTTTGTTGAATGAGATTGTAACATAGAAATGCCTATTTCTGAGTCACAGAATCTTATTAGTTAGAACCCAGTTTGAAAACATGCACATGGTGCAGCACAATTCATGTTTCAGAAGACTCTTCCAAAGCTCTTTTAAAAGAAAACAAATCACTATTAGAATTCATCAGCTCTTAAAACATCCAGCTCCAGTTCCTCCCAAAACCATTCTCCATTCTCCATCTAATCCCAGAATTATTCACCCACTGGAGACTATCCACAGGTAATCTCTGCAAAGAGCGTCCTAAAGGCATAATCATGTTTGTCCTTTATGGCTTTGCCCTCCCAATAAATAGCTGGTTTGGAAAGCAGCATAAGAGACAAAATAGGAAACAGATTCATGCTCTGGCCAAACAATAGAAGGTTTGTGTTCCCAGAGCATAATATCTAATGCTGGATTCTTTCTGCCAAGTACTAGCAACATCATAGAAGCTGCCAGCTCTGCATCTCTGTCCTGCCCTCCCTTCCCAGCTCAAGAAAACAGCCCTTCAGCTGAGCTGAGACTGCCTGAACTCAGTGCCAGCAAACCTGGAAGGTTTAGAGGCGCAGTTTAAATTGATCTCCTGAACCAGTGTCCTAAAATTACATCTGATGCTCACCTCAAGCACCAAAGAAAGCATCATGAAGGAAAAAGGAACAGAGTGACTGCAGAAGGAAAATGGTCAAAATGACAGACTATAAGGTAAATGGTAGAAGACCTCAGCTCAGTAATGCACAGATCTGAGAATTTTACTTGAGAAGTAAGCTTTGCTTTGGGGTTCACCACTGTTCCAGATTGCAAGGCAAGATATATTCTATTACCATCTGTATGGCAGTTGTCTGGTGTCAAGTGGGCAATGCTCCTTATCTCTCTCTGAGTGATCACAATCACTCCTCCCTCGGGAGGGGACATCTGCTGATAACAGGCTATTGAATGTCACTGCATGGCTGATAAGAACGATAACATCCCGCTGAGAGATGCTCCGCCCAGAGGGAGGAGCCAAGCATTCCTACCCAGGTATAATCTGGAGGTTCTGAAACACCAGCACGGCTTCCCCTACTGGATTCCCCAGAGAAACAGCAGCTGCCTCTTCTTCCACTGGATCTTCAGAGGAAGATTACACCCTTTTCTACAGGATCCCTGCTCCAACAGAACCACACCTGACACTCAGGAGGACTGCAGCCCTTTTCCAACTGGACTGCTGCCAACACCCTGACCCACAGGGTGTCAGGTTGAGTTCTGACTCTGACAGCGTTGTTCTAGTGTATTGCATTGTTGTATTTTATCATTTTATTTTTTCTTCCCTATTGAAGAACTGTTATTTCCTGCTCCCATATTTTTTGCCTGAGAATCCCTTAATTTAAAATTCATAGCGTTTCGGAGGTGTGGGGAGGGTTTGCATTCTCCATTTCAGGGGAGACTCCTGCCTTCCTTAGCAGACTCCTGTCTTTCCAAACCAAGGCAAACATAAATTAATTTATTGCCATAACCAATGGAGCCCAGCCTTAGCTATTTTGCCCACCCTAAAATTTATGTCAAATTTTCAGCCTCGGTGATGTAAATTACAAGAGGAAGATAACTCTCTGACCAAGAATTTAGGTACAAAATTGGTACTGGTTATATGCATATCAATCTGATCATTAATACCATCGGGGATTTTGCAGATTGTCAGAGAGGTCATTCAGGAGCTTGCATGGAAGGTCATCAATTGATACTGAACAATAGGTTAGACTCCATATTTCTAATTCTAATTATCAATGTCAATAGATCTCTCAGAATTGGAGGGGATTTTTGAAGAAGCATGGATATACTACTACCTATGGAGTTTCAGAAGAAACATCTTTGGAAGTATGATTTAGAAGTGAATAGAAGTACATCTAGAAATTGAAAAAGAGTACAAACAGGCCACAAAATATTATGTTTTAGGTAGCAGGCATAGATTTACCTGTGTCTATTACCTGAAAAACATCTAGGAACTTTTGGTAATGTTTTATTCTTTGTCTTTCAAATAGATTTTCCTTGAAAACAGATCAGGGAAACATGGGATGATACATACCAGACCTCTTTTTACTGGCCATTGCACCTCACATAGGACCATCAAAGGATTAATCATTCTAGCACTACAAGTTTAAGCACGTCTGAGCATACAGGATTTTTGCTCACAAGTGTTCATCCTGATCATGCCTCTGCATAGTCCAGACAGGAAACAGCTTCAATATGGTATGAGTGCTAGTTAAAATATCATAAAATCAGGCTTTGTCAAATAATTGTGACTGATAAAAGAAAGAATTGTACCTATGATACCTGCTGATATTGTGTTCAGGAGAACACTGTAAAAAAGAACATCAGTGGTACAAAGAATGATAATTACAGGGGATGGGCTAGTACTGAGGAGAAAAATTTAAGAAAATTAACTCTTGGTGAGCTTTAGCAGTGCATGGAGCTGTCACCTTGTCACATAGGTGACTGTGTCTCAACAAAGACACATCAGTGACAAAGAGCTCCACAGTCTCTAAAATTAGATCTACACCTGCCTTCTTCAGAAAAATTGCCAAGTTATCCTCTGTCCCAGAAGGGAGAACAGCAGCAAATTTGAGCAGGGTCTGCCCATGGTCCTCTACAGGTGAAACTCACATGGTGCTGGGCCAATTGAGCTCAAGATATGATACAGCAAGCACCCAGAAGATTTCTGCAAGCTCTTCATTGTGGGCTCCTTTCTGCAAGTTGCCTGTTGTGAGGCTCAAGACTTCAAGAAATCTTCCAGTCCGCATGACAGTGACATTTCACTAGTTATAGAATATATAAGTTATACAATAGTCGATACTCCAAATTATTTAATATTGACACAAGTAATTTTTATTATTTGGGTACATATTTGCAAAAGAGAAGCTGTGCTTTTACAAGGCCCTAGATAAGACTTATTCACAGAATCATAGAATACCCTGAGTTGAAAGAAAGCCATGAGGACCATTGAAGTCCAACCCCTGGCTCTGCGCAGAACACCCCAAGAATCACACCATGTGCCTGAGAGCATTGTCCAAACATGTCTTGAGCTCTGTAAGGCTGGTGCTGTGACCACTGCCCTTGGGAGCCTGTTCCAGTGCCCAAACACCCTGAGTTTTCAGGACTCAATTCAGTTGCCTAAAATTCAGCATTTAGTCACATTTGAGATACTGGGCTTTCCAGACACAGACACAGAGCTGGCAAATCTGGCACAACATCTTCAGAAGACTGACGGCCTTCTGCACCAGACCTAAAACATTTTAAGACACTTTAAATATCCTCATACCCTTAACACAGGCCACGAAACCACACTCAGTGCTTTATGAAAGCTCAGTGCAAACATAATGCGATAGGATCAGATCCTTAAATGAAAAAACATCAGATTCTTTGGCCATGAGGGTCTCCTGAGCAGAACAGATATTTCATTAAAGGGGAATGGACTGGAATTCATGTCTGACCTGGAAGCCAGCTGAGGTGTCTGTAATGAAACTATGCAACTTCACATGGACAACTGAATCAGCCTAAATTCATGTGAGCTGAGTCCCACTGTGTTTCACCCCTATACTCGTACATCAGTTCTCTGCAAGTGCTACAGAGAGAACACCAAGGGGGGTAGAGCCTGTCTTCACACCACAGCAGATGACACGAATTCTCAGTAACGCTTCTGCTGTAAGGTACATCTCTGGGGAGGGTTTCTGTCCTTGTCGTGGTTACCCCCTTAAGAGGAAGAACAAAACCCACATCCTCTTCACTTGTGCATATATATTGATAGATTAGTAGATAGACATATGTTAAAGAGGGAATAAGAAGGAACATCAGACAGAAGTCATGGGTGCTCTCCTGCCTTGGTACACTTTCACTGCTGCGATTCTCCTGGCAATTCATGGAGGTAAGTGGCAATTTATTACTTTTGAAGTCCTGATGTACAGAATTCTAGTTAAGCTAATATGTACTAATGTAAAGGAAGTAGTCACAGTTATTATTTGAATTCTTGTAATTAGTTCCTCTCCACTGTCTGTATGTGTTTGATCTTTCATACAAACAAAATAAATTCTGAATGGGTCTGAAAGCTGCAAAGTCCAAGCTGTTTGGAGATCTGAGTAGAAGACATAATGATTATCTCATCTTTCTTTCCAGAGCCATATGCATACCTTAACTGCTTGGTTTTCTCTTTTTCTGGAAAACAGATTCACATAATGTGGCTTATACCACGTAGTCCAGATCCTATGCACAATATTTAAGATATGGGAGATTGTTACATTGAAAGCTAAGAAATTAACTATATCAGTAATCTTCAAGAAAAGAAATCTGTGCAAAAGCAACAAAACTTTGGCGTGGGGTTTTTGCCCAAGCTCACCCTAATGGTCTCATTTTAGTATTACTGAAATGTAATGAAGTTATTCTGCTGAGTGGTTTTAAAATTCTACCCTGAAGACCATCGTGACCTATGTGCATACTTGTGTGTCTGTATCCTTTCTAATTACAGCATCCCATGTTTTCTGAGACTTGGAGTGTCTTACAGTAATTGTCAGCTCAGCTGTGTGTCTTGTGATTTACTTTTTTAGGTTTGTGTGTGGATATCATTGGAGGAAATGAAGTAGAGCCACACTCGAGACCATTCATGGCCCAAATCAAGGGACAAAGAGGAATTATTTGCGGAGGAGCTTTAATTAAGGAAAACTGGGTGTTAACAGCTGCACATTGTAAAGTGTAAGTTCTTACTCTGATTCAGAGATTGTCCTTAGTGGGTCTCTGATATCTCTGTTCAAGCAGGAGAGTTAGTATCTCTGGTAATTTTATCCATTTACCATGACCATGATCATGTTCTGATTACTGTGCTTTATAGGTTCTATCAGCAAATTTGTTATAGTGAGTAAAAAAACATAAAAAAGTGTACTGATCTCCTCTGTTTCTGAAGAGATATTTAAAAACTTCTAGCTGCACATTAGTATAGAATAACAATACTGAAGCAGTGAATTTGGGGGAAAGTTTTATCCCTGTTTTCTCAGTCAATCTGTACACTAGATGAGAGAAGTGTCCAGTCTAAACTGCTGCTCTGAGAACAAAAATTAATTCTTGTAGTTCTATTCTATAAGAAATACACAGTTCACTGCAGAAAAGACAGCATGTGGTTGGCACAGGAGCAAAAATCCTCCAGACAAATAACAGGAGACACCGAGAGATCTGTGCCTTGCTTGGTATGTTTTCTTGCCTGCTATCTTTCTTCTCCTGCCCAAAGCAAGATGCAAATGGATATTTGGCTCTACTGAGTCCTTCAGGAAGGCAAGAAGAGAGTTTTGAATTACACATCCCACCCTACTTGGTTCTGTGGGGAGGACTGAAGTTGCTGCTGAGCCAGACCTCACTCAGGCTCTTTCAACAGCCTGACAAGGACCAGTGAGCCACTGGCCTCTGCAGATGTCAGAGAAATGTGTCCATCTCTCCTGTCCTTGTCCAGACAGGGAGATTTGTGGTACCTACTGTAGCAGCACTGGGCCCAAAAGCTGTGTATTAACAGAAAGTAAAGAATGATTCCAAATGAGATCCTGTTTAAGAGAAGTACAGGAATTTGCAGAAAAACCTGGAGTAGAGGAGTGAGCTGTGTCTCACACAGATTCAGAAAATAGTGTTGAAATCTGTTAGAGTAAAGCAATGGTACATTTCAATACAGTCAGGATATCTGAACTAGCAGTGCTGTAGCCTATTTTCCTAAATTTTCAGCACAAATTACAGAGGACACAGTTGGTGAGACAAGTACCCACAGACAACCTGGTGCATCCACCAGATTCACCCCTCATTCAGTCCACAAAAGGGAACAATAGGGATGGATCCACAGTCAAGTATCTGAAACCTTTCTGTGCTCCTGGTGTGATGAAAGTAAGATAGGATGAAGTTCGATTCACTGAGTCATATTTTTCTTTTAGCTGTTGTATTAACAGGGTCATCTTTTAGATATTTCTAAATTACTGTTGCTTTTCAGGCACAGGCAAAGAGACTGTAGCAGCTGGTCACTATAACACCACATTATTACCAGTAAAAAATTTAGGGTTACATCAAAGTGAGTCCAAATAACTATGTAGATCCAAATACATAGTCCTCTCCTCAGGAAAAGAAGCAAAGTTATTCTTGGAGCCCATTCATCGAAAAAAAGAGAAAAAGAACAGCAAGCTTTTCAGATTGCAAAAGACATTCCTTATCCATGCTACGACCCCAGCACCAAGGAAAACGACATTATGCTGCTTCAGGTACAGACCTATATATCACTTGTGGAATATACACGCTGCTCTGAACTATTTTCTTCCTTCTTCTCATGTAGGGACATGAGCCAAGGGAGTTTCTGGGGCCTTTTTTTCTGTAGTAATGTAGTCTGGTCTGCTAATTCAGCAGCCTGGGGAACTGGAGATGAATTCTAACTAAGGCAATCAACAGTTCCTGTAATGGTTGCTAGTATACAAATTCTGGAGCTTGATCAAGATATTTCAGTTTGTGGCTTTTCCAAAAAGGAATAAAAATACATGCAGATAAAATATTCGGTTAAAAGCACTAACGGTCTGTCTGAAAAGGAGTTCAAATTAAAAATGTCTGGCTTTTCTGATCCTCAATTTTGCCAGCATCAGTAATTACTGTTATTTTGTCTTCTAAATGGTCTGAGAGCCAGAGAAGTAAAAAAAGATGTTTTTTCGAGCTAATAGATCAGTAGAAGGTAAGTGGGTTCTCATGAGACAAAGAATACTCATTTTCCCACTCTTACATTGATGACATAACTACTGTCACAAAGAATTGTGGAATCTCAGAAAGGGATTGCATTAATTACCATAATGGGAAAGATCCAATGGATAATATGCAAGGGCCTTTGTTAGACTCTGTGCCATAACACCTATTTTCCATATCTTCTACAGCTTCAGGGAAGAGCAAAACTTAATAAAGCTGTGCAACCAATCCCCCTGCCTCCTTCAGATGATGATCCCAAACCAGGAACAGTTTGCACAGTAGCAGGATGGGGTAAGACTAAGAACCATCCAGGCGGCTACTCCACTGTCCTGAGGGAAGTCAATATCACTGTCATCAGGAGGGAAATATGCAACGATAGAAAACATTATAATGGCAAACCTGTCATAACAGAGAACATGATATGTGCAGGGGCTAAGAATGGAAAAAAGGATTCATGTGATGTAAGTATATTTGCTATGAATTCATAAATTGTATAATAAAAATAAAATATAATGTACCAGCGTTACACATTTACAATCTCTGTCTCTCTTAAAATCACTGAAGAATTTTATCAAATATCAGTGAATTTACCAAGGCTTGTACTTCCAAGCCTTAAAATCAAAACTTGAGATGAGTAAATTCACATTCACAACCTTTTGATATTGCAGTTGTATCCAGGCATGGCAGATAGCTATCCTCATCCTCGATAAAGTGAGTTTAATACTAAAATGCCCACAAAACAGCTTATTTGCAAGTAGCTGATCTCAGTGGAACAACTTAATTGATGTCAGAAGACTTTGAAATGGGTTTTGCTGATAAAAAGCCTTTTAGCTGGGTCCTAAGTCAAGTACACAACTGTGTAAGAACTACCACATTATAAAAGATTTTAATATTGCATTTAAAAAGGTTTGGATTTATGGAGACTTACACTTTCCATGTGGAAAGTTTTCAGCTTTTTTTCTTCATCTTCAAAGAGACTAATTCTTCCTTAGCACTGAGCTAGATTCATTCCCCATTACTCACACTTGAAAGATTAGATTGAATTCTATGAAGCCTTTTTTTCATTTGTTTTGCTGTTGGAAATCCTAATTTCCAAGGAGGAAAAAATGATCCTTAATAAATTTTATTTAAAGGAAACATTTTTCATCTTATGTTGATTTGAATATTTTCCCTTTTTCTAGGGGGACTCTGGTGGACCTTTAAGATGTAATAATATTATGAGAGGCATCACTTCATTTGGGATGAAGGAATGTGGCAACGCTCGTGGCCCCGGTGTCTACACTCGACTCACGAAGCAACACCTTGAGTGGATAAGAAAAACCATAGGGGGGGCCCAATAGATTGGGTTTGGCCATGTGATTTGTGTAAATGAAATGGGCTTTCAGAAACAGCTTCACTAGTCTGGTAAAAGAGGTATTCTCACTCTGAGTTTTGGCAGCTTTATGTAGCTCTGCTACGATGGCATTCATAGCTTATGCTGTCAGCCATGGAGTCATTGGGGGTATTTGGGACTGAGGATTCCAGCATCCCTCTAGTGCATGCTCACACTGAGCTCTACACGGGCTGATCAGGAATTTCAGATCAGGAATCTAATCCTTGCTTGGGTCCTCACTCCTTGTTGAGTATATATAGCACTCTTTTGTACCTGGACTTCTGTGGAAACCCTGAAAGTTAGTGGTGTGCTAGGTACAAGTACAAACACCTAAAAAACTTTGTTTTTCTGCAGCAAAGATCTTGGTTTTATAGGTGTAGTGGATTGTTAGGCTTCAGAAAATTAAGTTGCAGCAACTGTGGGACATAAGTATTAATTTTCTAACTGTCTTGTATTTGAAACCTCTAGATTTTATCCCTTTATGTACTTTGCATTTAATAAAGCAATGGCAATAAAAATCTGCTGTTTTCAGCTGTCAATTTATGTGGAAAGCTCTGTCTCTCGCAGAATAGACAGTCTATGTACTATCTGTAGGATCTGTTTACTATCTGTGTAATGTTCCACACATGTTAAATGTTTGCAAAACATACCCAAATAAGCAGCATTGTGTTTAAAAATTTTCTGAAAACCCATGCTTCAGAGAAATGACATGATTGTATCAGCACTGTTGATAATATAAAGCACTCCTAATTTTATGATGCCAGTACTGCTGTTTCAGACATGCAGTGAAATTTTTAAGTGCTTCAACAGGCATTTGTCAAGTAGCAAATAGACCTCTTGTGAAAAATGTTTCTGCCTGCTTCTGTATTAACAGACGGGCATTTTCAATGCCATGAGCACCTCAAAAAGGGCTTGGATTTATTTTGTGTTGCTTCAAGAGGTTTTTACTTGGAGGTAGGCATTAGCTAAGAGAAAGTAGGGAACATTCAATGGTGGAGATATTTTGCACTGATTTTAATTTTAAAATTATTTCTCCATCCATCCTTAGTAATTAAGCACTACTTACAAACACAATGAGAATGCACAAACTAAAACTTTTTTACACAGCTGCGTTTACCTGATCTCATTAAGAAGAGACAGTAATTTTCTCACAGAGAAGGAAGGGTAAAGATAAACAAGGCCTAAACTACAGGGATCTCTACTGGAAGTTTTGATGATGAAAAACATCTTTTTTTCCCTTTGTTGCAAACATTACAGAGTCAGAATTTTCCATATTCCTATTCTTATTCATAAATATTTTTTTACACTCTTGGTCTGAACATACTACATATACACACGAAGGGACACACAAACACAAAAGCAAAGCAGGAGCAGAGAGTAAGATTCTCACACAAATAAGATTGCATCAGTGAAACTGAGAGGAGAATTTGACCCCCTGACTGCTACCAACACCTAAAGCAGTGACTTAATTCTGTGTTTAAACACACAGAAAATAAAAAATTTCAGAAATTTTTTTATTCTTGCAAACTACCAAACCCCTGCTTAGGCTAAAAACTTTCAGGAAACAAAATTGCCCCTTATTGACTTGTAGCCCACCTAGGGCTATTTCACCCTTCCCATACATCAGTCTTGCTTCATCTCTTTGCTCATATTTTCACTGCCTTTCTTTCATCTTGCCTTTGCATTATTTGATCATTCTGCTTCCTCTTCATCATGATTTTTCTTTTTCCCCAAAAGTCACAAAAAGCGCTCTTGTCAGTGGAAAATCCCTCTCAGTTCAAGTATTTCTCCATTTTCCAGGTGGTGGTTCTGACCCAAGTGCTGGAGAACCTTAGAGATCAGGAAGGATAGGTTCTGACTACAGAGAAGTTTTGGTTCTGACCAAGGAGAAGAAATGTGCTACAGAAAAATGTGCAGCCTTCCTCTTCTACCTTGAAATGTAGTTCCCACCCCATTTAAAAATGGTGGGGTTTTTACGTGGATGTTTTTAGCGCAAAATAAGCCTGTAGATTTGGACTTACATGGTAAAAACAAAATTTCAGCCTCTGTCACTACTGCCAGTTGTGTAAACCTGTGGAAAAAAGAAGCAACAAGAGCAAGAGAGAACTGCATTTTCCTCTAGATGGGGAGATCTCTGCTCAAGAGGCATGATATGAGCCCCTTCACTACAGAGTTTCACCACTATGGAATGGAGACCACCCCAGCTAAGAAAAATGCTATGATAATTTGATGTCTGGCTATATGAGATAATTGGAGGGAAGCAAAAGTATAAACTGCATCACAGGAAGTCACATAACCTGTATGTAGGTGGCATCAAGTCAGATCATGTAGAGGCAGAACAGGGCACGTCTGCTAGACTTAGTGCTTTTAAGTGTGGGAACAAATGGATTCCTCAGTCATTATAGTCCAGAGGATTGTTTTGTCATATTGATTTACCTGAGAAGAAAGACACATGTACTGTATGAGTAATGAAGTTATTCTTCAGGCAAAAATTATTTTTGACCTTAAGTTTTGGATTCTATATGTTGTACAGTGCCCCACCTCGGACAGGACTGGAGGGATGAAGATTTGATTTTAGTCAACTTAAATTTTCTTAAACCTCTGTGCCACCCCTGGAGACCTGGAAACTCAGCTTTCAGTGGATACAGACCACAGACAAAGAACAAGTTGACTTCTTAGAAATGGGTTCTGATTTCTATCTCATCCTGGGCCTGAGCAACATACCAGGCATGTAACTGACAATGGGTTAAAAGAATGCCATATTCTACAGGGAGGAAGTCAGGATTCCAAATTTTGACCAAGGCTTCATATGTTAAGACCTCTACACTGGCAGAATGAGGTAGCTATGCAAGAACATGGTGAACTTTCAGCAGCTTCACACTCTGAATATTCAGAAAAAAAGCACTACAGTACGCATTTTATTTCACTTCAAATTAGTTACAGTCTGGAATGCACACTCAGATGTCTTCTCAGCCATGGTCACATAATGGACCTATAGGTCACACAAACAAGGTCCTCTTCTAGTTATGGGCATTTGAAATCAGTGGCTTCCACTTTTAGATATTGTGCTTAAATACATCTGGGGCAATACACCTTGGCTAGTCAACAATGAGCAGTAAGCAACAAAGATATGAGAAGAAAGGCTGAGAAACAGCCTTTCTAATTTTGACACTTCAGCATCCAACAAAATGTGCATGGTTTCAGTATTGGTCAGGTCCTTCCCTGCTGCAGCCTCCCATCTTGTGTCATGCACCTCCTCCTATATTGGATATAAATGACACAAATATCATTTAGGTGCTGCCAAAGGAAGAGAGAATTTCTGGGCAAATTAAAAAGTACATGAGCAAAGAGACTAATTCTACTCATTTCTTTTAACATTCAAAATGGGGGGAAATGTTTTAAATATTCCTAAAACCTTTTAAATTATTTAAAATACCATTTTGAGTATTTAAATCAGATTCTAATTGTCTGATAAAATCTCTAGAAACAAACTTGTTCATATTAGAAGATAGGCACAGTATAAGCTATTTCCCACACTTGGACATCAGGTTCTTGGTAGCAATTTCTAAACTGATAACCAATATTACCATTTTCTGATCTACTTTGAGGACCACATGAGATGACATGAGAGCCCAGTAGCTGAGCAGCAGGTTTATTGCAATCTCTTGCTAGGCAAAACACATGAGGGGTCTCAACCATCCAGAGCTAAAGTTAGCAACCACATAACTTGTGAGCAGCACAAGATGAGGTTTTAAAACTCATGAGAACAAAAGACATGATGGTTTCGTATTCATTTACAGAAATAACTTGTGCCCTGTCTGTTTCTTTTCATGCATTTGACCACAGTGTAATTTTCCACAGACTGGCAGGGCTCTAGTCCTCTAATATCCTAATCTTTCCCAGCTACAGGAAACATTCCAAATAAAGTTGCGAAAAAAAAATTAAAAGAAAGGACTCCAAACAATACAAGTTTCTGAGCTCAGAGAGCTTTTAATATAAAATGCAAGAATTAATCCTTACCCCTTGCCTCTGATCATTCCTAACAGTGAAAGCAAAGCTCCAAAGGTGTTTGTAGGCAGAACACAATGAATAGCACTACTGCTCTGTATCTGAATAGCTTCTGAGGCCCAATCCTGACAGCCTTACCTTAACTGTTGGCAGTCCACAAGTCTTGCAAGGTAAACATATGTTAAAGTCCAAGGATTTAATTCCTTGTGAGTCCCAAGTAAAATTCACAATGCGGTGACAGCTGCACTGTTTGCTGGCAACCAGAATTGAACTGGTACCCTTAAGAAATGAACTAACAGTTGTAAGAAATGAACCAACAGCCCAAATAGCATGCTCCTATGTCCATCTGAATTCTTAATTAGCTTATTACATAACTTTATGCATTATGCAATTTTTTTATTTTAAATCACTGTCAAATATAGTTGGTGGGTTTAAGGAAAAGAAGCAACTGAAAATCTAGTTAAGACATTTTCCTAATTATGCTAGTTATCACTACCATTATGAAAACAGTAAACAATTCCCTGTAATTAAATAATTTCTATTTAATTACATATTTAACGTAGAACTCTAGGAGTATTTAGACAGATTCCTTATGACAGTTTATGTGATACATAGACAAGGCAGACCCCTGAATTAGTCTCTGTTCTACACAGTCTTTGAATGATCCAAGGCATGAATTAGTATGCCTAGGCATGAATTAGTATCCATACATGAATTAGTATGTGGTTACCAGTGGGGATGCTAAGGTAAAGTAAAATTTATTGCAAGAATCAAAGATAAAAACAGGACCTAACACTTCATGCTGGTGCTTTACACAGGTTGGATTCCTTCCACAGGTTCCATTCCTTCTATAATTGAAATATACATTACACTATTCTTAAGAGTTAGGATATTTTTCCATTAGGGTAAGACAAGCTACTAACCTTTCACACAATAGACTGATAAGAAAATTTTATTCTTTCAAATAAATTGTAGTGTCCTTTGCCATGTTTTTATTGGAAGGAAGACACATATTTTGAATTATTGAATGGGCTGAATATATTAATCACTGGCTTTCAAGAAAAAAAGTCACAAGAATGAGCTCAAATAACTATTATTAAATAAGATTTGTTGCTGTGCATGCTCTCCCCAGACCCATGTTGTTTTTACAGACAAGACATCCCATCCACTGCAACAAAAACTAACCTACTCTGATCTGAGCTCAGGGTTATATGCAAGACTCTCCCTTTGTGACCTATAAAATAAAACATGTACAAAAGAAAAGGAAAGATACATCAGAATTCTACACTGCTTATGCCAGGCATTTTCACCACCAACACTATGGCTTGTTCCACTTTACTGCAGCAGAGAAACATGCTGCATAGGATCTGGGAAGCTATCATCCTCTATTGACTGTTTTCGTATTAATAAGGAGCTGAAGGAAATATATTTTAAATAGGGAGTAGTCTTTAATTGTCTGCTCCACTTTGAGGAGACATTTCTGCCAAAGGAACACACTGAACCTGAACTACTGTTGTGCATTCATTCACCACGTCAGTCTCAGCTGTGTTTGGTGATGTCTCTCCCTGCTGAGCTTTCCCATCTGGCTGCACAGCCCTTGCAGACAGTTTGCAGCAGCTGATCCGATAATGAGATGCTGTCTCCAGCTGCTCAGTTATTACTGCTAAAGAGATCTTTTGACAGTGACTCCACTAAGCCATTTAGTGGAATTGTGTTTTGAGGTTGTCTGCAGTTGTAGTAAATCTTGGGAGCTACACACGGAAAGCAGAAAGCTACCCAATCTAGCAGCGCAAAGAATGTACCCAACTCATCAATGTGGTTGTACAAAAATGTCACCCACAAGCAGACACTGAACTTGAACTGAGGGTAGAAGGAGTCTGGAACTAAATTGAGACTCTTGAGAGCTGCATTTACCTCATAGACTTCCTGTACCTTCTAGAGCCATGCCAAAGCCAGGAAAACACATGAGGTTTTTAGGCACATGGCAGCAAGAGAAATTTGACGCTTTTTTCCTTGAAGTTACTGGACTTTGTCTTTTCTGGCTGGGTGAGTTACTGACAATCACACCGGTAAGCTAAACCCCCAAGAGAAAAAAAATCTTCTGAGTAATAGTTTCTAAAGCAGATCAGATAAACCACATCCTATAAGGAAGCATGAAAGTAAGAAGTCATGTGTGACCAGCTAAAATGAACGTGAGCACCCTGTGTCCTCCCATCACTCGTACCTGAGTTCTCCATGAGCACAAGAGAATGGCACTCCTCTGGCTCAAGATGCTACAGGGATTAACATGTGAGGAGCTGGGCAGCCCTGTGGTACCTGGTGAAGGCCCACAGGACTGCTGCCAATGCAAAGTCTGCCCTTAAACTGTGAAGCTGGCTCTCTGGAAACACTAGGGCTAAATGCAAATACCTGCTGTCCTGGTGCTGAGCCACATGAGTTCATGCTAAACTTTTTTACTTGAATTTCAACACCACTAAATTATTTCAGCAGAGGTCAATTTTCTAGTTTTGCTCCTTCTTAAGTAATTGAAATATACAGAATCTTTGTCAATATTTAGGATTGAGATTTTACAACTCAGTGAATTCTTTATGCTGTGTCTGTTCAATGTCTGTAATGACTTTGACCGAAGATGTTCAGTTGTAATCTTTGGAGGCACCCAAAATTATATACAACATTGATTAAAATTTGATTTACAGTGTAAGTAAAAAAGCAGTGGAGGGCAATAGGGAGAAATCAGACAGGTTGAAATTAGTCATTTGCATGGGTTTTGAGTGGAGTTTTCTGAGTTTATTTCATTGTTTGAATACCACGTTCAGGTCAGGTAATTTTCAAAGCAATGAGGTATTTTGCTCGCCTGTATGTTCTCATTGATCTACAACAACTTTCTTAAGGAGTGGACATTACAACCAAAATTATTATTTTTCTTTTTTTTCTTTTCGAGTAAATCACTCTGATAGTTCTATCAGAAGCATCTCAAAAACTGATTCAGTGCTTTAAAGGTTGCTGTCTTTTAGTTGTCATTTTGTTCTGAATATGCTAAGTGACAATCAACCTTAATTACTGAAGTGCTCGACTGGTGCTGATAGGTCTTCGTTCTTAGCTGGGGTCTTCAGCATTTGCAAGAGGTTTATAAAATGAAATTCAGTTACAGCTTGTCAGATAATTTCTGTGGTTAAAATTGTCTGAGGTTGACTTAGAACCATCTAAGTCGCAATCATCCATCACAGCATTTATTCTGATCACATTCTGACACATCCACAATTTTTTCAATATTTAATTTCTTGTAGTAAGTTATTAGGAGTCTTCATAAGCAGGAATGTGTCTGCGTAGCGATGATCTGGTCTTTTCTGTTCATGAATGACACCAGAGACGAGGAGCAAGAAACAACCTATGCATATGGTGTAGCCCTATAGCGCCATAGAACAAAACAGAGCTATAAGGAACTCCAGTTTCTCAGTCAGGGTGCAAGGGAAACACTCTGCACCACATTTCTTCACAGCAAAATCCTTCATTAAACACAGACATGTCTAAATAATATGTGGAGGTTTGGTTTAGACATAATTTGAAAGCTGGTTCAGTATCCTTATATCATGAGATGCAAAAACATCTATGTATTTATTTAGAAGGGCCATTTACTTGTTTTCAACTCTTCAAAGTACAGTTGCTTTGTTGTCCTATCTAAACATGGTAACAAGCTATTAGTATAAAAAAGTCCTCGAAAGACATCCTCAGCTAGGTTGTAATAGCTCCAGCAAACCAAGTTATGCTGCTTTACTACAGCTGAGAACCTGTTCCTTTGTCTCCTAATATTCAAACTCCAGAAACGGATGTTTTCTGTCTGACTCTTACACCTCTCCTCACCCCAGTGCTCTGGGAATTTTTCTTCCCCTTCATCATTCTCTCTGCATTTAGAGTTTCGGCCAAGACGGTTATTGCCAGCAAGGAAAGATGATGAAAAGTGCCTGGCTTCAAGACTATCTCCCCTTCAATCACTGCTGCATGGAGACAGAAGTGGTGAATGAGAAACAACAAACTGCTTCTGAGTCAATCACACATGGTGGTGCTGAAGACAGCACAATTGCACACCCAGAGAAAATCCTGCCGTTCCTCTCTCTGCAGAACCACCCTCAAAGTCAGTGGGAGTTTGCCAAATGAGCACAGCTATACAGAAAGAGCATAGCCTAAGTATGCAGACATTTCATCATTTCACCTGCGAATCTGTAATTGCACTTCGGATGATTTTCTCACAATTCATGTGCCAGACGCGCAAAATCCCATCTTTCATTCCACCTCGTGTAGCGAGGACTTTTGACTGCCAAGGACACCAGGTCATAACCTAAAAAACAAAAAGAAAACAGATGCCAGAATAGATTTGGAGGTCAGATGGAAGAGGCATTTTTGCTTGAAGTCTAGCTGTTAAAATGAGCTACAACAAGCACCCGGAATGTACATTCACGGCAAAGTAGGATCCCAAAACTCCAAATGCTGCTTCCCTTGCCCTTCTTTCATAGTTTCCACTGTCCCACATACCCTGATAAAACTACAGCTCCTCTGCTTGCCTTTCAGAGGCCATGGACTCACACGTCAGCACCAGAAGAACCAAGCAGGATAGAGCCTTACTGCCTAAGCCAAGCCATCACACAAGTCTAAGCAAAGGGGCCTACAGGGCTTACAAGAGACCTGGTTTCTCCCAGGGTATTTCCAGGACATGTCTAAGGCCCAGAATCTACCTGAAGAAAAGATTGTCAGAGCTCAATTCCACATGTTTCAATAAATTTCCCTTACCCTTTAACCCCAGCATTACAGTCCTCAGATTCTTCTGGGAGAACAAATAGCTTGTAAATACTCTACTCTTCTGCCTCTTATTAGTATTACCCGACCTATCTCCCACACTGACAGAGACTACATAAAGAATCTTAAATAATTTCATTTAAAATTTCCTTCTTCAGATTATTTGTCATCAACAATGGCATGAAAATATGGTCAGGAGGGCAAAAGCAACTTCATATATCAAATTAATTACAGCAGAAGTAGTTTCTAAAACTCCAAAAATCCAAATATCTTGTTTGCAAACTTGTAAGTATTACACCACCAAACTTTTTTGTGAAGGTACATAGATAGAAGAAATCATGGTAAACACTATATCTGTTTGGCAACACATTTACAAAGGCCTAGTAATCCAGCATCAAAGCCCTAGCAATCTTATCTACAAAGAGAACTGGTTTTAAATTTAATTGCATTATAAACAGAAGAAACTAATAGATATCAGTAAGATAATTTGAAAAATTGCCAGAGCAACATGCCTTCTTCATATACTTTAACTGCTAAGAAAGGAAGTGTGGTTTTCAGCGTCTGTGACTGCATTTTCACCCCAGGGCTGCTAGCCAGATATTCAATGAACCACCTCTAGACCAAATTGCCAGCAACAGGTTGGCTAGTGACAATTTCAGGGTGCAGATGATTTGTTTGTTTTGACAAAGAATCCCAGCATGGGGCTGAGCAACCTGAACTTCACGATGGAGGACAAATCCTGGTAGTGAACCGCTGCAGAGGAGAAAAGACAGCAGAGGGTTAACATTAGTGGAACACGAAAGGCAGCTCCATCACACCCATGTTTCTGCAGAAGCAAACCACATCAGAGTGAAAGAGCAGAACAGCAGCGTTTCAGAAAGAGGAAACACAGAACAACTCTCAAAGCACACCCTGACTGCGGAGGCGACTGACAGCAGGCAGGAGCCAAGCAGCCGCGCCATTCCAGCGGGGCAGAGCACCTGCTGTCTCACAAGTTTCTTTTCCAGGAGCAGAGTGTAAGCCACTAATCTACACTCTGTCCAACTGCTGAGCCACTTAATGTAAACTATTTCCTGTCCTTCTTGAAAAATCCTTTCACAAGGTGATTCTTGCCCAAGCCAGGTATGACTCCATGCCCAACTGAGAGGCAGTGTAAAACTGCATTTTACTGTTTAAGGGCTTTTTGCCAAGTTACCTGCATTCTTGGGTTCTGTCCTTTCCCTTGCCTTGTTTCTCCCTCCCACTCCAAGGCTTTAGAAAAATCTGCACAACTTAACACAGCTGCTTGCTAGGAAATTGATTCACTGTTCTACAATACCATCAGTCTGATACCCTGTTCCAGTATCATTAGTCTACCAAAGGCAGGAAGGAATTCCCTGCCTGGAAACCCTGCTACTGTTAAAGTTTAGGTCCTAGATATGGCTTTTGCACATTAATATGGGAGTTGAACTGGAAATACTGAAAATACCTCGCAATACATTTTACCATTTTATATGAATATTACTTACATTAAACCTATGACAAATCAGAAGAGATTCCTGCTGAAATTCACATTCAAAACTAGTATGGCACTGAAATAAAATCAGTCAGTTCAACACAATCCTTCTGGGTATCTGAGAAACAGGTATCTTGCCTTATTGCAATAGATTTATTTAAAGATTTTAATTATATTGATAAAGGTTAGTAATTGGAGATTTTCCAGCAATGGCTCTCAAAGATTTTTCAGCAACATGTTCTGTTTGTAATACAATTTATTTTAAAATCAGTTCTCTTCGTAGATAAGATGCGTGTTGAGTTACTTAGAAGCACTAAAAATGCACACACAAACCTGACTTATTGTAAGAAATGTCATTGTTTTGTGGTTGTGTAATGGACTTTATGGTACTGAAATTTATTTACAGATGCATGATCATGTGCTGTTGGACTATTTTTAACCACAACAATTACAATATAATCCCAAAATCAATTGATATTTTGGAAACTTCCACAGCAAAGTTTAGTGTAAGAATGCTGCTTTAATTTTAGTAACAATATTAACTCCATGTATTTTTTTTCTCTCCTTGTGCAGTTATTTTAACTCTGGCGTAATATTAGAATTATCTGGTTAACTTCAAACCTAGAAAAAGAATGTTACCTAAACTCCAAACCTAATGCATCAACCATAACTGTAGTTCACAGGTTCACACTGAATTTTATCATCAATTTCTGCTCCGAAGTTCCTGTTGTTTTCACTGCTTTGGCCAAGAGGAAATGTCAACCAAAACTATTTCTTACTGCAGCAAGGTTATGCCACTTGGCACTGGCAGGATGTTACACCTACATCCTTGTAACCTAACCCACACAGCATAATTGCAACTGCAGTTTATTAACTGTTTGTTCAGCTGGAATGCCTGTCCCTCCTTGCACGTCCACCTTGCAGGGCTCATACAATCACAGCCAGAACATCTTGTGAAGCCAAAAATAAACATACCACTGCTGCTCTTATCAAGAGATACCAGTTTCATTGTCAGTTAACAATAAAGTCGGCCCACCCTTGCTATTCTCTTTCCATTTAAGTAAAACAGAACACTAACATACGATTTTAAAATCACAGAAGCATTCATCATGCACAAGTCTCTCCTCAGCACCTTCATGTGTGAGTCAAAGATCCGAAACAGAAAGTGGGATGAAAAAAAACCCACAAGAATACATCTGATCTTTATCATCTGAGCCCACATACTGAAATGATACCTAAATGCAAAATATGCTACAAAAATACACTCTTGACAATGCAAAGGTCAACCACTCCATCCCTTCTTGGGCTGGCCTTTCCTTGCAGATACACAGGTAGAGAGGTGTGCAACTCTTAACAGCTGTGCTTTGCTGTGCATTTGGGAAGACAGATGGAGTCTTGGTATCGATGGTGAGGCCATCTAAGTTTACATACTGCTTCCCCAGCACAGGGCAGGCCATGATATTTGAAGTTCAGACCCACTGGAGAAAAAATTATTTCAAGCTCAGGCTTTGCACAAAACCAGACACAGTCTCCAAGGCATAGTGAAATTCTGCAAGTGGTGACAGTTTTTTGGAAGGAGAGTAAGAAACAGAGACTGCAGAAACAGGTTAAATCCTCTTTGGCTGCTTTCCTGTCATACAATAAATCTACTACTGATTTCTGAGATAGGGGAGAGATGGGGGAAAAGGTAAATCACATTTGAACAAAGCCAAGAAAATCAGCTAAAATGAATGGGTCATTTGCCTGAGTAAAAGCAGCAAGGCTCTTTCTGGGAATAGGCTTTACTACTCACCTGCTCAGAACACAATGATTCCAGCCTCAATTACAGACAGGTGGCCAAACATATTTCTCAGCCTCTTTCTGGTTTCAATGTTCCACAACTGCCAAACAAGAAATAAAAATTTGACAGCAGGAAGAAAGAAAAATTTGTTCCCTCTTTTTGTTTACCATTTGGCCACTCCCCAGTTCTGAACTGACATAAGGAAAACTTCAAGCTCATTTATTTCACAAGTAAGACAATGAATATTTCCAAATTTCAATACCTTTATCAGTGATGCAGAAGGCAGACTGAATTGAAGGGGTACATACCTGTGAGTTTAAAGCTATTTATTTACATGTCAGTCTTTATGAGTTCATAAATGGTAGCACTGTACTTCAGTACCTTCAGACTGCTGACTCTTGACTGCAGCAGGTAGGGCCAGTTCTTATCTTAGCATCTGAGCTATAGTCACACAAAATCCTCCTGTTAGTAGTAGTGTCACGTAACAATAGGTACAGATAAACATGTATAATCAGATTGAAGCCAAATTCTCAAATGTGAACCTGAAACGAGTGTTTTGAATTGAACTCTTGACGGATAGAGTGATCTTAGCAAAAGACATACAAAAAAACCAGCCTGTGCTAAGTAAAATAATTTAAGGGGACTTCCTCTAACTGATGGAAAAATAATCTGACTGTCACTGGAAAACTGAATCATTAATTCAGTCATCAGCTTTTTTTTGTTTTAGGAGCTTCATTATATGCAGCTAATTCTGGATGTCATTGGGTCTGAATGTTCAATAAAGTAGAATATGATACTGGGAAGTGCTACATATGTTTTCAGCAGAGTTCTTCTGTAGTCCAGTCAACCTTTTCCATTTGTTTCCATTAAAAAAAAAAATCAGTATCAAATAGTTTGGTAGCCACTTTAGCTAAAAATGGAGAAAGACCAAAAAAAAGTAAGTTATCTAGTACTTGCACTTCTCCATCACTGATCCAAACTGCAAGGCATATTCCTTTTTTATCCAAGCCAGACATGAAATGTGTTTGGAACTGGAATTCAAATCAATGCCTTCAACAGCTTTCAAATCAAGAGTTTGTCCATTCCAGATGTGTGCAGCAGGTCATGCAGTGACAGCAATGCGACTCACAAGGCTCCAGCCAAGCATGTTTAGCTCTAGAAGAAAGCTACGAAAAATTACTGCAAAAACCAGTAGATAATAAGCTGGAGTAAGGGGCAGTACAGTTTGGGGGAGAGAGACTATGGAAAAACATCTGGAGAATTCTTCTATGAAACTTTTACTGGCAAGCATTCCACCTCCATGAAGGAGAATATCTCTGACAAACCCAGGTCTTTGTAAATCCAATCTCCTCAAATGTGTATGTTTACACAGCAGCATCTGAGTTACAGCTTACCCACAGGAATCTTTTGATCTCTCATCCAGGATTCTACATTGCCACTTCACTCACCCTAATTTCTTCCACCAGAAATGAGGTTCCTTCTCCAACAGATACAGACCCATAAACCCCCTTGTTCCAAGGTGATTCTTGTAGCTGAGAAGGACATGGGACAGAGTCTATATGGTACAGTTTGTCCACCATCTCTTAGTTAATGATAACATTTACGCTGCAAATGGTAGGGGGAAATGCAAAAAGTTATTAAGGAAGCTCTGCTCCTCATCTTCAGGACTCGCTCAGTAAGTATATGATGGGAGAACTGCTTCCATTGTCCCTGAAGCTGGGCACATTGCACTTGCAAAACAAATCTCTGTAATAATTAGCTTCAGAACAGCCTGTTATGTCATGTAGGTCAGCAGCAGATGGTGTACAACATTTAATACCAAACCAGGACATTCTCATTTTGCATGACCCCTGAAGCAAAGAATGTGCTACCGTAATCCAAGGTCTGGCACCTTTTTTTGGTAACTGAAATTTCTCTGGAGAACAGCTGAATCCATCAGCCTGTTTAATGATAGACCTGACTGTTGCAGTACAAATCATTTCCATAGACCACCGTTGTTAATGTTGTCAGTCTTGGGACATACCTTGTGCATTATCAGTGTATATCATACCAACAAACCTCTACACCTTGTGCATTATCAGTGTATATCATACCAACAAACCTCTACACCTTGTGCATTATCAGTGTATATCATACCAACAAACCTCTACACCTCGTGCATTATCAGTGTATATCATACCAACAAACCTCTACACCTTGTGCATTATCAGTGTATATCATACCAACAAACCTCTACACCTTGTGCATTATCAGCGTATATCATACCAACAAACCTCTATACCTTGTGCATTATCAGTGTATATCATACCAACAAACCTCTACACCTTGTGCATTATCAGTGTATATCATACCAACAAACCTCTACACCTCGTGCATTATCAGTGTATATCATACCAACAAACCTCTACACCTTGTGCATTATCAGTGTATATCATACCAACAAACCTCTACACCTCGTGCATTATCAGCGTATATCATACCAACAAACCTCTACACCTTGTGCATTATCAGTGTATATCATACCAACAAACCTCTACACCTTGTGCATTATCAGTGTATATCATACCAACAAACCTCTACACCTCGTGCATTATCAGCGTATATCATACCAACAAACCTCTACACCTTGTGCATTATCAGTGTATATCATACCAACAAACCTCTACACCTTGTGCATTATCAGTGTATATCATACCAACAAACCTCTACACCTTGTGCATTATCAGTGTATATCATACCAACAAACCTCTACACCTCGTGCATTATCAGCGTATATCATACCAACAAACCTCTATTCTGTTCATGGATATACATGAACACTTGCAAAGGTATGTTGAAAAAATCTTGCCAAGGACAATTAAAAACACATACACATAAATTGTTTGTTAGATCTTATGAACTGCTCAAAATCTTCAGACCCGAGATTTATGTGTGTTCATGTGTAACTTTTGATGTTTAATTTTTGTCTCCAAAAAGACATGGGTGAGAATTTACAAGATGTCACCCAAACCACAAATGATGACACTGCTATCTTCCAAAAAAAGATATTTCAAAATCCACTCAATGAAATTGCTGCTGTGGTTACTGGCTACTAGATAGCCAAGGCTGATTGTTGAAATATTTAACTTAATTTTAGGTGGAGGTAGATCTATTTGATTTGAAAGTTGTATTGAGATCTACAGCTGAGGGAAGCTGTTACAAGAGTTATGTCCTGCAGCATTTCCAATTTATGTGAAGGGGACATATCACTACCTTTCCTGAAATACACAGAATAATTCACAGTCTGTGAAAAAAACCAACACATTGGAGGAATTAACTTAATCATTGCACCAGTCAGTAGTATGAAGCCTCACTTCTTGCTCCAAAGGTGTGGATGGCTTCATGGTGGCAACACTCCTAAGCTCATTTTGGGTCTCCTCTTGGCATTCTGTATTTGAAGATTCATCACACACAAATCAGTAACGCAAAAAAACACCATCATTTTTTCTAAGGTCTAAACCTTTCACATTCTCTTTATATTTGCCTCCACACAGCTCAGAGGAGGCTTGAAGGGTCTAATTTATCCTGTGTAGGCTCACAACACTAGACACACTAGACTAGGTAGAAACCACATTTCACCAGCTTTTTGAAACCTCCATGCATTCAGTCAGGAAGAATTGAGAATAGGCTCCACTATTTTTTGTTTAATGAGTAATATAAAATAGGGTAGTTTTTCTCTTTTTTTGCTTTTGTTTTTGTCAGAATTTGCCAGCAGCAGAATTGTTCCTGTGTGCTCTCCCGCTCCAAAACCCCCTCATACAGTAATTAATTCTTTTACTCTCTGGGGTTTATTCCCCCACAAATGTCTGCTCCACCAACGCCTAACCACAGGAAAAGGTTTTTAAAGCAAACACTCTTCGATCACACCACACGAAGCTCATGACAGCACAGTAACGAGAAACACAAGCCAATACAGGTGTGAGAAAGAAGAGTCATCTTTTGTGGTCACTGTCTACATTAGGCTGCAAAAACGCCTCAGCACTATGAAAAAATGCAAGATCATTAGTGCTTTGAATGATTAAATGCTAGATTTTTATGTATAAGAAATTACATTGCTATTGTGTAGAGCAAAATGCTGAAAACACACATTTTTGCAATTTTCTCTGTGTTTTAATTTCCTTCTTCAAATTATTCCCCAAAGAGCATTAATTACAATGGGTCTTAAAAGTTTCAAGGGCAGAATATGATATTTATCTCTACAACTAACCTCTCTGGTTCAAAAAAGAATTCCACACTGATAAAGTATTTGTACTCTGTAAATACACACATACACATCCTGCATAAAATTTCAATGACAGTTGTGGAAAACTTACATCATAAATCCCTTCCACTATCTGTCCTTAACCTTATCCCCTATTCCAAACTTCAATTGGACAGACAGTAAATGTTTCTCCTCTCAGCTGTAGTATTCCTTCTTTCTAAAGATGAGCAAGTAGATTACAATGATTTTCTCCCGTGTCTAAAATTTTGTGGAGTTAATTAAGGTTTGCAGGAATGACCTCAGATCTGCACAATGGGATTCTAACCTGCATTCTAATCTTAAAAGTTGAGACATTATTGAAATGAAACTTTGCAGTACAGAAAAAACTGTATTTCTAATATCTAGATTTTTTAATTACTTTGGAAAAATTTTCAAAGGCTTTCTGAATCCCACCAAGTAAAATAATTCAAGAAATTTAGGGCACTTAATTGTAATATTCAATGAATAGTAACATGTCTGAAACTCTCTATATAATTTTCTTCTTTAATGCTGGTAGTTGGTAATACACAATGAGACAGGAACAGATTAAATCATCTCTAACTCATTTCAGGATTCTCTTGAGTAATTCATCTACCCTAAATCATCCTGGTTACCCTTTCAGCTCTATCCACTTACTTCATGGATACATTAATATGCACAACAGGCATGTTAACATGCATTTCCTAGTGGAAATTAAATTTCATTGTGCCTTTTTCTTATTTTGTCTGGGTAGTAGTGAATATCACTGACTTTTGAAAAGATTTTGGCCCTCATATGCCTGTGTCAATTCTCAAAATGAGACTCAGGAAGTGCTGTCCCATCAAACTACTCAATTAACAAGTAGGTGGGTGGCATAAAACCTGGTATTCTTAAAGCCTATATTTATTTGTCATCAAGGGGAAAAAACACTGGGATTTATCCCTATACTGTTGCTATTAACTGCTCTGAAACAAGACTTATTTTCACTGAGGAAAGCAATGAAAGAAAATACAAATCTATCACATAAATCCAAATTTCTTCTACAAGGGTTGAAATCCAGATTCATAAAGAGAAATAGCCAGAACACCAAAACAAATCATCTGTCTAAGACAGAAGACACCAAAATATTAGTCTGATTTTAATGAAGTGTATCGCACTAAAATAAGTACGGGTATGCCTGTATGATTTGTCTTCAGGTTCCCCCTGTTTTCAAATCCCTTGATCATTGACACCCCCTAATGCCCAGACATTTTCTGGGATATTCTGGATAGGATATTTTCTGTAGTAAATTAATCAACTCCCCCACAGATGAAACCAGCAGCAGTGCTAGGGAAAGCTTGACCTTTCCCTACAGGCAAGAGCAACAAAACTCTGCATGCCCTGATCTCATGTACTCAACAGTCCATACAACATATTTCCCCTGCCCCTTCCACAGCACAACCCTATACTGCTTGCAGCATTCTGAAACAGAAAAGCTACAAGGAAATTAACGTTTTAGGACCACCAGTGTATCAGATGGGGGCCAAAGGAGAGCCAGGTAAAATGCTAGGAGTTAACCACACTGAAAAAGCTGGAATACTATGTGCTCAGAGGTGGTGAGAACTCTAGAAGTAGCTGTGGGCAGGTAGCTCTCAGCCAGTTTGTATTACTCTGTAACACCAACTGGAAAAGATAGATGCACTTGCTTTTCCAGTGTAGATGCAGACTGTACTATCTTATTGTTCAGTGTGCCTGAAAATTGGAAGGTATCTTTCCAGATGCAGCTAGTATTTTCCCAGACCTTCACATCACCAGTTTCTGCAATGCTATATCCAACCTCTGGAACCATTGGAACCTAAGCTGAAGTGAAAATATGACTGAATTAAGAAGTCAGTTGAAAAACATATTTAAATACTGTGGATAACACCAATCCCATGAAAGGACTCAATAGTCATTACATGAAAGCCCCATTCCCTGGGATGGGAAATGAATAACAAATACAGAATATCAAATCATGTTCAACACCTGAGAGACTTGAGACATTTTTCCTTCCATAAAACATGGTTTCACTGCTAATGATCACTAACAAAGCTGTTTGAACAAGGCCACCTTAGCAGTGGAAGAAGGTCCAAACCTGTACACCAAGTTACTGCCTGGGTCACCTGACAAACCTTAGAGCCCTCTTGTCTTCTTCAGAATTTGCATTTGGACTAATGTTATGAGCTTGCAATGACATTTTCTGGAAGCTGTCCATGCGTCTATCTGTGAGGGAAGAGCAGTTCTGTGGTGCAGGCACTGCAGGGTCATTGATTACAGCAATTGATTACCCCTGGATGGCAGAGTCCTCCCTCAAACCAGGCTCACAGACACTCAACTCCATGATCTCATTCCCTAAACCAGCACTACAACATAAAGTGGAAAATAGCTACAAGGCATCTCTAAGGAATATGTTCTTAAAAATTACATTAGCATTTCCTTGGGTGTGAAAGAAAGAGATGATGCAGCAAAAATAAGGAAAGAGAGATCTGAATCATTAGGTCTTTAACCAAGATTCAAAGGCTCAGATCAGCTCACACAAGACAGGAATATCTTCATCAATTCCTAGTAATATGCATTTTTTCACAATGGTCACTGAGATTAATCATCTGATGCCAAATTTCAGTTTGTTCTGTGATTATTTATATATAGCAATGTGGAAATGTAGTGGGCATTTTTACCAGCCATTCAAGATTAGTGTATTCCAATGTCTGTGAAATCTGTCCTTCCACACACAGACTGTGTCACTCTTCTTCAAAACCCTGCTGCAAGCAAGACAAGAAAGGTCTTAGAAAAACATAACTGGAAAATAGAAGTGTTTCTCCTTTATATATTCCAGCTGTTCTGCAGCAGGCCTTCAGCTTTGAGAGGCATTTTCTGTATGATTTATACAGACAACTTGGCAGAAAGCTAATCACATTGCTTGGATATGTGTCCCTCTAATATTAATGCAGACATTTCTGTGGAAAATTGATTGTGTATGCAAGGAAGTAATATTCTGTCCCACAGAGAGACCACACACGCTCACTGGTATGTGAGAAGATTCTATTTTCAACAGACTATTCTCAACAGATCCCATTCCTTTATACCAACAGGCTGCACAAAGTAAATAGTCATTTATTATTGTATTTGAAAAGATAAGTAGATTTTCCTACGGGTTTAGTCAAGACTGACTTTCAAATGATTTTAGAACTTACATTTTGGTCACATCACAACGTATTGCAAAGATGCCCATATCACAATTTAGGAAATGGTTGTGCTCCTGGATCTAGAACTCTGAACACATTTCCTCTAACTCAGTTTCTATGTGTAAGTTAGTATAAATCCAGGTTTACACAGAATCCACATGAACCTCATGAGGTTCAATAAGGCCAAGTGCAAGGTGCTGCTCATGGCTGAGGGCAACCTCCAGTACCAACACAGGCTGGGGGATGAACAGATTGAGAGCAGCCCTGCCCAGAAGGATTTGGGGGCATGGATGGA
The DNA here is from genome assembly GCF_963513975.1 of Fringilla coelebs. Taxonomy (NCBI): domain Eukaryota; kingdom Metazoa; phylum Chordata; class Aves; order Passeriformes; family Fringillidae; genus Fringilla; species Fringilla coelebs. Next base: position 17,426,508 of record NC_140031.1, read on the forward strand.
TAGAAGCTAGACATGAGCTGGAAATGGGCAGTTATAGCCCAGAAAACCAGTTGTATCCTGGGCTGCACAAAAAACGTGTGGCCAGCAAATTAAGGGAGGTGATTCTGCTTCTCTGTTCCACTCTGGTGATCCCACCTGGAAAGCTGTGCCCAGCTCTGAGGTCTTCAACACAGAAAGGCCTGTTGGAGTGGGTCCAGAGCAGACCCACAGAAGTGATGAGAGGGCAGGAGCACTCTTCTCTGAGGACAGCCTGAGAGAGATGTGGTTGTTCAGCCTGGAGGAGGGACCTGGGAGACCTTACTGTAGCCTTTCAGCACTTACAGGGGGCTGATAAGAAAGAGAAGTACAGACCTTTTAGCAGGGCGTGTTGTGATGGGACAAGAGGTGATGGTTTTAAATCAAAGGAGGGGAGATTGACACTAGGTATAAAAAAGAGATTTTTTACAGTGAGGGTGGTGAAGTAGTGCAATATGTTGCCTGAAGGGGTGGTGGATGCCCCATGCCTGAAAACATCCAAGGCCCAGCTGGGCAGGGCTCTCAGAGTTTTGATCAAGTTGAAAATGGCCCTCATCATTGCAGGTGGTTTGGACTAGATTATATTTAAATGTCCCATCCAACCCAAATAATTCTCTTACTCCATTTGAACAGAACAACAACTACTCGTCTTCCAAAAGATGTTCCATTACAAGAAAAAAAATGTTTTCTGTACATTACTTCATGAAAAGAGTTTATCATCTCATCAAAAGGAGCAGTTACATTCAATTTCTGTGTTGGCTAGATTGACCTAAGACTATTCAAACGATTGAGTTGTTTATTTTAAAAGTTCTAAAATTTACTGACTCTCCAATCAGTTGATGGAAGGGAGAGAGAGCAAAGAAACCACTGTTCCCTGTTGAAAGGAAGAATTTCAAGACTCGTTTGTTTATTAAGAAAATTAAGTGATTGTCCCAGGAATCAGGTTTCCCAGAATGGTACAAAAACATGGTCTCTTTCCAACATCCAGGCATGTTCACTATTACAAAGCATCAGACAACAACCCTAATTAGTCCATCAATGCTGACATCACCTCCTTTTGTTAGAAGTTCAGCTTAATACCTCCACAGAAACTTCTCTATGATATGAATTATGGGTCATAAAATGCTATAAAAAAGACACTAGATATGCAATTCTGAAGCAAGTTCACTCAATAGTTATGGTCAAAACAGTAATTATGTGAAAGCAGCTATTAACCTCTTCATATCAACTTTGGAACTGGTGCAATCCAGGGAAGGAAAGAACAGGAGAAGTTGTAATCACTGATTAAAAAGTTCCACCTTAATATTTGAACAGTCACAAGGAGATAGCAGTAAAGTAGAGAAGAGGTTTTAAGTGTCATATTATGGTAACAGATTTTCTAAAGTAAGTACCAATGCTTTACATAAGAAGTCAATTTTGTACTCAAGAGAAACTTCTTCTCTAATGAAGGTGGGTAGCAAAACGTAGATTTATGGTCCAAAAAGGAATGGATACTGCCTAAAATAGAAAAAAAAAAGTGTGCCAGTGTTCACAAAGTGATAAACTGATAAAATGTACAGCAATATAAAATAACACTTAAACAGGAAGTGTTCTGAAGTCTTTGTTTCAAGTGTTAAGCAGATTCCTTGTGTTCTTTCAACCTTGATCAAAATCTGACCACTTATTTTCACAACAATATTCTCAGAAAGGTACTTTTTGGTAACTTTTTAGTAATTTTTTCATAGCACCTCATTCTGTCTGCGTGACAAAAACAACAGCTACATCCTGAAGAACTGAAGCAATAATCTTCACACACAGTGCTTGTTAAAGGAAGTGGAAAACTGAGTCATTCATGTTCCTCATGCATCTTTCTTGCAATATATGCTTTCTCTCAGGGGTAACAAACCCATCTTGGGGGCTTCATTAGTTTAGTTTTGATTTTAGTTTACAGGATAATAGCCAAGAGAAAAAGAAGAAAAGCTGAATCAAATAAACGACAAAAAAGTTACTCCTAACTTTTCTCCAGCAGACATTTCCTAAATGGACCTTCTCATGTTACTGTTATCCATGCCAATAAGGTAGTATCCTCAAAACTGATTCCAGGCCAAAGACAAAGCCAATATCCTGTCTGTGCATTTGAATATGGCATAACTCACCTATTACTTTTCTGCTTCAGCTCTCCTGGTATTCCTTCCTTCCAAACCTGTTGCAGCATGACTGCTAGGTAGAGTAATTTTCATGATAGAGAATTTCTTCGGCATCTGAGGTGTTACTGTAAAAAACAGTTTTAATGGAAAAAAATCCTTTTAAAAATGTGCATGGGAATACATGTCAAACACTTTTTAGAGTAGCACTGATTGTGTAAGAGCAGTACTGAGAAAGCAGATCTGCACACTAAGTGGGACAGTGCAAATACTGAGCAGTCACCCTGCTTTCCTTTTGTTGGTGAGAAAAAGAGATATTTCTACAGCACTATTCATCTTATCCTAAAAGAGATGTCTAAACAAGATCAGATTCATCATTCCCTTTATAAAAGATGCCTGTTTACTACTGCAGCTCATGTCTGGCCTTAGGTTTATTGACTAGTTACAGAAAATCCTGATTCTTAGAAAATTATTAGCTGATTTCCCAGGACCACACAGGCTTTCACCACTGCTTGTAGAGGCAGCATGCAGCACTTTCTGTTCTAGAAGACGGAAAGACTTCAGACTCTTTTAGAGCCAGAGTTTCCTAGACCTGAGCATGCATTACTGAAAAGCTCTAGTATTCTCCTTAGTAGAAAATAGAACTGCACTTTCTGACCATAATCATAGGAACATATCCAGAGCATGTAGGAGCATCTTTTATTCGTTTTCTAAATATTTCGATTATTAATCAAGAAGTCAACCATGTAAAGTTCCCTACATCTTCCAGGAAGCCCTTTGTGGACATGCAGCATGCAAACCGTTCCCCGCTTTCCCCCAGCTCTGCTGCAAGCGGGAGTCAGCGCTCCCAAAGCTCATTTGACGCTCCGTCAGCTCCCTCTGTTGCTGACGGAGAGAAACAGCCTCCCCTAGCATCGCCTGTGCTCCAGACCGACTCGGAGCACTGGAAGTTTGATCTGCGCCCTGAATGGCCCCGCAGTAGATCTCTTTCTTCTAGAGTGAGTAGAGTGTGGATGTTCCCTTTGTCAACTCACGAAGCCTTAGGCATTTGAGAAGAAGCAACCACGGGAGGCCAGCTCCTCATCCCAAGGGTGCACTCCACACCAAAGCCAGCCTCCCTCCAGACTGGTCTGCTGGCTCTGCAGGGGCTGCACATACGGTGAAGGAGAGGCAGAAGGAAGAAAACGAGAGGCCTGTATGAGCTCTCCTACCCTTCTGTCAGCTAACAGATGACTTTTCCAGACGTGAAGGTGCTGGCAAAGACCCTGCGGCCTCTTGTAGCCCAATGGAATTTAAAACCACTCTTGTGTGTCCAACATCAAGGCAAAAAAAGGCCAGTCTGCCACAGACACTTCTTGGCTAGGCATAAGACCAGTTTTTTTCTCTTTCCTTTCATCCCATTCAGTGTCAGCTGTCTGTACAGCCTGCTGCCCTCAGCTATCTGCACACCAGGGAGGGGAATCACGAGTACAGCTTTCCTTTCACAACAGCAGCATACTCCTGAGAGAAAATAACAGAATCAATTAGGTGGGAAAAGACCTCTGAGATCATCAAGTCCAGCCCACAACCTAATGCCACCATTCCAAGAGACCATAGCACTAAGTGCCATGCCCAGTCTTTCTTTAAATACTTCCAGGGACGGTGCCTCCACCACTTCCCCGGGCAGCCCATTCCAAGGTCTAATCTCCCTTTTTGTGAAGAAATTCCTTCTAATGTCCAACATAAACCTAATGGTTTGAGGCCATTTCCTCTCGTCCTGGCTGGCTGCCTAGAAGAAGAGACGGACCCCCACCTGGGCACAGCCTCCTTTCAGGCAGTTGTACGGAGTGGTAATGTCTCCCCTGAGCCTCCTTTTCTCCAGGACAAACACCCCCAGCTCCCTCAGCTGCTGCTCACGGGACTTGTGCTCCAGACCCATCACCAGATTTGCTGCCCCCCTCTGGACTTGCTCCAGTACTTCGGTGTAAATTTAAGCAATGAGAGGATGCTGTCTGGAGCTTGCTGTGCCCGGGCAGCCTGCGCAGGCTGCTGCAGCTCTGCACCGCCGGAGCCCGGCAGCGGGAGACGAGAATCACCGACACCTCGCACAAATTCCCCGCCGCAGGCTCTTTCGGAAATCCCTGCCGGAGGCCATCCTGGCCCCGCACGGACGCGTTCCTCTGCGGCTGCCCCGGCGCCCGCCGGCCGTGCCGCTGCCCGGGGCTCCGCGGCGGCTCTGCCATCGCGCTCTGCCGGCGGCGCCGCGCCCAGCGCTTCCCCGGGAGCGCCCGGTCCGCTCCAGCCTGCCGCCTGCACGGGCTGCAGGGCACCAAAAACCCAGGTTAGCCAAGGCTTAATGTCAGCCTGTTCTTAGTTCGCGCTGTTTTTAATTCTGCCGTGCCCTTGCCTCAGAGCAACAGCCGCGGATGCTGGGCTGAGCGCGGCTCCGGCAGACGGTCGAAAGCGCCGAGACAGAGTGAGCAGACGGGGGAAAATATAGTGCAAAACAAACCTTTCTGTTCAGATGTGTACAGCTGAATCAACGCTGGCCCAGAAAGCCTCTGGCAAGGAAGAAAAAAAAAAAAAAAACCAATAAAAAAACAAACCAGAACAAAAAAACCTACATTTGTGTCACTCGTGCACTAAAGCTACATCGATGGCTTTTGATGACCCAAGGCAGCTTCAGCTACATAGCAACGGAGGTTTAGGGGTCCGGCGGTTCCTGAGAGAGGGACTGGTTTTCTGCCTGGAACCAGTCAGGTTCTCTGATCTCCATCCATGAAAGAAGACTTAGATCTCTTCTGATTCCTGAACTTTCTCACCACCATTGCAGCTTAATCATGTCATTATTTTTAAAGCTATCTTGTACTTTTTAATAAATTTAGAGATACCAAGTAAAGATTAAATTGGTCTTTTTATTTTCATTTGTTCAAATTCATTCATAGAGCTATTTGTGTCAGAAAACCATAAAATCTGAAAAACTATCAAAATGTAAGAGCCCAGACAATATTAAACAACAAAATTTGGTTGTCAGACAGATTTTGAACAAGGTTTTAGTTGAGAGTAACAAAAGGAGACACAGTTAATATAATGGGCTTCTGGGTAATTATTAGGTACACCAGTATTATAATATATTAAGGGGGTTTTGTTTTATTTTGTTCTGAAATAGTATTAGATGCAAATTGCCAACACTTGAGATGTAGCTTAGACATCAGGATGTTACATGGGTTTTCTGTAACCAAACACATTTTTTTCTTGCCTTTAAGGTCAGCATTAGTCACATGTGCTTGCTTGTTGAGTACAGCTTTTTTCATTTGAGCACACAATTATGTGTGCTTTCTTCCCGACCATCAAAACACCGTTCTCACTGGCCACTCTGCCAGGCAGAGGCAGAGCCTAACATGTCCTCATGTACAAATACTGAAATTTCATAGGGTTTCCCAAGCATCTCTTTGTTCTGTAGAACAGTGTGACGCTGTCCTTATAGTCTCGTTAAACAAAATGAATGTGGATTTTAGCTATTTAGAGATTATAGAAAGAGTTGGACGTACCACTATGATATTGTGCAAATCAACGATACTGGTAGTGATACCAAAGACACCAAAAGGGGAGAAACAACCAGATTCCAGGTTTTAGATCCAGAAAAACCCCTTCTATTTCCACCTCTTAAAATGCATTATCTAAGCGCAGCAAAAATCAGGGTGACAAAGAAAACCAACTGAGACAGAAATGACTCTTCAATGGTGGTTTGCACTGGGAGGGAAAGAGAGTAAGCAGAGACTCAAAAGCAGCAAAACAGCACTGAGGCTTGGCATAGACCTGAGACTTTCAGCTAACTCTTCTCTCATGCAGACCTTCAATCTTACCATCTCAGTACAGCTCGTTGCCAGGTAGCCAGTAGCAATTAAGAAAGCAACCCGTTTTCCATTATCATCCCCACTCTCAATGCAAAAAAAAAAAAAATCCACATTATATTATCTTCCTTTATTAGGACAGCCTATTACCAAGGAGTTTTTCTCTACTCCGTGTGCTGAAAAGATTTTTACTCAGCTGTCTGTGATCCCCCAGCAGCTGATGAGATGCAGTGCTGAGTTCGTAGACAGGGTGGTTTCAGCCATCCTGCCTTTTTTCTACCTCAACAGCTGTCCCCCGGAATGCTTCTCCAAGTCTGCCTGATAACACAGCTGCCTCCCGCAGAGCAACTCCCCAGCTACACCTGAGGCCCAGGGATGTGCTGGAGCTGCACTACAAACTCAGTCTTGTCCCGACCAGCTCCCAAGACAGTGCAGCGCACACCAGAGTGTCCCACACGGGTCAGTCACCCCGAGCAGAGCAATTAGCCTCCTTAGGTGATAGTTACACCCTTTTCATTCATTTCTTCTCCCCGCTTCCATCCCTCTCCCCCCCAAAAGAGGCCCAGCAGGCACTGTGATCTGTAACAGGGCTTTTGCAGCAGGGACGAAAACGAGCAGCTTGTTCTTTCCGGTCTGAGCCGAGAGTCTCATGTTTCAGCTCCTCCTTCACATTCCAGGCCTGCCCAGGCTCCTCTCCAAAGATTTCAAAAATGGAGCCTCTCACAACCAGTTATCCTCTGAAATACTCGGTGCACAAAGCCAGGATCTTTGCTGTCTTCCTGTCAATGGTTTTGTGCACCACCATTCTCTGCCTGCTACAACTCAGGTTTTTTAAACCTAAAATCAAAGACTTTTATTCTTTTGAAGTCAAGGATTCACGAGGAAGGATTATTTCCTTGGAGAAGTACAGAGGGAAAGTAAGTTATTATTTCACTTTTTCTGTCTTGAATCCATACTGACAAAAAAATGTGAACGTTTCCAGATAAATAAAATGCTTGATTATGCGAGTTTTTGGCAGAGATTTGTGCTACATTACTGTTCTTCATACAGAAAGGTGAAGAAAATTTATTTTATCTAGGCTGCTCCAGGAATCAAGTATTAGATCTAGCAAATCAAGAAAAGTAATTGTATTATTTAGCACAGGTCAATACAGCCTAACAAGCAAACTGGTGGATTTTAATCTTAGTTAAGAATGTTGCTTTTGGATTTTGGAAGTTTATCTAGTAAATATGATTTTAGTGCATGTCCTAAATATCTGCTTTTTTAAATGCTTATATATAAACAAAGCTGTAAGATTAAGTTTATGAGTTTACTATATTTTTACAACAGATTGTCTGAAAGCAAATCTCTTCAGCTGCTTTTATTTTTATCTGTTTAATGAAAGGATGAACAGACACATTATGTTTAGCCTTCCAACAGGAACCATGATGATAATGAGAAATGTCATTTTAAGATTTAATTGTGATCTCTACAAAATCTATAGGCTTCTTCCTTACTAGACTAAATAATAGCTAATAACTAAATAGCTAATAACTAATAACTAAAGTTATTCTAACTTTATTTCCTGAAGGCAACTTTGGTTGTAAACGTGGCCAGTTACTGTCGATACACAGACAAAAATTACATCGCACTGCAAGAGCTGCACAGAGAGTTTGGTCCCTCCCACTTCACTGTGCTGGCGTTTCCCTGCAACCAGTTCGGAGAATCAGAGCCTAGTTCAAGCCAGGAAATAGAATCTTTTGCCAAAGGAAACTATGGAGTAACATTCCCTGTTTTCCACAAAATCAAGATCCTAGGATCAGAAGCAGATCCAGCCTTTAAATATCTAATAGGTAACTGTTTTCTTTTATGTATCAAGCTGCCTGTAACCATGGTACTCTCGTTGAATCCAGGCTGCATGTTTTTGTCAGGAAACACTGAGGTCTTCTTAACCTATGGAGAGAAACAAGCGCCTAGCATACAATTACTCTCATTTCAATTTAGATATCAAAAATATGGGCTAAAGAATTGTGTCCTGAAAACATCAGTTTCTCTTCACTGCTTATAAAACCAGTCTGCTCTGACCAGCCAGCTAGAAACACCCATTTTGCTTCAAATGCTAGAGCTAGAAACTCCCACTTGCAAAATCCTATTTCAAAGTATGTGATTTTTATTTTAAAAAAGACTTTTCTTATGGACAAAGATGTAGTTATAGGAGTGATAAAATTATCAGAAGATTTTATATAACCACATGCAGATGAGATTTTTAGCTGGGTCCTACGTCCCCCTTTAGGTAAACAGTATTGTAAAGCAGGTTTACATATACTAGTTATATATAACCACTGATTTGCATTAATTTCTCATGTGAACTTCAGGACCTAGCCTGCAAAATCCTGCATGAATACAGGGAGCATTTGCAGACTTAGAACCTCATATTCTGATAAGCAAAATTAAATCCTCTCTCCCTTTAGTTGACCAAAGTTTCGTAGACTCAAAGCCAACTTGAAAAGCCTCTCTGAACTTTGACCAGATTTTGAACCATATTGATCTATGAAAGAAAAAGATAGCTTAAACATAACCCCTTTCTAACACACCATTTTACCCAGAAAGTAAAGCAGCAGAGAGCCCGAACCTGTATTCCATCTCCTTGCCTTCCAAATCTATTTCACTCTGTCACAGTGCCTCTTGTCAGAGAACTACTTCAATACCTAAATGAAATCTTTCCCAGAACTCTTATATGCTATATCCCCCAAGATACTTCCTATGACTTGAAAATTGTTTTTATTGAGGAATCATGTAAGTGGTCACCATTGTCCTGGTAACTGTTTATTCCTTCCTGCTCTTAGGCATGCTAGTAAAAACCTCAGGTAACTTTGTTGCCCTGGGTTGCCAGATATCCAGTGGAATTATTGAGGGTTGTCTCTCAGTTCTTTTTAGAGAAGACTAGAGCACAAAGGCACCCACTCTGTGTGATGAATCCAGATTCTAAATATCAGTGCCATCAGTGTTAAACATTGATACCTATAAAGGAAAAAACGTTCTACTCAAATTTTCTTATTGCTGTTCACCTACTAGAAGGAGAAAGATCCTTTGGTACTTCAATATTCTGAAATAAAGTTTTTCTCTTCCTGCATCCCTGTGTTGCACATTAAATTCCTGTGCATTTTCAATTAAAGTACCTGTTTTATTTATGTTGCTGTTTTGACAATCAGAAGGCTGAACATCATGCTATACCACCCTTTTGTGCCTGTGACTACTAGCAATAGGATGGCAACAGCATTGTGCAATAATCTAGTGCAAAATTAGTCCATTTGCAGTGCAAGTGTGGTGCCAAACTTCAATCCATTGCTTAAAAAATCCTGTTTAGGGTTCAGCACCGTTCCAACGAAACCCTTGTCCTCCAGTCAGAACCTACTGGAGCCTTTTTTGAAAGAAGCCTAATTAAGCCATCACCAGTACAACTTCCTGCTCCCATCTCACTTCCCAAAACTGACACAAAAGTAGAGATTCCCTAAATAAATATGCAGCCCTTGTATTCTCTTCCCTAGGAAGTATGGAATAGTAAAAGTAGGAACTCTTTAAGAGTTTTGCAGGAAGGGGGGAGCATCACTGACTTACAGCTTTTCAGATCATTAGCAGCAATCAGTAAATCCATGCCCAGACTACTAGCAAAGTGTATGGTGGGATTACTTCAGCATAAATAGTCAAAGAATCAATGTGGGGCCTGGAGACAATTCAAGGTGTAAGTCACTAAAATTGTCTGATCTTGTCCTTACAGACTCTTCAAAGAAAGAGCCTCGATGGAATTTCTGGAAGTACCTTGTCAGCCCTGAGGGTAAGGTTGTGAAATTCTGGAGACCTGAAGAGCCAATAGAAAGTATCAAACCAGAGGTTACATCATTAATCAGGCAGATTATCATGAAGAAAAGAGAAGACCTCTGAAAAAGCCATTCCACACCATGGGTATACAGCCTTTCTACATTCCTGGGAAACAGTTGCTAGAAGCTAAACCCTCAGGTGACTTTGCTACTCTTTAACTTTGATGTTTGCAATCTGTCTACTAGTTCTGGATTGGCTGCTGCCGTGGCCTCAGTAAACAGGCACAGCGGGGCAGGGAGGGACCACCAAATTGCATAAAGGGTTTATGATTTCTTTTTCTGAATTGCTGACAATAGCGAATTAAAATTGTCATCTGCAGGTGAATAGTTAGAAGGTTTATTAATAAATGACTCATATTTACACAGGGTTTTTTCCCTATTATACCAGTAACACAAGATTTTGTACTCCATTAACACATAATTGCCCTGTCATGAAAGACATGAGACCCAGACACATCCATAGCAGGGTTTCACATATGTAACTGAAGATACAGCTTTGCAATATCTTCTCAAGGAAGACTACTGCGTTGTGAAGCTGTCAGTTGCAAAAAAAAAAAAAATGTACATGGAAAATAAAATTATTAAAAGAAGCACAAAAATTGAAATAAAGTGTGTTTGCTGCTTCGTATTTTACATTTTAGTTCTCCAACACCTTTAAAGCCTTCAGCCTTCTCCATACATTTGTGCTGCAGTACAGTGCCTCAGATGTGATCTCCTCTCTGGGTGGGTTATTTCTCTTCTGACCTGCATGAAGGCAGAGTCTGTGTAAATATTCATGGTTGCTCACAGAAGGATTCAAGGGGCAACAAGAGTCAAGAGCCTGGCACCCTGACAGACATCTTTCTGAGACAGTCCAAAACAGTGCTCCCCAGCCTCCTCTCATCTCTAGAATAAAATGGCAGTCTTCAAGGAGAGGTAGAAGAAGGGGATGCAGGCTCATGACTCAAGCCCCACTCTTCTCACTTTGCAAACTCCTCAGTCCCGCCTGTAACTCCATTTCCAGTTCAGTTCCCCTGTTCCATTACAAACTGCCAAGAATTTTGATTTATCTGTTTCAATGGAGATAGAAAACTTGAGTAAAGAACCTCACTCCTGCTGTCCATGCCCAAGAAGGGCTGAGATAATAGGAATGAGAAAAACCTGCATCTCAATAGAATAGTGAAATTTTCTATATGAAAAGGATGGGTAGAATTAGTGCTGTTCTCTTGTAAGACTAACACTGGTTGAAAATACCTAAAGTGCTTCAAAACTTTTTCAGTAAAAACAGCCACTCAACTGTAAAAAAAAAAGGGTGAGAAATTCAAGAGCAATTATTTTTAAAATAGGGTTTTTTTTCATTCACTTATTGAATTAATTGAGAATTCCACAAAAAATCTATGAAGATTGAGTAATAATACTGATGTGGAAGATTAAACAAAGTCATTCTCAATAATGGCAAAGGAACTCAAACTTCATGCGTGACAATTTTATCCACCCAAAATTTCAGAACCCAGTTAAGGACTATGTAAAAGTCTCATTAGACAAAATAAGCCTGCTGCTGGTGTTTAGCCTAGCCTCTGCACCGTTTGCCATTGTCCTGCAAGATTCCACATCAAGTCTGTCAAGACAGTGCCTATTTTTGTGCCGAGGTCCTGCATTTTACTCCTGCCTCCTCCTGCATGTACAGTGTGAGAACACAGAATAGGACATGTCAGGTGCTTTTTGTCACTCGTCTCTGGAGCAGGAAGGGAACTGAGATATGGACCCTCTTCCCCTCACTGGGAGCAGTCGATGGTCCATGGAACTGAGTGTCAGGACACAGTTTCTTTCACAGTATCTTAATTTAAAAACATGCAAGTCTAAAACATGCATGTCTGTTTATGTGAACTACCAAAGCTCCCTGGGTTTTGTATCACTGAATAAAAAAGGGTAGGTATAAAGAAATGTTGGGAGCTGTTAGTGCAATTCCCCCAAAAAATGCCTGTTTTAATCCTGGTACTGCCTGAGAGTTATTCGGCATATGGGAAATTTCACCTGGGTCCTGGAAACACTCAAGATAAACAGTGAGGCATGATTTTCTTGTTCAAAAGGGAGCGGGAGGGAAGGAAATGTGTGCACCTTGTTTGTGACTCACTCACTAAAGCTCATATTGTTTTCCAGAGGACACAGTGTAATCTTGAATATCTCAATGCCAGCATTAAGATCAAGTGTCTTTGCTGGTATGCAGAAATAGCATGTGATATCAGCAAACAAGTGGACAGAATTACTTAACTCACAGCCTCCTGAATCATATTCACTCCAGAGTCCTAAAGAAAGAAGATTTTGTCTGAGAAAACAGTGATGGAACTTCTCATTCCACTATTTAGTCACAATGCAGAGACACAACCATCTTCTGAAGTAATTTCAGTATAGGTACCGTACAGTCCTGATTCTGTATACAGTATAAGTTTTTCAAAATTTACTGTTAATTAACATTCCTCAACAAATTAACATTCCTCCTTAACAAAAACTCCATGTATTTGTATTACTTATACATCATGAGACATGCCATCTCTTGCAATATAATATTTAGGGCAGACTATTGATAAACTAATCACTCCTTTCTTAAAAGTATGCTACCAGTTATTTGGTAAAAATGAAGCATCTAATGGCCAAATCTACACAAACTTGGAGAAGCAAACAAATAAAATGAAAGTCAGAATATGCTATTCAAACAAACATTTATCTATAGTCAAAAGCCAAGGAAGTAGTGTGAATGCATGTCTATATAAATGCTCACTTAGAGTTAATTTAAAATATAGCATATAAAAATATAAACTCCAACATTTTAAACAGATTGAAACCTATTTCTTAGATTCTTGAATAATCCCCCCACTTGAAGATTAAACTTCCCTCCTATGATGCTTAATAAAGGTCAGCCCATGAGTATTAAATTTATTTTATTTCCATTTGAGCATAACCTATTGCATCTTTCATCCTAGTCCTTCATTCCCATCTCAAGCTTCCTTCACTCCTTAGGTCTGACATATCCTAATTTTCTCAAACAAATACCATTGAGCTGTGAGCTTGTCTTTCCAAAAAGTTGCCTGGCAGTGAAAATATTCTAAATCCATTTCAGTCACAGTAGAATATGTTCCTGTAAATTCAAGTAAATTGAATTGTTTGCTGAGCCAACACATCAATGTCCCTTCAATATTTTGTGGTGTAAGAGAAACATACTCATATAGGGTTCAAACCTGAAATCATTACTTAATATTTACATAATTCAGTAGATTGTCTATAAAACAGTTGGGTAGCTGCATAACTGCATGAAATACAACTACTTTTACTTCTATACTCTTAGTTACACCTTATTTTAAACTGCATTCACTCAGTCTGCATAACCTAGCACATCTCCCTTTGGTCAGGGGAACCAGGCAGGCACTGGACCAGCTAGGGACCAATGAGATATTTAAACAGCAGAGTTTATATTCTTGTCTGGACTGCGATGTGCCAATCTGACAGTGTAGTCAGTTGCTGGTGTGTGCAGAACAGCTAACTAACAATACACTGCCTAATCACCACACACAGCAGTGGGACGGCTGCACACCTGCACCCACACTGCTGCTCTTTCTCATCACGGTCCATGGCAGCACCTAGATAAAACAAGTAACAACAAAGAGTGTCTTCGGCACTCTGCAGATGCCTGAAGGGCCGAGATGGGGATAAAATTAACACTGGTGGGTGTGGCAGCAAGTTTGGAGAAGCTCAGTGTAACATGAATCAAAAGGATCAATGTGCTTCCAGCCTTTATCCTCCACATACAGTGCTATGTCCTGTTCACACCCTGTGGTTGGTGAGACTATGTGCAGTTGTTTCAATGCATTGGTGTTAACAAATGAAGTTATCTGGAGAAGCAATGAGAGAGGAAAGACTCTAAGACTGACTTTTAAAATCACATACTATGGAAAGGTAATTAATTTTTCAGATATAGTATTTAGGAAGTTAGTGAAAGTAACTTTAAGCCACTGAGGACTCTATTACTCAATTAAAAATGAACAAAAAAACCAAAAAACACCTCTCAAAAGCTATCAAGCTGCGTTTGTCAAACATTACTATCAAAAAATTAAAATCAAACATAAAATGCATGTGAAGTTTTTTAAGTGTGCTGCTTTTTTTTTAAATAAGCTCCCAAGTGCTTAAAACTTTTAAAAATATTTTAATTATTTACCTGGTTCAGGTATTTAAAAACTTCCTGTTACCTTGGTATCTAAAAGTAGATGAACACCAGAGTCTAAATAAAGGAAAAATTCTCACTGTTGATAGAATAATGGAAAGATACAAGATACCTCTTGTATTTGCCTGACAGTCAAAGAAAGCAGTAATCAGGAGAAACAAAAAGATTTCTTATACAAAAGTAGTAGCTCTCCATTTTGATGACCAAGGTATGTGGGAAGAGAGAGCAGCTGTATGTTAGCTGCTGTCAGAACTTCAAGCAGCCAACATACACTGCCATCCCATCACACACAGCTGCACCACCTGCAGGAATTCCTGCATGAATCCCTGCAGCTTCCAAAGGAATGGCCTTGAAACAGCAGTGAGCCAGCCCTGCAGCTGGTGACAGTGTAGCAGTGACTGCTGCATTAGGTACAGCAGTCAACTAGCAATACACTGCCTGCCAGACACAGAGTCCTTACAAGAGAGATGCCTCCTGAAATAATATGTCTGGGAACATTCCTTATTTTTGACCTTAATTCACCTGGTTTAAGGTTCACATTTCATTTGTGTATATATACAAGTTCAAACAGTATGCAGCGTCAAGAGATAAATGTCACAGGTAGGTGTCTGACTCAGGAAGACCAGAGTAAGAGAAATAGTATAAACCGTGTGCGGAGCTCCCAGGCTGTCCAAAAGGAACTGTTGCAAACAGTTTCTTAGTTGTAGGAATACAAGCATAGTATGTGACCTCCACTGGTTAATTTGTATCATATATACATACTCCAGTCCTTTTCTTTGCGGGACATTTGCTTATGGCCCCTGTTGCAGCCCTGCCCTTGGTCTAGATGAGCCCAGAGTCAAACTCTGAGTAGTCAATTTTATTTTGAAATTAGAATTATCATTGGTTACGCCATAGTCCAGCTTACCTGTATGTTACAAGCCACAGCATACCTCTCTTTACAGCCACCTAATGGAGAGCAACAAAGGTTTCAGGACAGAAGCTTATGAATTTAATCTAGATGGAGGTAAAATTTTTCCTCCAACATCCATTTTGATTGAAAGTCCTTTGAAGTCACTCTGGAAAGGAGGTACTGAGTTAGACATTTTGTATAAAAGCCAATTAATATTGTATTTGAAGCCTGTATTTTGTTTCTGCAGAATTGGTCTTAAATCACTCCAAAATAAATCTTAACTCGATACAAAACAAAACATGAAACATTTACTTCCTTGAGTGCTGCCACTGTTAGCAGCCACAGAAAGTACTGGCTAATTGAGTTCTTCTTGTTCCACAGAAAAAGGCGGCCACCTCTGAGTTTTCCGCGATGCTTTTGAATGAAACTATATGGAGTGCAGCTAGCAGCTGTGGACACATTGGGGACAACAGCCAGCTAACATGCACTGCCAGACTGTTACATTCTCCTCAGTTTTGGCCATTAGTTCTACTTCACCACCAAACCCAAAATTTTGTCTGCCAGAGCTCAGTCGTTGCTCACTTCAGCAATACAGCTTTTCCCTAAGGGGTCACTTACACAAAATACATATGTTGAAACAACATTCTCTGCGTGCTAGAGATTGCATTTAGATACTGTCGTATCTAATGGCAGTGCGATTTATCTTCTGCTTCTATGTTTTTCAGTATGGTCAATCCCAAAGACACCTTCACTTTCCACTCCATCAGTTTGCATGTTACAGTCTTACCTGGCTTTGTGATTCATGTCAACTCCTTAAGACACAAGCTGCCTGTATTTTACCTATTGATTACCGTTCAGTGATTACTTTTGTGATTAATAAGTTTCCTACTTAAGTTCCTACTGTACTTGTGAGTTCTTTGTTGTGTCCTTTATCTTAATGTAGGTAACTGAGTTTGTAGTGCCAATGGAAAGAGTGTTCTGCAAATCTATACAACCAGGTCAGGTAATTTTTGCTTTTAAAGGGTAAGCAGTCCCTCTAATGCACCAGGAGAGAAGCCCAAAGGTGTTTTTGTTTCCTCCCCTGAACAGATGTCTATTGACCATAACCTGTGGGTTTTTGACATTGCAGATGCTACACTTGAGAAAGTGTCATAAGGATTAATAGAAAACAATAGAAATTACGTGTTGTGGGGTTTTGTTCCAAATCACCTACTTTCCATAGGTTCCTTCCCTTCTTCCTTCCTCTCTCCCTCTGTCCCCCAGAAACGCACAGTGGAAGTCTCAATTCAGTGCGCACAAAGGAGTACAAACGTCTGTGTCTATCCTTACCTTAGCTGCTCTCCGTGGGCTTTGCTTTCTGCTCCACTTCAAGTCTTTTCCAATCGTTCTCTTCGCGTCATGCTTGGAAAAAAAAAGCACAGAGACACAACACTTAGCAACCGCGCAGCTCAGTTTATTCACCCTAAATCACCCTCCCTCCAGCCTTGCTGCTGGCCAGGCTTCCCTGAGAGCCACGGCCCCGGGGACAAGACAGAGACGCCGAGGAGGACCGGTCCTCCCCAAGGCACCGGCAGCCCCTGCACCCCACGGGACACTGTTACCAAAGCAAGTCCTCGTCCCTCGTGCTCGTCCTCTGGCGGGTTTTTCTAATTTCCGCTCCATCTCTGCTGGGGCTGGCTGAAGCCGCTGCCCCACTTCAGAAGAGGTATCCTGACCTGGAGCAGGATCCCTCCCAGGGGGTCGGCTCCGGGCAGGTGCGTGGCAAGCAGCTCTCTCTCACGGCAACCTGTGCGGGGGGAAACTTATAGCCCGGCCAGCCCTCGGGGCGCCGGTCCCCTCTGGGAGGCGGTGCCAGCTGCTCCGCCGCCCACCGCACCGTTCCCTGGCACCGCACGCCGTCCTTTAAGCATCCCGCAGGCGCGCCCGCCGAGGCGGGAAGCGCGGTCCCGTCCCGCCGGCGGGACCGGGCTGCGCGGTGGCGGTCCCGGCGGGCGGCAAAGCACCGGCGCGGCGGGTCCCGCGGCTCCGCGGGCAGGGCGGCGGCGGCGGCAGGTGCCAAAGAGCCCTGGCTCGGCATCGGGCACGGGCAGCCCGCCAGACCGACACCCCCGGCGGCCGCCACCTCGCCGAGGCCGCTGTGTCACGGCCCCAGCCGGGCCCCCTGGGGCTGCCCCGTGGCCGCGCCACGGTCTGGGGCGGCCATCGCTCGGCTCCTTCTCCCTGCCTCGGTAATGGGGCTAGGGCAAAATCACAGATCACAGCTTCACAGAGCCACAGAATCAATTAGGTGGGAAAAGACCTCTGAGATCAAGTCCAGGCTATAACATAGCCACCACCATGTCAACTAGACCAGGGCACTAGTCCATACCATCCAACCCATTCTTAAACACCGCCAGGGATGGTGACTCCACCACTTCCCTGGGCAGCCCATTCCAAGGTTTAATCACCTTTTTTTCTGAAGAAACTCCTTCTAACGTCCAATATAAACCTAATGGTTTAAGGCTATTTCCTCTTGTCCTGGCACTGGCTGCCTAGAAGAAGAGACCGACCCCCACCTGGGCACAGCCTCCTTCAAGGTAGTTGTAGAGAGTGATAAGGTCTCCCCTGAGCCTCCTTTTCTCCAGGATAAACACCCCCAGCTCCCTCAACCGCTCCGTACAGAATTTGTACTCCAGGCCCTTCACCAGCTTCGCTGCCATTCTCTGCCGTCTCCTCAGCACATGCTACACAAATCCCCTCACGTCTCACATCAGCTGCTTCCCACTGCCACTTCGCCTGCTGAGAGGAGCCGCGCACCACCGCACAGGCAGCGAGGTCTGGGGGACAGTGCCCTTGTGAGGCACCCAAGCCAGGCTGTCTGAAACTGAGGGCTGCAGGCAGTGCCGTTTTGTCAGACCAGACCAAGCAAAAGGCATCGCAGCCCTGTACACAGTCTCCTCCAACGCAGGTCCCCAAACCCAAAAGAGAACAAAACCGCACTGTTTCACCACCATCTTACACTACCAGATTCCAAAAATAACCTGCTATCATTTGCTTTTACATGACAGGCAAAAGGATAAGTTGTAGGAGAAAGTGGAGAATCGCTTAACGCCAGCAGATGAGTTGTTTATGCATGTGCTTTATGGAGTTTGCATGCCAGAGGGACAGTACACATACTTAGGCACCCACTTCATCTGAGAAAACCTGAGCACAAATTAGATAGGAGAAAAGTAAAACAGGTTTTTTTGAAAGATAGAGTTTAGTTAAATCGAAAGAGGTAAAAAGAGAAGGGATACTGGAACATGTAATATGGTTTTTTTTTCAATGTGAGTTCATAACCATTCTTTTTTCAGTCCTTGTCATAGTGTCAAAATTCGGGGTGTCACCACCTAGGTTTTCAAGAGACAGATGCAGGCAGACACACAGCATGTAAAAGAGCACATTTTCCTATTTCTAACCTTTGGATGTGAGAAACAGCATTAAAAGTGTTCTTTTCTAAGACTTAGAAATGGAGTACCACTTTTTAAAAAATGCTGAAAGTATTCTTCACTTTCTTACTGTTTGTGGAAACCAGGAGAGATTTTCCTAAATTTTACAGTGGAAAATAATTATTTGAACCAATAAAAAATTTCTTCTGCAAAAAGCTTCTCATATAATTTCTTATTTCCTACCTAATTCTACTTTGCAGCTGAATGCTTCACATCTGCAGAAAAAACACCATGTAAACAAGATGATGGAGGACTATATTGATGCATGTATAATAAGCAGTAATTAAATATCAGTTGATGGAGTTGTTTTGCCAAAGCAAAGTAAAACTATTTCAAAAACCTGCCACCTTATTACCTCCCTTTGTGCTGGTAAGGACACAACTAAGCACACCCAAGTGGCTGGGTCACTCAGCACCTTCTTAATGCTTTCTGTAAAACAAACAGCACACAAGGCACTGCTAGCACAGCTTCACAAAGGATTGCCTGCAATGCTTCAGTTGCTCGTTTAACTGAATGTGATTTTTTTCCTACAAGACTTTAACGCCTAACAGCAGACTCCGGCATGGGCTGCAAAGCCAGCTTGCTTGAGCACTCAATAAATCAGCAACACTCAAGTGAAGTGTATTGAACTGTTACCTATCAGACCAGTGTTTGGGGCTCTTGACAAACCTTTTTCTCACACTGGAAAGTTTTTTTTCAGATGAGAAAGCCTGTAACCGTGCAGTTTGTTTGACAGTGGGAGGAAAGAGGTTGCAGTTGAGAACCTCATGGCTGTAAACTGGAATAAAAGTCAAAAGACTTTCAAAGTCAACAATGTTTTGTGTAAATGAATTCGAATTAGGATTTGTTAATGCTGAGCAATTCATTAAAGAGTAAATAATATGACCCACTGCAATTAGTGTTTCAAGTAGTGATTCTTACCTGTGAACAGCCAACTCATGCACCACTAATGGATTATAATAAAAGATCTGGAGGTTTTTCTATAAAATTTCTACTGAACACTGATTAGCATTGGGATATATTCCAGGATATTTACATTTGGTAGCAGCCTTAAGGTAAGTAGCTCCCTAGGTGAAGTCAGTGGTAAATAAAAATAAGCAGTAGTGCCATGGGGAACTCTGAACTAAATTTAAACAGAGATTTGTTTCGTAGACAGCTAAGTGTATAGTTTCTATAATGCTTCCAGCATCTCACTGGTATGTCTACAAAGTGAAATGAAGTCATCTGGGTTAAGTGTCTTCGTTTCTTTCTCACCATGGATTTATTTTAGGGTCCTCGTTGTGGAACCTATACAGCCAACTGCTCAGTTATTTAATTTAAGTATTAGAAACATGGCTAAAATTTTGTAGCTCACTGGAAAAATATTCACAAACTGATATGTAAGAAACCATGTAGTTTGTCCTCACTGACAGCAGATGGTGCTGATATGTTGTGCCTGGTACTTCTTTCAAAGCTGGTATTCAGGTTATCAATACCATGGTAACATCGCTTTTTCTCATCCATTATCCCTAAGGTCTTTTACTATAAAATTGCTGTCATCACCATGTGTCAGAATTTATCGAGGTAAAATACAAGTTTGCAGTTTGAAGGTGAGGTTTGGACATCAACAGCAATACTCACAGCAATTAAGCATTGACTGAAAAAACACGTTTTAGGAAAAGTTGGATTCATCACATCCAGGCTGCTGGACAAGGACCACTAACACTTTTAGGGCCCAAGCATTTCATGGTATGAAAGTGTGGGTGCTCCTTGCCAAATGATTGCTGACAAGACATGGTGGCAGCTTACACCAGATCCTGGCAAGCAGGGAGATCTAAAGAGCTGGTCGTGGAACATTGCCTTAAAAGCAGTAGATGGCAGATTGTCTCCATGACAGAGAAAGAGAGAAGTGAACAAAAATGGTCTTTTAGGCAAGTTTTTAGGAAACTTTTCCTTAAATAAAGGCCTCCTTTGAGAAACCTGGCTAGCTGAGGAGCACAGGGTCTTAGATATCAAGGGCATATTGGACACTTATCCAGAGATGATGTAGTCCCTGCCTGTGACACCCAAGATAAACCAAGAAAGGTGTAACCAATTGTGTTAAGAAAAAGATTATCGTTTAACAGTGCGAGGGGTCTGACTAAGATTTACCACCAGTTTGAGTTTTGAAATAGGTGGGGAAAAAAAGTTGAACATAGGGAGGTGAAAATTTGTTTCCATTTTGCAGTTTCAATCAAGGGAGATTTCTAGGAACCAAGGCCTTCAATTTCCTACCAGAGCAAAAACACTATGTCCTAGCTTTGTTAAGTGCTCACTGAGCAGAGATCCTGAGATATGGGTACATCTTAATTTTTCTTCCTGTACTCCTTCACTGTTCTCTCTAGATTTTCAGCCAGTATACCAGAAAAATCCCAATCTTGTTGCCTGCTCAGTGCTTAAGCTCTTCCAAGTGGGTTAGAGGAGCAGTTCTCATAGCCCTGGGCCTTTCTAAAAGTGCCTGACAGTTGTACTAGATGGTGGTTCTCATTTATTAACGGGGGTTTTGACCCTCAAGTATTTTTACCCACAACAGAAAGCAAAGCAAGCAAGAGGAAGGAAGGAATCAGGAAAGAAATGGGGACTCAATTCATGTGGCTGTTCTCATTGCATTATTTCACACTGCAGTGAGCAGCTGTTGTTTAGACTCCAGAATGAAATATTGTTGACCAGGTAACTGGAATATTCTGGCAATGAACTCAAAGCTTCCTTTTAGCTGTACAAAGAACTCAAAGCTTCATTTTAGCTGTACAAAGGAGAGGTAATTAAGAGGACAAGAGGAGGAAATAGTTCCTGCTTCTTTGCTGGGACTTACATTAAAACCAACAATTAGCATCTCAGTCCAATACTCTGCTCATTAGAAATCTCCCATTACATTTATCTTTGCCTGCACAGTAAAAGTGATTGTGAACATGAGGGGAGTGAGCTCTAGAAATAACCATCCACTATTACTCTTCAGATGAACCCCAACACTCAAACATGAAGGAAAACTACATTTCCTATGCAAACAAGTGAGGAAATAAAGAAAAAAAAAAACCCTGTAGCTGTTACTTGTGGGCTGCATTCCGTCACAGTAAGAATGCATTATGTGCATAGACTGGCATATAAAAGATTGAATATTGGCTATATACAAAGTTTTCTGACTTTTGCCCATTTGTGCCACACTTTTAGCTGTATCTAAACCTCTTTTATTTCCAACGCTAAATTTAGCAATAGCAACCCTGGCTGGCAAGCATATGAGAGTAGATCAAAGCTCTATTTAGCTCAGGGAGGAATTTGTCACCTGTTATTTCTGGTTTTATTGGTTTAAAAAGAGAGGGGTAGAAACAAAAAATGCCAAGAAAACCAGGGCACCAAGGGATAAGTGCATTTTGATAAATTATATTAATTTTCATGTAACACACAGTTGACTCCCAGGATTTTCAGCTTTAATGTGACCTTCAGCTTTCATAAAACAATAGTCTATTTCTTCATCAGCACACTACAGTAATTTCCTTGTTTTGCTTTTCCATGGACAGATCAAAAGCTGTCCTGCTAAGTCATCCATCCCAGGCCTTTCTGCTGAGTTCCACTCTTCAGCATGTTCTCCCTTTTTTTGTGCACACTACTAATCCATTTCAGCACACCACTACTACAGTCTAAGTCAAGGCTTACAGCATACTGGGATCCTGTACTGGTATTAGAGAGTGCATACAAGGTAAAACTACATTTTGTTTAGCCTTGGAAAAACTCCAACTAAACAAAAGAACCTCTGGGTTCATTGCCAGCTGCCAACTGTGTGGCTAAATAATATTTCATCCTGGAATCCTGAGAGTCTGGATTAATAAACTGCCAAAATAGCATTCAGACATGGTTCTTTCCAAAGCTTCCCTAGCAGCTTCTATTGATAGCACAATACTTATTTCTACATTATTAATACCAAACTTCTGTATGTTGTTGTACAGTTAAGTATTGCAAAAAGTAATTATGAATTGCAACTATTTCCATATGAATATATGAATTCAAATAATTATGAATTGTAACTATATCCAAGGCTTCAGGCACCTGCTGTAGGTGTTTCTTCTCATGTTGGACACAGAGCAAGGTTTCTAACATTCTTTCCTGGATAAAGGTAATTCACTATATAACTTAAAAAGCGCTGTCATCTCTCAATGCAAGCATGTTTCATTCAAGAAATTGCTGACAGGTTCAGCTTCAACACCTGTGAGTTCCTGAAATTCTGTTGTATCTCCATGTGATTTGCCATGGAAATAAGTCCCTGGTTTCACTTCCAAAGACTAATATTTAGGGAATCGTGTCCAACTGTATTTTCAATAGAGTTAAATGCACAATCTAAGTTTTCAGTTAAAATGTTTTTTGCATTTGTTTTTCTGTTTCACTCTTTCAAAACTGATTCATTTACAATCAGATCTTTACAATCTACAAATTTACAAAGATAATATCCCTCACCTCCTTATTGAGGTAAGGACTTCATCAAACCAGGTGTGCAGTTTTTAGATGACACAGGTTAAGTCATACTCTCAGCACTTATAAACTTAATTCAAAGAAACCCAATTTGTACCTCACTCTGTAGGAGATGATCATCTATTTCAACTCTTCCACTTTTTTAGCCTCTAAAACCTTTCCTTGATATTCAGGGTGTAGGTATAAGTCAAATAATCTCTGTCAACCCACAATTTGTAAAATCCCTTCCCTTCACAAGAGATACAAGTCCATTCCAGTTCCTCTCAGAGACACTGTGAGTCTCTAGTCCTGCAAGGACCTTGGAACTGCTGGATTCCTGAACCCACTCAAAGGCCCAATGAGACAAAGGAGACTGTGAATTTCACCTGGACATACAAATTTGATCACAAAATTAAAAAGAGAGGATCACACTACAAACATACAAAAAATGGAACTACAATAGAGACAATCAGACCAAAGAAAAATAAAATTGTATAATTTTTTTTCATAAATATCTCTGCATCTGTTTTATTAATAACACCTTTCACATAAAGAGGCCAGTGTGAGAGATTCAGCTACTGATTTTACCCTCATCTCTTCCTTTCCTGTTTGTTTTGTTGGCATCCACTTGCTCTGCACTGCACACCCCAGAACATCCTGAAGTATGTGTTGCCCATTGCTCCAATCTTTGCTTCAATCATGTGAAGGCATATTTGACAACTCTGATCAGACTTCTGAAAAATGGTGAAGTGCCAGGTGCCTACCTCTTATCACCCAATGCAACCATCTCTAGGGCACCAACCAATTGCAGAGAAAATAATACAAAGGAACTTCCTAAGAGAAAAAAGACCTTATTTAGGACTATTAGAAAGCTGAGCAGTGGTGTGTCACGGGTTCAGTAGTGATTTTTTAGCACTCTTCACCTTGAAAAATGATGTAAAATGTCCCAAGGCCAAAACCTGTTGGAAGTCAAACTGAAATATGCTAGGAAAGCTCCTTCACCTTTCGCTGCCTGAGATCCACCTTAGTTACAGGGAATTACAAAGATACAAACTTTAGTGACAGGCAGAGAAAGCCCATTAGATCACAAACCTTCAGATCACATGACATTAAAGAAGAATGATTTCCGGTGAGGTCCTGAACTACAACAAGCTTTTGAACAAATGAAGCAGGAGATTGTTCATGGAGTAGCCCCTGGGCCAGTCAGGATGGGATAAGATATGAAAAATGTGCTCTACACTGCAGCCAGGCAAAATGGTCTTTCCTGGAGTCCCAGTGAAATACATCCAGGAGGTTCAGGGATGAGCCCTGGAGTTCTGGAGTCAGGGATGCAAAGGATCTGAGGCTTTCTACATCCCGGCTGAAAAAGAGATCATTGCAGCTTATGATGGGATTTGAGCTGCCTCAGAAATGACTGGTACCAAAGCACAGCTTCTTCTGGCATCCTGATTGCCAGTGCTGGACTGGATGTTCAAAGGGAAAGTACCTTCCACACATCATGGCACTGGGGCTATGTGAAATGAATGGATTGCTCTGATCACCCAGTGAGCTCAAATAGGAAACCAAATCATCCAGGGATCTCAGAAGTCATCACAAACTGGCCTGAAGGTGAAACTTCTGGATTATCATCACCAGAGGAGGAAAAGTTTACACATGCTGAGGAGGTCCTACACTACAACCAGCTGCCAGAAAATGAAAAGCACTGCACTCTCTTCACTGATGGTTCCTGATGTATTGCAGGGACAAATAGAAAGTGGAAAGGTGCTCTATGGAGTCCTACACTATTGAGGCCCAAGGTGGATCCAATCAGTTCACAAAGCTGAAAGCTGTCCAGCTGGCTTTAGAGATCACTGAATGAGAGAAATGGCCAGTGCTACTGAATGAGAGAAATGGCCAGTGCTCTACCTCTACACTTACTTGCCAATGGTGGCAAATGCTCTGTAGGAGCAGCTGGACCAATGGAAGAAGACCAATTGGCAGTGCAAAGGGAAACCCATCTGGGCTGCAGAAGTGTGGCACCTCTGCCCAGGTGGAGAAGTTGCCTGTAATCATGCAGCTCCGCAATACCCAAGAGCTGGGCTACTGAAGAATGTCAAAACAATGGAGAAGTGGACTGAGCTGCCAAGGTTGCAGTGTCTCAGGTGGATCCGGGCTGGCAAGACAAGGGTGAATTATTTCTGCCTCAATATACCCAGTATGCCCCAGGTCACCGGGGAAGAGATGCAACATCCAGATGGGCTCGTGATTGATGGGTGGGCTTAACCCTGGACACTCCCTGGTTATCCCAGCCTGTGGTAGATTGGTTACATCATATTACCACAAACCCACCAAGGCAAGCTTTATGTGTTTACAGTGGAAACAACCAGTGGATGGCCCTTAGGGAAGACGTTTTGGATTAGTCCTGCCTCAAGCAAAGGCAAAGACATCCAGGGGATTTTTTTGCTCAAGGATGTGGATGCATTGGTAGGTATGCAGAAGGACAAAAACATGATGTGTACCTTAAGGAGGTTTGATTTTTGGGGGAGAACAGTCTGTAACACTGAACTGTATAATATTGGTTGCAGAATGATACTGCCACTGTATGCCATAAACACCAAGGATGGACTGCTCCAGGTGCACCAACTGTGGGCTGATGCAACCAACAGCACACAAGCCTCCTGCTCTGGAAGATGTCTGGGGAGGGCAGAACACACAATCATGGGCTACATTAACTCAACAGACACCTTGAAGGGACAGCCATTGACTACAGAAATAACCTCTACATATACGGTTTTATCTCCGTATCTATATAGATGTATGTATACATATACATATGTATATGCCACAGCCATGTGGGTATCTCTGTCAGAGCCATGTGGGCGTGCCTAAGTTTTTATCTGCCAGGTAGTGGGAAGTAAGGGATTCTCACATCCAAGAAGGAAAGGGCTGTGGGTGCTGTATTGGCCTCTGTCTGAGAAAGCTGTATGACACCAGGTCTGCTCAGTGACTGTGTGAGCATTTTTTTGTGTGATCACCCTCTTTTATACATCGTTGTTAGTATGTATTGCTGCTGTTACTTTTCATTCTCTTATTTCATTGTTTTTTTTCCAGTAAATTGTTATCTCAACCTGTAATTCTGCCTTCTCTCTCTCTCTCTCCCTCCCTCTTCCTCCCTTTCACTGTTGTGTGGGTGAGGGACTGCAGGACAGGGAGCAATTCCATGAAGTTTAACTTCCACCTGGATTTAAATCATAACCCTCACAGGCAATCACAACAACAATTTACTGGGTGAAAAAAAAGAATAGACTCAAAATCCAAGTTGACTTACTTTAGCAAGTGAGTTCTAATTATAGCTGCATTATCTGCATAAGAAATCTGAGATTTTACCAAAAATTAATGTTTTCATGTGTTTTACCAACACATGAAAAACCTTGAAAACTCTTACTGATTTATTCTTCATAGTATTTTATTCAAGATATAAAGTTAATATTGAACATAAATAGTCACTTGCTATCAGAGTTTGAACAGGTGCTAGGTGGAAGGTAGGCTTTAAGACTGATTTTGCTGCAGCTATGAAATAGTTGTGCCAAAGCAAACTACAGCCTCTTTTGACCTCATTAACTTTAGTTGTTTGCTGAGGCTGTGCAACGCAAAATGCAAATAATGGCTGCTGACCAGAAGTCAATGTTTAAAAAAGATGAAGGGTGCTGCTGCTGTCATATGAAAAGGACTGAAAAATGCTTGCCTTTTCCTTGAAGTTAGACATAGGGGTATTTTTATTTAGAAAAATATTCAGGAAAAGAAGGGAATAAATGTCAGTGAAGTTCAATCTCTCTGCAATCACTGAAGAGCCAACAGGAGTAGTTTAGTAGTTTGCTGCTATCACGTGATAACCATGTTAGAATCTGGTCTCTACATGATCACCAAGTACACAAGCCACCTCAATGCCTGCCTGCCACCACACAGTTTCTGTGGCAAACCGGCAGGAACATCAGTTGCATCTTTGTCATGGAATATGGGTGGGAGCTGCATGAACCCATGTGCTTCAAAAACAGTGACCAGAGCAATTAAATGACACCAAATGTTTGCCTATGTCTACATACAATTTGATAATGAACATCAAATCAAAAACATTTCTATTACTGGCATGTGGAGAGTATCTCAGACTTGTGAATGGGCAATATTTTCTTTTTATGATCCATTGAACAACCCTGACAAGCCCTGCAGGAAAATGCCGTGCCGAAACTCAGTCTTGGATATCATCTTTTGATCAAGGGATGAGCAAAATTGCTGGTTAAAAAAGGCTTTCACAAATTCTAGCTATAACAAAAACCTCATGCCATTTCTAAATAACTCCATCCAGGTCTCTTCTGCCCTTTCCACCCTTAAAATTACTGACTTAATTAATATGCACCTACTTACAAGAAGTTAGCTGTCTTTCTAGAATGTAGTTTTAATCAAGCTGTCCCTTAAGGTCTGGTGTATTCCTTTAATTAACACCTAAGGATTTTACCCACCAAAAAAAAAAAAAAAATGCTCCCAGACAAAGTATATATGAAATTAGTGTGCTTGTCTTCAACACATGAACTCACTAAACACTTACCCTGGGACCCCAAAATTAAAAGGTATTTTTCTCTTTCACCTCAAAATGTTCCAGTTGTCGGCAATTCTGCATTGTCACGCTTCCATAGCCACACATCCCATGGCTTGGCACCAGCAGGGTAGGGAAAGGTAGAGAAAGCTTACTTAACATGAGCGGGTAAAAAGCTCATTAAATGTTATTGCATCTACTTTACTTTATTTCTGCTGGGGTCTTGGCTAGCTCCGTTTACCCATTGCATGGACAGCAGAGAGAGAAAATCACTGTGAGCATAAACCACAAGCCAGCATGTTCTTCATTTCAGCACACCTGCATGTCCAGGGGCTCTGCACAGATCCTCTCACAGACAATGTAAAACCATACATGAAAACCATAAAATGTAAAACCACAAAATACAGCAAAAATTGGATGTGAGGGTTCCTAGAGGCAGCCTTCCAGCTTCTTCAAGGTCAGCTTCTGATGAAACAAGCATGAAACATGGGCATCAGGGGACCAGGCTTTGCTTCCTGTGATCCCACCTACTCCTGCCTGACAGGAGTCCTAATTTACTGTTGTCAAAACCAGTAACTTGGCTGTTTCCATTTGTGCAAGAACTTTGCCCATTTTTTATGAGCTCCTGTGTGGCAGTGGATGGATAAGTATCAATTTAAAATACCCCTTTATACATTAAAAGAGATGTATGTAGTGTACTGCTAGAAATATGTTTATAGCCTAAAACCATGACCATGATGCATACCAAACACTTTATCAGTGTGTATCTGTGTGTCTGATGATGCTCCTGTGAGTTTCACTAAGAAACATCTTGTTCTCATTAACCAATTTTCAGCCTTTCTGATTAATAGATCTTGGAAGTAAATAGACTTAAAAGTACATTTATGATCATTTTCTACTACTTTTAGATTACATCTCAAAATTAATCAAGGATCCTCTTACCATAGAAAACTATGAGTAAAAGCCATCAGTGGAACTGCCATAGCAGGTTCACTGAAAAAGTGGGTAAAAACAGTAGTCACAACCCAACAGAGTGGTTATTTCATTTTTGCATCCTACAAGAAGTGTACACTTTTAGTGTGTCACTTCATTTCTGGGGAATTAATATTCCTGTGAGCATTACATAATTGTACATATACATACATACAAGTATGTATAATTGTAAATATACATAATATACATACACACACACACACATATATACATATATGCATGCTATCTTTTGTTAATAATTTATTCCCTGCTGAATTCAGTGCAGACAGAAAGGTTTTGTCTCTTCTGTCTACTGTCAAACCAGAGCTTTCATACAGGATTTTGGCCAAAGTGGGAAAGGTCTTCTGCAAAGGTCTTCTGTAAATGTCTCTGAAATCATCCCAAAGGCTGAGCCCACAGCATCTCAGAAAGGCCTTCAGCACCATTCCTGCTAGAAAAATGTCAGTGCTGCAGACATGAAGGATCTCAGATACTCAATGACCCCTCTTGCAGTCTCCTAGCAGCCATACAACTACATGTTGCGCTGGCAACAGCAACCATTGTCCTTCCAAATACATCTCTGCTTGCCAAAAGCACAACAGTACGTGCAGCGTTTCAACTCCCCAAGGAAACCCACTGAGGTGATGATAAGCTGTCAGCTTAACCATCATAGAGGCCTGTCACAGTTGGACTGCTGTTAATGTGCGTGGAACCATGCAAGGATACTGGAAAACCTGAGTGCTGAAACCTCCTCTTCACAGAGAGAAAATCCCTACCCTGGGTGGAGCAGTGTGCCACTTGTGTGCTACAGAGATATAAAAATATCATATACTGTTTCATAAGTGTTATTAGTGGCTCAGCTTTCAAACTAGTGAGTGAAATGAAATGTTTCTCAGACTCACAGGAGCATCATCAGACTCACAGATAACACGCTGATAAAAGGTGTTTGGTATGCAACATGGTCATGGTGTTAGGCTATAAACATAATTCTTGCAGTACACTATATACATCTCCTTTAATCTGTTACTTTTTAACATTTCTCTTTACATAAGATAGTACCACTGACTAATGTTAAAGTAGCATGTTTTATTCTAAAACTCTCAATTGCTATTCCGTCAGAGATGCTTTCTTCTATCTCT
Organism: Fringilla coelebs; assembly: GCF_963513975.1. Lineage (NCBI taxonomy): Eukaryota > Metazoa > Chordata > Aves > Passeriformes > Fringillidae > Fringilla > Fringilla coelebs. The sequence goes on from NC_140031.1 coordinate 17,456,029, forward strand.
AATTAAAGTAAATATGCATACCTGATGCAAAATGAAGTTTACAGTAAAACTACACAAATAAAATTGCAATTTTAAGCACCATTTAATCATCATAACGAGTACAAATATACACATACAGTTGCACACGTGAAGGATACAAGTGCACTTTGTAAACATTGTGGGTGTAAAATTCCACGATGGAGCAGCTGCATCGTGGGACAATCACTCTGCTTTCATGCTGGCCAGCTCCAGCCACTCAGCCACTGTCCTGTCAGCTACGCTTGTCTGCTTAGCTGACTAAAAACCCCTGGATAAAAACGGGCAGATCTTCGTTTAATTTCTACTTTCATTAGCAAGCTACTGATGGCAAGCTGCCGGGCCAGGAGCGGCGGCACGGCGTACGAGGCCCGTGGCGCAGGACCCTCAGTGAGGCACGGTGCCTCTGCCGCGCTCTCCCGTCGCTTCTCCGGCAGCCGGGGGGAAAGCGCGAATACCCCAAGAGAAAACGGGGAGCGTGCCGACGGGTGGGCTGCCCTGCCAGCCTCACGCTGCAGAGGCCCCGCTCCGCCCTGCCCGGGACACGGGTGCCCGGAGCCGCGGGGGTCTCAGCGCGGCACCCATCGGAAGCGGTGCCCGCCGGCGGTGGTGCGGAGAGTGAAGGCGTTTCCCTGCGGGAAGGCCAGGGTGCGGATGGCTCCCGCCTCCCCCAGCGCCGCCCGCAGGCTGCCGCCCCCCTCCAGCTCCCTGCCGGCGGGGCGCGGGGCGGCGCGGCCGGTGCGCAGCCCGCGGAAGGCGCCGTGCAGGCGCGGGCCCGGCCGTGGGCGCTTGGCTGTGGGGCTGCCTCCCGGGCTGTGTCCCGGGCTGCCCCCGGGGCTGCCCCCCGACCTGTCCCCTGCGCTGCCCCCCAGGCTTCGCAGGGCGGCGCGACACTTCTCCGACACGGCCCGCAGCATGGCGTCCACGCCCTCCGCATCCTCCGGGCCGGTCCCGGCCGGGGCGGCGGCGGCGGCGGCGGGCGGAGGAGGTAAAGGATGAAGAGGAGGAGGAGGAAGAAGGACTGTCCCGTCGGCGCTTTGCGGGAGCATCAGCGTCTGCCGGCGAGAGGGAGCGCGAGTTCCGCGATCTGCACCGCACAACCCCGTCCTGTTTCGCACCACGCTGTGCTCCGCTGCTACATCCCACACCGCACGGCCCCCTCACACACCTCACTGTCCAGCCCCGAACCGTGCACACCCCCCCGCCACTGCCCTGCTCCACCCCGCGCTGCTTTACCCTACACCGTACAAATCCATGCTGCCCTGCCCCACACCGTCCACCCCACACCCTGTCCTGCACGACCCAACTCCAACAACCCCACACTGCACAATCCCATTCCACATGTTCCCCTTTCCAGGCCCTGTCCCACCCCGTGCTGACTCACCCTGCACCCTATTCCCTCCTGCACCCGACACCACATTGTCCCCCAGAGACAAGCTGGGCCGTGGGGCAGCCAGGCCGGATGGCGAGCAGCACTCACGTCAAGGACAGCAGCCAGCTGCCTGGCCTGACTTGCCAGCTCCTTCAGCTGCACGTTGCTCTCCCGCAGTGTCACCAACTCTTCCTGCCTCTGTGTGAGGGTCTCCTGCAGCTACAAAGGACAAATGGGGAAAGGGGTGGTTGAGGTAGCCACATCATCCAGGATTCTGGGGATGCTGCACACCACGGCCCTGCAGTTGCCTCAACAGGTTGTGACAGAACACAGCATAGGATGGGGAGGGCTTCGGGGTCCCTACCTGGCTGTTTGCTTCCAGGGCATCTCCCAATGCTTTCTGGTGCTGGTCTGCCACGTCCCTCCAGCACGGCTCAGGGGAAGACAGGCTCTGTGGGGGAACCTGCACCAGCGTGCTGCTCTGCAGCTGCGGGGTGCAGGGGCCAAAAGCCACCTCCTCACCAAGTGAGAAATCATAGTCGGTACAGTCCAGTGGTGGTGCCATTAAGGTGGATACATCTGGAAGGAGTAGCCACAAGTATTAAGTGGAGGTATTCAAGTCTGTTCCTCCCAGCCCCAGCACACCATTCTGGTTCTAAACATCCCTCTGGAGGTTCCCTCTGGACATGTCCCTCTGAAATGCTTTTACTCTACTGTGACAGCTATGCATCCTGAATCTGTTTGGATTTAATTTGTCTCCGTGGGAGAAAGCTCAGTGACAGCTCAGGTCTCTAAGGGTGTTTGCAAGAATGCACTAACTCACAGACTGTTCCATGGTGGGACAAAGATGCAGCGAGTGGTCATCCAAAATTCCAAAAGCAAAGCAAAAAAAAAAGAGGAGACCGAATGCAGCATAACTGCAGATGTGCACCCGCAAGTACATTTGGCTCAGGTATAGAAAAATATCTACTTGCCAGGTATAAAATCACCAACAGTATCCCTGAATTCCTGGAAATCAAACTCCGGCCCATCCTGGAAGCAGGGACCCTGGGGTGAAGGAAATGATCCAGTGAGCAGGGTCCAGGGCTCAGACCTGCCCACACCACTGCCCATACTGTTTCAACAATGTCTGCTGCCTGTGCTCAGCACCTTAGTTTCAGCACCCCCAGGCACCATCCCCTTGTCACTTGCAACCCCATCTGACACATGGGACAAGATGCTGTCCTCTGATGTGCCCATTTCGCCGGTGGGAAATCTGAGGCTAGGGAGGTTGCCAGCACCCATCTGCTTGAGAGAGCTACCCCTTCAGGTGCCAAGTGCAGCCTAGGCTGTTCTGAACAGTAGGTTTACCTGCTGCAGGGTCACAGGGCCAGCTGGGGTGGTGGGAAGGATGGAGGCAGAGGCTGCCAAATCCTGCCAGTTGATGGTGCTGAGCACTGGGGACAGTCAGAGACAAAGGTGAGTAGCACGGGCAAGGGTGGACATAGCAAATGGGGCATGGCCAAATGAGAAGCACAGCTGAGGAGCACCTACGATGTGCACGGCCAGGTAATGCAAGGCAGGGAAACAGGATGCAAAGGCACCAGGGAGGATACAGTGGGGTTCATGGAGAAGGGTCATGGCCGGGGGAACACGGTGGAGGGTAAGGTGGGGGTGTCACGGCTGGGGAACACGGTGGGGGAACACCAGACGGGCGCAGAAGGAGGAACGGGGAAGGGTACACGCCTGGGGGTTAAGGCTGTCCGCCGCAGGCTGACTCACCCAGGGCGGGCGCGGCGGCGGCCGGCGAGGCGCCGCTGCGGCGCGGACGGGACGGGGGAGCTCGGGGGCTCAAGGCGGCCGGGGGCGTCCACGCCGTATCCCCGCCGGGCCGGGCCGGCTTCTTGGCTAGGCGGGCGGGTGGGCCCTGGACTGTGTTGGGGCAGATACTGCCGAAGGCTCGGCGTCGGCCGCCCTGCTCCATGCTGGCCCCGGCTCCAGCGCCGGTGCCGGCGGGCGCCCTCCGCCCCGCGTCCCGCTCGGCGCCGCCCCGCAAGCAGGGGCGCGGGGGGCCGCGGCCATGGCGGGGGCTGCCAGCCCGCCTTCACTCCTCCGGGGCGCCGAAACCTCCCGCCGCCGCCCCGGGCCGCGCCGCCAGCTCCCGCGCCCGCGGAACCCTTCCCCGCGTCTGCGGAGCCTGGGCGGGCCCAGGGGCTGCCCCGGAGGGAAACTCGAGGGGGGAAACTCGAGGATAGGCGCTGCCTGCCCCGTCCCCCAGCAGCTCGGCGCCGCGCTCAGCCCCGCGGCTCTCTGCCGGGCGGTAGGAGCGGCAGCTTGGGGGCTGGGATGGTATTTATAATGGTGTTTGTTAAATCTAAGGAATAGGGTCCGTCTGCGTTGAAAGCCACGGGGGACGGGGGGGGGGGGGGGGGGGGGGGGGGCGGGTGTGCGGTGTGTTATGTACGAGAAAAAAACCCGTCCATGGCTTCTTGAACGTATCGATCCACGCACTGTGAGAGGGTACCCTCGCACCGGCAGAGGGTCCCACCCGCTGCTACGGCATGTCCAGCTGAAATAATCGACGGGGTTGGCGGAGGTTGAGCTGCCCTTTATTCCCCCGTGGTGGTCTTGTAGGTATTTTTTATAACAGCAGCGTGGACAAGGTTTGCTCGTTCTGCCTCTACACCTGACGGCAGGCAGGACAAAACGAACAAACAAACGAACCCAGCTGTTATTATTCCACACTCTGTTTTCCTACACTTATGTCAGTGTATCTATTTTTTTTCCCCCCGAGCCATGACCAAGGCAGCGGGTGGCAGTTTGAAACGGGTGAAATAAAACCCCATAGATTGGCTATAGAGCAGGTAATCTTTTATCGCAGTGGGGGGAGGATCTCTTCATCTAACTCACCCATTTTTGACAGGTGGTGTGGTTTATTTATACAGTAAGTATTGCTTAATATTGCTATGCTGTTATAACATCATCATATATGCACTGGAACTTATTTACATGTTATCTCATGGATAAAAATTGTTCTTCTGTACTGTTCTTGGCTTCCCCAATTTAGGTGGTCTTGGAGGTCTTCTTCAATGAAGATGTTCCTCACATCTGAACTTTTTAACTTTGTCTTCAGGCTATGCAGCGTTATGGTGTTCCTTGGTCTTTCTGGATCTAACTGGTCTAAGTTCTTAATTTTGTGGCTAATTTGCTTTATATTTGCTAATTACTAATTAGTACATCCTGCTGCTTCCCCATATACTTATAGCTGTCTATTTTTGAAACTATTCACCTGGTGAGTTTCTGTTTATTTAAGCATTAAGCAACTAGTTAACCATATACTGGCTATTACATTGTATAGAAAGTTATGATTTGGGTTATAATAGTGTCTTATAACTCAAGATGTATAAGCATCTTGTAACTTTGACTCAAGTTATGTAGGCATCACAGGGAATGACACTGTTGGGCATGTTTATTTTGTGGGGGATTGTGTTAACTGACAGGGTGAACTCGTTATGTGCCAATGTGTTTCCTCTCCCAGCTGCGTCTGCATACTGCCAGCCAATAAACGTATAGAGGTAACAAGCAAAAAGAGTTTACTCAACATTCAGTTGGTCCTTACAACGTTATTTTTATGGACCATCCCCCAATTAAATAGCAGTACATGAGATTCAGTAAATTATTTACATGCTGGACTTAAAAAAATACAGCAAAGGGACAGTGCAGATGACATGACACATAAAATCTTTTGCAAAACGCCATCTAATTTTTAAGCTCCAATGACACTAAGACTTAGTGGATCAGACTGCACGGACTTTGTGGAGCACAAAGGCTGAGCCAGAGCCGTGTTCAACACCACTCACAGTCAGCGGTTATCCCCAAGCCAGGGGCACTTCTGGGCCACGTCTGAGGGCAGGAGAAGCGACAGGGACCGCCCGTTCAGAGACACCAGGAGCTGAAGCTGGTCCATGCAGTCCCGCAGGAGCCCTTCCGGGTAGCCGCTGATTCGCAGGTCCAGGGGGCTGCGGTGGCGCAGGAGCCGGTCCGCAAGCCCCAGGCTGCTGGCAGCCAGCAGAGAGGGCGCGTATTTGGTGAAGGCATAGTCTGCCAGGCTGAGCTCCGCGACGCCCGCCGCCAGGCTCCGGGCGTCCGCCGCCTCCCCCGCGTCGGCCCCCCGAGCCTCCAGCCGCACCTGGCTGAAGTGCTCCAGGAAGAAGCTGGCGGTGGGCGCCGCCAGGTCGAAGTCCAGGCGATGCAGGACGATGCACTCCAAGTTGCGGAGCTGCTGGCGGGTGAAGGCGTCGCAGCAGAGGGCGAGGAGCTCTTTCACGCTAGGAGGGTGCACCTCCACCTGCGGGTGAGGACAGGAGAGAGGGGGCTGCGGCCGGGAAACAGTCCAGGGGAGCTGGCGCGGAGCTCGGCTTGTCTGAGGCCCCTGAAGCTGGCATCAGCGGGCCGCCCCTACCTGTTTGCAGGCGATGAGCAGCGCTGTTACCCCCAGGAGCTGGAAACAGTCGGCGGCCACTGGGGTAGTGGCGAGAAAGCGGTCAAGGATGTTGACGGCCAGGCAGAGTGCCTCCAAGGAGAGCCCGAAGTGCCGGTGCACGGGGATGAGCCAGCTGACCAGCTTGCAGCGGGCCTCTGCGGTCACCTACGACACCGGCAGTGGGGATCAGGCGGGGCCGACCCCAGGCTCCCCCGCCCATTCCCCGCCGACGGCCCCGCTGCCCCCACCTGCGGCTGCCGGGCGAGCGGCTCCCGCGGCTGGAAGCGGCTCTCCAGCCCCTTGCGGGAGCGGTACCAGCTCTCCCCGTAGTCGCGGAAAGCCTGCAGCTCCTGTGCGTTCTCCCCCGCCGTCGCCGCCGCCCCCGTCCCCAGGCGCCGCCGCCGTGCCGGGCGCCGCGGGCAGCCCCCAGGGGAGCCGCCGGGCCCCCGGCGCTCCGGAGTGCCGCCGCACCGCCCGCTCGTCGCCGTCACCATGGGGCGGGCGGCCGTGCCAGGGCCGCTCTGGTCGTGGCACTGGCTATTTGAGCGGAGTGGTGGCCGCCAAAGCTGTCACTGCCCGCCTCCCGGGCTCCCCGCCCCGCCCGTCCCGTCGTCTGGGCACTTAAGGGATCACCGTCTCCAAAACAGAATCCGAGCCACCGAAACGTGTGTCTCTTCTCTGCCGCTTGCCCTCGGGCAAAAAGGTTGTGGTGGAGTCGCCATGTGACCTCCCAACCAGGGCCTCCACACTCTCGCGCGGCACAGAGAGCAAGCCGCACAGCAATGCTCTAAGCCCACGAATGTGGTCAGCAGAAGCTGCTGCATCGATTTTGCCATTACCAACGTGGGCGTCTCTCTACTTCCTAGCAGTTCAACTCAGAACCTCGTGAGCTTTAACAGCTACCGATCACTGCACATAAGTCACACTTTCAGGGCAGGTCACCAGGAACAGCACAGGAGGACAGCAGGGGAGAGAGCCAGAATGCTGGAGCTCACGATGCAATCTGGGTCTCAGTTATGTTTTCATCCATGGACTATTTATGTGAAGGGGCACTATTTTAACCAGCTGAATGCAGGGAAATTAAAATAGTCCTGTACTCCAACCACCCATTTATAGTGTGCTATAGATGTGGAAAGACCTCGAGAAAGAAAACCTCTTCTGGGTTAAACACTGGGAAAGATGGCAGTAGGAAACAAGAGCTTCAAGAAGCCAACGATACAGAATAAAAACGGGAGGAGGTGGGAATTCTACAGCGTGAATAGCAGGAGGAAATCCTCTCCCCCAAGGTGAGGACAGAGACCAGGAGAACATGCTGCCTTAAAAAAAAAAAAAAAAACCACACATTGCAGACCACAGTTGAGATTATGGTGACAAAGAGATATTGAATGGTCTTGTGTCTGACAAACGCTTCGAGAAAAGTAACACAGAAGTGTTAACAGAAGTCTTTATTAAATAAATACAGCAAAAGAGAAAGTTCATCCACCCAAAAGAATACAGGCACAAAAGTTGCTCATGTATGCTGCAGAAGCAGAAAGCCAGTGTAGCATCTGTTTTTTTGGGTTTTTCTTTTTTTTTAGGGTTTTTTTTTTAAAGTTAACTGTGCTTAACTGTACACCACAGTGTGACCTCCTTAATTTGTTTTACAGAAAACTGTTGCTCACACAGAAGATCGTGCAATTTCCCAGTTATTACAATATATCCCCTTAATTTATTTCAGTTATTTATTTAGAAGATTACAAAGCACAGCATGCTAGAGAAACACAAATAATAACTCTGAATTTCAACATTACCACCTATGAATGGAAAAAAACCTCGTATTCATCACAGTTGGATAAAGGAGAAGAACTCAAACACAATTCACACTTTCCCTATGATTTAACCATATAAGACCAACAACTCATTTGCAAAAATGCAATATCAAACCCAAAAGAAAGCAGCTTGCTAATAACTGAATTACTGACATGTTTTTCTACTTTGTGTTTCCAAAGGATACAAATAAAAGATCTCAACCAAAACATCAAATAAAAGATCTCAACCAAAATAAAACCTAGGCAATTTGTTTAGGCTACAGATTTAGTTTATATCTAAAATGAATAAAATTTGCGGGTTTTGATTTCAGTGTGGGAATACTGAAGGCAAAGTTGAGATTTTAAAGTCTAAGACCAAAACTTCCTGTTCAAATGCTTCCTTGCCTAAATAGTGTCGTAAAAAAACCCCAGAAGTCACTTCCGGTCTCCTCTGAAATCAGGACTACCACTACATTATCATAATGCATAAAAGAATAACAGATATGATCCCTGTTCTTTCGGAGCTGTTAGCAAACAGCTTTCCTCTTCCAGAACTGGTGTAAGCTATAACGTGCACAAGCTGGACAGCAATACCAGTTCTGCTGTGATAATCTAAATGGATAGGCTCCATATATTTTGCATTTTTATGCATTCAATTTCCGAATGCCCTTTCTGTACGTGATTAACCTCTGCTGTATAAAATCTTTATTTGTCAGATTAAACAGAAGTTGTCATCTACACCGTGCTTCTGTCTGTGAAGACAGTTCCTATTTGACTGCAACTGTTTAACAGCAAATCCTCCCCACCAAGATATTCCTTATTCTTGAAAGCTAAGTTGGCAATCTAAAATTGTACTTCATAATTGGAAATAGGGTGGATAGGTGGAAGGTGAGACCATCTGATTCATTAAGCTATTCAGTTAAGGAATATTCAGTACTAAAGAAACAAGAAAAAAGGATCACACAGACATCTAGCCATTGTGAGCAAGTAGGAGAGAACTGCCACTAGAAGTTTCCACTAGGAGCTTCTCTGGTATTTCCTTGAAGAAGGTCAATGTGAATTTTGACCAATAAGAGGAGAAAAAACACATGATCATCTCTTGAAGAGGGCCTGGAGAACTATGCAAAACCTAATATACAAAAAAGGGAGAGCAAAACATAGTACAATTGCAGGAGTTGCAAGGATCAGAGTAAACAGGGAGGAATAGCTGTGCGAAGAGGCACAATCTCTTCTTTGGGAGGAGCTGCTGGTCAGTACACACCTCACTGAGCACTCATTCACAGCAGTCCATAATATCATCTTATAGATGCTTATAGAGCATCTTCTCAATGTAAATCATACAGAAAAATTAAGACTTCTCTAAGATGTCTTGGTTTAATACTGTAAATTTACAGTTCCAAAAAAAAATTCATCATTTAGGTAACCCATATGAGAAACATTTGTCCTCTGTTTGCATAAACAGAATTCTACTCAACTGAGATTCAGGATCAAATCTTGAATCATCAGTGTACAATGTACTGATGGTATGATTAGCACATTAAGTTAAAAAAGAAATGGCTGTGAACAATTCATATTTTGAAAAAACTGCTTGCAGTTATCATTTATACAGTCAAGACAAATGGCACCAAATATAGTGTAAAGGCTAAACATATCCAATGTTAATCTTAAAATCGATAAAAAGAAAGGCTGTGCCTATGCAAAATCATGCAGTCTTATCCCCATCATGGCTGATATCAACCACACTAAGAATTTAAATACTTCCAATTAATGTTGGAATGCATATTTCCGCTGCAATTACTGAAGATCTGATTTCTTACTGATTTCTGATTTCAGTTACCATTTTCTGTTTTTATCAGCTCTTTGATGATGTATAAGACCTTGTCATCTAGAAAAAAAAAAAAAAAAAAAACCCGGAGTGTGAAAAAGAGCAACTTGATTCTCAAAATGCCAAAAATCATAAGCCTAGCTCTCAGCAACTTAAAATTTTAATGTTTTAGGCTATGCCAGAAGCTAAAACAAAACAAGTGATTACCATTTGGCAAGCAAAAGGACAAACAGTATTTACACAGTACATCATCATAAAATTATTTGATGAACTGCTGATGACCATTTCAGTATTTTACAAGAGATTGGAAAGTCATGGGTTAACTCCAGATACGTCAGCATACAGGAACTCACTTTCTTCCCCACCTACAATATGCTCCTGAACATCCAGTGTCCGAATTTTAAACTGTGCTCTGCTATCCTTTACTTTTGGGAACCAACATGCCATTGGTTAACCTAGATTTTGAGATAACTTGCACAACACTTACAAATCATCTCTGCCTAGGATTCTCCACATATAATCTCAATTCTGTTTTGAGATGCTTGCCTCACCATTGCTACCACTACCTTGAATGCTGTTACCAGGGATATCTTTAAAATGGCAGTTAGGCAGATCTTTGTACATCTGAGGGGAGCCACAGAATACATGCAGGGTTAGTAATGACTTTCTGGACGCCTCTTAATGGAACTTTCATGTCACACATGCTACTGAGTGAGGATGCAGTGTACTAATGATTCCTCAGTTTTACTACAAGGTCCATTTAATAAAGAGTAATGCCAGCAATAAGTTACCTTCAAGTGACATTTTGGGATTTTCAAGCTTCTTCTTCAAAACAGACTCAATGAGAACTCTCAGCTGTTTGAAAATTACTGCTATCTTAACAGGAGCCTATAAAGAAAAGACAAACATTTCATCATCAGACATTTCACACCAAAATATAGATCAAAATATTACCCTACATATAAACAAGAGTTTACAACAAGATTCCTGCAAACATGATGCACATACGTGATTTTTAATGGTAATGATAATCATGATAGATAGTATACTCATTAAATGACTGAGCTTACACTATGCCATAGCTTTAGGCACCAGTTGTTCACAGTATCAAAGCCTGAAGAACAGCAGCTTAGAAGGGTAACTTAGAATGTGTTCCCACACAACCAGCATAAGAGGAAATTATTACTTCACCAATAAGCTGCCCAATTAATTGCCTTTTTACCCCCCAAGGTAACAAAGTTCAAATTACACCTGAAATAAAACAGCTATGCATTTGCCTCTTGGGAGGCCTTGCCAGGCCTCCTGACAAGGCAATCACAAGCCTTTCCCAAATGTCACTTGGATTTGGAATTTGGATACCGAAACATGAACCTGCTCCCAAAAATATTTCATTTTATCCTCTCCTCCCTATTTCAATCTTTATTTCATTTATATTCCGCCTTTGGTACAACAAGTAGCTGCTACAACAGAGGCACAAAATGCAAGGTATTTTGCTTAGCATCTCAGTAGAAAAGTAGAAATTCTGAAACGTTGTAAGATGTGATTAGCCCAGCAATTGCACAACTGTAGCCATCCAGGAACCTGAAAAACAATCTCTAACAAATCCACAAGGGACCTGCTTGTTAAAATTCCCTGTTCATGAAAATCAGTAAATTAAATTAGATCACTGCTTACTTGGATCAACAGACTGCAAAAAATTGTTTTGCTGCTTATAGTTGTCTTTGAGAGTAGCACAAGACCCAGAGCACAGAAGGAGCACAGAAAATTGTAACCATGTACCTGCCTGGATAGCATAACTTGCCATTTATCGGAATTTACAGAGGATCTTTTCATGACAACTATTTTGTCTGCAAACATATGCTAGGAAAGTGCTCTTAGTTTTCCAGTTTCCAAGCAAAATGTATACATGCAGAAAGGAAAAAAATCAAATCAATAAAAGCAAACACCCCAAATCCAAGTAAGCAGGTATTTTACAATTTGGATTTTTTTTCCAAACAATTCTGTCTGCACTACAGAACAGTATATACAGTAGTGTCCTAAATACATAGCTACAAGATTGTAAAATTATATGAAAGGGTAATAAAAAGCAGTATACTCCTCTGCTTTTAGTACAAGCTTTATAAAAAAAAGGTTTAGTCTGCATCCATTTTTAATTCATTTTCTGAATGAACACCTTCTTGAAGAGAGAGGGAACTGATTTGTTGCACACCACATATGACAAGGCTATTCTTTTGAGTGTGATTTATTAAGATTTCATTACTTGTATATAAAATTTCCCATCATAATCTTAAATTCTCTCCCCTTTTCTTCCCTGATTTGATCAAGCTAATGTATCAACTAAGTAATATGAAAGCTCATGGAATCACAAAAGGTAGTTCAGTTATAACTCCAATGTACCTGAAAATGGATCCAACCATCAACCGTCAGGAGACGCTCGCGATGCTGGACTTCTATATCCCCACCAAAAAGCAAAATGGGAAAGGGGGATATTAAAGTAGTTTCTCTCAAATACACCTTGGCATACCTCACCTGCATAAAAACAAACACAAACAATGAAACACAGCAACAAAAAATCCCAAATCACATAACATTCTACAACACTAAATTTGATTGCTACTTCTACAAGCAAGAAATACACCTTTTTTCCTTTTTCAAGATGCAACCAAAACAAGTTATTGCAATTAATAGCTATTTGTCTGCCTTACACCACACAAAATAACTCATTCTAAGTAAGTGACAGGTTTATATGCTAGAAGCTAGCTAAAGCCACAGTTATCTTCTTAAAGCTTAAACAAAGACATAGCATTAACCTAGTGGTGTTCACAGAAGCAACACTAGAAGTAGTAACACTACTGAAGCAAAAGGCAGGCAAAGCTCTTTCATTATGCATTCTTCTTGGGAACTCTTTTATCAGCTTATCTATATCCAAATACGCACATGCATAAATGTGGTACACACAGACACACACACTGCTTAAAGTAAGGAGCTCAGCATATGCTGCTTTTGGCTTTGGAACATCCTGAATAACAACAGAATGGGGTGAAATGAGTTGTAGTGAGAAGAATGGACATAAAAAGAGTGCATCTTCATACATAAGTGCAGGCTTAGTTTGCCCCACTCTTCATGGAATAACTCACCTACCTTAACTGCTGTCTTGTCATCATACTATGATGTTCTTGGGGGTTAGGAAATATTTTCAATTCTCAAAAAATACTATCACTTTATATGCATTAAAAAGTCTAATACTTCCTGCTTCTCCACAGTAAATCCAGCCATTTAACAACTGTCAAATTTTTGTTGTACCAGAAGTATAACTAAATACAAACACTTCAGTTTAGCAAATAGCTGACAAGATTTTCAATTGAAGGGGAAAGAAGTTAAAAAATGCAACTCACTTAGGGAGTTTAGCTTCCATTACAGAATTGGCTTTTACTTTATTACCGATGTATGTCAGTATTAAGTTTCAAAACCTCAGAACAGTAACAAAGCAGACTTTGAAAAGTTACTATTACATATTACTGTGTAAAGTGCTATTAAAATCAACAAGACTGTATTTTAAAAAATCAATTATACTATTAAGTTAAATGATACACAGAAAATGCCTTCCATTTATAGCTACCAGCTTCACTATGAACAGATTTGTGCATGATCTTCAGCTTCACCTTTTTCTCCAGCACTCAATTGACCCAATTTTATGGACTTTAGGATCATCAGGTAATAAGACTCTTTAACATAAAACAATTAGATATTAAATAACATACACTAGTTTGAAGTATACTAGAGGCAGAACTCCACCTTCACACAGACTACTAGCTACATTTACTATCTTCAACCTACCTTCTCCTGGTAAAGCAGCCACCCATACGTCTGCAAGTCTCGATTTACAGAAGAGGGATGAACTTGAGCTTTACCCTGAGCAGTTTCTACTGTGCAAGCCAGCTTCTCTGTAATATCCACCGACTTTGCATATAGTATTTTTCCTACATTGTCATACAGCCCTGCAGTCAACACAGCTTTAAGAAGAGCTATTTCACTGAGAGACAGGGACTGTGTGGCTCCAGTTCCATCCCCTCCACATTGCGTTGAAGGTGTTGTAAACCCTGCTGCTCTGACGACCCTTATGAGTTCTTGCTTCACATCCTGAAATTAGGATAGTATTAGTAAAGTTTTGAATTACAAAAGTTACATACTCCACTTCAACAGCAGGAAATGACATTTCATCTGAATGATTCATGCTCTCCAGGGAGAATTCCTTACTAGAATAATTACTTATATTTTCTGCAGCCACACTGGAATCCTAGCAATTTCTATGATAAAAACATTATTTATAACCATCTGATATCTGGAATATAGGATTAAATATATGGAAATATATATTCTGCAAATACTAAATCTCTACCTGTAGTTAAAATGAAAAGATACATTTGCGTCAAAGACCCAGTTCTGCTTACAAGTACTCAGTCACACAAACTAAAAAGGAAAGATCAATAAAAACAATTTCTCACCAAAAATAAGAGGCCATTCATGTACATTTGTGGCTCATCTTTCAAATTAACTGTTAATAGATATGTTATTTGGTATCAAGAATAATATAAATATTTCAATTCATGAAGTTTTGATTCTCTGATGAAAGTAAGGCCTAGCTTCTCCAATGGCAGTGACTACAAAGCTGTTTACCAAAGTGTGCATATCCAAAACTCAAATACAGACACAGTTACCTTGATTGAGAGTGTGCATTTTATCAGTGCCTAAATTCCACTTGCTTTTATCTTGTCTAAATAGTAACAGCCATGTATCATGTCTTTAAAAGGGAATGACATTTTCAGAGGGAAATTTTAACAAATAACTTTATGAGTACAGAGCATAATAGTAAGTTTTACCTCCAGAGTTAACAGTGAAGTCCTGTTTAGGAAATTCCTTCTGCAATAAGTCATTTCAGCACGATACCCCCCTTCCTGTCGGGCCCTTTTCCACCTAAGGAAAAAACAGTGAGTGTCTTATTACAGCAAGAAACCCATCAAGACTCTAACAGCAGAAGAGGCACTAAGTTAAAAAATAAAAATTGTTTTGAAAAGCATTCTCCACTCTAAAGTAAGTTGTATTAATGAAGATGAATTCCGCTGGTCTAAGGACACGCTAAAAAACATGACTGTAACGTAGATTTGACAGATACTAACAACAATACAAGGTGATTCACTCTCAACCCCCACACATTTCTGTCTGTCTTGACAGTCAAAACAAAATTCAGACTTAGAGGTAATACCCTAAACAGGAAAAAATCTGTATGTCATTTTATACATTTGTGCTTTATCAAATACAAAATATTCTGGTCAAAATACCACAAACAGTAAACAAAATACTTTAAACACTAGGATAAATTGACACAGTAAACTTTTGTATGTAAGCAGGCATAGTTAAAAGGTATTGAAAATCAAAACACTAAGCAAACTATCTGTGTTACAGTACTTGGCAATCTATTGTTACTCTGAACAGAAAAAACTTGAAAGCAGTTCAAGAATATTAAGGATTCTTTACATAACTGCATTATGTGTTATCTGCTACTAGTTACAAGCATAGGAGAATCATCACTTACCCCAGATAAGCATTGTAGATTGTTATATGGTCTGAAACTGCCATAGCTAGAGATGATTTTGCAAGATCTGCTTCATCTTTTCGACCAATAGGTGTAGTAAATGGGGATTTTTCTGTCATAACAGCAGCCAAAGTTGCCTGCAATTTTCAGTACACATCACTTAGAAGTATTTTGTTATAAGCTTACAGATTTATAACACAAAAATAGCCTGAAACTTTCTTTTATCATTATCTTAGAATTATGGGCTTGGGTTGCAAGGGACCTTAAAGATCATCTAGCTTCAAGCCCCTGCTTTAGGCAGGGACACCTTCCCCTAAACCAGGTTGCTCAAAGGACCACTCAATCCAGCCTTGAACACTTCTAGCAATGGGACATCACAACTTCTCTGGGCAACCTGTGCCAGTGTCTCATCACCCCCACGGTAAAGAATTTATTCCGAATATCAAATCAAACCAAATGTTCCTTCAGTTCAAACTCATTCCCTCTTGTCCTGTTACCATATGCCCCTTTAAGAAGTTCCTCTTCAATGCCCTTCAGATACTGAAAAGCTGCAATTAGGTCATGCTGAAGCCTTTTCTCCATGCTGTACAACCCAAATTTTCTCAGTGTCCTCAAAGAAGAGGTACTCCAATCCTGTCTGATCATCTTTGTGATAAACTCTGGACTCACTTCAGCAGATCCACATCCTTGTGTTGGGGCTACAAAAGCTGCAGAGCTGAATCCAGCCCTGCAGGTGGGGGTCTCATGAAAGCACAGCAGAGGGGCAGAATCCCCTCCCTGCCCTGCTGCCCACACCGCTCTGGACGCAGCCCAGGATACGTTTGGCTCTCTGGGCTGTGAGTGCCCATGGCTGGGTCAAGTCCAGCCTCTCACCCACAGCACCCCCAAGTCCTTCTCCCTAGGGTGGCTCTGGATCTGTTCATCCCCAGCATGTGCTGATACGATCCTTTATCTACATCACTGATGAAGATATTAAATAACTCTGGCCCCAATACAGACCCCTGAGGGCACCACTTGTCACTGATATCCATCAGGACACTGAGCCCTTGACCATAAGCCTCTGGATGAGACTGTCCAACCACTTTCTTATCCATCTAATAGCTCACCCTCTGAATCCACCTCTCTCCAGTTTAGATGGGGGACCACAGTAAAGACTTTGCAGAATTAAATCGAACCATAAAGAACACTTATATTATTCCCCTCCATGATGTCTAGGTGCCCTCACCCTAAAGCAAACATTTTAACTTGCATCATCTTTTCAAAATACCACATTACAAGAAATCAGATTAATTGCAAAGAATTAATAATTTCTATACTTTTTAAAATATCATTTTTTCACTCACCACAGGATCCAAGCAGCCAAATATTGCACCAAATATAAGCATTTTGCCAATCTTTACATTAACAGGAAGGGCTGCAAGGTGCTGGCCCAATGGAGTCAGCTTAGGCTCGTTTAACTGACAAGCACCAATCTTCCTCAAAAGATTCATTGCATTACCAATTACTTGCTGCTGTGGTGGATCTAATGCTCTTGAAAGAAAATCTTCAGGAGAACCAAGACTGCATTTCTGTGAAGTAAAGAGACATATATTTCAATATAAAAATTTATTATTAAAAAGCTATCCAACAGCTACACAGAAAACTGGAAAGCTGATCTTGCATCAAAAGTTCACATTCCCTCCCCACCAAACAAGCATTTTGCTTCCTGGAAGGCTGACATGCCCCACATTAGGTTAACAAAACTTCACTCTTTGGAAGGGCTTCATATGGCATGACCACTATTCAGCGAAGTGTGTTACCAGTGATCGCTGATGAGCAGGGGACTCTCAATGCTGATAGGCTGCAGTTCTAATTTACCAGGTTGCTAGTTTTACCCAGCACTAATTTACCAGGTTGCTAGTTTTCCCATGCACATCCTACTCACTTAAGACAAGGTTAGAGATAATGGAATTCCTCCCTTAAACAGAAATCAATTAGAAGGCTATTAACAGAGGTTAAAATTTCACTCTGAGGCATACTGGAATCATATTCATAATCAGGAATCATATTCATAATCACTATTCTCTAAACAGCATGCTCGTATTTTATAGCAATCAAGTGCTGAGTTACTCCCTGACCTGTATGAGAAGCCCTACTAAGTAATTGCATTGGATTAGGTTTGTAGTAACAAACCTTTTCAGCTACTAGGGTCAATAATTCCAAAACAGGCAATAGTACGAAGGCATAATTTGTCCAGAGGCATGCATAGTATTTTTCATTAACAAGGTGCATTGGGCTTGTGTTGCCAGGTTTAGTTAGTAGGGGCTGCATGGGTGAGTTTGGTGGGAAGCTGAGAGACCAGCTTTCCCTACATCTAACCAATGCCAGGCAGCTCCAGGGCAGAACCACTGCCCAAGGCTGAGCCAATCAGCGATGGTGATCATGCCTCCAGGAGAAGTTACTGCACAGAAACAAATTGCAGCCAGAGATGAGGAGATGAGAACAAGTCTGAAGACATCAAAAACAGTGAATAAAGTAGGGGATGAGGTTTCTCCAGCTGCTAGATCCCATGGTGAGAAAGGCTATCTCCCTGCAGTTCATGGAGGTCTGTGGCAGAGCCCACACTCAAGCAGGTTTATGCCTGAAGGAGGCTGTGACCCTGTGGAGAGCTCACACTGGAGCAGGCTCCTGGCAGGACCTGTGGCACTGTGATGAGAAGAGCCCACACTGCAGCATGTTTGCTGGCAGAACTTACGACCCTGAGGGGGATCCATGCTGGAGCAGTTAATGAAAAACTGCAACCTGTGGGAAGGACTCACACTGCAGAAGCTTGTAAAGGACTGTCTCCAGTGGAAGTGACCCCAAGATTGAGCAGAGGAAGGAGTCCTCCCTTTCTCTGAGGAGGAAGCAGCAGCAGAAATCTGTGATGAACTGACCAAAACTGCCATTCCCCATCTCCCTGTGCTGAGGGAGGATAGGAGGTAGGGAATTGGGAAATAAAGTCCAGGAAAGAGGGAAAGGTATTTTTTACTTCTCATTAACCTACTCTAACTTAATTGGTTATAAATTCAATTGATTTCCACAAATCAAGTTTGTTTTGCCTGGGACAGTAACTGGTGAGTCATCATCTCTTTGCGTCCTTATCTCTAGCTATGAGCCTTTTGTTACATTTTCTCTTCCATCCACCTGAGGTGGAGAGTAATAGAGGAGCTTTGGGGCCACCCAGCGTCCAGTCATGGTCAACAACCCACCACACAAGGTTAGCAATTCTAAAACTAAAAACCATACCATAATATGAAGGCATAATTCCTCCAAGGGCACACGCACTATTTCTGGAACAGAATATTCCATGAAGCTTTCAAACCTGCAACATCACAAAATATATATTCAACTAAAACTCTGACTTAAAACTTGTAAATCTGGTTTTTACGTGGTCATTCTTGGCAGTTTTTCTCTTGAAGGGCAGGGAACACAGTAACAGGGGTAAGCCATTCATACTTTGAATTAAGGTATGTGTCGTGGCATGGAAAACAAGTTTTACTCAGAGAAAGGCAGGAAATCTCAATTTTCAAACCAAGTCTGTAAAATGCTTTCAAACTGAAAAGCCTTTTAGGGGGCTAAAAGGCACACTTCATTGCTTAGATCAAAAGACTTTAATGTTCATTCTTTCTCAACTGAAAGTCACTTTAGGTTTTCATAGAAGCAAGAAAAAGGTTATTCCACTGCAGTAACAGAAACTAATTCTGCAGTACCCCCATCTCATCCATAGAGATTACCCCCTCAGAAGCCTACAGATTTGTCTGATTAAAAAATTCAAAGTTTAGGTGGTAAGGTTTGCACACATTTGATGTAAGCCAATCAGGTGGTGTAAAAAACTGATGTTCTAAAATTTCCTGTGCTGCCCTTTTCCTTTAATTATGAATATTTTTTAAACACACTACAGAAATGCTAAGAATAAAATTAACTTTTTCAAAAGATGTGAAAGACTACTGTAACACTTTACACATGTTACACACACTTGTTTTGGTTGAGTTTTTTCCAGTTTTACCTTTCTGGCCTGCAGTAAATAAAGTGAACAAGAATTTCAACAAGAATTCTTGGTCTTGCACAGAAAAAAAGTACAGTATTTATGTGATTTACAAAATTTTGCTAAGTTTACAATACCTGTCTCTCGTGTACATTCGGAAGCAGAACCCATCCCTAACACGTCCAGCTCTTCCTTGCCGCTGCAGAGCACTAGCTTTACTAACAAAGGTCTCTTCCAGAGAACTCATCTGACTGCTTTCATGATACCTTAAACATTATAAAGCAGATTCAGATTTCAGAAGTGAAATTTTCATGTATATATAACCTGAACACCAGCATATTGACAATATATCTAATGAGCAATTTTTGAAAATACGTTTAGTTTTGAAAACCAAGCATATCTGGGAGGAACTGTATATTATAATACCTTGAATACAAGTCACTAGTGAAAGCATAAAAACTTGAAAATGAAAGCTTTTTTATTTCATCTCCTTGGCAACTCAGAATCATTCTAACACATTGTGTAGGGATTTTCACATTTAAAGTGAAGAAAAAGAACTTTCAAAACCTGATAGCATAAAAACTACTTTCTTCATTTTTAAAACAGTACTTAATCATAATTCTCCATATATCCATTATCTATTATCTATTATTATGATATATATCCATTATCTATCAACTTCCCTTGCTCTTCTCACCATTTGAAACTTCAAACATACATCCCCAAACCTGTACTCGAAACTGCAAGCTTTTAAATGAGCTCAGCACATTTCTGCATCCAGAACTCTAATTAATAGGGATAATTACAAAAAGGATTGGTCTAAGTTAATAAGGATACTACAAAATCCTTGCAGCTCTATTCTCCAAATATTTATAGTAATCACAGTGTGACTGAAGTAAATCAAACTCTCACCTATTTTCTTTTGTTCTCCCAGTATCAATTACAAAGACAACATCTGGTATTGTGATACCCGTTTCTGCTATATTGGTTGCCAAAACAATCTGGAAAGAGAAACATAACAAGAATGCAAAGTTAAGAGAAATATAAAAGGAAGAACTGGAATGTGTAAGAGGTTTCAACCTTTAAATCACTATCATGGAGTAAGTCTGGTTAAATTTTTTTTACCCAGAAATGTTTCCTTAAATAATCTGACGAATAATTAAAAGCTACATGACTTGGAAAATGGACTAGTTTTCCGCAAGGAGAGAAATTTAAAGTTAAGAAATAATTTCACATTCACATTTTGCTTTATAATCCATCAAAATTACTGGTTAGTACCTGCCAAAATTGATCAACATTTAATTACATAATTTGGCAGTAAATAAAATAGTATTTCTCCAAGATAAAAGCCATAGTTACTGGTTAACAATAGTTAAAATACAGGTAAGTAATAATTAAGGAAGATTACAGAAAAATTTTAGGCTTAAGAATTTGTCCAATACTGTCAATATTTCTACACCATATTATCTTCTATCCATTACAGACCACCAAATTAGAATTGTTTCTTTGCAGAGAGGAAATTCTAGAAACACCTAGTTGTTGTGTAATTCCGTATGGTAACAATTCAAATTTGCCCTCAGAAAATTTCTCTTTTCAGTTGTGAACTTTGTAAATATTACCTTTCTAATACCAAGAGGAGGTATTGTAAATGCAGCTGCTTGGTCTTGAGTTGAAAGAACAGAATGCAGAGCTATCAATCTGTGCCTAGAACAAGAAATTGTAATAATAAATACACACTTGTCAAATAACATGGAGTAAAAATATAAGACCAGTATAATGACAGCATGTGGAGAAGAATACACAATTGAAAGAGTAAAACTTTGTATGATTATGTATGAAAGTCTGCTTCATTGTTTTATTACAATAGCTAGAAAAAATAACCTAATTAGTTCATAGGGATGTTCTCCCATTCAGTAAAAATGCAGAAAAAATAGTAATACTGCAGAACTGCTGGTTACTTTACAATAACAGTCTAGCAAAAAAGGGAGCTACCTGTTTGTAAACCCAAGTTCTTTAAATTGTGCTTCCAAGAAAATGACCATTACAAATACGTGCAACTTTGAGTAATAGAGGCCTTTAGAGATGAGACCACCACAGAGACTGGTACTTTCCTTCTCTTTACATCTCAGTCCATCAACAAATATTTAGCATTTCACTGCAATTGTTCCTTTTATGCAGTTGTGTTGCTAACTTTTAGTTACCCCCCAAAAAATTTTGAAATTATCTGTCACTACAACCCTAGGCCATTTCTCTTGGTAGATCCAGATGCTCTGGAGCTCTTCTCAGGAAGTAGTCACTTCCATGTAAACAGTAAGCCACAGAAATCTGTATCCCAGGTATGGCAGCTTCCATACCCTAAGAAGTGGAAAAGAAGTAGTCAAGTGCTTTTGATTACATAAATTTGTTGAAGAATAAAATAGAAAGTAATAAAAGAAAATGTATCATACCATTCCTAAGTATCTGTCATCACTGCTTGTATAACTTTTAGACTACAGCAGTCAGAGAACATTTGCATTGTAGTAAAAGTACACTTGTAGCACAATTAGCTCAAAGATCTAACTCTCACTTGCCTTTTACAAGAATAGCAAACCTTAACGAATATGTTTGTTGGGTTGTAACTAAAGAGTATTTACTTCATAGAAAATATCTGCCCTACCTGTCATGCAAGTTAAATCTTCTGTCAGTTGAAATAAGATCATACAGCTGCTGGATATGAGCAAGGCCTGGTAAAAATATCAACACAGCACCTTCAATATTCTTGAACTGGGGACTTCTATCTGCAAAATAACAGCACAAGCATATAGCTAAAACAAACATGCATGGCAAACAGTTTCACAGAACAACAGGAATGAATGTTAGGCCCCGTGGTTAACGCTTCTTAGGATCTTTCCTATGAGAATGAAGTCAAGTACTTCATTATAGAAGTAGTAGAAAGCAGTGGAAAATAGATCCAAAGGACAACCCCAAGTACATGAACTTCTTAAGAAGTGGACTAGAAGTACCTAAGTATGCAAGCAACTCCAAAATAAGTTCAAGGTTGATCTTGTAAGGGTTCATATATAAGATAGCCTGCTGTGTACGATTGCTATACTTCGCATAGTAAGCAGCCAAATTGATACCAGATCCAGACTGGATTGGGACATACTCCTAAAAAACAAGAGTAAGCAGAAAAAAAAAAAATCACATTCTTAGTATTTTAGAAGAACATAAGAGAGCAGAAGGTGAATTTGCCATTCACTTGAAACAGATTGGGATAAGAGAAATTTACCTAATTTCCCACCAAAACGTGTGTTAGATTGAATCATAACCACTTACATAATGTGTAGAAGTATCTACAACTGTTAAATGACATTCCAGATTTTTAAAAAAGGTAAGAATTAAAGTCTGTCCAAGAGGTAAATAGTCCCCAGGTCCATATCTGGCATTCAAATGCTATCAGTTCAAAATGGGATAACAAGATGTGTACTCTTCTTTCAAAACTCCAATTTTGGGGTGTAAGAAACTAGTTTCACCTTTTTCCTCTCCCTCACTTCACCCTTCTCAATTAATGATTACAAGGAAAATTAAGAATGAACTAGGTGGCAACTCCTGCACTGTTTTGGTCCAGGAAAAAAGAAGAGTTAGCAGGAGAGACATACATTTGATTTTTTTCTAGACATCTTACACACATAGCATAGTTTTTAAATTTAGTGGGACTACTCTAAACTACTTCATTTTTACTCAATACACTTAAGGAGGCTTGACACTATATATCCTTCTGTACTGAAAGAAAACAATCAGCAGAGCACACAAGACTATTTTTCAACATATGTATAAGTGCTTGATTGTAGCAAGCTAAATTTTCAGAAGTTTTGCAAAACAAATCAGAGCAGACAGGTATCTTCCAAAAAATACATAGTCTAGATTAACAGCCTAAGCTGCCAAAGTCAGATGGTACTGATAGAATTTCCCCTTCACAAGTTTTGCTCCAAAAGCACATACAGCTGTCACTGCAGAGTACCTAAAAATTAACCATAACCTGATAAACTAATGAGGTCTATACAACAATCTCAGGTAAATCATCTCATTTGGCATGCCAAATTGGAGGATCTTGGGAGTTTTTTAGCTAAGGAAGGATAAGGCCTTTTCTCTTCTGTTGTTAAGTTCACTATGTAGGAGAAGTCTTCAGGGGAAAAAAAATGGTTTCCCTGCTGCTGCTTATATATCCAGAGCTGGAAATCTACAAGAGACCTCAATGTCAAATACAGGAAAATCAAGACAGCTATATCAGGAGTTGGAGCAACAATCAAAAGGGTGAAGCATTCATAAATATTAGTAGGCGTGCCATTGTGTCTTTTTTATAAACAATATCAAATATTCATTTGGTATTCTACAGTCCAACCACAATAAATTCAAAGGAACCAAAATTATTAAATAATAAAAACACACAAAAGTTTCCAAGACAAACTAAAAATTCCTGTTTCACCTGGTGCTTTGTAGTGCTTCCTCCTTTACCCGTAACATTTACTGTTACTTCCTCCTCCTCCTCCAAGAACTTCTGACAATATTCTGAGTCCTTCTCCAGAACATAGCCAGTTGCTTCAATTATATCTTCAACATGGAAAATCTTTCATGAAAATTCAAAGAAAAAACATGAGGCATGTAAAAAATTAATCAGCAATTTCTTTCATTTTTTAAATCTTACATAAAGTTGAACTGGGCCTTAATGTTGTAATAAATCTTGCACGTTTCAACTTAAACTGTCATATGATTTTTGAAAACCTAATCTCAGAGCTGCTACAAGTTTGTCAATGGGCTTCTCCACCTGATCGCTACATAACCTTTACCATAACCTATATAATACGCATAAGAAAAACTTATGCGTATTATAACTTAAAACCTATGCGTATTACTCTCATGTGGAAGAGTGCAGTGACAAAGTTACAGGGGTGTGAGAAGAATTCTTTAGTGCTTTCCTTTCTACCTAAGCTGAACAGAGAAAAATCAAAGTCTAACTGAGGGACTGATTGTAATCAATAAATCCATCACAAAAAATAGTACTGCTATGTACTCCAAAGCCCTGGAAGCTATCCTATATTTTCATAAAAGAAAATGGACTACAAGTCCTTGAAATACTTATTTTAAGATCTATATTTCTGGTAAGAAAAAAAAAAAAAAAAAAAAAAAAGTGATATATTGTCTAGATACTAACCAGGCATACACTGTATACATACATACAAACTATCTTGCATAATCAAAATAAACATCTACCTACCTCAACTGGGTAGCTCCTCCCCGAGATCCTTAAAATGGGACAGTGTGAGAAATAGCTGGAAAACTTCTCACTGTCTACAGTGGCACTCATTAAAATCAGGTGCAGGTCTGAGCGTTTATGCAAGATCTCTCTCAGAATAACTAGCAAGAAATCAGACTGGACACTTCTTTCATGTACCTAGAATTAGAAAAACAGATCTATAGCAAGAATTTAGTACAGATCAAGGCCCAGAATAACTGTAATTTCTGCAGAATAGTAAAGAATTGATAACCTCATCAACAATAATATGAGATATACTTGACAGGAGACCATCTTCTTGAAGTTTCCGAAGCAGGACACCTGTTGTACAGTACAGTAGTCTGGTGGCTTCTCCTGTTCTTGATTCCATACGAATTTGATATCCACACAGGGAATTCTTAAAAAAATACATTAAAAATATAGAATAACTTAACATACAAGCTAACAACATTGAGAATTAAGTGAAATCTAGTAGCTGTCAGATTCAGATACTGCGCAAGTTGCTAATTAAGTAGTATAATGAGTAACTGCCACGCTTCCTCACAAGTACATTACTTTGTTGAGAAAGGAAAAAATCTTGAAATTTATCCAGAGTGGCAAAGAGCTGGTAAAATCAGGATGTTTTGAGGACTCTGACAGTTTCAAAAATATTTTTGTACAAATTACCCTAACAAATATAGCCCTTCAGGTTCACAGGTGACAAGAGAAAAAGAAACAACTGACATACCAAGAGAAAATTACATCTAATTGTTTGGTTGTGTAAGAAATAATGTTCTCACTTTTTGTCAACAATCCAGCCCCCTATTGCATCAAGACAACAAAGGAATTAAGACACTTCTTACTTTTCCTCCAGGTCCTGATTCACACCCTAGCTCTTCACAAACCCTTGTCGCCAGACTCACTGCTGAGATTCTTCGGGGTTGTGTGCAAACAATGTTGCATTTTTTTGATCCTTCATCTAGCAACAAGTTTTCCAACAAAAAATGGGGCACCTGGGTACTCTTCCCACTGCCGGTTTCACCAGCAACAACAACTACTCGATGTTTTTTAAGAGTTTCTACAATCGAGTATCTGTGCTTAAACACAGGTAACTCCTGCCTCTCTTTCAGAAGCCTCTGGTATCTAGAGGAACTTTGCAGCTTCTTAAACAAATTCCTTGAAGGTTCCAAATTATCTGCATCTGAGGTCTCAAGGGAGAGACTGCTAAATTCCTCATCAGGAACCAAGTTTTCCCAGGAATCTTCAGGATCCTCAGATAGTCTTGGCTGGTTTTCAGACTGGAGCTGTTGCTGCTGTTTCAATTTGTTTAACAATTTAGCAATAAAGGTATCACGCGGTTTGTTGGTTTCTATCTTGCTTTCCTCTTCCTTTTTCTTTTCAATATCCCTCCATTCTAGCCAGACATCTCGGTAGGTAGGAGGCAGCAACTGATGAACTGACTTCCGGTGAAAAAGCAGAAAAAAATTATATTATGTACTACTTAGTAATACGACTATTTTTAATATTTTATGTGTAAACAAACTCCAATGTCAAAAGATTCAACAAAAAACAAATAGGAAACCATTCTAAATATAGAAACTATGAAAGCAGTAAAATAAATGTCAACAATTCGTCTATATTTTCAATTAGCTTTCAGTTTTTACAAGACTGCAAGTATAGCTTTAACAAAAAAATCTCTTCTGTATGCTGCAAAGCATACACACAATTAGATAAAAACAAAAGAATATGTAATGGAAGTGAAGAATTTAATAGGAAATACTACATGAAGCTATTTTTAGAACTTAACAATAGATACTATAGCAAAAAAGTGTAGAGGCAGATTTGAGGCCAAGAACAGTAATACGGCTAAGAAACTTACCTGTCCTTTGGTTAAATGGTAGAGCGCCAAAGTAGCAGCTAGATGTTGTGCTTGCATACTATCTTCTGTTACGATTGTAGGACACATTGCCATTACATCATCTGATGACTTGATAATCCTGACCCTTAAAGAAAAATTTCAAAAGCAGTTATCTCAATTTTCTGCAACTAGTATAAACAGAAAATAACTGTATGACATAACATTTTCAGCAAATATTCCAGCAGTGAATTTGTGGGGTTTTTTTTTTTGCTTTACAAACATCTCCATTTTCTTCAAGTCAGAAGCATTTATATACACACAGATTATCACTAAGGTTAGGTGCTTTGGAAGAAGGACCCAATGTTTGTGTGTTTGTACCTATTTAGGATAGATCAAGATGACATTCAATAGTCTACCAAGATGCAAACATCTGTTTAACAGACAAACAGCAGTCAGAGCAGGAGCCAAATTTCCCATATTCTTTGGGATGGCAGTCTGTTAGTGGTTTTTAGCTTGAGCAAGAAAACAAGCTCTTTTACTTGGTTCCTTCAAGAAACATTGCTTATTTATAACTCTGTGTCTGCTTTATTCATACATGGTAATATTCTACTTTACAACTCTGTATTTTAGACTTGATTTCTAAAATAAATTTAAAAGTAAGATACTGCACTGTTTTGCCCATAAATTTATGGTAGCTTTGACACAATTTTTTAACTTCCACTTTATTTTAAACAATTTTCGAACGGTTTTGGTATTCATAAACTTGAATCTCTGATTTAATGTTACTTTGAATAAGAATACCAAACATTAGTTGTTAAAATCGATTTCATAGGGGTGATTCAGACTAATCTTTCATTCAGCAGTACAAAAATAAAATTAAGATTCTAGTGAATGAACCCATAAAGCAGGGATAAGGGTTTTTTGTGATTTTGTCTAGGCTAAGCATCACTTTTGAAGAGCTATCCAGAGTAAAATACGTCCCTGATGGTCTAACAAAGAGTTTGGGTTAAACACACTACATTGATATACATCCCTATCAACAAGAGAGAATCGATGAGAATTTTTATTTTCAAATGAACCAAAAGGCAAATGTAAAGATTACAGGAAATACATACCTACATTTCCAATATTTTCCAACGGGAATTTTTTCGAAAGAAGGATTTGGGCTCTTTGGAAAATTCTTTCTGCACCAGTCAATCAAAAACTGTTTTGGAGATTTACCAGTCCAGCTTCGAGCACTATAATCAAAATTTCTTATATCTAGTGGATCTCTCTTTTTCACTGTAAGAGCAGAAAAATACTTTCTAAATCCTCCTAAAATCTATTTTACAGTCCTTTGAAGTAATTTTTACCTTTTATTCACATACATTTTACTAGATAGCACAATTTTCTGAAATGTTGTGCAGAAATACAGGTATTGATGCTACATCACAGAAACTTCTGCTTTTCCTACAGAAGTATCTGGCAGAAAATTAATGGCAGTATTTTGTTATCTTTGATCATCCAGTAATTTTAGAAGTTTCATTAATGTTTAGTTATTAGAAAATATTTTAACAGTTTGAAGATTTACAACGAAAATAGTTTAAAAAGATGAGAGTGAGACTGAAACAGCAACTAAAAACAAAAAAGAACTGAAAATGAAAAAAAAACTACAACTGAAAAAAAAAAGAAATCTAATTTTTAAGACATGACAACATGACTAAAATAGCTTTCAACGTAATCTGCTGAAACAAGAACAGATCTTTTAAAGTCAGCTTGGTCAGTGAGACAGACTGTATGCAGATGACATCAGTTTGGGTGGGAGTGATGATCTGCTAGAGAGCAGGAACGCTCTGCAGAGGGATCTGGACAGGCTCCATCAATGGGCTGAAGCCAATGGAGTGAGATTCAACAAGGCCAAGTGCCAGGTCCTGCCCTTGGGTCACAACAGCCCCAGGCAGTGCCACAGGCTGGGACAGAGGGGCTGGAAAGGACCTGGGGGTGCTGGTGACAGCAGCTGAGCACGAGCCAGGCTGTGCCCAGGTGGGCAGGAAGGGCAATGGCATCCTGGCCTGGATCAGCAATGGTGTGGCCAGCAGGGCCAGGGCAGGGATTGTCCCCCTGTGCTGGGCACTGCTGAGGCCACACCTCGAGTGCTGTGTCCAGCTCTGGGCCCTCCCTGCAGGAAAGGCCTTGAGGAGCTGGAGAGAGTCCAGAGAAGGAGTTGGGGCAGGGGGAGTGTATGGAGCAAAACTCCTGTGAGGGGCAGCTGAGGGAACTGGGGGTGTTTATCCTGGAGAAAAGGAGGCTCAGGGGTGACCCTGTCACTCTCTACCACTGACTGAAAGGAAGTTGTGCCCACGTGGGGGTTAGACTCTTCTCCCATGCAACCACTGCCTCAATCTGCATCAGGGGAAGTTCAGGCTGGACATTAGGAGGGATTTATTCACAGAAAGGGTTGTCAAGCATTGGACTGGGCTGCCCAAGGAGGTGGTGGAGTCACATCCCTGGAGGCATTTAAGGAACAACTGAACTTTGCACCCAGTGCCATGGTCTAGTGGACATGGTAGTTTTTGGTCACAGGCTGGACTCAATCTCAGAGGTCTTTTCCAAGCTAATTGGTTCTGTAATAGTCCACCTTCCTTTCCCACAATCAGAGCTTGTTCACTCAGTACGGCAAACCAAGCAAAACAAGAACTAATTCCGGAAATTTGTGGTATGATTCAAGCTTGTATTGAACTACTTCCAACACACCTTTGTCTTCCTTTGCAGCACCATCAGGTTTTTCAAGCAAACTCAAGTTCAAAGTGGTTTCTTGAGGCTGAGATGCGGGAGTTTTTTTCTTTTCATTTTGCTGTTGGTTTGAAATCTTTATAGCTGGATTAAATACTGGATGTTCTTCAAGTGCTGCCATTTCTGTCAGAGAGAAAATATAACTTATTACCCACAAACTGCTTAACAAACAACTGTATTAATTCATACTGAGTACCCAAAACCAGAACTAGTGAAATTTTACTAACTTTTGAGAATTTGCCTGAGAAAGAACAGATTCAGAAAACCCTTCATTTCACAGAGTGGCATAAAAGATAATGAAATTATCTTCAATTCAACCTGACTCCAAGATTTACTTGCCTAACAAACAGGCAGACCAGAAAATAAAACACAGGTAACTTGCATAGCTCTACCTTGCTGAATTCTTCTTATTTTTTCTTGTGCTGCCTTCTGGCCTTGCTTGTCTTTGTCTTGCTTGGAAATGCTTGCTTGCTCTTTTGCTTCTGAAAGCTTGGCAGACAGATGTACATACCTCTCATTCTATTTCAAACAGAATTATTAATTACAAGTTGAATATGGTACACTTGTCACTTTCAATGACCTCTATGATAAAGTGCAGTTTTTTACTCTTTTACCAAGCTTACACAATAGAGCAAGAAATTTTTATTTAACTAGCAGTCAAAACCTTCCAGAATTTGATAGTAACTTGCTCAATCTCATGGAAATGTATTTTAGATTTTTTCTTTCCCACATATGACATTCAACATTTCCAATGCAGTACAAATAATAAGGGAAAGGAAAAACAACTTAGAAAAGAAGAAGCTTCAACAGGTTTTCCTTCAGTACCTTGATACATTACTGGTAACATAAAAAAAGTTTTCAATCCCCAATTTGTAAAACACAAACTTGTAACAAACAGATCCACCACATGCAGATGTACCAGACATTTGAGTTTTCAGAAAGACTTCCACGAAACATTATGTCTTACTGGGTCAAATTTTTCTTCATCTGTCTCTTTCACAGATTCATCCTTTTCTTCATCACTCTGTTGCTCGGCATATTGTAAAATCCATTCCTTCATAGTAAATTCTTTCTCTTTCCTCACATTCATTTCCTAAGAAGAGCAATATAAATTAAAAGCAATGATAAGGCATGTGAAAGCAATGCTTTCTTCTGCCAGTCCCTAGGAACTACTCTTAAGGTTTTATACATAAAATACATATATGACAAGGAAAAAAAGCTTTCCCAGCCAGGGTGAATATCCCACTATACACCCAAATAGATCTTAACACTAGAATAACTATAATTACTATAAGGAATGAAATAATTTGCAGGGCATCTTTTTGTTTTCTGGTTTAAGATTAAATACCCACAAAAATCAAAACACTGACAGTACTGAGGCAAACTTAAACCCTCATGAATCGTAGAGAGTGCCACATATACATAAACAAAATAAACACATTATAGGATAAAATTAAGAAATTAAGCTATGGAATCATAGAATGGCTTGCGTTGGAAGGGACCTTAGAAATCACCAATTTCCAACCCTCCTGCTGTAGGCTAGCACACTTTTTACTAGGCCAGGTTGCTCAGAGCCCCATCCAATCTAGCCTTGAACACTGCCAGGAATGGGGCATCAGCAGCTTCTCAGGGCAACCTGTTCCAGTGTCTCATCACCCTGACAGAAAAGAATTGCTTCCTAATACCTAATCTCAATCTCATGAGATTCCCCGTGCTTCATCACAAAAATGAACTATGAAGAACCTTCTAGACTCCACAGGAAAAATACCTTTAAATTACCATTCCACTAAAATGAAAATGCAGGTGACAATTATTAATCACGCAACATTTTCAGAAGCTTTCCATATCAGTGCTGGAAATAAATGCAACTCCTGTATTTAAGAAAGTTGTGTTGTCTCTTCCCCCATGACACAAGTAACTACTGATTAGATTTTCAGATTACCTTAGTTCCAGGGCCATTTTCTTTCTTTTTGTTATCTTCTAAGTGAGGCGGCATTCCACATCGTGACACAGCAGAACAAAATTTTGCTCTAGGTTTCTGCTGCTGTTCTTCAAACTGCTGGCTAAAACCATCAGGCAAGGCATCTTCAAAATAAAAAAAGAAAAAACATGTCAGAGAAAGTGTCAATAATAATTACAGGAAAATACTTGAAACTGTGTTGGGAACCAACTAGAAGGACACAAACTGAAATAAAAGTTAGGCTTTAGCATTTATATCAAATAATATATTTGCTCGTTGGACATTCACAGAACTCCAAGTGTACGAACAGGAAGACCACAAGACTTCATGCACTAGAATACACCAGAACCAGTCAGCTGTGCATCTAGGACAGGAACACTGTTGCAACTACTAGTCTTAGAGGAACATTGTATTTAATTACTATTGTGAACTAATAATGCGACTGCTTAGCAGGTCCTATTTCTGTTCTGTCAAAAACTATTTTCTGTAACCATACTCACCATTGGGAAGGTTTAAACAAAGCCAATCAAGTGCAGAGTGGAGATCACCACCATGTAAAAGCGTATTTTTCATTGCTTCTTCGATGTGCTCAGTCTTAAAAGAGAATCTTTGTAAAGCCATGTATACATCCTATAAATAAAAGAGCTAAAAAGGTTAGGATTTAATCTAGCAATCTAATATAGGCTTCTAAAGTTCTATTTCCCTTGTATCAGAAAGCCAGCATTAAAGGGAAATAAACATTGTGCATTAATGTAACAGAAAATTCTGTTTTGCAGAATTTATATTTTCTTTTTCAATATGCAAATATAGGTATCAATAAATCTATAATCCTGCCTCTCTCTACACCATGTGTTTTCTAGCTAAGTAAAGACATATCTCAAATTTTCCAGGTATATAGAGTAAGAAATGTAGGAAACCTAAATCATTCAGAGTAAGTATTATTCCTCTATCTTGTCTGAAAGCTCTTGATTTTAGTTCCTGAATCCATAAAGATGTGCCTTTCCTAATAAGCATACTTCTTGATTTCAGTGACTAATCACCAATATAACTACTGAAAAGTATGCTGTATTGGCTTGTGCCGCACACAATACAATTATGTAATACACACAAGTGCAATATAACACTTGATAAAAATTACAAAATATAACCTACTCTAAATAAATAATGAAAAATAAGATTTTGAACTGCACCTGTAGTTTCTTTGCAGTTAGTCTTTTGGAAATCATTCCTTTGTCCTCATTTTGGTTTTTATGGTTATTAATCACATCGATAATCCTTTTCTCCAAATTACCATTTATCATTACCTGCAAAGAAAAAATGAGTTGATACAAGGTAAACTTTGGAAGTTTCTATGACATGCCAACGCACTTCATGACGAAGGACGTAACAATGCAGAAATCTCTCTGCCATTTAAATTCCAGTATTTCAAGCTTTCTGTAAGTGGCCTAAACATCTCTTATGAAAAAGACACTTTTTCTTCTGCAAGCTATACACTTTCACTTGAAATAGAAAAGTTCATTCCTTATTGCCAAGAAAGCCAATTTACATTTTAAAGAAAATTTAGTATGTTAAGGGAAATACTGTAAGTAAATTAAAATTTCACCAAAAAAAACCAAGACCTTTCTCCTCTGCTCACATAAAGTAACTTGAACATCAAGATGCAATCTGTGATATCCTCCTTCCAAAACACCTTTAAAAACAAATTTAGTATAGTAATTCTAATATTTGAAACTTTTCTAAAACATTAATCTATCTTTAGTTGCTACTAAGTTTGCTATATAAATTCTATATCTTTTCTCTGACAGGAAGAAAGATCCATATGCACAGCAGAAGCCCAGACCTAACTCCTAAAATAGTCTTGCATGCAAAGTATTATTTGTTATTAAAAAAAAAAATACATTATCCTACTTCAGTAATTTATCCTTATTACTTAAAGGACACTCAAAACCCTAAACAAAATAAAACTCTCAATGGTCAATTGTCTCATATATTAATGTAGTTTACACACACAACCTAATACTGAAAAAGATCTGAAGAAATATTTACTCAGCTAAAGCAGTACTATGAAAATCAAAGTTGTTTTATGTAAAGAAGACACTTGCCTTAAGAACAGATTTATCTAGATTTGCAGCAGCATTGGAATCTGTTGTTGAACCAAAACTGTAAGTTTTCGGACCTGCAAATTGCAAATAACCATCAATTACACAAAACCCACAGAGAACATTGTTTAACATAGCTAAAGCAGACCTAACATAACACAGATTAGTGCAAACTATCACAAAAACTTATCAGAAACTTGCAGTTACTTAACAACAATAATGTGAAGGGGGTGATGACAAAATATAAAATTCAAAGGGTATAATGTGAGGAAATGGGATTGACTGCTCACTCTCTGACCACTGAAAAATGATTGCCAAATAGGGAAGTAAATGGCAATTTCAAAACAAAGTAAATGGCAGTATCAAAACAAGCAAGGCTGTGGAGGATTTTTTATTGCAAAGTGCATAGCCACGTAACAGAACCCTTTGCCACTAAAGCCATGGACAGTAGAGATTTACTGAGGTCCAAGGGCAGAGAGAACAGCTTTGCAGTGAAAAAAACAATTGATATGGGAGAGCATTGAAAAAAGAATTATATATGCTTCAGGGAGACCCCTACATGTCTGATTTGTCCTTACCTAGATTATTTGCTTTTCCCTACCTAGGAGAGAGCACTGGCTTACAGAAGCCTTTGGTCTGCTCTGGTCATTCTTAAATACTTTTCATTTAACAGGTATTAAAAAAACCAAACCCTAATTCACAAAACTATTTATTGTCATTAGAATGACAACACACAGGTTGGTGTAGAATTCCATCACTTTCAGAGCATGTATACTGTGTCTGGTACTGCACAGTAGAAGGAAACTGAGCAAGGCCACAGCTCCCACCACTCTGTGCAGCTGCATGCAGATCCAGGAGGCACAGCCTATTTCCTAAAAGGTGGACTAGGCAGCTCATTCCTGCTGGCCTGCCTGCAGAACAGCTCTGGAAGAGCCTGCTTTGAGATCAGAACAAGTTTTGGTAACTGCACGTCAGAAAAAGTACAGCGCCCCCTGATCAGGAGATACAAAGCTGTCAGCACTAAGGATCTACTCACTGGCACTTACCAATGGGCTCTTTAAAATATACCAAAGTAGCTTTCACTTACACTGACTGATTTTTCACCACAGTATACAACCTGAGAGAGCAGCAGTTTATTTTCTGAAGAGGATGGAGCACCTAAGCATGGTTATTGGAGGAATGGAGAACACAAGAAACACACAGAGCCCACACTTGTAAAAGTAGAACGCATGAATAGATTCAGGAGGCTTATATTACCAGATTACAAGACTTCTTAACTACTGGGAAACTCAGATGTCCTGGCTATTGCATGATTTGCTCATTAGAACAGCAACACAAGCTGTACTAATGTTATACACTATCTGAGCTACTTCTGACAAAGCAGGCTTATTGAATAGTGTTCAGAATAATAGTTTTTCAGACTGCACTCAGAACAGCCATCCGTCATCTTATCTAACCACCTCCACCCCTGTAACATGTCTTTCAAGACAGCAAAAGCGCCCAAAATAATCCCAAATCCACATTATATTGATTTTGATAACATTATATTGATTTTGATAACATACAAAAACAAATACATCAAAAGTTCTGGGAAAGTGCCTCCAAACACTTGCCTCACAGGAACTGCTGATAATCTAATAACAAGACCTTCTGTAATTAAACGCAACACATTGATGCCACCGAGACCTATCTACTCAGGGATACCCCTGACAGCAGAATCACAGAATAGCTGCAGTTGGAATGGACCTCAGAGATCATCCAACCAGGTATGGCAAGATCATCTAGAGCAGGGGACACAAGAATGAATCCAGGTGAGTTCTGCATGTCTCCAGAGAGGGAGACTCTGTGACCTCCCTGGCAGCCTGGTCCAGTGCTCTGCCACCCTCAGTGTACAGTTCTTTCTCCTGTTGAGGTGAAACTTGTCGTGTTAGTTTGTGCCTACTGCTATTCGTTCCGGTCACTACTGAAGAGAGTCTGGCACCATCCTCTTGGGATGTATCTTTGAAATATTTATATACATTTATGTGGGCCCCTCTCAGTCTTCTCTGCACGGGCCCAGCTCCCTCAGTCTCTCCTCATGAGGAGCCGCATCATCTTTGTCACCCTCCACCGGACCCTCTGAAGTTACTCATCGTCTTTCTTGTACGGAGGAGCCCACAACTGGACACAGAACACCAGACGGGGCCTCATTAGGGCCGACTAGACGGGGAGGAGTCCCCTCCTCTGACCAGCTAGACAGACAAGGCGGGCTGTACCCAAGCCCAACAACATTAGGAGCGGAGCAACTCCAGCTGCCTCTCTCGACGCCGGGAAACACCAGCCCCAATGGCCGGCCTCTCCTCGTAACGCCGCGGTTCGCGGCAGCCGCACCCTCAGGGGCTCCCTGAAGGCACTGCCCCTCCAGCCACGGTGCCCTCAGCCATGGACACGCACAGCGCGTCCTCCTCCGGCACAGCACAGTAGGGCATGGCCGCTCCCGGGTCTCCGCGGGCCGCGGTACCTTGTTTGACACGCGGCTCCTTGGAGGCGGGTGCTGGTCGTGGCGGGGTCGTCCGGCTTCCCGGCTCCGCGACCGGAGCCACCCCGGTCTGCGCGGCGCGGGCACGGGCGGTGGCGGCGGCGGCCGTATAAGCCGCGCTGCCCGCGCGCTGCTTCTTGTTGCGGCCGCCCATGGCGCCCCCCCCACCTCTGCGCGCGCGCACATCCGGGCACCGCACTCGGCGCGCCGCCGCCGCCGCCGCCTCCCATTGGCCAGCGCCCCCAGCGCACGCGCGCGGGCCGCGCGGCCTGCGTCGGCTTTTCGCGGATCACCTTGCAGGGGGGAAGGGCCACGTGTGCGCCGAGGGGGCGCTACGGAGGGGTTCGGCATCGGGACCGAGACCCAGACCCGGACAGAAATCGAGATCGCCGTCGGATACGGGCCGGGCGGGCCGCTACCCGTGCAAGGCGGGCAGGAGCCCCCGTCGCTCCTCGGGGGGCGGGATCGGAAGCGCCCCTCTCGCGTGAAGTGTGCGGCCTTGCGCGGGGCATTGTGGGAGCGCGGCGGCTAAGATGGCGGAGGCCTTTGGGGATGAGCTCTTCAGCGTGTTTGAGGAGGACGCGGCCGCCGCTGCTTCTGGCGCCAAGAAGAGCAAAACGAGCCCCGCCGAGGGTGCCAGGAGGCCGGGGTAAGGGCGCAGAGCCGAGATGGGGCAGCAGTACCGGGGGTGCTGTGGCGGCGGGGTGAGGGCTGTAACGCTGGGCCCAGCTTCTTCCGGCGTGTTTGAACTTCTGAACCCCTCGGGACTTCAGGAACGTGTGTCAGTGTTTGAAGGGAGGGTACTAAGAGGATACAGCCATGCTCTTCTTGGTTGTGCCGAGCAATTGGGCAAGAGGTATCATGCCGAAAGTGATGCACAGGAAGTTTTACCTGAACGTGAGGAAAAACTTCTTAAGTGCGTGGGTAACTGTGTACTGGAACAGGTTGCTCAGAGTTTGTAGTATCTTTCTTACTGGACGTATTTAAGTCCCATCCGGATCCGCTCCAGTGCAATGTGCTCTAGGACGGCCCTGCTTGAGCAGGGAGGTTGGACCAGATGAACCGCTGTGGTCACTTCCAGCCTGACCCATACTGTAATCCCGTGACCCATTTTCCCAGGATCCCTGGCTCTAAAGCTGTATCCAGCTCTGGCTTTGTGGCCACCTGGGGAGTGTGGGGACCTGGTGGCCAGTTTATCTGGGAACTGGTTTGAAATCCCACGGCTGTTTTTGTGGGTCAGGTTACCTAGGTTGTTCCCCAAGTGCAGTGGGATCACAGTTGCCCTTAGAGTTTTTTTTCCATGAAAATACATAAATGAAAGAAGCAAATTTAAAATTTGTGTGTTTGTGTTGCAGAAAAAGATTGGAAGAAAAACCTTCAGTACCAGCAGCAATAGTCAAGCCAAAAAGGGAAGCTGAGATTGATAGTACTGAAAATGTCATTTTGGGGAAAAAACCGAAATTGGAAGATGTTTTATCAGAAGATGTTAAGTAAGTGCTCAGCTTAATGTGTAAGATGGTCTTAGCTAGCTGCCTTGACTAGACATGTGCCAGTTGGGAACAGTTGATGTAAAGGAATATTGCAGTGTTTTCCTGTCAAGATGAATTTGCGCACATTTGGTTTTCCCTTACCTGTTTAAGTGAAAAAGTGCTGACAATGCAGCCTCAGCAGTGATGAAAGCTGGGTATATTTAAAATAATACTGCACACCTGTAGGCCTTTACAGTAGAAGATGTTCAGGAATTTGTAGTTACTCATTTGAGTTGGTGACTTGTGGTCAAAGCCATTGTGTTGATTTCACACAGAGCAGGAGATGAGCTGGAAGCACATGGGAAGAGGCAGGCTTACTGTGTACCATGATGTTGAAAGACATAGTTGCTTGGTATACAGGAAAAATAAGTTGGGAATAAGACAGATAAGGCTTTCGAGGCATGTAAGGTGGTAACTGGATTATCATTCAGTCTTTCGTATAACTTTTGTGAAGTTCAGTGTCAGATTTCTGTGAGAAGTTAATGAGAACACTTCTCAAAACACTGTAAAGAATAAGTGCATAGAAGCAAAACAGAACCAGAGCCAACATTTTAAGTAATTTTCTGTGTTAGTGGTATCAGTAGAATGTATACATCAGAAATAAACAGTTTCATGGAAAGGGACTCCAGTCCCTTCTTGTGGCCACGAGAGAAGGAGCTGGTAAAGAAAAGAAAGAAAAAAAAGAAAGAAAACTATGCTTTAATACTTCTTGGCAATTCTAACTCATATCTTTTTAGTCTGACAGATCTGATGCCTCAAGTAAAGGTGCAGTCTGTGGAAACTGTTGAAGGCTGTACACATGAGGTGAGTGCAGTGAAAAAACACATGAAAAGTATAGACTTGTTACACCTAATTGTATGTATCATTGCCAGTATAATAGTATTCTTTATTCTTCTTGCAGTTAATATATCACAGAATTTTTTTGGGTTGGGAAAAGGCCTTTGAGAACATTGAGTCCAACCATTAAGCCAGCACTGCCCAGTTCTCCCCTAAACCTTGTCCCCAAGTGCCACATTTATACATCTCTTAAGTGGCTTTAGCGATGATAGCCACTTTCCAGGACGGCCTGGTCCAATGCTTGACAATTCTTTTCTAATGTCCAGTCTCCCAATTCACAGTTTAAGGTCATTTCATATTCTCCTTCTGCTTGTTACCTCGGAGGAAAAACTGCCCCCCACCTGGGGATGCCTGCAGTGCTTCTTTGAGTTGTTGTGGCCCAAGAGCAGGACCTGGGAGTTGACCTTGCTGAATTTCACACCACTGGTCTTTGCTCATTGATGAAATCTGTCCTGATCCCTCTGCAAAGCTTTCCCGCACTCCAGCAGATAAAGTATTTCATACTATATTTATGAGTGTGAAGAGTTTGAAGTCTGTATCTGACACTGAGCATGCACAAAATGCACTTGAAAAATTAGTAGGATATCTTACCAGAAGGAGTTTTGATCATACTTACAATAAAATGGGTGATTGTGAAAGAATTTATTGTAATGTTGATAGGTTTCTATATTTGTAAGGTACCAAGAACACTTGAGGAGAATAACCTACTGGTTGGTAAAACAGGTTTCTCTTTGTAGTGTGATCAGTGCATTGAAGTATTCTGCTATTCTGGTTCAAGAATGAAATACTTTTTTCTAAAGCTGTTGAAAAATAAATATTGGTAAAAGTGGAAAATTGCATTTTTTTATGTGCAAAGTAATAAAAATTATCAATTTTCAAATTGTGTTGATGGACATAAATACGAATTCAAATATGAAAACTACACATTATTAATGCTTTCTTAAATTAATGTTTTCTTGAATAATCTTGTATCCATATATGACTATAAGAAAGAGTTTGTGTGAGAATCAAATATGTAAATTTTAACTTCCTTGTACTGTTATGGTCTTTTTATCTTCTGTGCTGTTTTCCAGAGCTAGCTCAAGTAAATTAGGGTCACATTCAAGGGCTCTATATTATCAGAGTTCCATAATGAGAGAGCTGTATATACAGTTGCTGATCAGGGTTCTAAAGCTTGTGTGTGTACAGTGTTTGTTGTTTTGAGATGTCTATTAAAGGTTTGCCATCACTTAGTAACTGAAGACAGCTTATGTATTTAAAGTGAATAAATACTAGATATTCACCAGGAATGGGAATGTTACCAGCATAAATACAGTGTATTTGTAAAGGGAATATTATCAATGTGAACTCAGTAATTGCTTCAAATATCCACTGGCCAGAACACATGTCTTGGCTGAAAAGCTAGTGTTTCAAGGCAGGTGAAGCAGTAGTGTCTCACACAAGACAGTAGGGATATCAGAGAAGTGAGAGAAGCAGCGCTGCTTGGGTAGGAGAATACAAAGATTGATTGAAAAGCTCTTGAGAGGAAGGAATGAAACCTTGACACATGAGCTTGTAGAAACAGAATAAAAGAAATTCAAATTGGTTTTCATATACTTCACATTGCTAGAAATGTCACTGCTGTGGACACAGAATTCTACAACTGTTTTTATTTTAAACATCTTTAATAGGTTGCGCTTCCAGCAAATGAAGAATTCACAGGTCTGAAGCCAAGAACTGGAAAAGCTGCAAAAGTATGTGACAGATTCCATTTCTTTGTCTTTTTGTACATGCTTTACATAGTAAGTGAGAGTAGAGGGAAAAATTATGTACTTTGTCAGTGAGGTCTGTAAAAGATGATTTGTCATAAATAAAATTGATGTTTCTCTATTTAAAATTTGGTAGGAAAAAATGTGGTTGAATGAGGTGGATAGGTGTTATGATATTCTTTCTGTAACATTAGGCAGGGACAGCATTCTAGTTCTCTTCCTAAGCTGTTAAATGAGCAAAAATTCAGTCATCAGGGCAAGATTTTACATTTGCTATGACAACAAGACATAAGCAAAGATCTTAGTTATGATATGAGGTAAAAATACTTAAATACCAAGTTGTTGCATAATAGTGGGTTAAGATCAGCAGAAATTACAAGTGTCTGCAGGATTTAATTTCTGCCTCTAATTTGCACACCTGGGCAGTCAGAAAAGTAGTTAGATGTAAGTCTGTTTTAAATTTCTGTAATGTTTTTGCTTTTTTCTTGTAGGAATATCCATTTATTCTTGATGCCTTCCAGAGAGAAGCTATTCTTTGTGTAGATAATAACCAGTCTGTGTTGGTGTCAGCTCACACATCAGCTGGTAAAACTGTTTGTGCTGAGTAAGTACTTTTCTAAAAGACTCTGATAAAAGAACAGTGTGATGTCCCTTCTGTCACTTTCTTGAACCATCAGTAGCTGTTGTGTTGCAATTTCTTAATACAGCATTCAGTCCACCAGTTTTAGAATGGAATTGGCTGCTATTTAATATCAAAATTGCATCTTCCATCATTTAGTGAGTAGTGAAAGGCTTAATTTGTGTTTAAACTTAGCTTTTATTTTTAAACTGTCAAGCTGTTACTGTATAGATTGAAATGAAATTTTCTTCAATACAGATTTCTGTAAATCTTGAAAAAATATCTTTGTTTTCTATCTTCTGGCTAGAAGAAGTAAGGACTTTCTTCTGTGGTGGTTTTTTTTTTTGGTGTTGTGGGGGTTTTTTTTGTTGTTTTGTTTTGGTTTGGTTTTTTTTGTGGGGTTTTTTTTTTTTGTCAGGGTACCTGAAATGTAATGTGAAATGTACATGATGTATTAGAGCATGGGTTCAAATGATAATAGTTTTGTTGTGACACAGTTACAGTTTTTTAATTAAACTACATGTACTCTTGTTTCCCTAAAAATCAGCTGACTTGGTGTTTAAAGATTTTTCACTCTGCAGAGATGCATATGTAGTTGCGCTGAACTTAATAATCTGGAGAGGAAATGCTAGATGTATTAGAGCATGGATTCAAATGCTGTGTATCATTCTCTTGATGTTCTGAATTGTACAATTTATTTTGTTCTTAAGTAAAATAATACACTCTGTCCTCCTGACAGCTGTTAGGAG
This sequence comes from Fringilla coelebs, assembly GCF_963513975.1. Lineage (NCBI taxonomy): Eukaryota > Metazoa > Chordata > Aves > Passeriformes > Fringillidae > Fringilla > Fringilla coelebs. The sequence continues at coordinate 17,497,029 of NC_140031.1, forward strand.
GACAGAGTGTATTGCAGTGGTTAATGTGGATATTGTTTGAATACAGGTATGCAATTGCCCTGGCTTTGAGGGAAAAGCAGCGCGTGATATTTACAAGTCCAATTAAAGCTTTGAGCAATCAGAAGTACCGTGAGATGTATGAAGAATTTCAGGATGTTGGTTTGATGACTGGGGATGTCACCATTAATCCTACAGCTTCCTGTTTGGTAATGACAACTGAGGTAAGACAGACGTTAAATCTTGATCAGTGTTTTCTTCTACCCTTTTTGATTGTGGAGGTCTAATTTTAAAAGACTAAAGTGGCCTAATTAGGGTTGAAAATGTTCTGAAGTTCATTATGACTCTTTTGAATGTTTGAACTTCTGATTAATTAAAAAGTTAGGTAAATCTCTGGGAATTTGTGCTTTTGAACTGTAAGTCAGGAACTTCTGATTCTAATAAAGTCAGAATTTTATTTCCTGAGTGCTCAAGACACTGAGTATTCTTTAGATGTAAAATGCTGAAAGTCAGATTTCCTAAATCCTGGGTCAGTATTTTGTTCTAGAAAGGCAAAATAAGGAGGACAAAATCATTGAAGGATAGCTGAGTTGTTCACAGTAGGTGCTAGAACTCTAGGAATAGGTAGCTTTTCACCTTTGTTAAAAAAGTATTGTTTACAGACAGAGCTTTGTCATATTTCTGTTGTAGAAATGCAGCCATGAGTTGAAATTTTCCTCTTTTTGCCTTTACCCCAAAGGAACAGGCATGACTTTGGTAGGGAAATGTTAAAGAGATTGAATGATTTGATTTCTGACAAAAGATTTCATCTTAATCACATGGAAGTTATCTATTAGGATGAAGTAAAAAGAGGTCTTGGCAGAAGTAGATCTGTAGAGCTGTAACAATCACCTGACAGTGGAAGCTTGGAGAAATACATTGTCTCATTCTTTCATGTTCCTTTCAGAGAAACCAGTTTTTCTCAGTTAGTGAGATTGTTAGATTAGAATGAACTTGGAAAACGTCTTAAAACTTATCTTTAAATGCTTTTATGTTTTTTTCAAGATATAGTTTCATATATCCATGTAAAAGTGAACCAGAAATTCTGGCAGTTTTTTACTGACGTCCATGTAACATGACTGTTGTTATTTCATGTGGAGGGACTCAACTTCTACTTCCTTTTCTAGATCTTGAGAAGTATGCTTTACAGAGGTTCTGAGGTTATGCGTGAAGTCGCATGGGTTATTTTTGATGAAATTCACTACATGAGAGATACAGGTATCCTATATATACCTTTTTTCTTTTCAAATCTTTGTATTTTTTTCCCAAAACAATTTCTTTTTCTTTTGAAGAATTAAGTCTAATTTTCCTTTGTAAAATCTGTCATCTTTTTGTATAAATAATTCATAATTTATTTCTGGATGAATTTACATCCAGCAGTTTGTATTTTCTTCACCGAAACAGAAATGACTTTGATGCATTTGATATGCATATGCCCCACTTGTGTAGAGAAGATTTGTTTTATCTTTTTGTCTTATTTTGTTTTTAAGCATGCTGTTCTTGGGCTTCAGGAATGAGAAATTGCTTTGATCACATAAATTTCCCATGTGCTTTTCCATTTTCAGAACGTGGTGTGGTTTGGGAAGAGACTATTATTTTGCTTCCTGATAATGTACATTATGTATTCCTTTCTGCAACTATTCCAAATGCCCGTCAGTTTGCTGAATGGATCTGCCATCTTCACAAACAGGTAATATTTCCAATATGCTGTACCTCTGTGCTTTTGTCTTGTGGCTTAATACTGCCCGTTTGGTTGATAACTGGGCCTCTGAGTATCTTTTTAGTAACTTTATTGCTTATAGGTGATAGTATAGACCACTCCTGGCTTCTCTAGCTGTATTCCTACTTTTGCAGGTGGACTGGCTGGTGCTTTTGAATGGCAACATTAGAACTGTTTTTTAATGTTTTTCTTCCACAATTATTTAGGTACCTGCCTGTTTTAAGCAAACATTCTGAATTATGAAACACAGTGAATATACAGTAATTTTCTGAGGGCTGATCGACAAGAGGTTGTTAGGTGAATTTGGCTGAGGAGCTCTGTAAAAGGCCTTGTAGAAATCAAAAGTAAAGCTTGAATTCATGGGAAATACTATGTACACTTGCAAGCAAGTGAGAGGAGTGTTATATAAGAAATCTATCATGTCCTGTAACCTTTAGGTTTTAAATTCTATTCTGTTTTTTTCTAAGACATGCATTTATATAGCAAAGACTTTGTGAATTAGAACTGGGGAATTTGTTATCAACAAGAGGTTGGTCCAAGTTTAAAAATACTCTGGAGATTGACTCTTATGTTGTTTGTAATGAAGGGAATATAGTATAAAAAATGTCTATCTAAGTTTGGCACAAAGCCTCGACTTCGTGTTGCAGACCATTAGACTGTGGGGTTTTTAAATACAGATTTATGTAATATTTAATGTTTTAAAGGAAGTGGGGTTTTTTTCCCTAAACAAGCTTTCTTAATGCATCAAAACCTTAAATGTTCATGAAGGTCTACTGTGAGCCTTTCTTAGGTGTTTCAATAATGCTTCAGGCTTTTTCTACAAAATACACATTAACAGGTTTTCCTTTGATTTTCGAAGATGTTAATATTTCAAATCTGCCTAGTAATGCTGAAAGAAACACTGGCTGTCTTTACTTTTTGTGTTCATGAGAGAATTTTTGTAGCCAACTTGTATTCTAAAATATTTGCAAATTTTCATTTTCTTAAGCAATGTCATTAGTACAAAATCCATATTCAAAAAAGAAAACTTGTTATCTTAGTTTCTGAATACCTTACTTTCTGGTATTTATGAGTTTGCACTTTAATAATAATGTATTGAATTTTCCATCATGTAAGTGATATTACAGTGCAATTATGAAATATTTATGTGAATTCTTTCTTTATAGCCTTGCCATGTGATTTACACTGACTATCGACCTACTCCACTGCAGCATTATATATTTCCAGCAGGAGGAGATGGACTTCATCTGGTTGTTGATGAAAATGTAAGGAATGCTCAGTTTGTCTGAAAGATTGTTTTCTTCACTTAACAGTGAAAATCTTGAGCTCTTGCAAAATTCCGATTGGCTATATAAAGGATGTTTTTGTTAAAATTAAGTCCAAGTGAGTAATGGTGATCTCTGAATTGCTTTTAGATTTTGGAATGAGTCTTACACAAGAAAATGCTTTTATTATCTAATGTCATGCAATCAGCTGAGTAATACTTCCCTGAGATGTCTTAAGTGCCCACATCCTTGTTTGTTTTCTATAATGCATACTGCTTTCTGTAAATCTGCAAAGTAGTTGAAGTTCCTTGTACTGTTTCTTGCTCAAAAGAAAACATAGTGGCATGTAAATTGGACTTTAGATGAGAGACAAAATATTTTTGTTTCTTTAGGTGATTTTGAACTAAAAACTTGTTTAAAATTTATCATTAGCTCACTCAGCAGTTACTAATGCCATAAACAGTAGTGCTGCATTTGAAGATATGCCTTCATTGGGCAGTGTCATTTTGTCTGGACATTCCTCAAAGTCAGTTTTAGTACTGTATCATTCAGCAGGTCTCGCGTGGAGGGTAGAGTGGTGGATAGAACAATGAGCACTAACTTCAGAGACACACCAGTGCAATTCTGAGCTGTGACATTCACCTAGTAAACTCTTTCGATAGCTTATGCATTGTTTTTGTCCTTTTATCTGTGTATATGTGGGGTAATGGTACTGGCTGTGCAAAGCGCTAAGTATTTTTAAGTGGGCTATGTAAGTAACTATTTACAAGTTTGTGTTTTACATGTAGGGAGATTTCAGAGAAGATAATTTTAATACAGCAATGCAAGTGCTTAGAGATGCAGGAGAGTTAGCAAAAGGGGATCAGAAAGGAAGGAAAGGAGGAACAAAAGGTGAGTTTGAACCCATTCTGAGGTAATTTTTGGTATTAATTTTTTTCAAAGTCCTATGCAAGTTGTGCTTGTGTTTCAGTTACTCCATAAGATACTTTTTGTTGTAAAATTTAATTTAAATTAATGTAATCTTTCTGCAGGTCCTTCAAATGTTTTTAAGATTGTGAAGATGATAATGGAAAGGAATTTCCAACCTGTGATTATTTTCAGCTTCAGTAAGAAAGACTGTGAAGCCTATGCACTTCAGATGACAAAGTTAGATTTCAATACAGGTACAGATAATCTAATTGCATTTTATTCACAGATTCAGTTTGATGTGAAATACTACTTTTCCTGTTGAACATTTTGTGTAAAACCAAAAGGAAAATAGATACAGCTTCTTTCATTTATTATGTGGGTGCCTTGAGCTGTATTCAGTAGGAAGGTATTGGTGCACAGAGTGTCATTGCAGTGTCAAACTGTTCTTTGATTCTAAACTCTATTTCTTGCTCCAGTATGCCGTTTATTGTAACAATAACACCAGAATTCCTAGAAGATTCTGTCTATAATGGGAGAAGACTGATCATAAAAAAATATTTGCCAAAATTTTCATGTTATGTTCATTAGAAAAATAATACACTTGCAAAGTCCTAACAACTGTGTAATAAACCACTAGACTGTTCTTTCTCGACAATGCAATCCAGTTTTCTTTATTTCCTTCTTCCCCTTGCTTCTCAAAGTAAAAACCAAAATATAAACAAAGATTTTTTCCATCTTGGCTAAGACCAAGCTTTGCAAATAAGTTAAGCTCATTGCTTCTTGGAAGTCTAGAGTTTTAACAAAAATAAGGAATTTGTTGTAAATTGATGTACTGTTTCATGTTTGTGAGCTGTTCAAGGTTCTTGCCTGCTTATTTGCTCCAGTCTTTGCACATTTTGGTTTGGTGTGGCAGAATAATGCAGTTCAGAAAATTCTGTCAGAAAATTTAAAAATGTGAGTAAATGCAGAGGTGCATTTTCGTATTTTCTTCAGAAGCACACCTTTGAATGTATATTCTTGATATTCGTACTACTTAGTGGTAAGGGTGTAAACTTTTACAAGTTAACAGGAAAGAGCATCTCTATCCATGCAGACAGGGATTAGTAGGTAGAAGAGGAACTGGGCAGGTTTAAGAAATAGAGAGGGAGCCCATAAGACTGATAAATCCCAAGCTTGTAAGTGGCTGATGTTTGGACTGTTCTCAAAGTTTGTTCTAGTTTTCTTCTTCCTGATCATCTGCTTCTGCTATCTGACTCCTCTAGGCTTATTGAAGTCTTAATTGCCTGACCAAGTGTGGGTGGTTTTGTGTAGACTTCACAGTATTCCACTTAATTTTTATTGTACACTTAAATAAATATTGGAATGTGATACCACTTTATTTACATCTGGTATTAGCCTTCTGCATTTGTAATAACTTAAAAATTGCCTTCTTAGATGAAGAAAAAAAAATGGTTGAAGAAGTCTTCAATAATGCAATTGATTGTCTCTCAGATGAAGACAAAAAGCTTCCTCAGGTGAGTGGAGATTGGTTCTTTTGAATAGCGTTGAATTGCTGCTGTCCTGTTTTCTGCAACTTGTAAAGTTGTGGGTGTTGTGTAGGGGATATAGAAATTATAAAATTGGATAATCTCATTCGTCTCCCCAGGTTTTAGTATCTTCTGCATTGCTTTTTGTCATTATGAAAAAGGTAATATGGATTCCTTCCAGTTGCAATTCCAGAAGATAATGTATGTCAGAATTAACAGTGAAGTTCCTAGCCATTGTTTTATTTTTCCAATTAATGTTGAAGTAAACATGAGAGTTTATAAAGAGGTAGACCTGGGTTTAAAAAGTCTGGAAATAGTTCAAGTGGAAGTGCAGAAAGCACTTATGCAGTTATTGATTGCTGCGGCTTTCAGAAAGTTGCATTGCATTGATGCATCTGCAATCTAATTTATTTTGTAATGCCTAAGCATAGTGATGTTTTCTCATCTTTACAGTGGAAAAATACAAGCTTCTAAGCAGAATATTACAAGATTGAAGGGGTAGTTATTTTAAACTGGGGAATAGTGAATTACATGAACGCTAAGGGTAGTGTTGAGGCTTTCCTTTACAACTTTTAGTAACAAATACTAAAATTTGTTTACTGGTCTTTTGTATGTTTCTTCCCAGGTTGAACATGTGCTTCCCCTTCTGAAGCGAGGAATTGGTATTCATCATGGTGGTTTGCTTCCTATCTTAAAAGAAACCATAGAAATCCTTTTCTCAGAGGGCTTAATAAAGGTATTGTTTAAGTCCATCAGTAGTTTGTTGTGAATATGAGGCTGATAATCCTGAAAATCCAAGTACACCTTAGATCAGGGTGTATGCTAGTATTACAATGGAGATTACACAATTGCAGCTGTAGTTTTAAGTGTTCCAGCTTTTATTTACAAGTATTTGAACTTTCAGTGTCTAACTTAAATACTTTCTTAAACTATTTTATATTACATCTTTCTCCTGTAAATGGCTGTAGACATTTACCAAGCTGATTGTTGGTTGTACTAAGGACAAATACTCAGAAAAATGTAATGTTAGGTGAAAGTTGTGGTGGTTTTTTTTTACGACTAACTCCTGTTTTCTTCTTGCAAACTTGAATATTGAAATTAATTACTATTATTGATTAATATAATTTGCACTCCATTATGTTTTCTTTTGGAGTTTTTCACATGGACCTATCTATTTCTATTTGATTTTTCCAGGAGAAATAAGGAAAGGCAGAAAGATGGTTTTGGTCCAGTTTTTAAGTATTGAATATGCCTGTGTTCCCTGTATTGACTGCACAGGTTTATTAAAATCCAAAGAGGTTTTGTGTAGCAATCTCTAACTATTTTCATGTTTGCTTGAGATCCTATTTTTTTTTTCTTGCTTAACTTCAGTCTGTTTGTTTAGGCCTTATTTGCAACAGAAACTTTTGCTATGGGAATTAATATGCCAGCCAGAACTGTGCTGTTTACAAGTGCCAGTAAATTTGATGGAAAAGATTTCCGATGGGTAAGTGATAGAGAAGTTCTGTAGAATAATTGAATTATTTAAACCTTATTAGGATTAAATTTACTGTTAGTGTGTTCACCTCAGTGTAGTAGAAAATGAGTTTTTCTTTTAAAAATCTTTTGTCTCATCCATTCCTAGTTAATACACAGATTTTGGAAGACAGGGTTCCTCAGATTATTCATGAGATTGTTTAATAGATACATCAAAAGGGAATTAAATACAGGTTAGCAGCAGACATTGGATTATTCTAGGACTTCTGCACACCTTTTCCAAAACTGTGATACCCAGATATTTTATTCTGTATCAGAGAACTTTGAAGAATAAATGGGCTTCATGTCCTGTCATAATGATCACTAATTTTAACAGACTCATGAAAAGAGTTCATTGACCTTGGAAGGATATTATTTTCTTACAGTAGAACTTTTTGCATAATTATAAAATTTTAGACATTAAAACTTGGTATGTGGTTTACTTATAAATGAGGCCTTGCAAGTCATCGCAGCAAAGCTTTATAAGAGCCAAGGCTCATCCTTCAAAGGTGGGAAAATTGTTGTGAATGGGACAATTGACTTGACCTATGCAAGTTATGAAGTAAACATTTCTTCAATCTTAGTTTGGGCTGTTCAATTTCACTATTCATTTTGATTGTGTGTCTCTAAGATAGATATAAGAATGGGTTCGCTTTGAGATAGAAGAAATTTGGAACTACTGAAATTATTTAGCACAGTTTGCTTAAGTAGTTTTTAAAATCTGACCTAAAGTGCAACTTGGGGAGTTGTTGAGAATGCAGTTCCACAGATGACAAAACCCTTGTTTTATAAGTTGCAGAGACATAGGTAACCAGTTGTAGCTGCCTCTTGTCCCAGTTGTTTATAAACTTCAATTTCACAGTTAGGAGGCATAAAAATACTACTTTAGGAGGTATCATGTATTAATGTTGTTCTTGAATAATCTGAATAAAATGATGGATTATTTGAAGATGACTGAGATGCATTATCAATATGTTGAAGATCTGTTGTATCTCCACCATGCTCAGCAACCTTCCATTATAAAAGACATTAGTAAAATGGTTTTTGTGCTTATTAAAAATGATGCCCCATGATACCGAGCTATAGGAGTATTAGTTAGCTTTTACTGTTGACTTATATTGTTCATAGTTGTGGATTTATATTGTTTCATGGTACGTATGACTAATGAAGCAGTCTGTGATAACTGTTTGATAACTTAGAGAACTCTTCTTTTTGTACAGCATGTCACTTACTGTGCAGTTGTAACCAGCACAGTATGAGTTCCTGCTATTTTCTTGATGTTTGTTAATTTTTTTTCCTCATTTTGTTGTAGATATCCTCAGGTGAATACATTCAAATGTCGGGTCGCGCAGGACGCCGAGGTATGGATGACAGAGGAATAGTAATTCTTATGGTGGATGAAAAAATGAGTCCAACCATTGGCAAGCAGCTTTTGAAGGTAGGAGAGACATTATTTTGTTTCTGTTCTCTCAGAAGATTATGCTCACTTGAGTAATGTTTTGTGGAAAATTATTCACCTGAGACAAGAAGATCATGCAGGTAGAAGATGACAACTTCTAAAAGTAGCTTTAAGTGAATTCTCATAGGAGCTGGTATTGTGAAACAAAATCAGAAGACTAATATCATCCTTATTTCTACAAAAGTAGTATCATCCTTCTTTGTATAGAAGGGCTATCAGGCAGGACAAATAGAACTCTGTGTTGTTTTTCTAGTAATAGTGCTACTACTATTCTGTTTCTTGCTGACTGCCATCAGTTTAAGGCTTATGGTGAACTAGGAAAAGGTTTTAGCTTTCATAAGAGTTACTAAATTATTTAGTTCTGTGATGAAAAAAAACTTTGTAAATGGACTGTCAGTGTGATAGACGAAACAGATCCGGTCGCTCAAAAATGAGTTACACAGAATAAAGAAGAGTGAAGTGGCTGTCAGTGTGCAAAAATCAGCAATGGAGAAATTGACAGTTTGTGCAGAAAATACTGAAGTTTGGAAATTAAGAGGTTGAAAAAGTCACTCATGGTTGAGATGGGCATTAAGTTACAGGACTTCCCCAAACTGTAATGGGAGTTGTTACAGATTATCACACTAATACCCTCTTGCTTTATAATTTGAATATGAAATACTGTACTCATTGCACTTCTATTTAAATTCCATTGTAAAAATAACTGCAAAGAAATGTCTGTTGTGTGAGTTGCCTGTCTTAGACTGCTTACATTAATTGTGCTAAAATTAAAAAACTTGGGGAGTTACACTGCACTCCATTTAGGAGCTTGTAACCTTGGTGCAAGTAGCAGGCAGTTTGTATTAGAACAGCGTTTATGGTATTACTAGACTTAGTATAAATTGTGGGAATCATTTCAAGTCATCGTCCAGTTACGTTAACAAAAGGCATGGAGTTATTGCCAAAAAAAGGAGATGCCAATGGTTTTTTTTCAGGCCAATTAAAAACAAGGCGAAGAGTACCTATGTGACTGCTGTTAATTACGCCTATGTGGATTCTTTGTTGTGTGTCTTCAGCTGTCAGTGCTACCATATTATAATGTTAATCCATATTTTAGTGTATCTCAAAATATGTACGTTACACGTACCTTTTGTATGCCAAGAAAGTAGTATCTACCTCCTTAGAGTCAGAATTTTAATGAATGCTGCATTATGGCTAGCTATCCAGAAATCAGCAAAATAGATTTTAGAAATATTCATGGTATGGTAGCATTAAGTTTTTGTGTTTAATTTCTTGCCTTGATTTAATTTGTTTGTCAGTGGACTGTACACACATTTATTTCTTCACTTGCAGTCTTAATGCATGAGCACATCTCTGAGATGTATGAAGACGAAGTTTTTTAACTGGGTTTTTGTCATACTTAAAGAAAACGGATGTAATTTTGTGTCATACTTACTTTTAACTGAAAAATAAAGAGAATATACATAATGGGAGAATCAAAAGAGCATCTTTATAAATAATATTTATAAAAAGTCCCCAAAAAGGTTAATTTATGTGAAATAATTGTTAACAGCATAAGAAAAATGGTAGTTCAAATATTTCTCTTCATACTTTAAGAGATTATAAGCTCACCCATGCAGAAGGTGGGGTTTTTTTAAAGTTTGAAAATTCAGTAGTTTGAGAACTACAGAACTCAATCTGAATGAATTAAGATAGAGGAAGGAGTAGATCACTTTCTTTTTGATACTATCTTTGCAGTTTTTCTCTAGATTTTAAGGAAATAGTAAAGAATATTTCCTTCATCAAAACACCTTTGATTTTTCTTTCTTTTGAATTATAAGGATATAAATGGGAAAAATAATCACTTTTGATATGTTAGATTTTGATCTAAATGGATCATGTATTTAAATGAATTCATGTATTTCATTAATACATGATCTAAATGAATTTCATTAATTTTTGACACTATTTAACTTGTAAGCAAAGATTGACTTTGAGAATTTTCTGTAAAAGGCCAGAAGTGGCTAAAATGAAGATATTGATGTCCCTGTAGCTTCTGTAACTATTTAGCCAGTTGCTATAGGCAGTAAAAGTAACCTTTTATGAAATGAGCAGTACAGCACAAAAAAAGCGACTTTCTTATTTTCGTTCTTAAATACGAAGCATCTAGAGGAAATTCCATGTCAAACAGGCCAAGAAAATTAGTACAGGCTAGAAGTTATGTAACATACATTATATTTACATAATATTTACAATTCATAGTCATCATTAAGTATGTCTCAGATTTTTCTTACTGATGGTATTTGTTGTTAGTAAGATTGTGGACGTGTCTAGTGGTAGTATTCTGCTTTCAGGATAAGCTGAAGATTTATAGGAAAAACTCCAGAAGAAATAAATTAGCCTTCTTGAGAATGATAGAACATTTACATAGAACATTTTTGTCATAGCTCTTCAACCCTAATATGGGGTGTCTGACCCAAACCATTTCCTGAACACTAGAGCAAAACATCTAGGAATCGTGTTGTCAGCTGCCTCCTGCTGTGGTCGGTGAAGTGAGAGCTTTGAGCAAATTGGTACCAGCAGCATTGCTGCAGCTGTGCTGCTTGGCTGTGGCACTGTTCATTGCGACACTCTGTACAGTACTCTAGACTTACATTCAGCATTCCGTTCTTAGATGGAGTTCTTACAAGGGAGTTTTGTAAATATTTCTTAAACTCAGTAATGTACATTTGTCTTCTGCAGTGTAACTAGGTTTCTTTGTTTATACTTAGCATGTTATTGACCACTGAGTAATTAGTAGACTGGTGACTTGCATGAATCTGTAAACTCTGCTTACAAGACTATTGGGGCACCTTTCTGAAGGTGGTAAATTGTAATTGTACGTTTGCATGATACTAAGAAGTATTCAATTGGAATTTTTTTTTTTTGTTTCCTTTCTTAAAATATATTTATTCTTACTTAAAAGCTGTTTAGGTAGGAAGTTACTGTGTTAGTTTAGGTAGGAAGTGTAAAGCTTTTTCTTGATGCTAGATAGTCTTTGAAACCAGTGCAGCATCTTTCCAGTTGGAACATGGCTATGCTACAAGGATGCATTCCTACAGAGAGAGTTGAGTTACTCAACAGTGGTAATTTGTTATGTCTCTAAAAGACAAAAATCTTGAGCATAAGATTCTAACATAATCTCTATGTTACCGGAATGGATGATTGTAGTCTAAAAATGTGGTACGTAAGTAGGTTTTTGAACTTTGAATTTGAGCCTATCAGTGCGTTGCATCCACTTACGTTATCACAGGAGGAGACAGACTGAAAAATTCAAAGAAAACATAGAATCATCAAGGTTACAAGAGACCTTTAAGATCACCAAGTCCAGCTGTCAACCCAGGATTTAGCAGTGCAAGCCCTAAATCACTAAATCATATTACCCAGTGCCAGATACAGATACCTCTAAAACACCTCCAGGGATGGTGATTCCATCACCTCCCTGGACAACCTGTTCCAGTGCCTGACCACCTTAACAGTGAAAAAATTGTTTCTAATATCTAATCTGATTATCCCCTGTCTCAGTTTAAGGCCGTTTCCTTGTCCTCTCACTGCAGGGATAGCTGCAGATACTGGACCCACCTTACTAACAGCCTCCTTTCAGGCAGTTGTAGAGGGCAGTGAGGATTCCCCTGAGCCTCCACTTCTTGAGGATAAACACCCCCAACTCCCTCAGGTGTTTTTCATAAGACATGATCTCTAGATCCTGTCTGAGCCTTCCTGTCCTTCTCTGGACATGGTATAGCACTTTGAGGTCCTTTTTGAGGTGAGGGGCTCAGAACTGAGCGCAGGACTCTGACGTGTTACCTCATCAATGCCAATCCTTTCCCCAGCCCTCCTGGCTACACTGTTTGTAATAGTGGAATACAGGAATGCATTTGTCTGCCAAGGTAAAAAATACTTTAATATGCTTTCTTGTCTTTTGTCTATGGAACATAAAGTGCCCCAATGCCAAGCTGTAGGAGATACTCCACTAGCTACATCTAGTTCCTTGGCAGGACCTTCATTTTATAGAGCTGGCTGTACTGGCCTTATTTGGTTTGTATGCTGCTATATTAGAAGTCTCATTGCATTTTATTTTAATTCTTAAATTGTTTTATTGTACTGGGCAAATGAACTCAACAGCAATTCAGACAGTTCAATAGTTTTTTCTGCAAACATCAGCTTAGCATGCCATCTTAATTATATTATGGTACTTTGGTTTGACTGAGAAGTTACTTCTAGGGGGGGAAAAATGCCTCAGGAGTTGAGAAATTTACCAAATTCTACATCAGGAGAGAAATACTTCACCTGGAAGTAGGCACTAATTACTTGTTGGAAAAGACATTGCAAAATCTAAAGTAATAGATTGTTACTAGTGATTTGAGGACAGTAAAATATTCTTCTGAAGTTGTGACATGGATGAGAATCACAATGAAACATGTATTTTGGATACTTTATAAAATGTATTTAGATAAAATAATGTTAATGTGAAGTAATTGTTTTTACTGTAAACTGCCAACCTTTTCTTATCCTTATGAAATACGCATTGCAGTAATTTTCCAGGCTTTGATTCAGGAAGGTACCTTAATTTAAAATTGCCTTAAAAGTCAACAAGATTCCAGCATGTAATCGCAGAGATCAGGGAAATGGATAATCACCCTTTATGAACAGGGTCACAGTTTTGCATGTAATTATGCAAGATGGAAGAGAACAGCAAATAGTTGTTCTTGCTGATGTTTGCAACCAAAATATAGGAAAATGAGGTGCATGAAATGGTGTGTAAAATGGTTTGTCATTCTTGAACTTCACCTCAGGATTTTCAAGAGCCTGTAGGCCTAAGCTAATAGGTTTTATTTATTAATTGTGGTTGCTGCTTTAATACCACAAAATACTTTCAAGTTTTATTAGTTCAGTCTGTGGAAAGCAGTTTTCCTCCAGATTTTTTAAAAATTTACGTTGGTGAACTTACCACTGTGAATGTGAATGCATTTTGGCTAAACTAGATTTTTTTTCTTTGCCTTTGTATTCTTAAAACAAAAAGGATGAATTTGAGATGAACAGATGAGAAGGTACTTTTTAAAATTTTTTTGATATTAACATTTTATACAAGTGGGTAGTCTTTGCTAGGGTACAGTTTTCCTTTCAGTTAAAACATACTGCATATTTACCAAAATTGTAAAGTGTCTTAAAATAAATACATCACTGTCCTGATACCTATGGTGGCAAATCTGTTGAGGATGTCAGCTAGTTTATTCTTGAAGATAGAGATATCATTTGCTTTTTCCAAAAACAAGGAGAAGACCAGAACTTGGAGTTACCATCCTGAAGTAAAACTAATGATGGCTACAACAATAGCCTACTATATTAGAGAGTAAATGGCTAAAAATTTTCATCATTCAAAACGAACTTGAGAAGGTAGTATTTGGAGGCGAGAGAAACAGAGTTATATTGTTTTCCTTTTAAGTCTCTTGTTACAACTGGAGCATTTGTTGAATTCCAGCCTGAGGTATTTTTGCCAGCAAAGCCTGCTAGAGCAATGTTTTACCACCCACAGTGGCTTCTGTTTGTCCTGGTGTAACTGGTTTTGGGGCAAAGCAGTGAGCCAGATTGGTAATAAATTTGTGCTTAAATAGACATTTACCATTGTCTGTTAAAAACAAACTCACAGAAGAGTTTTTTATTGATTTTGCAGTTGTGCTAATGTACCTCAGGGTAATTCTTCTATCAGTGTAACTGCATAGGGTTTTTTGTAATTCAGAGAGAGACTGAATATTTGTGTGGTTATTTTATTACTGATATATGGAAAAAAGCATGTTGCTGTTTTGCAGAAGGTGTTTCTGTGTCTTACAGACATGTAAAGCGGTCACTTTTGTTTCTATTTAATAAGGGTTTTAATAGAAATTTGTGATTTGTGACTGTTACAGACATCTAAGTCTATCTTTCCCCTTATGACAAAAAAAAGGGAAAGATCTTTGAGTTATTACCAGTTTGCTCTTTCTGTAAAGTGTTTTTGTTATTTACTTTCTGGAAACTCATTGATTCAGTTTATTTCTGGAAACATTGATAAGCAAATGCAACTGTCACTGGACCAAAATGGTGTAAATTATGTCCTATATTGTATCTAATTTCATCATTGTGAAAGATACTTCATTGTTGCTTTGCAAATTAATTCGTTTCAGACAGTATTTGCCATTTGATGTTCCCACGACAGGCTGGGGAACAAGAACGTTATGTGGAGAATTTGTTCCTCTGTCTTCATGGGAACAGATTTAAAAATGTAAATATTTTTCTCCTTCTGTAAGAGGTAACAGAGGGAGTAACTCTTACCAAATGTATGTCTTGCTCAACACTACAAGCCATTATGCAGCAATGACAGCTCTCACATCTCTAGTTCGACAGGGCTTCCAAGTCTTAACAGTAAAAAAAAAAAATAAAGGAAAAAATACTGTTTATATCAATTCCATACACTAATCTTCGTCATCCCAATCTTTATATCTATCTTGTTTATGTGGGCAAGAAATGGTTATACCAGTAAGTATGAATCCCCTCTTGGATTGTTTGGTTGTGTTAAGAAGGGGATTTGCTCTGAAATTATTGGCAGTTAAACCTGTATAACTAGTAAGCTGTATAGCAGCTATAGTTTTCAGATTATCATCCTTTTTTTTTTTAGCTTTTGACTAAATTATTTCTGTAGTGAAGTGTTCATTATTATGTTCCTGATTTTTAACATTATCAGCTTAATCCAGTCATTCTTTTGCATATATCTAATAACCCAAATCTCAGAAAACTTGAAAGGGTGCTTCTGTTAAGTTAGCTTAAAATTTTATGAAAAGTCGTTGCAAGTGCAAAGGGGATCATTGATATCTGAGAACTTTATTTGATATGTGCAGACTGTTCTCAGTATCCAGGCAATTGTCATCCAGAGGGATGAAAAATCTTGCGAAGTTATTCTGCTTTCTAAAAACTATTCAGAAAAAAATCTTATGCTGCAGTCTTGTTAAATTTTTGAGGTGAGGAAGACTGTCCTCTCTGAAGGAATGAGGGGCAGGATTACTTGCAGAAAAGGAAGCTGGAAAACTGGAATGGTAATTCTTCAACAGCAGTGAGTCATGGAGGCAGTGCATGTTTGAAAGTGACTTCTTGATGCCTGTTCAAGGCAGTCTTTCTCATCAGCTCTTTTTGCAGCTCTCATAAAGTCAGGCTTTTACTTGATCCTTCTGCATTGAGTGGTTGGTGGTTCTTCCTTTCTCTAATATGGAGCTTTTTCTATGGAGACAAGGGTGAAGCTTCCGCAGAGAAAGAGATGTTGAGGCAGATGATGGTGCAGCCTAGCTTGTTGAAGAGAAGGCTGATATATTTTGACAGGAGGCCTTCTGGCAAAGGATGAACTAAGTGCTTCACAGTATTTTTAAGTAAAGTAATCAATCTGGGAGCCAGTGGCAAAAGTGTTGAGCTGAAAAATGGGTTTCAGGAGGAGATAACCGTCAGGGAGAAAATGCAAGTTAAAACTGATTTATGTCTTATTATATCTTGGCAATAAGCATAATCCAGTATCGTTGAACACTTTATACTATGAAGACTCTTTGAAGGTAGGTTAAGAAGGAAAAGCGTACCTTTTCCTGTCAGTAATATATCCCATCTTCCCTCCCCTCCTGTTACCTGTTTCTCTCCATATTATGTCTGACAGGTGACTTTAGGTGAGCACTAATTGTCTCTTCAGTAATCATGGCTGTCTTTAGTATTTGCCATAAAAGGCTGATGGGCTACTCATGCTTTGTGTGTACTTAGTATAAAAGAACAACTGTGTTTTAGTATAAGGTTTTCTAATGCAGCTGCAAAATTTGGATGTTGCTGCTAAGTAAATGAAGGGCATACAGGTGATTGCTCCCTGTCAGGTGTGAGTCTACTGATAGCCTGGTGTAATAGGTAAAGACTAATGCCTGCAGCAGAACTTGCTGGCTGTGCTGAAGGTGTAGTACAGTAGAGCTACAGTAGAGCATATTTCATTTGAAGAAGTAGCAGTTTCAGTTTTCAGATAAAATAAGCTTCTCAGAACTCTTTGATTTCAAATGTATTGCTTAGAGAACACTGAGAAGACAGGAGTTTCTGAAACTTGGAGAAAGATGTGTTTATGAGATGATGGAACAGGAAAAATTCACTATTTTTGCCAAAACAGGATTTGTGTTTCAACTGCTATGTCTTAATAGAATGATGATATTTTCAAATGGTAAATGCTGATCATGTGTTTAAAATAAAATTGCCACATCAGCAACTGGCTCAGACATTGCCTTTCAAGTAAGTCTGCTTATGTAATCTCTGAAATAGCTGGGGTTTTTGTTTGCTTTTAAATCACTTCTTCATATTTGAACTCTGCTGATTTTAAGAAAAGGTATTTAAAGTGAATCTGCAGGAATTGTTTGGTCTTTCTTGGCATGTTCTGTGTATATTGTAATTATATGAAGTTGTTTGTTTTGTCACTTAATGATCACATTTAGTTTGGAGTGTGACACAGTTCTATTCTTTGAAATAGTTTATGAGTCTTACAAGCGCATGGTGAAGGTTTTCCCTCCAAGATGTCAGGAATGGAAAGAAGATTTGTTTCATTGTGTGATCAGAGCAGTCATGCAGCAGCTTTTTGCCTGATCTCTAGCACCTATAGCCAGCTGGTGAATGTATTCCAGCTTCTTTAGCTGATGCCTGACTAGAGCAGTGGACATTGCAGTGGGAAAGAATCTGACCACTGTTAGCTGACACTGGCATAATTGCTGTGCCATTCTTCAGTAAATGCCATTCTTTAAATGGCATTTTTTGTTATAGAGAGGCAAGCTTTTTATGGAGCAATAATTTCTCTTTCCTAGAATAAATAATATATTTAGAAAATGGACAGGAGGTTGGTACATACATAATACTTTTATCAGGTCTAAAAAAAAAAAGCTATGCTACATATTGGTTCGCATCAGTAACAGAAGTTCTGTCATCTTTATTTGATATATTAAACCAGAGGCATCTGTAGAAACTTGAGCACTGCAGCTCCACTGTTGATGTTGTAATTCGTGAGACATTTCTGTTAGTAGAAACCCATCTGTGATGAGTTCACAGTACTGAAAATATTATTTTAAATACACATTTTATGGTCTAATTTAAGAGATACTTCTGCTCGGAGATGCAGAGCACTTGAGGTAAAAAAGTAGATGTGAATTTATGATCCACTCAGAGATGTAATCTAGAATGACTGAATGAGTGGCCATGAGAAGCAAAACATTAGAATATGATTTATCCAAAACTTGTTTACATGTATTCGTGCTTGTACTTTTGGAGTATAAACATATGCTGAAAGCTTTTCTGTAACAATTGTGTTCTTTTCTGAGACAAAATAATGAGGCAGTGAGTAGGATTCTAACATTTGTAAGGTTATCTCATAAAGCTCTGTCTCACTTAAAGCAAATGGGGTTATGGTATTCTTAAATTGTGTACATGTGAAGGAGTTTTGGATTCAAACTGCCTCTTACTCTCATATCAGTGCATAAATGGATGTAGGATATGAATTCCTGACAGTACCTTTAAAATTGAAAAAAATGTGTGCATTGTCTTATTGTTATTTAAAGTCCAGCATATTTGGCTTAATCTGGAAGACCACTGGGTTTGAATTTCAGCATTTGCATATATAAACAAGTCATCAGTTATTTTTTTTAAATAACCAGTGATTTTTTTAAATTAGATATGACAAGAAAATATCTGCTAATAGAGAAAAGCATATAAATTAGTTGCAAGAAGTTATAAGGTTTAGGTAAAGCAATTTTTGAGCTTACAAAAGGCACAGAGCTGCTTGCTTTCTAGTGTCAGTGTTTCTTAGCTTCTAAAATGTTTGATTGAATACGTGGAACTTTAACAATCATATAGTTGCAGGAAAAATAGGTCTTGAAACATCCTTATTTTCTTGTTACATTTTAGTTATTATTTAAAATTTTTAATTATAACTAAATTTACTGATAGGCCTTATTGAAATTACAGTTCTTGTTTAGAAAATCTCTTCTATTTCATATATAGATAGTTTTAAGAGAATGAGAGGTACAAGACCATTGCAAACTGTTGCCCATTGTCTTTTATTATGCTTTCAGATTAGATTTCACTTGCCATTTTATTCTTTGTTGTTTGTGGATGGCTTCAGACATCTAGTACAATTTTTAGCAGACTGTGCTATTTTTCTGTCTTTGCCTTTTTTACATTTCTTGTAAGTCCAGCCCTCTTCAAGTCTCTGGGAGATTTTGTTTTGCAAAACACTGAATTTGCGCTTGTTTTCTGTTTAGGAATTCACAAGAGTTTAGTTTTTAAAATTCCCTTAAACACTTAATCACTTTATTATGTTACATTGTTGGGGGTGAATCTATTGTCTTAAGCATTTCAGGAATCAAGGAGGTATGATAATCCATGTCCTTGTTAACACCTTCAAAAAGCTCTGAAATATTTGTGAGATCTATCTTGGTTTTTTAAAAAGCCTATTTGTGTTGCTGTTGTCCTGTGTTCTGTCCAGCTGTCTGGTTATTCTGTTTTCCACTGCTTTAGTTACACACAAGCTTTAATTTTCTATTTCATAACTCCTGAATTTCCCCCGTATCCTTTCTGAAAGACAGCCAGATACCCATTCCTTTAACACTAGTGCTACTTGGATGAAAGGTTATGCACCACACTTGGAAGTTCTGTACTTCAGAACTGTTGGATCTTTCTCATCTGATTTCAGCAATTTGGTGATCAAGGTGGCCTTCTGTGCTGACATTTAAGTGAGACGCAGTTTCTCAGGCTTTCCCTTGCTTGGAGAGGCTGTGTGTTCAGCTCTTCTAGATCTTCTTTGGACATTGTTCGTGTTTTATTTGTTCTTTGAAAAACTGGTTGTTTTAGTCCATATCAATTAAATGTTTGCTGTTTTATGATAACAAGATTGTCCTCTTGGGTAGAACATAGTAACAACCAATGATGAGTCAGAACCAAAGATGTATTTACTTAGTCCAGTACTCCTTTTTCACAGAGAACAGTAGTAGATATTCTTAAAAAATAAGAATGGATAAAGAAGGTAATGGTTTCCTGTAATGCTTTCTCAGCATCTTTTATTCTTAGGTTAATCAAAATACCTGTACATACTGCATTGTAAAAAGAAGAAAAAAAAAAAAACAACTTCCCAGAAGGGGGGGGGGGGGGGGGGGGGGGGGGGGTGTTGTAAGATCTTTTCCAAAGCAGGGTACCCAGGACTATGTCCAGAGGAGAGTTCACAACTTCTCTCAAGCTACCTGCAAGTTACTAATTTTATAATGCAAGTTATTAATTTTATAATGAGACATAATTCAAGTTAAAGAACTAGCAGATTACCTATTTTTGTACAAAATTCTCTAGATACCAATGTTATCAGTATATCTTGAGACTTGCAATAAGGTGTTTTTTCAGTGTTAAAATAATGGATTGCTTTAAATAGCTAAGTAACTATTACTTTAAGATGATGGAATCCAAAGTGTAAACTACTGGAAACATCTAAATTTTTTACCTGGACTTTTCATTCAGATATCATTTATAATATCCTAGCTGTGATAAGTACCTATACAGTACAAATACTTTTACATGTTCAGCATAGTAAAATTGTGTAGGATTTTATGCAATATGTAATCTAAATTTAAGACAAATTGTGCAATTCATCAAAGCAGCTTCTCATATGAAATATTGCATCATGATTTATCCAATGTGTTCTTATATGCCGCAATTAATATTTTTTCAAATTAAAAATGTTCTTGTATCCTTTTCAGGGTTCAGCTGATCCCTTAAATAGTGCTTTCCACCTGACATACAACATGGTATTGAACTTACTTCGAGTGGAGGAAATTAACCCTGAATACATGTTAGAAAAATCATTTTATCAGTTCCAACATTACAGAACTATTCCAGAAATAGTGGAAAGTAAGTATTACTGCATGTTCTCATATGAGTTTGTATAATACATGGTAAAGTTGCATATTTTTATTATGCATTATTTATTATGCTTTATTATGCTCTTAGGAGTTTTTACCTGTGCAGTTTTTGTCTTTCTTGCCAACAGTTGCCACTGCACCATTTGTTGCCATGTTATAGTTTTGGTGATTTCCTCTTGTTCTTAGGACCTATACTGATATGTGTTGTCAGTTTATGAAGAGAGCTTTCCTCTGTGAGTCAGACAAGAATGGTTGTCACATTGCTAAACTATAGGGTGGGAAGAAGGAAAAACAATTTAAAACTTCCCGTGGCTCATTTGAGATGCAGGGAAGAAAAATCTTAGGGAAGGCTATCTTTTACCTTTTTGTATCTCAGTATAAGCTGTAAAAAGAACTTAAGTGCACTGCGTTCTGTAGGTAAGAAACACTTAATTATAATACAAGTTCTGAGAGATCTGGGACTTTAATTGCACTGAATAAGTACATTTTGACCCACAATCCTTGAATAGTGAGTTTTTATGAGCCAAAGTCAGTGTTTGGAAATTTCAACCAGTGTTTGAGAGTGAGTCTTTCAAAACTTAATGCAGGAGAATCTTAAGAACATGAGAGGTAATTATGATTATTGAGCAGTTTATCTGTTCATTTGTTAATTGAATATTAAGAGAGAAAGTGTGTATGTGCATGTAGCTGTGCTAGCCATACAGAGAGAGGGTTTCAGTTATGTTTCTGTTAGTTTGCAGGTGTAGTAGTAGTTAAATATAGTATTTATTTCGTTCCTTTATTTCCATGTTCCAGTTGGCATGCCTAGATCTTTATTCTGTCATTCCAGCATTGATGTTTAAATAGGAAAATGGAGCTGAAGAACATTTTTCATAGTTCTTGGTCGGTTTCAGTTTAGGCACCACACTGGGCATTAGAATTTTGTAATCCCGTCAGCTCTAATTAAAAACAAAGGACAGAATTGGCTACTTAGACTAAGGATGAAAGTATGCCGTGAGCATGAATGGATGGCTTATTTCTTTTTAAAATTGGCAGGTAAAAATAAGGAGCACTTCCCTGAGCTGTCTCTCAAGTCCCAGTGAAGTGGGATTTCCAGGCCACTTATGAGCCTTCAAAAACAGCATGCAAGAGGATAAATTGGTAGAGAGGAAAAAGATTTTTTTATAGTCTGTTCTTCGTTTTTGTTTGCTGGTGATATCAGTATAAGAGAATGACTCATGCTGTTTAGAATAGAAACTGATTGGCTTAAATAAGG
Organism: Fringilla coelebs; assembly: GCF_963513975.1. Lineage (NCBI taxonomy): Eukaryota > Metazoa > Chordata > Aves > Passeriformes > Fringillidae > Fringilla > Fringilla coelebs. The sequence continues at coordinate 17,518,665 of NC_140031.1, forward strand.
CATAAAAATATTGGAGGAAGAAAATACTGATTTTCAACGGATAAATCAGAGCCTAAAGCAAGTTAGGAGGACCATCTTCTAAAAACTCTTCTCTTGTTGAAACATACGTTTTTAGAAGATATCTTTGAGCAATCTTATTTTTGTAGGAGGAGATAAAAAGCAGTGGTAGACATTGTTGTGGTAGACCTTTCTACAAAATCATTGCAAGTTTTAATGGGGCTTCTGTGCAAACCTAGATCAGTTATTCCTGGATAATTGGGTGCCAGCCTTTTCCAGTTTCTCAAGCTTGTTTATTTTAAGAAAATAACACTGGTATTTAATTCAGTGGATGAATTTACAGATTTCTAGCTTTCCAGAGAATGAGTTATTGTAAGTAAAAAATTCATACTAGAAGCAGTCTTAAAATATTAGTCATGGAGATCCAAAAGTGAAACACTGATTTCTCAATCTATGTGAAGCTATTAATTTTAATGAGATTTTCCATTTCCTTATAGGAGTCAATAATTTGGAAGCACAGTACAACAAAATTGTAATTCCCAATGAAGAAAATGTGGTGATATACTACAGAATCCGCCAGCAGCTTGCAAGACTGGGTAAAGATATTGAAGAGTATATTCACAAACCAAAGTACTGCTTGCCCTTTCTACAGCCAGGAAGACTGGTAAAGGTAATTTGATTTTCCTTTTGTTTTGTTTTTCATTTTTACCTATTTGCAAGGTTCATTTGTGTCTGCCCGTTTACCATCTTGAAAAATTACATGCATCCCACTAAGCACCAATTTTGACTTGTGTTTCTTTGCTAAACATTCAGTAATGCATTAAAATAAATACTGTTTTCATGATGAATAGTAGTCCACAACTGCTGTTGTAAATATAAAAAATACAAAATGTTGTGCTTGCTACGATTTTGTTATATATGTTACATTATAACATATATATTGCAATATTTCCAGGTGAAGAATGAAGGTGATGACTACGGATGGGGAGTGGTTGTTAATTTCTCTAAGAAATCAAATGTTAAGGTAAAATACACATTCTCTCCATTACCGAAATATATACCTGGCTGTGTTTTCTGAAAATAAGATAAAACTCCTATTTCTTTATAGTTCTCAAAGGCAAAAATAACTTCCTTTTACCCCAAATTTAGAAAAAGCTCTGAACTTGCTGAAGTGAAAGTGTAAAGAAATAAAGCTATAGAGCATGAAGAAAACTTCAAGTCTGGTGTTCAGTTTTTAACTTTTAACGTATTTGTGGAGGAAATGCTTGATTTTACGTAGCATTGAAAATGTTTCAAACTAAGTTGTTTCTGAGACATTACCAGTGCTAGTTTAAGCTGTTCATGAGAAAGATACTCCAATGTTTTCTCTCAGAAAATCTATAGAAGCCCTAAGAGAAGGCTGAGAACAGTGGGAGACTGGCTTTTAGTTCTATGAAGAAGGTTATCTTAAACTGGCAAATTGTGCTTTGAGTTCTAAGTTAGGACATGAGACATGGAATTGCTTGTCCTCTGAGATGTTTTCATAGAGTTGGAAAATTAAAATACAAAGAGAGCAAAACAATAGAAAAGGATCTGAGGGCATTTGGAAGAAAAGACAGAGGGCAGTGATGCAATAGAAGCCAGACTTCCAGAAATGCGTTTTCATAGTTGGTCTCTGTGTAACCCTTAGATGATGTGTTGGTCTCCCTTTCAGAAATGTTATGACCAGCTACTCTGTTCTGTAAATGAAGACCTAAGTTGCAACCATATTCTTCTGTGATAGCATTTTGGCTGTAATTTTAACAGAGCATTGGCTTGTTTGCTAGGTCTAAATGCAAAGCTGTGTCTGTTAAGTTCTGGTGGTGCCTGTTCATTGTGGCACCTTTTGGTGCTTTTCTAATATGTATTCGTTAGAGGAAATGAGAAAAATGTGTTCCTACAGAACTTATTAAAAGAGATTCTGCTTTGTTTTCCATCTTCCCTTTTGAAAGTAATTTCTTTCCTTTTTCAACTTGAAAAACTGGGCCATTAGTGCTGTTGCTTAAATCTTTGGTTGTGGATTGGTTTTCTCATAGAGACACACAGCAATAAACCAGATTGTCCCCCAGTCCCAGCTTTCCCTGTGAAATTGCCAACTTCTATGTCACTTGGAGGCATTTCTTCTATCTGTGTCATATTTTACTCACATGTATATTTTCCTTCCCTATCTGGCCTGTCTTACTGTTGTACAAACCTTTGGGCTTGAATATTAGCTTTGAAATTATGGACTGTTTTGCAAGAGGTGGATGTGGCTCCAGCAGTACTTTTTTCATTAAGTTGTTCTAGCAGCTGGGTTTAATTTTTCCTTCTGAGTGTGGAAAGAATGACAATAGGTGCTGGAAATAAAGGAACAAACTTCAAGCTATGTAACTTTTGAAGTCAGTATGAAAAGACTAGTTTCTGTGAGCAGAGACAAAACAAATTACTTTAAGTTGTTGTTGTTTACCCATTTTAGTGTCTGTTCAATGGTTTTTGTCCAGAGACACAGATGTCATTCCCTATTACTATTTAAAGTATACAAGTATACTTACTTAGTACTGGAAAGATATCATTTATGCTGTATCTTCAGACCTTCATTCACTCTAAGTAGAGTAGTTCTTTGGGTTTACTTTTAGGAATTATGTTGAATTCAGACTATATTGCTAGTTTAGTTGCAAGCTTTTCTTTGCTGTATCGTAGTTCCTAAATCCTTTTTCTAATGAGAAATCTGTGCAATTAATAATGAATTTTGGGTTATACTATGTCTGTATTTCACATAATACTCCTTGTTCTTTGCACTGCGAAAGCAAATGCATGAGCCATGTTAATTATGTTTATTATTATGTATAGATGCTTTTCCAACATAATTAGACAAATCAGTGTTCCATGAAACTGTCAATACAAATAGCACTTTTCTGTCTACTGTTCAAAATAGAATTTGTCTCAAGCAGGGATGCTTGCTATATATTCTACATTATAGTAGACAGCACAATAATTATGTCCTTTGGAATTCATAAAACCCCATTAAAGTTTTTGAGTGAGAAATTTTATTTCCGCTGGATTGTGCCAGCTAATGATACTGTTGTGCTGTTGATAGTCAGTATTATTTCATCCCTGATTCTAGATATGAAATTTTTGTCTGTCAAAAATTATTGATAACAAAATTTGAGGTGCTGCAATTCTATCTTCCCTGTTTAGATTATTATAATCCTTATATATTTATAATGTTTACTACATAAACATCTCTTTCAGTGCTGTGTCATGGTCATTGAATTTTCAGTAAGTTTGATATTACTTATCTGTAACTGTGAATTGGTTATTTGTTCTACCATTCTTGGTTCTGGGGCATGATCATCTTTCTTACTTTAGTTTGTTTCTGTACACTTGAAGTAAGAGCTGTTTCAGGGCAAATCTAAAATCCTAAGAATTCAAATAATTCTGCAGTTCTCTGCTCAAAAGGGCTTAATTTTGTCCTTGGAGCATGTGAATTGATGCAGCATGAATTAAAGAATCATTTGAATTTGATATGGCAGAGAAGTCTGTGGCTAACAAGTGTTTTAAGGGCTCTAGTCTTCTTTTATTCTTGCATATAGAAACATGTCCATTGCTGTTCTAGGGTTTAATGGTTTTTAGAACCTATACTGCACGGAAGGAAACAGTACACGTTAAAAAAGCAGTTGTAAATTGAGTCTTGTCTAGTCAGCAGTTTCTAAAAGATGTTGGTGTATGTAAACTTAAAGAGAGTAATATTAGCAGCAGATGTTAATGATTTTTATACTCCTGCTTTACTAGTAAGTTTACAATACAATCATGGGTAGAAATATTTTTTCCTCTCATAATTTTCTAGATATCTCTAGATGTCTAGAATGTAGCACACTTGTGCAGCTATGAGTTTAGTCTCTACTTCATTCAAGCCAGCATTGTGCCTTCCCTGGCTTTGGCTGGATACTGATCTGGTACATGTGGGTATTTTAAAATTCTAATTCAGAGGGTGACAGTGGTTTGGATCTCCTACATTGCTGTGAGTGCTTTCTGCAAATGTAGTATATAATTCCAAGGAATACTTTCTTCCTCAGCAAGTAATTGGTGTTTCTTGAAGAAATAATTTAGCTTGTACGACAGGACAGGTAAACCCTGTTTTTCTCTTTAGTTTATGGTGGTACTTTCTCATAGCACTTATGAGAATATCTTAAAAATTCTAGCTGTCATGCAGTGAAATAAAATAGTATGTGGTAGATTTGTAATGAAAAATATTGCCCAGTAAAAGTGAACTGAGTTAAGACCGGATTTTGAAAATAATGTTTTTTCTTTTGTATTTGGAAGCAGAAAGCTTACAGACATGGTATTTTAAAAGGTGACGTCTGCCTTTTGTGTTAGGCCTAAGTCCTAAAAATACTTGTTTGTAGTAGGAGTGTATTTGAGCAACCCTAGTGCATGTTGATCCAAATAACTATTGCCAGTCTTTTTTAAAGCAGTGTGTAAAAAAGGTTATGGCCTTGTGAACAGTAGTCTTTAATCACCACATCTACATGTTTGTGTTCTTTAAATGAATGTCAGATGTTACGGGTACAGTTTGGGTTGTATAAAGATGTAGCCTGCAAGACGCAGCTTTCCGCTTGGCACAGACACAAGCTGCTGTGCTTGAAAGATTTTTCTGTGGTCTTTGTTGTGCATGAAAACTTGAACCTGCAAACCTGAAAATGAAAGACATCCCCTTAATTTTGGGTTTTCTTTTTTTTTTTTTTTTCTCCAAATACAAAGTTCAGTACTGCTAGCATGATGCAAATATGCATTAAAGTTTTAAAACATACTGGCGGACTTCAAACGAGCTACATATAGAAGAAAACGCAGATGCAGCTGAAACTTCAAGCAGACTTTAGGCTACTCTGGCAAGGGAGGATGGGGGAGGGTAATTTTTTCAAATGTGTTTTTCTGTGGGGGGGATCTTCCAGTCAGTTCACCAGAGTGTAGGTTTTGAGGATGTATTGCAATACTGAGCTGATACTCTGTAAGAGACTTAGCTCATTTCGTACCTTTAATGTTGGAGAAATCATGTGGTTTTTATTCATTCCTGCTTGTATTTTAAAATAACTGCTACAGACCTGCTCTTTTTCTGTACCCTCAACAGCCAAATTCCGGTGAATTGGACCCATTGTATGTAGTTGAAGTGCTCCTGCACTGCAGCAAAGACAGTTTGAAAAATTCTGCTACTGAGTCTGCAAAGCCAGCCAGACCTGATGAGAGAGGAGAGATGCAGGTTTGTTAAATGTTTTTATTCTCAGTGGTTCCTTATAAACTTTCCCAAATCTTTGTTTCCAAACTCTGATAAAAGAGGGACTGATGTATTTAAGGAAGAGAGAGAATCTGTACACCTAACTCTGCCTTCTTAATAAATTAAAGTAATACATTTTTAGTAGTACTGTTTGACAGATGTTTTTTTTCTTTAACAGTATCTTGTCTCTGGGAAGAATTCCTTTTTTATTTATGAAAGTTATTAAGGCTGGAGAAGATTTTCAAGATAATTTAGTCCAACCCTTGAACACCGTTTTATCACTAGCATCCTAGCATGAAGTGCCACATCCAGTTGTTTATTGAACCCTTCCAGGGATGGTGACTCCACCACCTCTCTGGACATCTTTGCTGAACTCTCTCATTCTAAAATTAAATTGAAGGGTTTTTTTAGTGAAAATATTTGCATTATTAAAAATTTTCAATTTGAAACCCTGTATCAAAACAAAGTTATACTGCCTTTGATCTGGAAATTGCAATTTGTCTGCATGTTTTTTCTCAGACACTCCATTTAAACCTTGGAGTTTAATGCAGTAGTGATTCTTCGTGGTGTTGTGATGGTTTTCATACTTGGGAAGATGTGTTTTTTGTCTTGATGTTCTCTGCTGGTAGCATTATTAGTTAAGTATATGACAATAATTTGTCTGGTTGGGATCAGAAGAGATATTCCAGCAGCTATGACGCAAGGTAATAGAAAAGCTGTTGTTTTGTTTTCAGTTGTAGTCTTTATCCAGATGTAACTGCATTCAGAATTTTTCCATTTGGACAATTAATTTTCTTCTTTATGAATACTTTAGGTCATTAGTCACATTTTCCTGCTTTCTGATATTCTTTTACCCACTACTGTGTTCTTGAGCACAAAGTTTTCCTTTTCCCTTGAAAAGGTTTTGCTATGGGCCAGTAGTAAGAGGTATGTTTTTACTGATTTGAGTTACTACACTCTCTTTGATAGGTTGTTCCTGTTTTGGTGCATCTTGTCTCAGCTATCAGCAGTATCCGCCTCTACATACCAAAAGACTTGAGGCCTATTGATAATAGGCAAAGTGTGTTAAAATCTGTACAGGTGAGTTCCACTAGGCTGTGTAAGTACCCTGCTCTGCTTAGTGAGGTACTTTAACCTTAAACCCGAGGCAACTTGTTCTAAAGAAATTGGTGTTAAGTTTCTGTCACATCTTCACCCTTGTTCTTTACAGGGGTTGGCAGTCACAATGTATATCAATTATTTTCCTTGTCAAGTAATTTTAAACAGATTTTGAAAACTTGTGAAATGTCACATAACTTACATTACAGCCTCCTGTGTCTCTATAATTATGCCAGATTATTTTACTGTTACTTTTCTTAAAAAAAAAAAACCTTTTTCATCATTTTAGGAGGTACAGAAACGTTTTCCTGATGGAGTGCCCTTACTAGACCCTATTGATGACATGGGCATCAAAGACCAAGGGTTGAAAAAAGTAATCCAAAAAATAGAGGCATTTGAGCATAGGATGTATTCGCATCCTCTTCACAACGATCCAAACTTGGAAACCATATACAAGCTTTGTGAAAAAAAAGCACAGGTAAAGAGACAAACCAAATTACTTTGTGTTTAACTACAGAGTGGGGAGGGAGGTTGTCTTCCTACTTGCTTTCTTGCTTTTCTTTTTATTTGCAAAGCCCAAATCATCTCTTAAAATTACTGAATCTCACTAACAAAATGGCTGAGTTCGTGGTATGCCCTTCCTTGGTAGAGATGTATGTCTGAAAAGTATGTCTGAAAAGAAAACTTCAGGAAATTTTCAGGAATTAGAAGGTTACAGGGGTCTTTTTCACTGGATAGACATAGCACAATGCAGTGTAGGAAAAGTCTCTATAGATAATTTTAATTGATATTTTTTAATATATTTGTGCAAACCTAAGTTGAATTGATGGGGCTCATCAGCTTGACCGTACCAGAGAAATCATTGTGCTACTGCTTCCCGAGCTGATTGTCAGCCTGGAAGCAATTACTTATTTTGTATACATTTGTACTGTCTTAGACTGAAATCAGTTATGCATAAAACAAGCTCTCATATTTCTCTGCTGCTTGAGAAAACAGGTTCTCCAGGAGCCACTTCACAGAAGTGAAGTGGTTCTGGTAGGGGCAGCACAGCATGCGGTAAGACCTGATGAACTGAGCAACTTTTTGTGAGGGTGTCTGCTGTAAGGATATAGATGGCGACTGTGATGAACTGCAAGCCACTGGAGAAGTTCTAATAGCAGAAAATTGTGCCTTTGGCTTACATTTCATTAAATAATTGGTTAGCTGAGATGTAGTATAGGTCTTAGAAGATGAGTGCTCATTTCTCAATAGAGAATTCTTTGTCATTTAGTGTGGACTGATTTGGTTTGTTTCCCACTGTGGGTAAATAGCCTAACTTCCCAAGCTTACCAGAGATTTCAGTAGTTAAATGGAGCTGATTTTTTTTTTACTATTATTATTAAATCTGTGTTAAACCTTCCTCTTAGAATACTTAGGCAAGTCAACTAGTCAAGTAATATGTTCATATACCGTTGTTCTGAGGCCTTAATGTAAATTAAACAATGTCTTTGAAACAGTTACTTCTGTTGAACCAGCAAGGTGTAATTCTTCTCCTTCTGGCCCCCCAGATTGCTATGGATATTAAAGTAGCAAAGCGAGAATTGAAGAAAGCCAGAACTGTCCTGCAAATGGATGAACTCAAATGCCGCAAGCGTGTTTTGAGAAGACTGGGGTTTGCCACGTCTTCAGATGTTATTGAGATGAAAGGACGGGTTGCTTGTGAAATCAGCAGGTAACTGGCTTCTGTGCAAACTGTTTATTGTTGTGTATATGCACTTTATTGTCCTTGCTAAAATTAGTACATTATGTTTATATTTTAAAGTTTTTGAGAAAATTAGAAAAAGGGCTCTTTAGAGACTGTGTTCTGTGTAATAAAGGTAACATGCTGATTCAAGCAGCGTAAGTAAAGTAGCAACTTAAGGACAAAATGCAGCAGGTTTTACAATTAAAACCATGGCTATTTTTGTGCCTTAAGTAATAGCATGTGTTTTCATTTAATATTGTACATTGCATGAGGGGAGGGTCTTGATTTCTGTGGTTGACGTTGACCAGGACTGTTGGTACAGTCACTCACAAATGAGTGTAGCAATGATTGTCAGCAGTTACCAAGTCACTGACAGATTTGCAGTAGAGCAAAATTGTTTCCATAGGAATCTGTGAAGTGATGCATTTTACTGTAATACCTTTATCAGGTGCGTATATATTGAAAAAGATTAAAAAATAATGAATCAGTCTTTAATACCTGAAAGTGCAACTCAGATTTTGGTAGGATTTTGTATTTTTAAAAGTCGCAGTGACTGCTGTACTCCTTGTCTTACAGGTAAGTTTATTTGATAGCTAATTGCTCTACAAAATCTGATAGCAAGTGGGGAAGCCGAATCTGAGTTTTATCTTCTTCCAGACTGTAACCATTTGTAACCATTTAAGTTACACATCTTTTTTTTTTTAAATTATATGTTGTTTTTCCCCCATCCTGTGTATTTTTTTATTAACTCTAAAAATAGAGGTGTTTTATCCAAATAAGTATGGCTTTTGTACCTGCATCAAGTTATTACTTTTATAATTCATTATTAAGTCTTTATTCTTCAAGTAAATTGAAGCAAGTTTGTTCCTTTCTTCAGTGTTCTGGAAATATCCAGTTGAATTTTTTCTAAGCAGCAGCAGTACTAGTTTTAGTCCTTTTCTGAAGTTACCTACCTCCCTGATTCTTTCTGATCTCTGATTTCTGTCTGATAGAAACTGACTAATTCAGCTATTCATATTAACTCATATGATCTGTCAGGAGAGTTTTATTGTAGGCCAGTAAGTGCTTTTAGTTTCTTTAAAGTACTGTTGTAGTCTCTTAATCATTAGCATTCCCCTTAAAAAGCTAATACACTTGCTTGTGTGTGTGTGTGTGTGTGTGTGTGTGTGTGTGTGTGTGTGTGTATTTTGTGTCCCTGATAGTAAAATTGAGATGCTGGTTTTTTAATCCATATCCAGTTGCTTCATAAAACAGATTAATAGTTCTTCATTTTAAAATTACATATCAGTAAGTCTTTCCCCTAAGTTTCATTCTCTTTTATTTTAGTGCTGATGAACTACTCCTGACAGAAATGATGTTCAATGGTCTCTTCAATGATTTGTCTGCAGAGCAGGCAACGGCACTACTCAGCTGTTTTGTGTTTCAAGAGAATGTGAGTTACTTCTTCAATTCAAGAATTTTAGACATTCCTGTCTTCTAAAAATACTGTTTTTAATTCAGTTGCAGAAATCGGTCATAACAGTATGAGCTGTGCACATTTTTGATGGCTTCCTAAGGTGTTTGACATGAACTCCCATTGAACATAGCAAAAACATGTCAGCTTCAATGCTGAACCCTCTTTCCTCAAGAGAGACACTCCAAAGGTTGTGTTAAATGGCAGTGTTCCTCTTCAATCAACCAGTATTGGTAGATTGTCAGCATACGTGCTGCTATTAATACACACACCCCTCCATATAATTGACAATTAGAATTACTATCTCAAGAAGATGCTCAGCAATAACTGCACCCTGCACTCTGGCATGAGCATATATTTAATCCTCAGACATGTCTGTGTTATGTTACATGGTCCGCACCCTTGACCACTGATTGAATTGGCAGTACCATATGGAATTGATACCTAAAAGGCTGTTAAAATCAGACCATATGTTTTTAAAAGTATGGGCATTTAATACCAGATGTTATTGTTTTCCCAACTGCAAGCTGTATACCAGGTTAATATCACCCCAGAAAATTAGTAAAAATAAACTTCCATATGAAATATTTTTGCAAGTAGGTAGCAAGATGTAACACATGTTGATTCTAAATATGGAAAAAAACACTAGCAGCGGATGCTAATGCATTCCATTTGTTAGTAGAAGGGAAACCAAGGTAAGCCATTGTTAATTAGAATATTGGGATTCACTCAACAATAGTACTTGAGTCTAAACAGCTAGGGCATAAAGATATTCCTGTATTTGAAAAGCCACATTTTCATATATTGCCGCTGATAAATCAGTTATTAAAAACATTTTGTATTCTTAAAGAAAAGTTTGTAACTGTCAAAGTAGTTAATGGCAGTTCATTCATCAGTTCAAAACTATGATACAGCTAAATAGAGGGAATTTTGGAAGTATCCAGAAAGCAGGTGCTGCTTTTCATAATGTTGGTATACCATACAGAAAGATTTTGTTTTCTGATCTAGTTTGAGGAACAAACATTTGGGAAATTCAGTAATTTTAGTATTTGGCACTAAATACATATGAGAATTTATTGGAATAATGTAGAGTGGCAGCATCATGCATGGAACTTCTGGTTTGCATTTAATTTGGTATAGAGCGAATGTATCGGAGCTCTTGAGATTGTTTAATATCTTCTTTTTCAGTCCAGTGAAATGCCAAAATTGACTGAACAGTTGGCGGGACCACTTCGGCAAATGCAGGTAATTAGAAATCTGTCCAAGCTCAGGGTTAATGTTAACATGAGCAAAGCTCATGAGTAATGTATAATAAATATAAAGACCTAATTTTGTTCTCATCAGTGAATTCAGCTGGCACTGCATGTGATTTTACAATGTGTAATTAATAATATGTTACATGGTTTGAAAGAAATCTTTATGCTAATTTAGGATGTGCCTCTAAAAGTTTTATAAGCTTGCTTGCTACACTGTAGATTCTTAGTTGAGGCAGACTTCATGTACACAGTGGTTTACTTTCTCATTATGAGTAATTTCACACTGAAAAGAAAAACTCATCGTGTAATGCATGTCTTTTTGTCAGTTAAATTCTATTAATACCTATTAATATGCATGTCTTTTTGTCAGGTAAATTCTTACTCTGGTTAAGTATAATATAAATACAAAATATTTTATTTTAAAGGAGTGTGCAAAAAGAATCGCCAAAGTGTCAGCAGAGGCAAAACTGGAAACAGATGAAGAAAATTACTTGAATTCTTTCAGACCCAACCTAATGGATGTTGTGTATACATGGGCAAATGGAGCTAACTTTGCTCACATCTGCAAAATGACAGATGTGTTTGAAGGTAGGCTAATCAGTTGTTCTTTAGAAGGTATGAGTTGGTAATCCTACAACAGGGAATGGTAATACTGTATAATCTTACCATAAACTCAGATGTATTCAAGCCATCTGTATGGCCAAAATCAGGTGGGGAAAAAAATTGCTTATTATATATTTAAATTTACATTTACACACTGTTGATGGTTCAGAATCTAGAATCCCTTTTTAAAGGGATATATCTGTATTCTAAAAACTTTCTATAAAACTCAGAAATTCTAAGCATTATGACAAAACGTAATGCTTACTTTTTCTAGTTAAAGGGAAAAAAAACATGTTCCAAATGCTTGTCATCAGGAAGTACAGGTCTTGCATTTGTCCTCATTATAGTTAAGTTTTTTATTTATTTGGTGTAACCAGTTCTTCCTGCTGACTTAATGATGGCAGAAGTGAGAAGTGGTAACTAAGCCTCTCTTTTGAGTACTTTTGCACAGCAGTGCAATAGAGATAGTTGCAAAGCCTAGATATAATGTGTCAGGTGGATTAATTTGGTTCCTAAAACTGGAGTACTAGAAACTGCCCCTTGAGGAAGAATACTTTGTTTTCACTTTTGAAAGTGTGATGATTCGCAGGCCTGGTATTTTGTAAAAACAAACCATCCAAAAGGTTGTCAAACAAGAATGGTCAACACTAAAGGTCAAGCCAGAATGAAAAACCAGCCTGTTGGAAGTTGTGAAGAGTAGGATGGATGCACCACTCTGAGAAGTCTTCCCTTTTGAAGTTGTTACTGTCACTGTTGCCTCCCTCAAATGCTGTTTTCTTCTTTGCAAAAGTTTGCAGATTCTCTTCTAACAAAGGAATTCATGCACATAGTTCGTGCATGTAATCCAATGCATAGACTCAGAAACTTTCTAAAGAAAGTTGCTTTTGAGCAATGCAAATCCTGGCAGTCTTTGCTTCTGTAGTCATCAGATTCCTCCTATTTCAATGAGTATCTGAGCCTTGCATTTGCTATGGAGGCACCCTGAGTATGTGGTACATTAAAGCAGCTGGCTTATGTTTTGCATTGACACTTTATTGTTCAGAATACACTGGGCAGTAACGTTTTCCATTTACCATATTTGTACGAAGACAGTCAGCTTTGTTCTACTCAATAGTGCCAGCTTCCTCAAAATTAGATCTTAGTGGCCTGTTTTGAGGTCATCTCTTGCAACAGGGGTCAACGCATGATTATTCCCTTAACTTTCAGTAGGCTGGTTTTCTGTGCTTTATCCAAAAGGAAGGGAAGCACTTCAGACATCCATTGGTTATGTGTACCTTAAATGGATTGTGGTGTTCTTAAATCCCAGAGTAGTTTTCCTTGGTTATCCAAGTAACTGTAGTGATTTCAAAGAAAATCAGAGTACAAAATAAGCCTGAGTGTTCCAAGAACAAGTGTGTTTGCCACAAAGTGGAGTAGCATTGACTTACTTATGCAAATACCTTGTGAAGCTGAAATATGTGTTGGGAAGAAATAAAAATCAGAGCAGCTTTTTAAAGCCATTAGGAAAGAATGGTAAACTGAGTTAAATATCCTATCTGTTAACTGCAGACCAACTCCTGCTTTATGGAATTATAAACGATAATAATTCATTTTAAAATTGCAGTTTTCTTTTTCTTGCACAAAAACTATGTTTGCAACAAGCCCAGCTATGCTGCCTGTAAATGAGTACTCCCTGGAATGGCTGTCGGTGTTGGCCTTGTAAATGGAGATGAGCAGGATCTTTGACAGCTGATCTTTGACAGCTGAGCCAGGGCCTGCCACAGTGCAGCACAGCCATGCTCAGGGCAGCTGCCCTCAGGTCACTTGTGTTGGTGTGTGCTCTGTGCTCAGTAGGCTATGGGTGGGTTTTTCCATCTCATGTCGTTGCAACAGGTTTTACAAACTGCTGCTCTTACACAAACTGTTCCCACTGTGGAAACTAACATGGCCTAGTGACCCCTATGAATGCTTTTTAGAAGAGAAGCATTACTTTATCATGTCTCACTTTCCCAAGAGCTTTGAACAATGTTCTTTTCATACTGGGGTTTTTTTTCCCCCCAGATATTATACTTTAAGGGGGTAGTAGAAAGGTTGTAGAGACCAAACCCCCTCCAGTGAGCAGAGACATCTTCCCCTAAATTTGGTTGCTCAGAGCCCCATCCAATATGACCTTGAATGTTTCCATGTATTGAAAGGTCACAATAAGGTCTCCCTGGAGCCTTCTCTTCTCTAGGCTGAACAACCCCAACTCTCTCAGTCTGTCCTCAAAGGAGACCTGTTCCATCTCTGATCATCTTGGTGGCCCTCCTCTGGACTCGCTCCAACAGGTTGATGTCCTTCCTGTGCTGGGGACCCCAGAGCTGGATGCAGCACTGCAGGTGGGGTCTCATGAGAGAGGGCAGAATCCCCTCTCTTGCCCTGCTGGCCACACTGCTTTGGATATAATTGGCTTTCTGGGCTGCAGGTGCATATTGATGGGTCACATAGAGCCTGTCATCCAGCAGCACCCCCAAGTCCCTCTTCAGCAGGGCTGCCCTCAAGCCCTTCATCCCATATTTACCCATTAACAGTTACTCTGCCTACAGTAATTTTGACTGTCGGAGATGCTGCTGGAGGAGATGACCTAACAGGGTGCTGTTTGCTTGTGGCCAGAACAGCAGAAGCATCTAGAGTTGTTTTGTGAAATTTGTAGCAGTGACTTGGGCTGAGTTGTGAGGAAAGTTCAAAAAGGAGATAAATGCATAATAAATCACAAGTGGGTGTTGGGTTGCAGTGTAGGAGCTGTGGCAAGATGTTTGTGTGCGTTATTGTAACCATGCAATGGTACGGTAGAGAGTGGTCAATGGACTCTTGAGTAGCTCAGGATTAGTAAGATAGACCACTTGCTGTTTTACTGCCTTTGCCAACAAAAGAACTAAGGTTTATAAAAAACAATCCCAAAATAAATCTGTGGTAGTTCTTGAAGCAGCTAAGTTGTGAATCTCCTAATGGTCTGATTTTCTGAGGAAGTCTTAACAAGTTCTTGAAAGAAAATATTGGCTAGGAATTACTCAACAGCCCAGAAAGTAATGTGATTAGACATTACTTAGAGACTATAAAGACAGTAGAAAGGACAAGCATTTGGAAACAGCGTCAAGGAAATGCCTCACTGAGAAATTTACTGTGCAAACAGAAACTAAGTTTAAGACATTTGGCTTCTAGATAAATGGAACAGGGTTGTAGATGAAACTATTACTTTGAATAATTCAGGACCAATTACATAATGTGGCACAACGTTGTCCTTGTTCTCTCATACAGGTAGCATAATTCGTTGTATGAGGCGTCTAGAAGAGCTGCTTCGGCAGATGTGCCAGGCTGCAAAAGCCATTGGGAACACAGAACTGGAAAATAAGTTTGCAGAGGGTATGTACTTCATTTTCACAGTACATGAAGTAATTTTAGAAAAAAAAGTGGGGGGGGGGGGGGGCTGCACAGGTAGTGAGAACTGAAGGTGAATAGTTTTGTAATGCAAACTTCTTGCGTTGACATCGTGGTAAACAGCACCATTGCTGTTGCATTTCCAGATAACATCTTTATTACAAAGTTTGACTTAAAGGATGGCTAAAATTGGATGTACAATGACTTCTATTTAATAACCTGTAACATGCTTAAAACACTACTTTAAATAGTGGTTGTGTCACTTAAGACTGTTAGATATTAATATTTTTTTTCCTTCTTAATAGGGATTACAAAAATCAAGAGAGATATTGTGTTTGCTGCAAGCCTTTATCTTTAACAGCAGATGTCTTCCAGAAATTATACTGACATGATGGAACAAATTCATCAGTGTCACACGTGGCTTCCATATCAAGTAATTCCTTTTAATGGTGTTTACTTAAACCACAGTTGATTCAACAAGGCATGTACAAACAGCAATGTATGTAATATAACTTGTTACAGTTTTCAATAAAAATTTACAGTTGTAATAGCGTTCTTTTAAGCAAGAGCTTGAACCAACAGAAATTTAAAGTTTAGATGTACAATAACTGTGATAGATGTTACTATATACAGGTAAAGTGAGCATCCAAGAGCAGCAGCAGTCCCTTAAAGGCAATTACTTATATTACAGAGTTAGACTTGTGAAATTGTTTTCTTTCAGAGCAGTGTAGGTGATATGGGTCATTCTTCATGGTTGATGATTGCTGCCAAAGTGATTTCCATTTGTTGGAGTCTCATGTAGAGTTGTATGGGAATCTTCTTTTGGTTGAAATGTACATCCTCTCACTTTGAAGAAGTCTGACACATACACAACCTAAGGGAACAAATTAGTGTTAAGCCTTAGTCAGTGTTAAATTATTCCTGCACTCACAAGTCTTTGAAATGAGGGCTCTGCAGCAGGAAAATTCTATGATCAAAATAATAAAAAGCTTAATCAGTTTAAAACAATAGAAAATGGCAGGGAAGTCTTGTACAAAATTCAGACATCTGTTCTTTCAGTAGCTTTTTCACCTTGCCATTGACCATTTAACCACTAATGGTTTAAGCCAAATTCAAGGCTTGTGCTAACTGACTGCCTTACCAGGCACTACTTCATTACAACAGCCATAGTTTGAACAGCTCTAAATGAAGGAGCAAAATGTGCTTTTTTGAGGGCCCACAATGCAGGTTTAGTTATTTTTTTTTCTGTAATTTAGGTGGAACAGAACAGGAGACATGGTGCTTTAGCTGGACCCAGCAGCTGTAAGGCCAGCTCTACCTATGTAGTCCTTTCCTGCAGTCTTTTAAACATACCACCTCACTTCTTCACAGCTAGGAGACATTTCCCTCTCTACAAGACAGGTGGTTGATCCAATTCTGCAGCTTGCTGTCTTCCACTGCTCGTTTCACCAAGTCCCATAGCAGATGTGCTGGGCACAGTGCTACTTGGAGTGCAATAAATGAGAGCCTCACATGCTCCCTTCCCTTCCTGTATTGTGTCTTCCCCTACCACTGCAACCCTGAGAACTGTGGGACACTTGAATGCCCATGGCAGAAGAAACAATCTCCCGCTACACTGGCAGCTGGCTGATGATCCAGCACACTGCTTTAGCCACAGACCAGGGGAGTTTCAGCTTCCACTTAGTGCCAGATTCCCTCAGTTCAATTTAGTGATCTATTTGCAGTTGCTGTGCTGCTATGCTCTAACCTCAGCTTGCTGGTTTTGGAGAGGAACTCATCAGTTCTTTCAGATAAGAGTCTGAGGGTGGTGGTTGGTGCTAGTGTATATTTTTAAAAATAATTTCCTGATCTTTCAACTCTACTCTCTGTAATGCTACTTTCTATTCTTTCTTGTATTACCAAGCACCTTCTGAATCATCCAACATCCTTGACTAAACTTGTTTTCCTAATAAAAGTGTCCTCACCTCTTTGATCTCTGATGTTTCTTACTGTCTGTACTCAGCTTCTTAGAAAAAGGGGTAGGATTATGCCAATATGTAGCCATGTAGTAACAGATAATGCAGCCTTTACGATTTCCCAGAGCTGCTCCAAGATTTGATTATTGATTGCAACTAGTAGACAATTTTGTCTTGAACCCTTCTGACCTGAGAAAGCTGACAAAGCATTTATTTGTGGTGGTGGTTCTTCCCAGCTAAGCCTCAGTTCTTGGTAACAGAATCTTTCAGTAAGACCTCAGTCCACTCCTATTGCTCCAAAGTCCTAATCTATCTATGGATGAATTAGCCATTGCACTCTGGTGATACCCAGTGCAATTGTTGTCACTAAGTGAACTGGGCCTGCTGTGACAAATTTAGGCAAGTGTCTGTTTCCTGGGGTAGCTTTATACTCATCAGTACAGCTAAGCTTCTCAGGCTCCTTGTTGTGAACACATTTTTAGTACTAGGAATGCACACAAGAAATGGGGAAGGGCTTTAATTTCCCATCAGACTGAAAAAACACAGTGTAAGGTGGCAAAGGCAGACACTTTGCTGCTCTCCTTTTTCTTCAAGGCCTTTCCCCCCATTTACCTTATAAAACTTACTTTCTAAAACATACTTTATGTAATGTTCTGTGCTACTGTACTTGGGATTTCAAATTTGCTAGAAGCAAAAGGCTTGATTTATATAGAGAGGCCTACATGGTCTGCAGCTACCATTTCCATCTTAGTTATTTGAAAAGCTCTTGAACAGAGACAATGTCATGTTGTCCAATGGCTAAAACTACCACTGATCTCATTGGGCCAGAGCCTGCCTCACTCCCCAAAGTACTATTGCTACAACCAGTTCAAGCAGTTGTTTCCCTGTTTCAGCAATTTCTGAAGCATTAGAAATACACGTTTGCTTCCCTGTGCTGTTCATAAAAGCAGCATTCACACACACCCACCCCCTCAGGAATTACTTACAATGAGCACAGCTACAACTGCACCCTGGATAAGTCCCGTTAGAACATCACTCCAGTGATGCTTGTAGTCAGAAACACGTGAGAGACCCACATAGATAGATGCAGCAATAAGACCAAACTGTATAGTAGGACGTACAAGTCTTGCCCAGTCTCCTTTCATTCTTGCCTGAAGATAAAGCTGAAAGAAAAAGATAAATAAGTTACAAAATGCAGAAAGTACAGATGCAGTAAAATTGTGTTGGGTTTTTTCAAAGAGTTGATTGAAATTTTATTGAAATAATATTCACAGCTGTTCTAGGTGCTATAGTTATACTCTTAAGGCTGCCAAGGCAGGGTTTGATAGTTTTGGACTTTAATTTATATATAACAGCATCATATTGTTCCATTTGTACCAAAATTAGTATTTTCAGGATAAAGGTCCTGGTAATACTAGAGCCACTTAAGGCTTAAAAAGAATCCAATGGAAGTGAAACCATATTTTGCTCCTGCAATGAACTACAGGTAAGCCTTATATAAAAAATAGTTTACATTTACTATACATAGAGCTGACAAGTTTTTAAAACTTCATTCTCAATTCCAGTCACCTTTAGTATTATCAACTTTTGGCACAGCATTGCAGCTGCAGCTAAGTATCAGAACTAACTTGATGTAATGATAGCATTTCTCAGTTGTCACTGGTGTATTTCACTGAGCTGTATTCCTTACCCTTTTCAGCTGCATATTAACCATGCTACCACTCTGGTGGATATTTGATATTCCCATGTATTTTCCCTCCCCTCAGGTCTGGTTTTGTTGTGTATATCTATCTTTTTCATGTATTATCTCCATTTTGCAATATTTATTACTTTCCTATCTAATCTAATCCAAGACCCTGCCTTTGTTTCTTCTCTGGTCTGTCTAGGATCTGGCTGTCTACATCTGTCTAGCTCTCTAGTTTCTCCAAATACATTCTGTATACATAATTGAATTTGTGCTGAAACTTAATTCTATGACCAAAGAAAGCTCCATAGTTACTGCATTCACTGGGAAAACAATACATTTGGAAGTTATATTTAACATTTCAAGTATATCTTCTCTCAGAGACACTTAGAAACTTAAGGGCAAGGACAAAACCTTAGCTGACAGTCTTGAGAAATGTAGAAACCAACACAAGCATCAGGCACCAAGGCAGCACACCAGACTCCTGGTAAAACCCTCCACTGCCAACTTCAAAAGCCATGGCTAACTTTGAGAAGCAGTACATTTACCATGTAAATACAGGCACAGAGAAGACACTGTAGATGCAGAGGTGATACTTTCCAAAGTTAAACACTTGGGGAATGTTTCTCTTAGTAACTTACATCATAATTTTGGCATGCTGACATTTTCAGCTATAAATGGAGCATCAAAAACATCAACCCCATCCATAAACAGTTTTCTTTAATAGCAAGATCAGGGTAGAATCAGACTAAAGAAGTTACACCTAAAACTAAATTGAAAAATAATTTTTCCCCTTCAAATTGGTGGGCACTGCGTATTTCTGTGGGCCTCAAACTCACCACTAAGGAAAATACAGCCACTTCAAAAATTACCTGTCACACCAAGTTCTTTTAACAAAAGGTGTTTTAATGGACTTACAGTGATACTACTTCTGGATTTATCAACAGTAGACCAGAACACTGCAAAGTGCCTGATGGAGAAGAGGAAGGTCCAAGGAGCATATACTGGTGGCCTAAAGCATTGGCTGATTATTTCATACTGGCTGTACTTTGCTCTTTCCCTAATCTCACTAAATTTTCCTTAAGGCAGTTAAAATACCTTGCTGCAATGAAGTTCTGTTCCATATAAACATTTTTGGAAGTTTGCAAATGGTGTATAGCCATAATAGGAAAATAAAAAAGAGTTATGCAACCCTTTTACAGATATATGAGAAAACAGGTTTCCTTATGAACACAAGAAAAATGGGGCAAGGCATGCAAATGCCAGCTTGGAAGGATGCCAGCTGAGTGCACTGAATGATCAATAAAGCAGTCTTTGCCCTTATGCAACATGTATTCAAATTCCTTCTGCTTGTGAAAGCATCAGACAAGAAATTTGGATTTGACATCTATGTGAAAGCTTGATTTCTGTACTTTGAGAGTAACCTCCCATCATGGAGAAGATGAGAAGATCTGGAGCTGTTCTGTCAGCTGCAGAGCATAAGGAGTTGGCTATAGATGTCACAAATACGAGGTGATTCTTTACACCATCAGCTCCTCTATCTGTACAGGAAATGGCCAAAGGTTTTCTTGCACCTTCTATAGCAAATAGATTTACAGTGTTCTAAAACTAGGTGTGAGAAGGGTGAGAAATGATACCACAGATCAGTGTTAGGCTGACTGATCACTACTGTGTTTCAGAAATAGCAGCTATCATTGTGGTTACAATTGGGTTTGGGTTTTGAGGGCTTTTTTGTTAAGCTGAAAGGAATTGCTTATTAACCAGCTGCTGCGATAGCAAATGCCATGTTATTTTTAAGCAGGTAGCTTCAAACTGATGCTGCCTTTAACAGGCTCTGAGTTGTGCTACCATGCCAAGCTTCTTCCCACTACTGTGACTTGCTCTTAGAAAGACAACAGCAACATGTCTGGCAACAGACCATCAGGTTCATGCTGGAAAATACAACAGCCAAGGAGAGGAGGAGCTTTTGCTGATGATTCATTAAATGTAAATTAAGGTTAATACTGAAGTATTCCCAATTTTCCTTTATATAGTATTAGCCCTTATATAGCATTAAATGCCCAATATGGAGATGTCTTAGCTCCACACTGCATTAACTCCTGCTACTATTTTGACCCTGTTGACTAACAGAGTGCAATGGCTTCATGCTATTTACAGAACTTCATCCTCCTTTATGACATACCTCAGGTTCCTTTGCTCCTCTTTGAAGTCATAGGATAGCCTTAGAGAAAGAAACCAGAAGCAAATCCGTCTCCCCACCCAAGCCTCTTTTCTAGAAAGGAGTAAGTATATAAGTAAAACTTGTGATCTAGAGAAGCCACAGGAACTTCAGGAAATCTCATCTGGTAATACTATTGAAATGCCTCTTACCAGCATTTCACATATTGCTGAGAACAGATTTGTGAGCCTATGAACACAGCAGAAGTATCCCAAGCTGCTTTGGTAGTGAGTGACCCACTCCTGTCAGCATTTTCACCATGCCAGCTTCCCTCCACACTGTTCTGAGCATTCTGATCCTTCAGCAGTTGTCTTTTAGCTATGCTGTATTGCTCTTCACTCCCCCATCCTGCTGCTTCTTGTGTTTGCTTCGTTCATTCCTTTTAAAAGTGCAAAGAGATTTCACAAGACTTCTTTTTAATGGGATTAAATAATCTTCAGGGTTTTTTCCCCTACTAGTTTACTCCATAATGAAAATATGTCCTCTATGCCACACACATCCTGAACACAAATTTCTTCTTAATCTATGGTCTAGTACTTCATTTCTAAAAATACAGACAAGCAATGAAGAGAAACTCACAGCTACTTTGTGGTTTCTTGCAAGAAGCCACAGACATGAATGGAAGGGTCTCTGCAACTGGAGAATTATTTGCTACTCCACATTTCCAGCATGGCTTTTGAGCATTTGCTCTTTCAACAGAGCAGTATTAATTTACATAAACACATGCCTACCCAATTTGGAAGTACAGTGACTTGTGTTTCCTACATGGACTTCTGGAGGTGCAACCATGTGTCTTCACAAGAAAACTTCCTAACACCTAATATAATACTTCTGCACTTTAAGGGCACAAAATTCCTTTAAATCTACCAAAACCTACTCAGTTCAGCAACCAAGGTCATATTTCAGATATTTAGTTTCAATACCTAAAACTCCTTGGTTATTTTTCATTTAATACCTTCTCTTATTTTTTCCAAAACCCAATTATACAGAAATTCTGCACTGCAAAATAATTTTGCCTATTAAGGTATGGGAAATCCTCCTGCACTTGTTCAAGAATGGAAGTCGAAAGGAAGAAATTTGGAGGGGGGAGGGATTGTGGTGGTGTTCTCCCACCAAGTAACAGTACTTGATACTTCTGATATTTCTGATACTTTTCAGAAATAGATTTTCTCCTGATACCAAAAGGCCCCAGTAACTGCATTTCTTCCAGGGGTCCTGTCCTAAAGAACAGAAGCAAGGCACATCTTCCCTTTAGAGATGTACCTATTTTCACTCATTTCTGTCTCTCCAACTCTAAGAGAATCACAGCATCATTAACTTAAGAGCAGAACAGTGAGAAAACCGTTTCCAAGAGAGAAAATTCCCCTGTGACATAGAGAAATGAAAACACTGCTCAGTTTGTCCAAGTACAAGTAGTACGACTGGAGACAAAACAAAGGTGCAGAAAGTCAGTTCTCTTGGAATAAATCCCTACTTTGAGAGACCTTAGTAGTTGATACAAATTTTAGAAGCGAGCAAGTAAATGGCATTTACTTTACTTAGCTTAGCATTTACTATTAGTCATGTCTGTCTTTGGTTTATGGTATCTGCCTGAGCAGTACAGAAGAGCCCTATGGCATTACTGTTCCAGGAGGCACAAAATACTGCTGTGGTTACAGTTAGTATTTGGATCCATTACGGGCTACTGTTAGGAAAGCTCATACTTCAAAGCAAGTCTGCTGACCCAAAAAGTCCCAAGAGCCACAAACCATAGGGATTCTTCCCAAACCAAGAAGCTCTGATTTAGGAATGCTTAAGCACACTCAAGTCCATGTACACAAGTATGTGGTTTGCTTTTGGGATTTCAGAGGTGGAGGGAGTAGATATGGAGCTACTCTGTATAGGTGGTTTTGTTAATGAGGCAGGGGTGCAAGAAAGTGAAAGCACAGGAGGTACCAGTGTTTTGAAGTCTTCACAAAAACAGCTTTTGCATAACTAATATGAAAAATGGGGCAATATTTTTCAGAAGGCCTGGGATTAGGCATTAACAGCTGAGAATTCAGGCACATTTGTAAAATAGGAAAACTTCATTTTTACATTTATCCCAAGGACATCCTTACAGGAGACAATATCCCCTTGCCTAAGACTGTGAAGTCTTCCATTAGGAAGCTGGGAAGATGCAAGGAGTGCCAAAGCAACGATTCACCCAACTCCATCAGTAAATACACACTGTAGCCTTTCCTTGAGGGGAGGGCAATGCCGTAGTCACAGTACAACACACTTGCACCAGACACAGTTTGCATCTGAGCATCTTTGATAAAAGCCCATATTAAAATATGACCGTCCAAGAGAATGGACAAGCTGAGACATTCAGGCTAGATTCTTGCATACTGTTATAAAGGAACTGAAACCAAACATTTAGACAGATACACAGTGGTAAGTGATCTGCCATCCCTGTTCTAGTCCTGTTCAGCAATCCAGACACCTCTTCCCTGCTCAGACTAGGCAACGGCAGAGAGAAAGGCTCCCTTCAGAGATTTTTCAAAGCTTTCTCCTACATCTATAAATGTTTGCAGAATAGCTCTTCCCTTTCTGCTTGTTATGGGAAACTTGAGAGATGCCTTCATATAAAAGCTTGTTTGTATAAATGCTGTTTCTCAAATAGCTTTGTATAAGAGTTATTCATTATATTTCAGCTAGTAGAAACTCTGGAATTCAAGGAAATATAAGAAATCCAGTAAACAGTTTAAAAATTGCAGTTCTAAGCACGAAAGAGCCACAATATGTGTTTCATATTCAATGTTACATTTACGCAAATATTACATGGAAGTGCAACAGCATTTTTTGTACCTGGAAACACTGCATCTATGAATAAACACAGACCTATAGGCATCAGCCAAAAAGACACTGCTTGCAAACCAGAAATACGGATAATATCTCTTCCATGTACTTTTAAACACAGCAGGCTCACACCCAAACAGAAAACTGTATTCTAAAAGGAATACAGAGCCATAGAAGAATTCATGAGTCACTCATGAGCTGGGCTTCTCAAAAAAAAAAAAAAAAAAATTAAAGGAATTTTTAAGAAAAGCAACTTAGACTTTGCTGCCTGTCAATACATTTTGTCTTTTTAATGAGATCACTTCCTTTTCATAAATACATATTTATGACCCCTGGTAAATCTGCATTATTATATGTCTGTTGTTTTATTTTGATTGGGAGAAATTAAAAAAGAAAGAAGCAACAGTTCAGAATTAGTTCTTCCCCTTCCAGTGAGGGAAAAGATACAGGTTGGCGGTGCCTTCAGTGTGGGGGTATGCCCCAGCTGCTGTTCAAAGGGATGATATATCACTATTACTCTGACCATATTTGACTTCCCTGTGTCAGCTCTGATGTTTGAACAGCCCTACAGGGAACTGAACTGAACTGGGGGCGGGGGGGGGGAAATGGCTGAACCAGCAAGAAAAGACAGAATATGTACCAGTCTGGGCTCTTTAAGAAAGCTGCATCCTGCTGTCAAAGGCAACTGATGTGCAAAAGCTGCCTCCTAAGCAATGGGCATTAATTCCTGTTACTAGTAACAGCTCAGCTTTCAATTCAATATCAACACTATAATCAATCTTTTCTAAACAAATACTACTTGTCCAGTGGGCAATGGGGTTTTTTGGGTTTTAATCCTCCAGCTTCCATTTAGCTGTACATTGCCAAAATAATTTCACATTAACATAATTTTTACCATGGAGCAGGATAAACAGTAACATTTTATTCCATTGCAAATTGGAATAAAACACTTACCTCTTTTCCAATAGAAAAGAACACTTGAAGTTAGTATTTTAACATTTACTAGAAGAACTAAAGCACTGCAATGCATTGCTTTCAGCCCAGTCCTAGAGGTGCCAGTTCACAATACTGGAATTATTACTAGTGGCCCTAACTTCCAAACAAACCACGGAGAAATCAGGTTCTTTTGTTTGCTTACCGTAAGAAGTCTAAATTACAATATTAAAAAGAATACTAGGAGTACATACAGGTAGAAGCCCAAGTGCTTCCATACTCCAGCCTTGCAGCATGACCAGTTACCCTTTATTTTTTCAACTGCTGAAAATTAGGTACTTGATACTACACACAGCTACAGCCAAACAAAGCATTTTCAGTAACACATGTCTTTTCACTAGTTTTGGAAGACTAGTCCTCAACTTTTATGTGGGCAGGAACACAATAAAGACAGTTTTCTAGCTCTAGTCAAAAGCATTTGCAAAAGTGATATAAAAAATAGGTGCTTTGCAAACAGACATATCTAAAATACTATGTAAAGACTCTTGTTTTGAGTACTGTTTCACTCAACCTCCCATCCCAACATAAAAAATTAAAATCAAAGTTTGAGAGCAGAGGCTGACTGGCATATTTGGGAGCACTGAGTACCAAAAGCAGCCTAAAGCCTGTTTTCACTTGTGTTTATCGATCTCTCTGCAAAAGAAGGCTGTCGTCCCAACCACTGAAACACCCCTTACCCTCCTGTTATCTGTAATTCCATGTGACCTTGGATACATAAAATAAATGACTTGTAGGAGAGCCACTCAAGTTACACTGTGCAAGATTCATCATCCCTTTCTGTCCCAGGTGTAAGCAGCACAAGCACATTGCCATCCCCAGAATAGCAGTGCCTCTTGGCTGGGTTTGTGCAGCCCTATTCTTCATCCTAGGACAGGTGCCAGCAGGGAAGTGCCCAGGCCAGCCACAGCCAAAACTGATTCTGTTACAGAAACATAATCTTCAGGGCCACACCCATTTTGCTAACTGTTCTCACTACTGATGGCAGCATGCATTTAGCACTTTAACTTAAAATAACTTTTTAAACATACTTAACTTGAAAAGTCAAAGCAAAAACTGCCTGCAGCATCTCTCCCTCTAGGGCCAATGTGCTAGTTTGGTCATATGGACACTGGTAGAAGAGGTGTTCCACTACACTTGCTCTCCCATTTCCAAACCAGGATTAAATAATTTTGATACAGAAGAGGTCATGCCAGCTGTTTACTGTGGAAAAAAAAGGAGCAGCATCAGGAGAGGACAACACAGATAATTTGGGATCCATCATCTGTTATTAGGTCACTGGATTCCCACATACTGTTGCGGTCAAACTCCCTCTAGCTTGCACACAAAGCTGCTGTTGGCAGAAGCTCTTATCTCACAGATAACAGCTCTCCTTGGACCCAAACTAACCCATCTAGTTCTGTCAAATGAGTCTCAAAATACATTCTCCACCATAGCTTTCCAGACTGACAGACTGCAAGCAGGTTTTATCCTGGGGTTTCACTAATTCTATGTTTGGAAACATAAGAAACTGTAACTTTAACCTGGAAGTGGGCTGAAAACCCAAGCTTTAAATTTATCTAGCGAGACACAACAGCTTTTTTACAGGTGCAATGACCTCTTGTTGAGTGAGAGCAACAAGTGATGTATACCGCTGCTTATTTAAACAGATGGAAAATATAAACTATTTAACATTTCCATGCAACAAACAGTTAAAATAGAGAATCTAATGACTAATACAGCAAACGGTGTTTCCATGTGTGGCCCCTGCTATGAGATAGGACATGCAGCATAGGATTCTGTTCAAAATTGCAGTTTTTTCTCCTGATACCAGCAAAGCCATGCAGTCAGGACTCAGATAATTCTGGCAATCTCCTGTAAGCAGAAGAAAGGACTACTCCTCAGCATAATTCAGACTCTTGAAGAAATCCAAATGGTTGCCAAGTCAAGAATGTCATAGAATTGCAGAATTGTTTAGGTTGGAAAAGAGCCTTGAGATCATTTGAGTTCAACTGTTAACTCAGCACTGCCAAGTCCATCACTCATTTATGTCCCCAGGTGTCATACATGCACACATCTTTTAACTACTTCCAGGGATGGCCTGGTCCAATACTTGACAATCTTTTCCAAGTACTCTCATCCTGTTGCAGGCTGCCTAGGACCCCCACCTTGCTACAACCTCCTTTGAGGCAGTTGTAGAGAGTTGTAAGGTCACCCCTGAGCCTCCTTTTCTCCAGGCTGAACCCCCAACTCCCCCAGCTGCTCCTCTGAGGACTGGTTCTCTACAGAGTCATGGATTCACCTGACACACACATGCATTCAGCAGCTAACTTTTAAGAGCACACTTTCTGCAGTACATATCCACACACACACGCACACACCAGACTCCTCCAGCTGCTCCAGAAAGCAGAATGCTAGTGTCTGGTTATGATTAACACAGCCTCTGAGTAATGCCACATGCTAACAGCCTGTCCTGCTGGGACTCAGCCTGTGGCTGCAGAATGTGTGCAGGGCACAGATGAAGCCAGCATCAGAGTTCAGAAAACGAACAAGGCATCAAGTGCTGCAGGTTTGGCTTGGAGCCCGCAGCAGCACTCTGCCTTGCCACCTGGGCAAGTGCGTGTGTGTATGTATGTGTGCGTGTGCATGCGTGTGTGTGTGCGCGTGCGTGTGTGTTTTCCTCACCTTCCTGCACTAGCTGTCCTTTTGAAGACATCTGAACTTGATTAGGTTTCTTGGTATGCACTAAGGCTATGTTAATCAGCAAAAACATACTGCACAGGAGCCATTAACCTTCTTCAAATGTCCCTACAATGGCCTCATGGCAGTTTCTAGATGAATAATCTTATCGGACAAAAGGAAGTAGAAGTCTAATCTCCACAAAGCCTCTTATTTTTACTGGGCGGTATAGCTCAGGAAAGACAAAAAAATGCATGCAGAAACAGACAGGGCTCTGGAAACTCATTGACTAATTAATGGAAAACAAAGTGATCTCCAATGAAACACTTCCTGTTCAAATGTCATCTCAGAAGAGTTAAAAGCATTTGTACCCCTCTAGTTTAAGGATGCTACTAAGCAAAGCTATGTTTTGCATTTACTACAGAACTGAGTGAACACAAGGACAGCTCTGAGCATAGTTAAGTGTGTGAACCAGGACAGACACAAGGACAGGATTTATGCTATTTTGATGTAGCTTGCATAGGAAGGGTTTGATTTGCACTGACTTGCTACCTGCCCACGTGGGAGATTGCCAAGAATCAAACTCATACACACAAAGCCCCAAGACAGCTAAGGTTCATAATTTCCTCTTCAAGAACTTTCCAGAGAAGCTCTTTGCATGGATTCAAAATAATATCCCACAGGCATTCCAGAAAGCATTATTCAAGCCACATGAAGTTAGTAACTTCAAAATAAAGAACTCTTTACTTTCTTGCCAAAGGCTGAATTTTTTCCAAGCCTAGTAGGTTAACTAAACAAGGTCTTAAGTCCAGGCTGTTCAAGACATCTTCTACTGTATTGTATGCACCTAGAGAGTTGTATTATCTAATGTGACTCATTACCTTCAATTAATGTGTTGAGAATTCCTCCTGACCACCACCGTTTACCCAGGCTGCAGGAAAACATGCCTTACACACATGGGACAGAGGTAAAAGCTCAGACAGCTCCAGATCCCCGACAGACAACTATAATCCAGTCAGTATGAATTATAAACAATACACATTGCTACACATCTACCAAGGTTTTTCTTATCTCCAGGTTTGTGCTTCTGTGAGATTTAATTATCACATTACCATGTTGTTTAACAAAACCATGTGAGAAGTTGTTGGATGAGAAGGGTCTGATTGAGCCCAGAGGAGCAAGTCAGTATTAGGGTACTCTCAGTGTAGCAGTAACTGCCTCACTGTACTATGGAAAGAGTGGGTTTGGGTTTGAAACGCTATTACAAGTGGACCCATAAAATTTTGGAGATTGCCAGTCATAATGAGCAAAAACACTCTAACAGCCGACAGGAAGTCATACCACTATATTTGAGCCAAACCAAAATATATACACTTTTATGAACTATAATACTATTATTTCATATAATACTTCTATGAACTTTTTATATTCACATTAGATAAGACTGGTAAGCAGGTGAGACAATCCAAACAGGTTTAGCCATAAAAAAACCTGCATGACAGATCAAAACTGAACATCAAGCTTCTGAGATAGCTATATTTTAAAATAAAGCTTAAAAACTACCTAAACCATATTGAAGAGCCACCCCTTCTGTGTGTAGTTGTAGGGGTTTTTGTTTGCTTGAACAATTGGTTCACTCACAGTGGATGTTATACTAATGCCATGAGAGAGTGAAAAAATTAAAATGCAACAAAGACAAAAAAAGCAAATTTAATCTGAGGTCTGTAAAAATCATGGAATGCACATATTATGCAATTTATACATTATGTTAGCAACTTATGTCCAGGACTAGAGTTTAATTTTACAACTACATTAACAACAAAATCCCATAAAGTTGTTAATGCCTTCTGTGTTACCACTTTGCAGGGGGAGAACAAATTCAGTCTTCTCTAAAAGTGAAGATTATTTGTCCTAGTTCACTGGAACAATTTCAACTAAAATGTAGTAATCCTCAAATGAAGCATTTCTGAATTGATCTTATTATTAATATTTACTGTCCCCTTGCTTTCCTCACTCTTGCCTCTCTGTCTCTAAAAAAAAAAAAAAAAGGAATTTGAAAATTCAGTTTGATCTGTTTCGTGTTTATGGGCCCAGCCATACTTGATCTGTGTTTAAGGGTCTTGTTTGCTTTATTTTAAAATAGGCTTTGCACATCTTATTAGATCAGACATGTTTCATTATAGATTTCTATAAGCCTTATAAATTAAGAAGTATTATAAGCCTTACAAATTTTATAACGTTTATAGTTCTTTAAATGTAACTAAATTTAAGTAGCATCTTATTTTCAGAACACACTAGTCACTGGGTTCACAAGGACTTGTCACTGGGACACAAGCCAAGTACCATATTAAGTATTCTTAGGCATAATGAACATCATTCTACTTCTTGTCCCAGTGTCACCACCCTTACAACTCCTGTGAGAAGTCTTTAACTGTACCAGACAAGCCTCCTACAAAAGCCATGTCCCTTATGCAAAGCAGCCAAGTAAATATTCAGTACTGTTAGATCTTTTGTTATCACTTAGATGGAAAGAGCATACTTACTGCTACGAAGAGCATGCAGTACATGGAGAATGAAGAATGGCCAGAATAAAATGATAGTCTGGAAAAGAAAAGATCAGACATCATCAGTTCTCCTTTACAACATTCAGTCTGCAGTGATACTAATCTGTATTATACAAGTGAACTGGTAAAATGCAAACATGTCCATATTACTCTTCAAGGAGGCTCCCTAGGCACATCACACAGATTTTGACCAAGAGTACAGACTTCACTACTCAGCAGTTATCCTCTTCCAGAGTTAAGCTGATCTCTACATCAGGCAGTAAGTACTATATTTTCCGCTGAAGTTTGAACAGCAAGGGAACACATCTTCAAAGACAATAATCAAGTGTCCTTTACTAGTTCATCTTGACAAATGCCAGAATACTTTAAATATAATTACTTCTTAAAAGTCCTTATCTTATAGTCACACAAATTACATTAATCACCCCTAAACAATTACTTGCATTTAGTCACCATCAAGAGGCAGTAGTTAACAATAAGTAGTATTTCATACTACATTTGTACACCTTTGTGAAATGTATGATTCACACAGACCCTGATTATTTATTATTGAAAGGTAGAGGGAAAGGCAGGAATGCAGTTTATTAGCCAGTCAACTGCAATAGATTACACTTCATCTAACTTGTAGAAGTGATTCTTACTTGGCAATCTCATTGGGAGTGTCAACATTGCCTCCAGCTCCCAAAAGCTTGACAACTGACACTGACAGTCCAGGATTCCTTTGGCCAGCTCCTCCCCTGCACAGCTGGTTTTGTGAGGAGCCAGAGATGCAAAATAAACACCACCCACCTCTTCAAAAAAGAAGGCAAAATGTAAAGACAATTTAGTCTTAAGTAGGGAGATGAAAGAACTGTAGTTGGCACTACTTTTTTCCATTTTATGCACAGAGCCTTGTAACAGTGCTGCTTCACAGGCCACCAGCCAGGTTTCAGCCAGCCTTCCGTGCAATTTAACTGCATAACCAGAGCACTCCCCCCTCAGCAGTTTGGCATACAAAAACATGCCCGGCTTAATAAATTTTAATAGCTCTGCAGTCTGACCTCTACCATATCCACCAGGTCCCTTATTTTGGTGCTTCTGCCAGGCAGAGACCCCGAGGCCAGGGAAACTCTTAGTCAAAGGAATAATTTCCACTCTTTGGACTAGGAGTAACAAAGGCAGCTCTGACACGCAGCAAAATAATGAGGCTAAAGATGCCCTGCTCAAATACCACAAAGAAGGCAATGAAACTGTCTTGTGCACAAGTGAAACTGCAAAACTTCCTGAATTAGTTGGAACATATAACATTTAGAAACTGCGTCAGAAAAAGTCTACATAGGTTTATTCCAGAGGTTTTAGAGCTTTTCGTTTGTGGTTGATTTGAAACACTGGCAACAGCTTTTGGTTTCAGAGGTACTAAATAAGCAGTCTGAAATAAGATGACTTTTGTTTCACCAAATAATACTTTCCAACTAGCTTCTTAAAAAGAAAAACTTTGACAATATACTAGCTTCAGATGTTTAAAGTTCAAAACCATTAAGATTACACTGCAGCCAGAGATCCTTTTTCCACTCTTGTACTCAAACACTTCAAGAGTCCACTATGAAAACCAACATTACAAGCATTGTGAAGAGCCCTGTCCTTCAAGCAGGTCATCTGAGAATGCAAAGCACACTGTTCTACAGAAAATACAAAATAAGGAATTCTTGGCTCCTGTGACAGTATTTTGTCCAGTAGCTGTGGGGCTATTCCTGTTGGCCATAAGATGTTATTTCCTATAATTATTGAAAGCAACCTGTTGCCAGCTGAAGGAATTTTGAAGACTAGAAAATGATGAAAGGAAAAAATACCATTCTTTAAGTTTATTTTGGAATTCCTATACCCTTTCAAATGTGTTCTTGACTACTTTTTTTGTTTCAGGAATCTATTAGCCTAAGATAAATTAAGAATGCCTTGTCCCAGGTTGAAGATTACAAACTTTGAATGCATTCTTATCAGGCATAGATATGCTGTACATGACTGACAAATGGGACAAAGTACTGATCCAACTTGCACATTGTGCAATCCCAATGCAATTTCTTTGGCAATACTGCTGTCTCTAGACTTCTTTAAGAAAAACATATTTTTTTTAAATTTTAAAATTCTTTCAAAACACTAAGATTGACAATGAAAAATTTCCCAACAATTCATCAGCACATAAATAATATCTTCCCAAAGCGAGGAGAATGTCATGTCTATCAGACTAGCCGAGCACTTGGCTCCTTGTGATCCTCCTGCAAGTGCTGGTTTGCCATGAGCCAGCAGTAAAACAGTATAGACAACCGCTTCTCCAAATCTCCAACTCTCAGCAGTGAAAGAAAGGCTAACTCATCCCAACAGATACACACATCAGATTCCAAAATATCCTTTTCAAAATAGTCTTAGAACAATAACTGGTGAAATTAAGTATCATGAAATAGAGCTGGCAAGTGCAGTCGATCTGATTGTTTTCAAAACAGCCAATTCTGACACCAAAAGACCAGTTTTTCAGAGGTCCATGTCTTTCACTCCAGCAATACCTACCTCACAGATCTCTTCCTATGTCAGAAACAGGGCTTCATTTTTACAGGAAAAAAAGCATAAGCTTTAATTACTTCCACTTGGACAATATATTATTCCCAAGTTTGAAGAATGCCTTAAGTAGCAACATAAAACCAATTTCAGGTCTCTCAGCTGAGGTTTAAAGCATATGCCTAGTTTCCAATGTACACAATGGAGCTGGACATCATAAAAAGGTTTTAAAACAAGGTAATTTAAAGGCTGTTTTGCTTTCTTGAAATTTAGCTTTGTCATGAATTTCACATGGTTTCCAATAAAGACAAAGACAGTAAAAAAGTAAAGACACAAGTAAAGACACAGTAGTTCTTAAAAAGATTGCCGTAAGATTGACTACAATTTATCACTATGGTTCATTACTGAATGTCTGCAGTTTGAAAGAATACCTGGAAAAATAATCAAAATACAAACAATTCCTACAAGAAGCATATCAGCTGAATTACTGTTATTTTAGCCAGGATTTCTAAGCCCAGATAAGCAGACTAAGAGAGATTGCCTTGGAGGACTTGACACTGACAACCTTATATTACTTTCCATGCACAAGGCTGGCTTAGCTCAGGGAGAAGAGCCAGCCTGACAGGTTATGTTTCTTCAATTAATAGAAAAATTGAACAGAGTACACAGCACATAAAAGGATGATTTTTCTTGGACTGTGACTTACAAGAAAGTGCATGTTTTAAGTAGTAAGCTCTGTTTGGCATTATTTTGTAAAGTACATGAGTTACTGGAATTACTGACACTGGAACTCAGTAAACAAGCTTGATGTCTTGTCGTCATTTAATACCTTCACATGAACACCTGATGTGCAGAAACTTTAAGACAAATGCAGGAATCTGTCAGGGAAATTAACAGCCTTGGGAAAGACCAGACTAGGGAACAGCTTAACACATTTGGTACAGTGGAGCATTAAATGGTGAAAAAAATTAAAGTAAATGACAGTAGAAAGAGATATTCCACAAGAAAGGGCATCCTGTGGTTCTTCAATAGACCTGTCAGAGGCCGAAATCTTCCCAGCATAACTACAGAATTATGAAATGATCCCTTGGAGAAAAACAGAAGGCCCAGCAAAACATTATGCACACTCCATATCAAAGCAAATAAATACACCCAGCTGGATTAGCCAGCACGTCCTTTCCATCTTCAAGTTCCGTGGATTCTCCCAGTCTGACTCAAAGCTTCCACTGACATTTGTGTTACCCATTCCATGATCTGGAGGGGAATAAATGCCAGAGTGCTGCAGCTCAGCATGCCTGTGTTGAGTAAGCCAATGCTTGTGACAAGCAAGCCACATGCTTATCAGTGAAATATTCCTAGTATTTCAGTGCCATGGTTTAAAGTCCTAGTTCTACACTTAAACACCACATTGTTTAAAGTCAATTTTCTCTGCATTCAACAATCAACTTGCTCTCCCAAGATTCACTCTTTCCTCGTGTGCTGGACTTGTACCACTACAACTTACAAGATCAGTGTGGGCAGGGAGTTTTGAGGACTCTGAAAATAAGCCCTTTTGTCATTACTGCAAAGAAAAGTTGAAATAAGTAAAAAGCAGTTCACCTACTGAACAATATCAGGAAGTACTCAGAACCCCATGTTCCAAATTTCTCCACTTTTTTTCCTTGTCTGACAGTAATTATACCCACACTTCAGTACAAAGTCACACATTTACACATTGGAAAACGCTGCCAGTGTCTTTCCAATTCAGTAATCCTCCTCTGGAAAATTTTATTGACAATTTTTTCAACAGGAGACCTAAAATTTAATAACAAGCATCTTGCATAATCCCATAATCATATCTGGGGTGAAGAGTGGATCCACTCAGCTCTGTTTTATGCAGCAGCTGATAGTGAGGAAGCTGCCAATGTAATGTAATGACATGTAATACACATTATTTGATACCATGACCATGTTTTTGCAGACTTCCCACTTTTTTTCTTTTGCAGTCTACCACACACAATTAAATTTCCCTGCTTATCCTATCTAATCTAATAGGTTCTAAAAAGAGATAGGTCTTTACCTATTTCTAATCACCTTCCTAACCACCAGCCTTTGAAACAAATGCTGCTGACTGTGCAAGAAACAGGGGTATGAAGTAACTCTTCCTCAAGCTCAGCATCAACATGTAGTTTTAATCAGCAGTAGAGTACTGCAAGGGTTGTCTTAAGTGCTAGATTGACCAGATTCCAAAGGTGGTTAAAAGCTTCTGCTGGCATGATTTGATGGGGGATTGTTTCTTTACTCTCTGGGAATTGAAAAAATTAACAGATGATAGATACATTCAGGCGTGCAGATACTCTGTAATTTGAATTTGAACAAAAGTATTACACACTGATGGAACAACCTAACAGAGAAATGACTACCCTAAACTAGCTATTTTGCATCTGACAGAAGAAGTTTATATCAACAGCTACCAGGGAAATAAACTTGATTGCAAAATAACCAGTAATAAAAAAAATTCATACTGTTACTGGTTTTTCCTTTTAAAATAAGCAACAGTCAATCTGCACATGAACTTCCAATTAATTTTTTTTTTAGCAAAGGAGCAAGCAGCTACCAAATCCTGTCATTCATACCACACAAAAACATGTACATTTTGAGCTTTCAATATGCCAAAGTCCAACAAAATTCCATGCTGCAATTTCCTCGTGCACATTGCAAAACCATTACAAAACAACTTATCTTTCAACAGTTCTGATTTAACTCAATGCACAAAAGGGAAGTTTAACTTTCCATTACATTTCCAGGTAGCCTCCTCCAATAGTGAAAAAAAAAATTAGGACTTTGTTTACCTCTCTTCGTAATAATTCCATCTCAGGAAAAGACTAAAAGTGAAAATGGCAGCAAGGGGTACTCAAACCAACATTTCTAAAGACTAGTAGTTTGCTCTCACATGCACCAGATCACTCCTATTCTATTTATTATGTCTGCAGAACTTACCCACATAATAAATTTTTGATTGGCAGCAGTGTTATTTTACATAAAGGGAATGAAGACAGAAAATTATAATTTCTATTAAATCAGGGATTCAGGAACTGCTTTGGGTAAGAAGTGTTTGACAGGCATGCAGGACACATCCTTCAGCAGATTGCTGTAATCTTCAAAGGGGAAAAGGAAAGTAGGCAGCTGTTCCTGGAGTATTATGTGCTTGAT
Source organism: Fringilla coelebs (assembly GCF_963513975.1). Classification (NCBI taxonomy): domain Eukaryota; kingdom Metazoa; phylum Chordata; class Aves; order Passeriformes; family Fringillidae; genus Fringilla; species Fringilla coelebs. The sequence goes on from NC_140031.1 coordinate 17,554,070, forward strand.
ACAGTTATGGACACCCCAAGTTTTATCTTTATGAGACTTTTTCCTCCTGTTACCTTCGATATAACTTTTGCAAACCAGTGAAATTCTGTGAATGAGAAGATGCATCTACCTGCTTGGTTGGCCACAGCTAGTTTCCAAATAATTTTCAGGATGCACTGAACACAGGTACATATTTTGATTTCAAATGACCTTAAGCATGATAAGCTACTGAAACAGATTTCAAGCCCAGCTTTGGTTGAAAACCATTAAAGGGGGAAGGGTTCTAGTTTCAGTCACGAAAATGAATGTTACCTATCACTACTCAAAATGTCCAATTCACACTAAGGCAAAGGAGATGTAAGCTCAGAAACAAGATCCAGATTGCAGAACTGCATCTCATTTGATTAGAGCATGTTCGCTTTTCAGATTCAATTCTCCCTCCCCCCAGTCAGTTTCTTTTGCAAAGGCAGCTCCTTTTGCTCCCAGATCAAGTACAGCCCCATTTCAACATGGACTACCATCCTAGAAGCTTCAAAAGCTTAAATATTTAAAGGCTTTTTTATTCACTACCATGGCTCAGTTTTCCTTCCATGTAAAATTATGTGTAGTTGTCCTGACTAAGCTCCTTCTCAAACTTCTCAAATGTGATGAATAATTTCACTAGATCTGTAAGTGTTCCCAAACCACCCACGTTATATCTTGAATAGCAATGGCATAAGGGTGAAAGCAGTGTTTAAGGAAAAGCTGCACTATCTGAACAGTAGTATATGTGTGGACTTCTATTCCTTTCAAATGCCTTGGTATCCAAGCTGCTTCAGTTGTTTTCTGTGGGGTTTTTTTGCATGTATGTTTTCAGAAGTGAAAACAGCCTCTGATGTAAACTCCTATACATAGAAATTTCAGTAGTGTAGAGCACTTCACAGGTTGAAAGCTCCATAAAAGAAATTATCGGTCCTATATACAACATACCAGTATGCCCCTAGTAAACACATTGCAAGTCCCTGGCATGCCAAATTTCTGATTCATGATGCTGATGGAAACTGCCAGAGGAGAAGTAATCCATTTAGTTATGCTTGAATCATTAAGTGCAGTTTGGTCTTCAACAGAGCTTTAAGTTGCTTCAAAACAGAATATTGGTATAGTCTATAAAAGCCAAGTAATTTTAACAAAAAATAATACTTCACTATAGAAATACTCCCCTTACTGTCAGGCAGGGAGACAGATAAGGAGAGGGACAGACAGGTCATTTAGTACAGATGGGTTAACTTACAAGTGAATGTTCAGACTCTTGACTTAAGTTTAAAAATTCCAGAGCAAACCAGTTGCTATCTAATGAAACAAGGGAAAACAAAAGCATCCATTTAAATAGAAGTAAATAATGCATAAGCCTTGGAAGTTTCACAAAGGTTTCTTGGACTTAGAGTTTTTTGTTTTAATACAGCTACAGTTTTGAAGGGATACACAGAACAGACTACATGAGAGTTTCACAAGTTTGGTTGAACTCTAAAGAAAGTTATATGGGGCAGTCCCATACCAGCTGTCTGGCAGGGGCATCCTGCTTCTAGAAATTGCTCAGTGATTTAACTGCACTCACAGCTCATGCAGAGCTACAACCAGAGAAGGAGGTATGAACAAAGCTGACAAATTGCTGGCACATGACTGGTAAAGGGCACCACCTTGGCAATTGTGTTGAAATAAATTACCAATGTCAAAACAGTCAGCTCTAATTTCCTAAAAACTTCTTTTGAAGATTACATTTTGAATTTGCAATGGCAGACTATACATAGCTTGTTTTCAGCACAGTCAGCATAGGAGCAATACATCAACTAAAGCAGGGAACTATTTTTTCCTTTAGACATCTAAGTTGTAATATGAATCTGTACATTAGTAGTACAATTATAATTATGAACCTTGACAGCTGCATTATCTGTTACCACAAACAGAAAACTGACAGACTGAAATTAGAGAGCTACAAATATCTGAAGTTCAACTTAAAAGGAAGTGTTTCACACACATACACGTCCTTGCTAGCTGTGCACGTGTGCTTTTGGGGAACAACAAAGCTCAGACCGCACATGGCTGCTCTGAAACAGCAGCCTTCTACAATATGGTGTAATATGTACCACTTTAGGTTCAAAGGTTTAATTTCTATGCATGAGCTGACAAATAATCAGGAAGGGCACTTTCCTGGACAGATTTCTGGATCTGCTTTGTCATGAGGTTTTCAGTGTTGCTCCCAACCCAGAACTCTGAACTTTTAGGTCCCACTGCAACATCTATACTCAGCAAAAGGACCTAAAAAAAGTAATATCCAACAAAAATGTCTAGAAGTTAGTTATTAAATTAATGTGACAAACCTGCACTGCTCAGCTAAAATGTAGAACATACTGTTTTCAAGAAAAATTTGTAGTAAATTCAGAAAGCCTAAGCAGGTAGAAAAAGGAGGAAAATTATCTATAGGGAAAAAATACTACACTGTACAAGAATTTGTACTGAGGAGAATTAGTTTGACCAGTGTTAAAGCAACATGATACAACAAACTGTACTGTAAATTGCAACCAAATTTAACATCATTAGAAGAGAAGGCCACTATCAATCTGTGTGAATATGCTGGCATTCAGTTCATTTTCTGAATATTCATACCATGCTCTGTTCTTCCTTCATATTCACCTGTCCCATTAAGGGAAAAATATGGATTTTTCAGAGCAATACATAATGATTTTGTTCTAATTTCATTCTAAACCTCTCAAATATTAAAGCATGTTCTCCAAATTGGCTAACAATGTGACTCAAACTTCAGCTACAAAAGGCCTTAAGAACAAATTCCTTATAATACATACTAGAGAAGATAATTACAGCAACCACTTTAAGTACATCCACTGTCAGTACTCATTTGCAGATCACCCACAGTACTGCTATGTGCTCAGAAACAGAGGTTAAGCAAAACACAGTATGTAGGCACACAAGCACTGCATACACACACTCTTAACTGCTCAGTTAGAAACTTGCCATCATACCTAAAACTGTTTGCTTTAAGGGCTAGTCCTTCAAAGGACTGTTTAGATGTATTTTCACATCCTTCACTAGAAAAGATCTGGACCTTTACTTCCCACTCCCAGCTTTGCAGTGTATTGACTAAGGAAGAACGTGTTATGCTTACAGCCTCCCATCTGTTCCACGTCTAAGAGCAGGATACTTAAGCACTTAACACTCCTGGAACAAAAAGGCTGCCCTGCTAAGTATGTATAATTGTCCCACATTCTCCATTTAAAGGGCATAGAATAATTGGGGGGGTATGTTTGCTACATGCATCTTCTTGCCATATTGCCCACTCCACTTTCAGACACAGAAACCTCAACTGTCTCCTTGTACAACACTGAAACTGCATTGTTATGGAGGTTGTACCAATATATCAGTTCCAAAATGTGAAATAAGGTTTGGAATTGCATTCCTGAAGACTAAGTTTTATTATATTTTTTTAAAACCCCAAAAACTGGACCCAGCAGTTACCCAGGTTTGAAATTCAATCCATATTTTTTAGTTGCAATCCGAAAGGATAATAAAATTACATCACAAGGGAACATCTGGCTTTATAAGATCCAGATCTTATATATGAATGTAACAGAAAGCCTTCATATCTTCATCTCAAAAGAAGAACCAAAGCAAGCCAGCAATACCTCAACAGTAGGTGTTTTAAGAGACAGGAAGGCGTCCAAATCTACATCTTAAATGAGAGCTCAACAAATAAACTTCAGAGTAAAAGTTAGTGAACTGAAGGTTTCAAGAAATTAAGCCATACGTCGACCCTTCTCCTTTTAACTCACCATAAGGTACAGCTGCAGAGGCATAAAAACAAAATGCAAATGCATTAAAGAAGGTCGGCAAATAGAAAGATCTTCACCAGCCTCTCAGGTCCTCATGCTTGGTAGAAAAGTTCAGCAAGGAGAGGTAGTACCCAGCCACAGAGGATCTTAGCAGGATTAGTAAAAAGCAAAACAAGCCCATGAGTCCATGAGACACACATCCAGTGGTGCTGAGGAAGGCTTGGCATCATCTGCCTTCATCATCGAGATACCTTTAAAAAGCCATGCAAAGAAGCCAGTGTGTCCCTCCCACGGTTAAAAAAATGAATGAGTATTCACAGGGCTTTATCAAAGCTCCACAACTATCCCCACATGAATGAAATATTTAACCCATTCTTGCCAATCACTGTAACAAGACCTCCACAATCTTCAAGACGATGTGGACATTATAATAATGGAGGGAAGGTAACTCAAAATATATACTCAAAAGGGTAAAAAATGATCTTTTAGAAGAAACAAGAGAAGCCAGCATATTTATTTTCTGGAATAACTTAATATTTTTATAGCGACATTTTATAAATTTTTTTTAAAATAGCTTAAATAGCTTTCACCATCATTGGTATAAAAATACTTATCTCACATTAATCAAAAACTATGAAGAATAACTTTATAACACAATAACCAGGTATCTGAATTGATTCTTAAACTTGTATCTACTAAGTGGATTTGCCCCAGTTAGTCTGTTTCAGCCACTGCGGCACAACAGAAAACCAGGAAGAGGAGGAAGAAGAGGAACACATGAAATAAGAGCACTTTGCTTTCAAGGGTTGTTAATTCAACACAGCATTAGCAAATTTATGTTTCTCATTCCTTACTGAATACAGACATTGTAAACTTGCTTTATTTTTTTGCCTTCATTATTACTGCAGGAAATTATTTTAAAATGAGAAAATTAAAAGAAGTATACTCTAAAGCTTTGAAGTTCTAGGGAGGCATAATTTGCATGAGCACTAACTAATACATAATTACACCCTAGTATATTATCATCCCTGTGAAATTATTCAGCAGACACTGAGTAAGACTACAGCATACTTCATCCCACAATACTTATTTTTAACATTTTGTGGATATGTGAGTGTAAATAGTATCAGATTCAATACACCTGACCTTTCCACAAGGCTTTAAAATGCAGATTGTACTGTCAAGTTTATAAAATTATACATATTTATACACACTCACCAAAGTGAGTGTTTATACACAATCCTAAAGTAAGTTCTAAAAATACCATAAGCTCTATATAGTACCTGCTACATTGTTTGAAAATTAAATAAGACTAATTCAAATATTCTTTGAATCACACATAACTTGTCAATACCAGAAGTTTGGTTTGGGGGTTCTTCAAAGATTTTGTAGAGTTTTTGTTCAGTTTTGACTCCTTCTTTGCTGGGAAGGCTCAGGGAGCTTTGTTTTATTTTGTTTTAGTTTTTATTTCTTGTAGAAAGAACTAATAAAACTGGAGAGAAACACCTATCATCATTACTCAACATTCAATCGCCTCAAAAAAATATCAACAGAACCTTTATTTAAATCTTTAAATGTAATCTTTTGAGATTAAATTTTACAACCACGAGGAAATACTCATTCTTTGCTTAAGATGACAACTAACACTGTTACGAAGTTAGGTCCATCTAGTCAAGTGTGTTCCCTGGATTCCAGAGCCTGCTTCCTGGAGATTACAAATGCTTCTCTACACAAAGGCAACCAATGTTGAATTAGCAATTCCTGATTGCCAAAATGAGTTGGGAGCCACCACTTAATATTGTCACACCATGGTTCAGTACACTCCAAAGACAGAGTGAGAAGACACTCTATCACTGTCTTGAAATCTTGAACACAACATATTTTAGCTTAACTGAACAAATACCTTATAAAGTTGTCTCTTTTCCCCCTCTGCAAGATGCTAAAAATAAGCCTATTCCAGACTGTTATATATATTAGAGTTAATTCATGCTATATATGTGTATAAAATATTATAAAATCTAACTCATGTCTTTGACCATCCTGGCTAGGAGCAGTCTTTTTTCTATTCAATTAGTTCCCGGACATCATTAAGATAATATCAAGTCCGTTACCTTAAGAATGAAACCTTCCTGGGCCATGAGTGCTGACTTCCCAGGAATGTCTGAAGCCTTTCAGTAGGACCTGCACCTGGAGCAGATTGCATCTACCAACACGAGCACCGAGCACCGGCACCACTCTGTCACATGTGAAAGAAGGCTATTCTGAAGAAGTTCAGACAGCCATTTGGACACCTGGACTGGCTTTTGTATCTGTATGGTCCCAGTTATACATGTGAAGGGACACAAAAGAACCTTCTGTCATTTCTTCATCAGGCAGAATACACGGGATATAAGCTGGCTGTATGAGACAGTTGGGGTGAACCACTGAGGAGACGCTGGCACTCTGTCAGTCAGATCCAGGTTCACCCAGAGCCAAATTCCAGAACTGACGCTGCCTTGGCCGTGGTGGTTTTTCCAAATTCTATTTTGTTATTGATCTAGTAAATCTTTTATAAATAGTAATTTCTTTTATAGTTTCTATTAATTTCTTTTATAAATTTGGCTGCCGGTTTGATCATTTATAACACAGACCAATCAAGTGTTCGCATACTAGAGGAGAAGAGCAGCGCTTGATGTTCTCTTTTGTTACTCTACTAGACTCTTAAGCCTCACTGTTCACACACTCATTTCAGACAACCAGCAACTAGAGCAAAGTATACTCACCAGAGTGTGAGTATACTGAAATATTGAATACTGAATATTGAAATACTAATTCAGAGCTGCTGCAGAACATCTGTGGTTCCTGTTCAGTCGTCTGGATGCAGGAAATCTAACAAACAGGACATATGGCAATCTGCCATGGACTGGTTAGAGCAGACAGGTTTGGGAAAAATGCCTTAGCTAACAATAACCTAGGGAAAAGCCAACATGTATCCTATCTACCTATTTCCCCTTGAGAAATTTGGGTATTTTGCCAATCTACTCAAGGCCAAGCAAAGGTATGCAGTGGAAAGCCAGAAGAAAAGGAAGAGAAGAAAAAATGAAAGCTGCAAAACCCAAAGAGGTTAGAGATTAGTAAACAGGGCTCACTCACACCACCATTTTATCAGGGTTATAGCCTGGCACACCTACCTATTTTACTGAGCCCTGCTTTGCCTGTTTGAAAGGGGAAACAGCCAGCTGACTAGTCATTATCTTTATAGGTGCTAAGGAAACTACCCTAAAGGCAATTCAGCAGCATTAAAGTATATACCAGCACACTTAAAGTGACATGTTAATTGCAAGCACCAGTGACAACAGAACACCATGACTTTGATCTCCCTTCATTTGCAGACACTAAAACTTGTGCTTCTATATCAAATTTAATTTTCTGTAACTAAAACAAGCCAGGTCAGGCATCTTTATTGAGTTACTGCTCTTAATAATTATTTAGAAGGAAAACTACATGGCTCTATACAAAACCAGCTGACAGCAAAGCTAGCAACATCTCCATAAAAGCTTGAGATGGCACTTCAGTATGTCACTCACCCCAGGAACGTGCCATTCAGTAGCACATTGCAAGCTTCTGTGTCTAGCTTAAATTAAATGACAAACATAGCCTGCGGAATGGACTGCCTTACAAAGAGGTACAGAAATAAAGGGCATGTTAATATTTAACTAGAATTTTCTTATAGTGATTGTCACGAGCATTTTAGAGACCTTTAAGTGCTACAAACTTGGATGTATATGTGCCCACTCTTACATGTATTTTTCAACAAATATGAATCATATTTACCAAGCACACCACTGTGTTTGTGATCCTCTGATTACTACTACTGGCTCAGCAAAGCAAAGTGCATACATACTATAAAGTTGTCAAGGAGAGCCTAAGGTATTTAAACCTGAAAAGGACTGGATTGTATTCAGCACGATGTATAGCAAACAAAATACTTCAGTCCACAAAAACTGTTTTATTAACCTCAGGTTGGAAAAGTGAAGCTGTTATAAATAACTGAGTAGTTGTTAGCTTCTGCTATTATCTATTGGCTTTTGCAAATTATTAACAATTTTGATACAGTACAGTTTGTAATCACATTTAACTGCTTTTGATACTTTATAATTTGTCAGCTGTTTGTGGCCAATGCTCTGGCCCTTATGTAGCTTGTATTCTCAGAACATCATTTATAGATAATATTTTAGTTTGTGAACAGCATGATAAATATATATTATAGTTTTAGCTATCACAAAATGTCAGCTTTTACAGAAGTAGCTGTGGCTGTAAAATATAACTAAGATTTCTATTTTTGTAACTAAGCGACAATAATGAGAATATTTCAGATATATTTATAAAATAGCTAATGTTGATTAAAAGTACTTGTGGAAAGAACTAAAACTGCATAGTCAGGTAATATTCAAGGAATGGATGTGATACGGACTCCTGCCGCTGACCCTTTGACTATTGATAACTGTCACCTGCTGAAAATATGCAACAGGAGCCATGGTGAGGAAGTTACACATGACTCTCAAAAAGATAATACACATTACTGCATGTATCTAGAAAGCAAGCCAAGGGTTGAACCAAGCTAAAGAATTCCCAGAACATGTAAATGAGTTCAAATAAATGTTTGATTATGTATATTTTTTATGAATATGTATTTGACCAACGCAATAGGAAAGGTATATAAGAAGAGCTGTTACAATTCACTGGCGTATCTCTAGCTATGTCTATGCACCCCGCACTGTTTACTGTCCCTTTTATCCCTTATTAAACCTTTAAAAAAACTTTTAAAAAGTGAGGCTTGTTTCTCACAGAAACCCTTCTGAAACTAACTGTAACTCATGGGCACTTTAATCATTTAGACAATCAATCCTAAATCCATTGATTAATACTCCCAATAAGGCAAGCATGTATTGTAATACAGTTGCTGCCGCTGAACAATAAAAACAAATTACTGTTTTTCTCTCATGCCCCCATGTTATAATACAGTAAACGTGGGCAAAGAGTTGGAAACATCAGATTTACATGAAACAATACTGGAACATAATATTCAATATGTTTGCCTAAAACATTATCAGCCTCCAACCATAAAACTTAGGGGCTTTCAGAAACACTGGCTGTTTTCTTGAGGTTAGTCTTCCAGAAGTTCCTGCAAGCGGTGTTCTGTATCCACACTGAACCAAACATACACATCCCAGTACTATAAAGAACTTATACAGCTTATTCCTTAATCTTCATGTGGGAAAAAATAAACTACTTAAAATGTTTCTTCTTCGAGTTTTACTCTTAAGGAGGAAATGAAAGCACTCATTGATTACCTAAGTTCTGTACAATTTCCAAAGTATACTTTAGAAGCTTTCATCTTACACGCATCTCTTCAACACACACACTTATTGTATTTCAGAACAAGAAGTCTAATCTACCCAGGGATGCTTCATACTGAAACTATTTTATACTTTTCATTAATAAAAAATTGTAAGAAAAAATGAGAAGGGAAAAGATAATCACAAAATACAATATGAATAATGGAAGCACACAAGGAATTTTTACACTGTTCGCATTGTTTTCAGTGAAATAAAATATTAGATTTGTCTTTTTGACTGTACAATCAAGCATGAATCTTTAAAAACATTCAAATGCAATCTCAAGTTTTACTACTATAGGGGAATAATAGGTTAAATTTAGAACGCATGATTTACATGCAACACTATGACTGTCCTATTTCCATTCTTCCTTTACATTTCTACCTGCCTATTTAACCTATGCAAACAGAAGTAGATGGTACTAGGTGTGCCACTAAAAATTTTGTCAACTGATATAGAAATTAATCTCTGGGTTACAGCTTGAGAGACTACTGACCTCTTCCAGCTTCCTGTAAAAAACTCCCTGCAATTCACCTCTCTCTTCTTAGTGGGCTATTAACTGAAAGGTTAAAGCCCTTGGGCACTCGGCCTCTGTGTGGGCACAGGGCCCAGGACCATCAGAAACCCTGGAAGATTTACTGGATCCCTGCATCCAGGTCATACACCTCTACAGGACAATATCCCACTTTAAGCTATCCAATCCTTCTTTGACCGCTTGCTACCTTCTTGTTTACAGCTTCCTGTGCATGCAAAAGTCTCACCTGACAGCAGAAGCCTCACAAGCAAGTACACATTCAAGTGAGTACTTCAAGGCAAGCTCTGAACAAACAGGAGAGCCCTCTCACATCACTCTAAAGGGGAAAGAGTAGCAACAGAAAAGGAGAACATGACAGTAGCAGGAAATACAAACATAATAGCTGATCAGTAAAGAGATGACAAAAAATCTTGCTTCCAATATAGAAGTCTGAGATGTCAAAACACAGGGAAGAATACAAGATAATCAATCACTATGCCATTGCTCCACTATTCTATTCTCATACACAAAAACACCTGTTTTTTTTTATTTAAGCATGTGCTAACTCTTGTTTTTCCAGCATCCCCAAAACCCAGAAAGACTATTTCAGGACCATTTCAGTCATCACAAACAATTCAAATTTTCTCCACACTCCTCTTTACTTAAGAAGCACTTTCAGACTCCTGAAGAAGTTAAACTGAATACTGGGAGCTGGCTGGCACTGGCTCTGTGGTACATAGTAGCTTCTCTAAGAAGCCACCCCTGTATCCCCTGCCACATGTACCCAGTGTACTGTTCTGCTGCCTATCCATGCACTTGCTCCTCTACACCAACAGCCGTTCACATTTCATCAACGTTTTCCTATGGCTAATGAAAAATACCATGCATGCTACTGGAAAATTATAGGGAAAACATGCCAGAAGAGTAAAGGAGCACACAGGACAGTGAGCACAATTACACGCATCTACTTAAAAACCATACAAAGAGAGATGTTCTAACTGAGATGGTGTATAGAACTTCTGGAAAAAGAAGTGTCTGTAAAGGTAAAGTCACTCAAGCCATTCAAATTATTCTGAACATATTTCTAACATTTCCAGCAGCATTCAAAAACTGAGTTTATAGCACAACAACTCAAGTTTGAAGCGAAGAAAGAGGCTTTATTCCTGTTTCCACAGTACCTTGCTGCAGTTGAGCAATCTTGCTGGCAGATAAGTATTCAAGATTTAAAACTTCTTAATAATGAGAAAAAGTAATACAGTGATTTTAATAGTCCTGCATATATTTAAATGGATGTGCAGTTTTTGCTTTCATGCCAAAATGAAAACACTTCCTTTGCTATTCTACATGAAATTTCTAAGGTAGATTTCAAATTCTCTTCATTGGGACACAAACATTTCAGAAACACAAATAAAAGCCAATTGAAACTGAAAAAAAAGACAATCACCCATAAGCAGAAACAAACACACAATCAGGCATTTATCTCTATGTTAATATAACAAGCTTTCACAAATTGGAAAAAAAAACCAAAACCAGGGTCTAGACTGGGTTTAATGTTTAAAATTCATTACAATAAATTTATTCTAGGAGAAACACAAGAACTGCAGCATGGCCAAACTCACTGCCCCAGGCTAACAAAATATTATACAACCAAGGACACTAGGTTAGTCAGACTCACCTTCCCTCATTGATTTTTGCTTTGTCCCCATGGCAAGTGAAGTTCTCAATGTAGCCCAGGCTGCAGTTTATCCGTGTCCAGTCAGGCTGACACACAGCAATGAAGTGAGGACGCAGTCTACCTATGGAGTACTTGGCAATGTCTGTCAACGACTGGCTAGCAGCTGCCCCAAAAATGAAGGTCCCAATGGCTTTGTAAATAGTGGCTATGTAGTTATTTCTGACAAATGAATTTGAGTGCAAATTATTATAAAAGACCGAGAGAGTCTCTCCTACGATTATCTGAAAAAGAAATAAGGAGAACAAGTTAATGATAATAACATTAAAAGAAAAGTATTATGCAATTTTTGTTAATACCCACACATAGTTTCAGAAACTATTTTTTTTACAAACATTAAGCTGCAAATTTAAGTTTTCCAAGAGTCAGCAGTAACCATGTCTAAACATTATAAACACTTTCACATAGAAGAGAAACACCTTTTTACTTTACCCTCCCTCATGCTGAACTTAACTGTATTATTTGCAGAATACTTATTAAAACAAAGCCTTCTCGGAATAACATTTAACTCTATTACTTGGTATGGCCCTAATTAGAAACATTTCCTTCTGCATAACTTCATTTTACATTGAGCCTTCTTCAACTAACTTCTACTGAGTAAAATTTTTCAAAGCTTGTTGGGTTTTTCATGAAACCAGAAACTGTTCTGAAGGCTTGAGACTTTATATCCAGATCTGAAAGGCCAGATGTTTCAACCAAGAAATTTCCTATTCCTCATGGAAATTAAAACCTTTGGGGAGAAAAGAAAACTAATGAGGGTAGGAAAAGACAGGTCTTACTGAGGTCCTTCCAAGGATTTTTCACCCTGCATGTCCAAGATACATGTACCAAGTGCTGGCAAGAAAGCATATCTAATTTTGTTTTCTTGCAACTTCATCTTATGCAGAAAGCAAGTTCTTCCTTATGCCAGATACAGAACTTCACTCTAGATAATTTGGATATTGAACTAGTTGGTCCCACTCTGTACAAAAAGGATCAATTAATACAGATGATCAGATATGTGGAGGACTGGATGTATGTATGTAAAGTTACCTTGAAAAATCATGAGAAAATTATAATTATGTCTCTCTCTGTCACTTGAGATGCTGGGTCCTGGACCCTAGCAAAGCTGAGTTGTGGTGAATGAAGCCATTACTTAGAGACTGCCACCCAGGCACATGGAGTGACAGCCTGTCAGCTTTGCACATGAAGGCAAACAGACAATGGGCGAGAATGAAGCTTTACTGCCAGATGGGTGACAATGAAGCTTTACACCCTCCACCATACCCAATCATGGGCTGAAGCAGAAATAACAGAACATGGACTAAAGCTGAGAAAGTTTTCAGTAAAGTACATAGACACCTAATCCAGAAAATAACCTCTTAAGTACGATGACTGAGCACAAATAGCCACGACAGGTAAATAATGAATCCCTTTCAAACAACATTGCTGCAAAACCTGCAAGAAGGTCACTTATCTCAGGTACCAAAAAATTAGTTGATGTCAGTGCAATTACTACACTGGACAGACATCAAAGAATATTCATCTTCAATAATCTGACTAAGCATTGAGTAAAGGACACCAATATTTGCTTTTACCATCTGACTATGAAGCAATCTTGACAGAAAAGCCTGATTTCACAACAAAAAGATATTCCCTGATGTTGCAAAAGAAACTCAGTTAGCTAAATATTCATATGGGCTCAAATGGAGATGGGATCAATTCAAAGGGAATACATCCATTTAAAAACTATATGTAGTGGAGCCTTTTCTGACTCAGGAAGTCCCTGAGCTGCAAATGGCTGGTAGCCAAGTACTGAGGGCAATACATCAAACCTTCCCATGCTCCATTCTGTTCTTCCCCACTCAGCTGTTTTAGCTGCTCTAGAAATGAAATAAACTACATGGACTTTTGACCAAGCACTGATGCTCTCAAGTAATATTGACTACCCAAAGGCAGTAACAGGGTGAAAAAAAAATCTTATCTTAAAGGCAGGAGCCTTTAGCATAAGCCACTTGCCAGTTAACAAAACACACAAATCCTCCCTCCACCCAAAATTTCATCTGCTTCAGAAGCATTTCTGTAAGTTTTTGAAGGAGCTTTTCCAAGAAAAGGGAAAACTGGCAAGTCACAGCTTCGATTCTCAGAACATATTTCTACACTTGCAACAACAAAAAAAAAAAATCCACCCAAAAGCAAATATGAGCTGAAAGTTGACCTTTATGCTGAAACTTTGATAAAAATCCATCAGTCCATATGCAAGGCAGAGTTAAATTATCATAATATCCCTCCAGACTGAAATCCATTAGGCCAGAGAAACAGCTTGTCAATACCGAGGATTACCTTTAGCTGTGCCTTTTCATTTTTGGCTCCTAAATATACTTGAATAAATATTTATATGCCTAAAAATCTTCTTTGGCATAAGGAAGTTTAAACTGTGCTCAAAGTGTGGCTCTGATGAGTTTGGATGCCACCCAACAGAACCATCAGTGGAGACTGAATCTTTTTAGCACATCTGGACAGGGATCTTGAGGCCTCTGTGGCAGGGCCATTGCAGGAACTGCAGTGCAGTCCCATCAGACTCAGGACATGAAATGGGTAACTGAAGAGGTCCAACTGCCCCCTCTGCTCGTGAGGACACATCCTAGCTATTTTTTGCATCAGCACTGGTATTCTTCCAAGAGCCATTTGCACTCCATGTAGTCAAGGAAAGCTGCTTTTTTCTGCCAGGCTAAGGAATTTCACCAGCTGATCCTGGCTCAGACAAGCCACAAGAGGTGGCAACAGACAGGGTAATAGCAGGACCTCAACTTTTGTTCCTACACAGTAAGATATTAGGTTAGCTCAGCTGACAGCATATAATTAAATATTAGGGATAGAGAGCACCTATATGCTTGAGACAGTTCAGCTGACCTAGGAGCTGTGGTCAGAGAGAGATCCCAAATTTGTAGTCCCAGAGACAATCTGTCCAGCTCACTGATCTGGTGTGAAGACGAGGAAAGAAGAAAAGTACTCTGTTTTCAGCCAGGTTAGGTGCAGTATAAAAGTGAGCCCCTGCAGTAATTCAAATGCAAATGGGCCCAGAGTTTTATCCTGATCTTCAGGAAAACATCCAGGGGAAAACTCCACACCTACTTATTCTTTTTAATTCTATTTATGTGTTTGATAACATCTGACTGGAAGCCATAATCTTTCTTTTAAATAAACTAGTATCTGCTGTTACACTTCTACACACAGAAATACTCCCAAAGATTTTGTGGCAGATAAAAAATACTGACTAAATAGATCATGCACAATAATATTCTGAAACTAGCAGGTCCTGAAATACAAAGAATTGTGACAGTCACAACACATTAGTGTTATTTTTAACAAATATGGTAAGAAGTTTTTATCTCTCAGATTATAGAATTAAGCCACCATAGTTCTATTTTTCTGTTCATAATTCTATTTTTCTGTTCTATAATTCTAGCTGTTTGACTTCAGTTAAGGAAAACCTTTTAGTTATTCTTGTCAGACCACCATTTCTACTGCTTTAGCACCTGGCCTAAGGACATAATTTTAAGGTTGAGGAATCTTACAGAATAGTTTTGTAAACCTGTATTAACAGATTACCCCTCCTCCCTCTTCCCCACCCCCACTGAAATAAAAAGCAATGAAGAAAAGTTTAACTTACAACAATTACACTGAAAGGAATAATTATTCCTGCTAACAATTTATAAGAAATGGTGTCCTCTTTGTATGGATACCGGATGGATTCATCACTACAGAAAACGCCTCTCTGGAAGGGGGTACGTCGTGAACTGAGAATTGCAAAAGGCAAGCCAGCTGGCAAAAAGGAATACAAAATACATTACAAAACCAAAACAAACTGGCGATGATCATACCCCCACATTTCCAAAGAGAAGTGCATAGAGAGGAACGGGCATGCAGGAAGTTAGAAGGTTATGCACTTCCCTTGGCCAATGACTACTGCCTTGACTTTGTAGCTTCCAGGAAGGATTGCTGAATGAAGGAGAGCAAGGCAGGATTCCTCTCATCTTCATGTTTGTGGCACTTCAAGAAGAATGCCAAAACCATGACTGCGTAAATAGTTCAGTGACAACCACTGAGGTGCTCAATCTGCTGCTACTGGCACAATTATCAAATTTTTCTTTATATCCCAGTAAGCAACAGTTGCCCCTATACACCTTCTCTGGACAGCTTTACAAGTCAGAAGAGCATAAATTGCATTTCATGAAAGCAGAAAAGGAGGTGCTTTCAAGGGAGTGCAAGTGCAGAGGGAATATTTGGGAATATGGAGAAAAGGAAATTACACATTCACACGATTCCCTCACTTCCTCACACACTGGATATCTTCCTAGAATTAAGATATCCTCAAGGCATGGAGATTTTACTCCCACCTCTTCCACCAAAGAGGATGCCTTTGGCTTACTGTAATACCTACAGGACACAATACTAAGCTGCACAATGCTGCACGCTATTGCACGTCAAGGTACCCACAACACAAACCAAAATTAGTTATTTGAACAGCAAAATTTTTTTTCAAAATTTCAAAATTGGATGCAAATCACCATAAAATGATAGAATCCCATTTCTAAATCCTGTTCCTCTATCCTTAACGCACATACAGCATCTGCACAATCTGTTTGTGTACAGGGATGAATACTCTCTGAAAGAAATGGCTGTATGGAAAACAAGCAGTGGAGGACCACAAAGAATATTTAACCAAAACAAAAAAAAAAAAAAATCCTCTTTACCTTAGGCACGATTAGGCATGTAGAGCGCAGTAGCATAAAAGCCCTTAACTTTATGCTCAAAATTCAGCTGTGTTGCACATAAAATGCATACCACTTCAAAGTTACACAGCAAAAGTTATCTGGAAGAGACTCTCCCATCCAACATGAAGGGATCAGAAAGATAAAAACAGTCTCCATCCTTCCTTCCCAGCAGAAATGAATGTTGTTGTAATCTCAGTTCTCTCCTCAAGACCTCTGTGCCAAGGCATAACCTACCTCTTCCCTTCCAGATACACAGCTAGCCACATAATAAGTATGTGTAAATAAAACTAAAGATGTAAAGAGCAGGAGAAAAAGTGAACAAAAGAAGATATCAAGCATCAAGAAAACTGTTAGGGAAGAGACCTAGGATCCTTTCCAATACTCTTCCTTCTTTCCTCCACCCATGAAGTCCTCCAAACCAAGCCTGACTCCTAGGACCATCACAAGTGATATAACTGGGATTTTACAAATAATTTACTATCAGTTTTGTTCTGCTCACCATTAAGCGCTTAAAAGAATACTTCAGTTTGAAAACAAAAAAACAACTAACAAACTAATGGCTCAAAAGATGAAAAATTTCCCTGAAGTGAACTCTGGTGAATGACTGCTTGATCAGGCAGTTATATGGATAGGTTTATCATGTGGGCCCATGCATTCCAGCTAAGCCTGTTGCAAAGAACGAGGTACCTTCTGTATTGTTGCTGTCATGAAACCAATAGCATGCAAAACCTCCCCTCCAACAGTGGCAGAAAAAGACCCCTGTCACTGTCAAGAGGGGTTGTTTCCAATCCCATGCCAGTGGGACTACAACTGACACAGCTCTGGAAGCCATCCAAGCACACCAACAAAGCAGGAGGACAGCAGGATGGGCCAAGAGCCAAGCCAGAGCGTCACCAAAACACTGCACCATTCAGATACCAGCCAGCACAAAGCCTGGGAGCTGGACTCTGCAGTACAGTGCAAAAACACAGCCTTTCCTACTAGGAAAAAAATCCTCTCCTTTTCTCTTAACAGGAAGAATATCAGGGTTTTGAAAAACACTGTGGATTTTTTCCCTCCCCTTGTGTTGGTATTGTGACAGAAGTCATGATACACCCTCAATTGTTTAATATTTAGCTGACTTGGGTCAGGGTTGAGGCAGAAGCACATGCAGGCATGGTGAGGGAAGGTGACTTGTCAACATAATGCTGTGGTGTTTCCAACACCATTTATCCTACAAAATACACATGGAATGAAAATTTCATCATTTTCCCTGCACACATACTAATACCAACATTCCAGACTGAGTATTTGAGAAAAATGTATTGTTTGGACCTCCAAGTGTTGAGAATCAGGCATACACAGATAAGAGTTTCTTAATTATTTACATGGTTACTTCTTTAGAGTTGGTAGTTTTGATTATCATGGTAAAGCAGTTGTTCACAAAATTAAGTTCAGCCCAAAAAAACCTCATCACAGCTTCAGCACACTGCCACAAACACCTGTGGTTATAGTTAGATAATGTCACTGACATAGAATCACTAGCTCTGCATAACCCATTTTAAAGACCTGCTCTGTGAATAATGGTATCATGGCACCTTACTCCTCATTTCCTCTAACCCACACCTGGATGTTTCAGTTTCTCAAGGTGAGAGACTGGAAATTTTCAGGATGATGGAGTTTTTTGGAGGGAGCTTTTTTAAATGTAATTTCCATCTACTAAATCAGAAATAAAAAGTGTGTGGAAATGTGCATGCTCATTCTTCAACGATATTGAGATTATGATGTAATTAGCCGGTAATTGCACCTTCCTCTATCCAGACCATAGAAACAAAATACCAAACCACTCCAAGTCTGTTTTTGTTTTGTAAACAAGTATGAACAGCTAAAATAAAATTGTCTTCTCTTTCATAATTTCTTTCCACCTCCTTTACCTTGAGTCTTAAAAGTTCTGGGTATCTGTGTGACAGCCATTAAGTAACCATTAATTGGAAGAGCTAGGCACAGAAAAATATAGTAAACATAACAAGTCTTTCTTCAGTTTCCCACAACTGCACAACAGATTCAAGAAGTAATTCCACCAGACATTTATCTTATTGCTGTTCTCAGCCCCTTTCAGTGTTGAAAGGGTACATGCTCCATGAAAGCTTGAGAGAAAAGTTTTAATTTCTAAAAAACAGATTGCAGTATAACTGATCAGATTAACACTGTTAAACTGTAAACTGAGGTCACAGAATTACAACATCTGTAATTTACCTCCGGCTCAATTCATGGCAGTCATTAGACTGAAAAACCATGCCAGAAGGTGCTTTTGATATCTTTTTAGTTAAAGTATTCTCCAATGCCAATAGGTAATCTCTCAGAACATGCTCCATGGAATAGGTTTAATTTATTTCCATTGAACATGCATGGATTGACTTCACTATTATTAACTGGTGGGAGAGAGCAGAAAAGTAGAAGTCAAACCAGAGAGGCATCAAATGTTTCCGGCATGTGGAGCCAGTAAGAGAATCTTCTCACAATACTGAGGGTTCTGTTCTGTTTTAAATAAATCAGCAAAGTCTGCTTTTGTGGGTTTTCAAGGTGTTTTCATTTCTAAAATCAAATCAAAATTATTTCAAATTTATAACTTAAGTATTTTCTGCAATGGAAGTTTCCCTTTCAGAAAATAAAGGGATGAGAAAAAATAGTTTAGCTTTTTCATTACTGCAAGCAGAACAAGCAAGCAGAAGAACTCTCATTAAGTGATAAAGAGGCAAAGCTTCTTACTATGTCAAGTAAAACAGTGGAGTTTCCCTACAGCTGAGATAAACATGTTACTTTTTCACCCTGACAGATATCATAATTCAGAAGACAGGGATAAGGTTTTGCATCACAGTGGCAATTTCCTAAGCATGGAAGCTCCTGGTACAGGTGGACAGGATATGACTGAAGATACCAAATGATACTTATCTTTATGATGGTACCACCATCACTAGTGTCAATGTCTTTAACTTCACAGATACAGCTGAAGAAAAAATATTTACTGTAGTATAGGAAGTGCTGTACTTTGACAGCAGATTTATTCACACAAACATCTAAAGCAGTTTCTCAAGAAAAAGTAGCAAAGATTCAACAGCAGATCACCGTGAGAAGAAATCTTACTCATCTGACACAGTCACGTTGCCACATTCAGTTAAAAGAAAGGTCCTGCAAAATCCAACAAATACTCATTTTGCTCAATTTTCCCTGAAAGCAGTAGAAATTGGGGAGTTTAAGTACTCCTTTTATGTAAGAAGTGGAGATAGCAGAGGAGCAGTAAAGTGGAGACAGCAGAGGAGCAGTAAAGGCTCTCTACTGAGTACTTCTCATATGACAATTCCAAAAAGCTTCCCTGATGTACACTTCATCTTCTAAGCTAGTTTCAATACTGTGAAGAAATTGCCTAAAGGGAATATGACAACACATATGTGAGGAGGAATTATACGGTTGGGAAGAGGCTACCTGTAGGGTAATCTCAAGGATAAAGCAAACAAGCTGGTGTTATGCAGTGCATATGCATTCTTAATGAATAACTAGCAGATGTACTGCTGACAGAGCTGGCAATTCTTTGATACAGTGGAAAATCAAGGCCATCCAGTTTTGCCTGCAAAACAACCCTTAAAAGACTGAGGCAAGAGAACATATGGAGATTTGTGCAGTAAAGAGTTCAGAGTCATGCATTTGGAAGTGAAACAACTCCGTTGACTTGGGAACTTGTCACTTCAAACTAGGAGGGGAAAATAATGTACTTCTTGTGGTTGCAGTACATCAGCATAATAGTGTGACCATTAGACAAATCTTTTCAAAGGCATTAACACTTTCAACTCACTTGACAAGAAATTTCCTCTGAAACAGTGTTCAGTCAGAACTGGCAAATGCATTTATCCATTTGGTTTTAATTCATTTGTCTTAAGTGCAGACAGAGAAGGACTGCTAGGATACACCCCTCATTATCTCAAAAACGCGAGTTTGGTTTTGCACAGTTCAACAGATCTAACAGCTGTAAATCAGCCAAGTGCATACACAGCAGATAGTAGAAAAAAGAGCAATACTGATCTAACAACCAACCAAGAATTAAGGAACTACAAACACAATCTGTAATAAAGATATAGGGAGAAATGCAGGCTCTGAAATGTTTCAGTCAGAATACAAACAAATGGAGTACAAACACAAGTAGCTCAACTGATAAGACATATTTTAAACAATTACTATACCCTTGTCCAAAAGTGTGACTCATACAGTATAATGGATTAGATTTCCTCATAAGCTGGAGTAATTTCTGACTGATTATGTTAGGTTTTTTCCCATAAATATACTGAATAACACAGGTCTATTTCTGTCCAAATTTCTAATCTTGGTTAGGTTTCTTCACTGGGCAAGAGGTTGTTCTCTTCACTAGAGCTGGACACATTACCACACTGAAGAATGAAAACATCAGATTGCACACCTCCCTCGAGTCATCCTTCCCACCCTCCTCAGGAAGGATATCACTCGGCATTTATCCACACTGTAGCTCACCAGCTATGTTACTGCCATCTTTTGTATTTATTGCTGAGTTTCCTACTTTGCTGCCTCACTGCACGTGCTCTCTCTCCTCCAGGGCATTTCTGACTACACTGAACAGGGCAGACTCCCAGACAGCTCTATTTGACATCTTCCTTCCTGGCAAAGGACAAGGAGCATTTACTCCTACTGCTTATTTCTCACTGTTAAGTGAATTATTTGTTCTTTTCAGGATTCTTGCTCCAGTCTCATAACTATTTAGTTTCTTAATATTTGGTTGAAGTACACATTTGAATATACACATCTGAATAATGAGATTTTCTAAAAAAATAGCTGCTTTAGCCTGAATTTCCCATCTTCCTCATTTGTCACAGGGATTAGGATAGGAACAGATGTGACTGACACCAGAAAACAGCGAGTATGATACTGACAAAGTAGCTTTCAACATCTGTGCTTAGGTGTTAGGTAGTAATAAACTTTCTCCAGAGTTCTTTAAAAAAGATTTTGTTGTCTTCTGTCCCAGCCTGCCATCACTTTTGTGCTGTTATCTATTGCCAGCTTCATTGCTGTAGCTTTAAACTAGAAGTGATTCCTAGACTTATTTTTTAAAAAGTTTAAGTAATATTTTGAGGTTCAAGTCTCCTCACACCAAAAGTTCAGATACAAAGCAGAAGTTAACATTTTCCCCAAATATGCTGTAGCCATTTCATTACTAATTCCATCAGCAAAAACATCCACAGTATTCATTACAACATTAGAAATACTGCCTGGAAAAACATTAATTTTGTGAAATCTTAGTTAAAACTTTTGAGCTGATATTACTGCTCACATTCTGTGAAGGTTGGGTAAGGTCTCAAAATCTCTTGCAGATTAAATTAAGACTTTGGCTTCTACTCGATATAAGAACAGGGCTACTTTCCATTTCTCATAGGAGTTTTAAGTTCAGGAGAGCATCTACCAGGAAATGAACTACCACACCACAGATCACCAAGTTCGATTTTTTGGCATTCAGCTTACTCCTGAAAAGGGAGGTAAAAATCCATCTCTTTGCATGAGCATTTCCCTGCACATGGCAGAAGCGAAAGAGGTACAATAATGTGAGCCAGATGAAAAGAAACAGAGGAGGCAGCACAACAAGGAACACTCTCTGCTTTACTCTCCCTGTTGCTTCTCTCTGGTTCCTAGTGGAGTTGCTTCCCTTTTCTGACATCCCCTCCAGTCTCTGGTCGCAGACCTAAATGTCACCAGTACAATATTAGTGTGTCAGACTTGAGAGAAAGAAAAGCCTATGCCACAGACTGTTTGGATTTGGGTTTTTTCCTTACATTACAAGACTTGTGTAAGTTGCAATTCCCTCCTACATTTCTCCCTATTCCATTTCACCCTTTGTATACTCTACTAAATAATACTTTAAAATCCCCTGTACACCAATGTGACTGCTTGGCATTTTCATAGCTGTGACCAAGCTTTACTCAGCACTCTAAAAGCCCTTGTCTGGAGTTCCTCCCACTGTCAAAATGCCAACTGTCTTACTCAGACACTATGTGCATTCTCCATCACTGGACTAAGAAGGGCTGAGGAAAGAACAGTACCGAGTCCACAGTGTTAACAAGCAAATTGCTACAGTTTATTTACTTAAAATATGACTGCACTTAGTAAGAGTGATTTGTACAAGTAACAGAGGCAAATGGTGCTCCTCAGACCGTTCCTCTCCTGATTTCAAGCCCACCAGAACACCCACATCTTGGACATATCAAAAAGTGAAGCCAAAAGATGGATGCTGCTCCTTTTCAACATCCTGGCCCCTGATCTCTGCCAGGAATTACTCACCAATTCAACAACTCAATAAAGTTGAGCATTAACCTGACAATAAACCTTTACAGAGTAAAGCCATGAATTATTATTACTATGTTGGCTTTAAAAAGAGAACCAAAAATTAGCAGTTTATTCCTCAGAATAAGGTTGGGTTCAGAGATAATGCTGATCTATAGTAGTTCAAGATGAACAGTTAGTATCAAGTAGAACTCATGACAGATTATGAAATTCAACAGCACTGTCCAAAAAAGTTTCCAATGCCATAAATATACCAAAAAACACAATAAAGATAAAACATGAGCACTTTTTCAAAATGTTTACCAGGTAAGAGGCAGTCTTGCTCAGAGCATAATAAAACCTCTTACAAGTAACCTGAAACTTAAGAGTCAAGTAGAAGTCTACTCTAGTGTCAAACAACAGTTTTAATTTCAATTAGTTGAAAAATAAGAGTGGGTCATAAAGCTTTGACACTGCTGAAAAAGTGAAAAGCACATCTACCAATCAACAGTCTTCAAGAGGTTTCATTAATCCCCTGATTTATTAATCTCCATCACAGCAGTAACTACATTTGTCCATGAAGACATACAAAATTAATTCAGTAAGTGCTTATATTGGTCAATCTAATAGCTGCTGTCAAAAAAGTTTCCCTTCAAAATGCATCCCTTTCATAAGCAGCATTGAAGATCAGTTTCTTTTGCCATAAAAGAAATCAGTAAATTGCCGTCAAAGTATGATTGTGCTAATCTGTAGGAGGGAAAGTTTCAGTCAAAACATTGTTACACATGCAATAAGCAGACATTCCCAAAAATATTAAGCCTAATGCCTAATTAGGAGCTACCTAGGTCCCTTTTGGGAAGTCATCATGATACAGAGGACATTTTGCCACACCAAACCTAGAAATGTTTTGATTCGGCTTTTTTTGCTGTTATTTAAATTACTTAGAAATCAATGTAACCTAGCTACCCAAATATATTTTGATTGGCTTCAAGGTGGAGAAATTAAGTCCTACAGGCCCCATCACGTTCCCTTCTCTCAAAGAAGGTCCAAAGAGCAGTGCTCATTCCAGAAAAGTGACTTAACCAAAACTCTCTTTACTAATGAACACTTCCCTGTAAGGAACATCAGTATTTGCATTACTTGTTTTGGTAGCAACAAGTTGTGGAGAACTCCTTTGTCTTCCAGAAATTCAGTGCAAGTCTTTAGCTGACTTAGAAGTTCTGAACTCTTCTCTCTACATCAGTCTATCATGTAATAGAAACCTACCAGTGGCTTGTGAGCCTTCAGCTCTGGGACAGAGCTGCCAAGTAAAGCCTTGGCAGGGAACCACAGAAATCCTAGAACAGGGAGCAGACAAAACTCCAAAACTCTCAGGTTGCTCTGTTGCTCTGGTGAAGGATATTTTTTTCAGAGAGGTTTTCCTTGCTATATGCTTCTCCCTTCCCCCATGCCACCTACCCCTGGAGCTAAGGCAAGCTGTATGAATGTTACTAAAGGTAGTAGTCTGAAGAAACAAGATGACTGGAGGAAGAAAAAAAAAATCAGTTTGGATATGAAGTGACCAGAAAAGCCAAACTGAACAAGACACCTACAAATAGACATGGTTGGAACCTCACTGAAAGAGAAAAGGTATTGACATGAATTTGTCATTTACACTTGAAAATGCTGGTCACACGCAGACAACTGAAGATCAAAAATGCCAGACCAAATACATTTCCAAGTCTTCCTAGAGCTGCAAGCCACGGACAATGCCTAGTCATGGCTTTTAAATTACATAGAATTACTATCTAAATACATCTAAAAGACTAGGTAAGATAGAAGTATCAGAAAGATCTCCTAGGGTTCCTTAGAAGTCATATATAATGAATGTATGCTGCTCTAAACACTGGCCTAAGCCATCTCAAGAGATTCAGTCTTCTAGACCACTACCAAGACCTGTTTGACCCTAAATCTCAAAAGATTCTAATACAAAAATTGTGGTTCCGATCCAGACAAAGAACAATTTGGAAAACTGAGAAGCACTATATTAAGAAGTGGCACTTGGAAAAGAATAAACATGAACTTCTCAGACATTTTATTTCCTGATAAAAGGTGACAATGGCAAGATTCAAGCTACAAATAGAACTAGGATTCCTAACAGTATTTTTTTATTTTTTAGGATTCCTGAATTTCTAGCACATCTTGTAAATCTTAAAAAAATGTCATAAAAACAAATTCATGTTCATGCAACCTAGTTTCTTTTATGTACAAGAGACTTAATAAAATATCTATGTAAGTTTGGGTTTTTTAGGGTTGGTTTTTTTCCTCTTGGAAGTTATTTTATATTCCAGGCCTTTTATATTACAGGCCTAACCCAACAAAACCTTTTAATATTATAATTATTATTATACAGCAATATGTTCAGGCCATTTCTTATTAAATTCTGAAGACAAGCAGGCCCATCATGCAACAAGGGGCATATGCCTAAAAAGAGTCCTACCACTTAGGAATGAGTATCATGTTTGATGTAGTCTGATTAGAGAAGAAAAGTCTGTACAAAAGTGTAATTTATCAACACTAGATGAAATTTTTGTCATCAATTTCTTCATTGAGGATTCTCTCCCTTTCAGTAAAGCCTCATGTCAGGACAACAATTTTCACTAGATGTGGGATAATCAGAGTTATTGCCCAAAAGTCTTTCATGAGTGAGCTGTGTCCCTGTTGAGGGTACTGAATCTGGAACACACCACTTCCAAAAGCTTAAACCGCATTGGAAAAAGTCTCAAACCTCCAGTGAGCCAGACCAAAACAAAAAACATTCTGATCAACAAACTGATCAACTTTCCCTGTCCATTTTGAATAAAGGCAATCTTGAAGAGAGAAACCATTTAACTGAAACCCACTTTCAATTCACAGAACTGTAATATCCCATGTCTCATACTCCCTCGCTCTACAACTTCTTCTAGCCCTTCGTTTTCAGTAGCTATGGAAAATTTTTCACCTCTTGCATGAGACTAAAGAGCTCTCCACATCTGAAATTGAGATTAAGAGAGCCAGGTTAACATGTTAACTACACCAAGCAGTTGCTTTAAAGTTTGGAAAACATTCAGACTGAAAAGCAAATGACCTGGTTAGACTGTATTTTAACAACTGTAAGTGCTCTAGAACTTTTTTTTTTTAAAACCTCTCCACATGGTCACTAGAAGTGGTTGCTCCAATTATAAATGCCAGCCTCCTGCATAAAGACAAGCAATGGAAATCCACTGTGTAACTCCTATAAAGGTATCATAGCAGAAAACTATTAGGATAGACTGGAATTACTGACATCTAATTTTAAACTGTAACTTTCACTACAAAGGTTATCTAAAATTATAATAGTCCATACCACTCTTTAAAATATGTAGACTTTCATGTGAATTAGCTCTAAATCAGATGTTTCTCCATGGCTTTAGAGCCAGGAAAAAACATACCCTCCATTGACTTTCATATTACAGCAACACTTTCAAATCTAAAAATGAACAATTTAAAAAAAATCAATTCAACAGATTATTGAACTGCAACTAGAACATTTCTTTAGAAGTCCAAAAGTGCATAGAGCTGCACTTTTAGTGCAGTTGTTGAGTTGTTTAGTGCAGTTGCAGAGCTGCAATTGTTAGTTCACCTGTACCCATATCAACCAAGATACACAGGAAAACTGTTGGAAAATAAATTTTCTCAAAGGAGTGCTGAACATATATGTAATTGTCAAAGTGACAAACCTGCCTTAAAAGTGAAGCTATACTAGTGATTACTTGTTGTGTCAACCTTCTACTTATTGCACAGGTCTAATGGAAGTTTTAATGAATAAGCCGTAACGGGAAAAGCAGAGTAATGAATGTAGAAGTTCCGTACGCTCACTTGTTTTAAATTACTGTCTTCCATCCTTAAACCACTTCATATACTTCTTACTGATTAATTCATCTTATGCATTTATTAGATAATAAAATATTATCATCGTCTTTCACATGGCTTGATCAAGCACTACAGGGACAAACAAGATGTAGCTTCAGGTTCAAGACTATTCTGCACTATTAAATTTTGATTCTCCAAATCAGCTCAAACCTTACTAACAACTGGGATACAAGCAGGCTTAAAATATTGTTAGAAAAACCTAGTGAAGAATTAAATTGTTCTTTGTCAAAATCATGTGGTCTTTAAAACACTGAGCCTCTTTTCTACAAGCAATTAGATTTTCAGTCTCTGTATTCCATTTTATCCCACTCTTCTTTAACAAGTAATCACATAACTTTCAAGCTTAGAAAAAGCTTCTGAGTCAAAAGGAGGCTTATTTTTGTAGAAAGTACATGGTAGCAACAGTCACCAGTTATAGGTGTGTGCACTGCATTACAGAGCCAAGTTTTAACAAGTGTTTTAAGTTAGCAGACTAATCCATTCTGAACAAGAGATGTAATCATTCCAGAACATTTTGGAAGACATTTTTCCTCTCTAGAGATAAAAGCCTAGTCTAAATACACTTTTTTCTGCTCTAAAGCAAATGAAATTAGCAACACTAGTAGTTAGAGATTAATTCCAGATTTTCTATGCAAACAGTATCAACAGCACCTTTAACATGCATAAGACTATACATATATATGGGATTTTGCCTATATAGACTTGTCTTCAACTCATTTACAGTGCTTAGCTCTTGGAAGGCATACATTTTATTCCCATCACCAAAGCTCCCTATATATTAGCTACTTACAGAGAAAATGGGCAGGGTGAACCCCACTGTGTAGAGGACAGTGGATGTGATGGTACTGTCATGGAACGGATACTTGATGCTGTCATCATTACAGAAAAAGCCTCTCTGATACGGTTTTATTTTGGCCAAGTTTAGAACACCAAGGGGTAAGCCAGCTGTTGGGGGAAGGAAAACAAAAAACAAAAACAAGAAATACATGTGGTTAAATCAAAAAAAAAAAAAATCATTTCTAATCATGCATGGAGGAAGCTACCAAACATGCATAACTCAAATTTCCTAAGTATCATGCAATGCACACACTTACCAAATTCTGTTTATAGACACTTCTCTTTCAGAATATTACTTCAGAAAGACTTTGAGGTTACCCATCAGGTACAGCCGTTAAAAAAAAATACAAAGTTCAAAGTCTTCCATCCATAAGGTGAGTTGCCACAAAACCACACCGAACCAAGATTACATTCAAGAAAAAGCCTTTGCCCCTCACATGACTAAACAGTAATTAAAGGCAGGCAGCCTTTTGTCCTTCCTCCCTCTTCTACTACCCAACGACCTCAGCTTGTATCTAATTTTCCAGCCTTGTTCTATACACTATAATGTGGTCAGTGTTTACAGAGAAGACAAAGAAGAGACACAGGTTTTTTCATGGTTAGGGAGTTAAAAATTTCATGCAAGTAGTATTCATGCAGGTAATGGGAACAAAAGAACTGCAGGGACACTGCAGAACAAATGGACACTTTGAATGGATTGCATCTCCAGGTAATGAGATTATACCTTGAGACTGCATTTACAGGGCTTTTGTACACTTTGGAAGATTTCTGCATGAAAATATACAAGTTATTAACATCACAGCTGAGACCTAGGTACAAATTATAGCTCTCCAAATTTACACACTGTGATATATTACCAACTCCCTCTCTTACAAGTTAACTTGCGTTATACCGATAGTCATGCAAAAGAAGCTATTAAGACTTCTGATATTCAGGTTTAACTTATTTCTGATAAGAACCACCTGCCATGTAATACACATTTGCAGGAGCAATAACCTCAAGAAGTCCAACTTCTTATTTTACTTCCCCATAAAAATCTAAGGTTGGAAAGGTCCTCCAGATCATAAAGTCCAGCTTTTAACCAAATAACACCATGCCCACTTCCTCCCTTTCCTTTGATCCCCTGAGTAAGCAATAGATTAAAGTGGGTAAATTACATAATGCTAAATCCCCAAACAAAACAAAAAGTAAGTTTGTTTTAAAACATGGTAAAAAAGGACAAATAACTGTATTTTCCCCAACATCCATGAAATATGCAATTCTGCAAATAGACACTCTATATGTAAATTAGAGGGTGAGTGCCATTACTGAAGCAGAAAAGACTATTCGATATATAAACAACCTGCTGTACTGAGAACAAAAAACATCTCAAAGTTAACATGATGAGTGATTCCTTTGATTTGTGTTGACTAGCAGGTAAGTAGCTTTAAAGTGTTTTAAGTACACTTATAGCTATATACTCCATTAGAAGAAAAGTCAGAGTGAAACAGTTGGAACAGAGTGATAAATCCCAGTCCCTTCTTTGGGCTGCTGAGTTGCAGTGTAAAGGCTTGTGAAATGCATATTGAAACTGTATGTGGTAGGTAGCACCCCAGCTTTCAAATCCTCTTCCTCACAAGGAAACAGTTTGGGAGTATTTTAAATACTCTTATGGAGCAGAGGGAAACTTTTTTCACAAATCATCTGAAACATTAAAAATGTCCACATTACTGATGCTTACCATCCCATATAGAAAAAATGAACCAAAATACAAAAGGTATTAAGCTTATTCAACTTCAAGCACAAAGTTGTTTTTTTTTTATGTAGGATGGCATTCCATTGAATCAAATACATCTCAAAAGTCTCTCTCCTTTCTTCTACTTCAATGGTGGAGAGAAGAGCTAAAGCTTGACCACACACAAGTGGCAGACAGAAGCAGATGAAACAGAATTGCAGCCCTTCAAACATGAAGGGGGCTACACTGAAGAACTCAAAGTTCACTCTGACCAAAGGATTGCTGTATGCCTGCATGGCTGGAGCCAGGTTTCAGCTACTCTCAAGGCCATGGCAAGATTCCACTAACATAACGCAGAGTCCATGCTTCCTGTCTTTACCTCTGCTGTTGCACACCCAGCAGGATGATGGAATGCTAATCCCATTACCTATTTGATACAATCATATCTTCTCAAACAGGTCACCAGATTTTCACATACAGAAATATCACATGCTCATGATTAACTTAAGCAGCAGCTTGTGTTTTGCCTAAGTGGACTACTTCACAGACTGTCTTCCACAAAAAGATGCGACAATCTAATATTAAGGACACATAATGAACTTTGACCTGTGAAGGGGGAAAATGAAAGGCAGCAAATAAAGGGGTCAAATGAGAAGTCTCAAAGTAACTGCAAAACTCGTCTGTTATCGCCTACATTAAAAGAATACAAAAAACCCCAAAGTAAGTTACACATCTTACACTAACTGCCCATTTCCATTTTTTTCATTACTGTTAAATTCTTACTGCAATCTAAATGATGCTCTACTTTCCAACAGTGGACTAGAAGATTTTGTGAAGTGGTATTCAGTTTATCATTAACCTAACCCAAACAGTGGCAGCATTTTCACTGTTGCCCATTTTACAGGGAGAGAAGATAAGACACAGTACATGTAAGTAAAGAGTCCTGAACTTTTCATTGTAAGCAGGAAAAAACCCCACCAGTAATGTACATACCAGGCCAGTATTGCCATCAGAGGTGCCAAGCATTTCCATGACCTTTAAGCAGGCTGAACTTCTGAGGAATGTACTTATGTTCAGTCACACTAGCTTCTACAGACTGGAGCAAAGAGTGACCAAGATCTCATGCAAGATCACCAGGCTAAAAGGCAATCCTGCAGATTGTAGAGCAGCTCTCATGCCTTATCCTCTGCTCAGTATACCTCCTTGTCCTTTACACCTAGCCAGTAGCAGCAGTAACATCAAGGTGCTTTTCTGAACCAGGTAGCTTTGTACCTTAAGGGATCATAATGGCTTAGTTGTTACTCATATCCTATAAAGCATGACCGTCAGCTCTAAAAAGACTATTACTTGAAGTCACCCATCATTCAGACTGGAACATATGAGAATTGGATTTCATCTGCTCTCTGATAAAAACTGTGCAGTTTATCTTGGCAAGAGCTAATGACCAACAGATTCTGGGGGGTTTGACAGGTAGTAGCAAGAAACAGACAGCAGTCCTCTGACCTTTCCCTTCCCTTAAATTATAAAGAGAAAACAACCTGGTTGCTCCAGTGCTGTGTGACTTACGAAAGGACAGACTTCTGCAATGCACACACAAATAGCCTCTAGCTAACCCACAGATCAGGCTGGATGGAGCTTGGAGCCAGTCAAGTGGAAAGTGTTCCTGCCCATGGCAGGCATATTGGAACAAGATAATCTTTAAGATCGCCTCCACTCAAAATATTCTATGGTTTTATAACCCTGAAAGTTACAGATGTAGTAGCAAAGTTGAACAGGGAAAGAGACTCCAAAGGTTTGAAGCCTTTGCCTATGAAAGAAAAGTAAGCAAGTTTCATACACGTGAACAAGAAAAAAAAAACAAAAACAACACGGTAAAGAGGGAGACAAAGATGGGAACGATGCTTTAATTACTCAGCAGGGATTGCAGGGACAGAGCAGCCTTTAAGTTTTGGGCTAGAACTGTAAGAACAGGGCAAGACACATTTGTACAGTTACATGAGTTATGCTGAGTTCACAAGAAGTTTCCAACTCTTAATTTGTAGGTCAAACCAGTTGCAGTGCAGTTTCCACTGAAAATCTACATTAACTCACAGTAATATATGTAGCCTTCAGGAACTATTTGACCACATCTGACTGGATCACATAGCACGACAAATGCCTGTAAGAAGGGAAGGAAGGGAGGTCCAGGCTGGGAGAATAGGGAGGAAGTCTATATGAGAATGGTCCTCCACCCACAGAAAAAGAATGTTAAAAATAAATTCCAGTATCCAAGGGGAGAAAGTGATTTTTTTCCCCCAAAGAAAATCTGCTTAATCAAAAAAATATCGATTTACTATATTTTAGTGGGTTTTTTAGACTAAACAAAAATAAAATACATTTCTTTTCTATAAATAAAAATTTATCAATTTTATCCTACAAATGGAAGCAATGAGTACCAATCCATCATCTTTTTACAATGTGTTTAACACTGCAATTCTGTTCTGATCTGTGGCATTTATCACACTGGTAATTTCAGAGTTAGGTGCTTAAGCTCGGAGTCAGATTCCGAAGACTTCCAGGTGTCCATACAGCTTTGGCAGCAAGCTGCCAGTTCTTCTTACACAGGAAAAAAACATTTAGAACCAAATTAGCGTCTTTTACAACAGTTGCTATAAATATTTAAAATCAGCAAAGACTATTATTGCTTTATGTCTAAAAGAAACTCTTAAAGTTTCTAATCACTTCAGCAACATTGTACTGCGTAGTTCTCAACCAGATGCAGTACTCACAGAACTTGGCTCAGCTTTCAAGAGCAACCCAAGACAACCTAGACTGTCCTGTCCTCCCCCCACCTCTGGCCATCCCACACCACCCCTTTTTTGCCTTGGCATTAGTTTTCACACCAACCTGCCCATGCCCACACAACATTGTTTTTCCAGAGGCACTTGCTTGTCTGGCCAACTGTATTACTGTACAAGCTGGCTTAAAGGACAGAGTAAGAACACATAGCCAAGGGTGTGGAATAAAGGACAAGGACAGACTG
This sequence comes from Fringilla coelebs, assembly GCF_963513975.1. Taxonomy (NCBI): domain Eukaryota; kingdom Metazoa; phylum Chordata; class Aves; order Passeriformes; family Fringillidae; genus Fringilla; species Fringilla coelebs. Next base: position 17,586,072 of record NC_140031.1, read on the forward strand.
GGACAGATCAGCTTCAACACCTCATGAAACTGCATCTTCATCAGTGGCGCTTTCTTCCCCACAATTTTAAATAGCACAAAGGAATGCACTGTATTTTGTAAACACAGGTTAATTAACCCATTTGGCCTCCTTATCTATGCAAGTGACTGAATCTCCACTTGAGGTTCTGTGCAGTCAAACTCATGCTGAATTGCTGTTTCAAGACCTCCAAGGCAATATTACTCTGTGCTCCTATCTGGTCCTCAATCAGGAAGTTCTCTTCAACAAAACAAATTAACATCCAGGAACTGGGAGAAAGGCAGTTACCCCTAAGGGATACTACAGCAAATGAGAACATTCTAGCTTGATTATTAACTAAAGTTTTTTCTTCATGCTGCAATGAACTCACAAGAAAGTGTTAATTAAGAGACCCCGTACCGGACTAACATGAGACTGAGAAGACTTTTTAAGTTTCTCAACACTTGCCCTGAAGAACATGATCAACACATTTTGCACTTGATATACTGACAAAGTCAGCTTCAGGTTTTGTAAAGAAATACACAATTTATCGTTTAGTTAGGGAGTGCAAAAAATAATTCTAGCTGTACCAAAGAAACCACAAAACACATCAAATTATATCCTGAAAGCAGCTGAGCTACTTTTTACAGCTTACATTCTTATGAGACAGAGGATACTGTTAATAATCCCACAGAGTCATTTCAAGCTAAACCTATACAGCTGTCAATTAGTACAGAGAGGGAGAGAATTTAAGGTCTCCTACTCTTACACATGCATTTTTGCTTTTATTTTCAGACAGGACAACCATGTTAGCTTCACTCTCCATTTTTCAGTGTACAGTCTGGTGTGAGGAAGCAGGCAAGAGATTTAATGAAACTCAGGTCAACTTCATGCTACTGAAGAGTTTGGAAACATATGTAAAAGGTACTGCTCTCTGCAGAAAAGTAGATGGGCTGAAATTCTTTTTCTATGAACAGTCAAGAGAAAGAATCAACACCTTTTAAAACAGGAGGTTCTGGGAATACAAAAAACTACCAAGAGGAAGAAGAGATTAAAGTAATGAGAAAGTATTCAGACTTTTGATAACCAGAGGTGAAGAATGTACAAGAGAAAAATCAGTGCACTATTTATTTGCAGTAGCTGAGACTACTAAGTGGGTAGCCCACAACTTACCTCCTAGCCACTTTAAAGAACTTTATCTTACTTTTCTACACTAAGGAATGTGAAGTATTTCTAATACCAGCAAACTGATTGTTCTGATAATGCCAGAAGCTGTGATAGGCTTCAGTAAACAGGATACATGTATTTAAAAGCATGAACAACATTCTAATCTCTCCTACAATTCTACTTGCAACTTTATGCTACATACATTTTTATTTGTCCTCTGATCTATGACTTGGCCAGCAGAGAAGCCAGATCAGCAACTGAGCAAGTTCCTTACCACTTTTTGTTATGCCAGACAAGGGTGATGGAGGCAGGAAGCAAAGGAAGCCTTCCTCTGAGCTCGAAGAGCCTCAACACAAGCGTGCAATTTCTAGTCCAGTCATTTACTAAGACAGAACTACATCATATTCCAGTTCCTCTGCATTCAGCAGTCCACTACATGGGAGCACTAGTTCAGTTATCTATAGCCCCAATTAATTGGAACATGTCAAGACTCTTGTTTAAAAACATTAGCATGGACAAGTTTATTCTCCCTTATATCTACATTTAAATTTTAAAAATTGCCTTCACAAGCACTAAATACAGGTTACTCTAAGACCCATGCAACTGTCTCTCCTATGAGCACTTAGAGAGGTGCAAATGCAAATTTTAAAAATGCAGAAAAAAGACAGTAATATATTCTACCCTGCTCTATTACTTAGAGAAACATACACCAGACAAGTGAGCCAACTGCAGGTAGCAAGGACTGTACCCTGGGCTTTGCTCTGGTCAGAGGGAAGAGAAGACTGAAGCTGGCCCAGGGATGGACACGCACCTGGAAGTCATTAGCAGTTCACCCAGTGAACTGGCTGAGGCCAACTGCCCCATTACTGACAGACTTGAAAACATTAAAGACCCCACACTAACAGCTGAAAGACACTGTGGGTGCAGAGGCAGAGAGGGGATGGAACAGGGGAGGTCAGCAGTTCTTTGCATTGCAGTGCTGCTCAAGGGGTTAGTTAGGTATGGGAAGAATCCAACTGGCTGCCAGAGTAAAGGGTGACTTCTCCCCTCCTGTATGTAACCCCTCCTGTGCAGGGGAAATGAAATATTTCCTCACTGCTTGCATTATGTGCTCAGCATCAAATTCAATTAAAGGCTTTGATGGTACTGTACGGAGAATTAAAAACAATGTACATGCCCCCAAAGATGTAGATTTCTGCACAGAATCCACCTAAATCATGGCACTTACAGACTAGGAGGGCAACACAGCCAAAGAAATTAAACTACCAAAGTCAGCTGGTCGGCAATACAGGAAGGGCTTTGCTTTTTTTTTAACGTAGGTGACACCAACTCTGAATGTCAATCAAGACTACTTCTCTTTTAAACATCAGAAGTTGTAACTATTTCCCCATTTTAATCTTTGCTTTGTGGGAGTGCACAACAGGAGGCTTTCAGAGTATTTCAGCTATAACTACACACCCTAACTTGAAATAGCATTCAGTCTCTAGAAATATAATAGGCAATTAGTTGTCAGGAACGTAAAAGCTCATTTTCCAGTGAGTCCTACAAGCATAACAATATTTTATTTAAACAGTCTTTAACAAAGTCAGCAGTGCTACAGAGGGACTCAGAATTTCCATGACATCGTATACCCTGTCATACACCACGTCACTTTACACTGCACACACTGCTGCATGTCACCATGTCTAAGAGAATAGAACTTTGTTTTCATGTGAGACTGAAGTCTGTAGTGTCTAATGATATATTGTAAGAACAAACTCTACAGAAAGCCCAATCTAAACAGATTCAAAAGGAAAAGAGACCATACCCCATATATACTTGAGCTACCAGAGCAGTTTTGTTTTGTAGGGATTCAGGAGACTGCCCAAAAAGTCCATTACTTCAGAATCTGGAAAAAATATTTATACAACATTGCTCTTGACACTTGAGTACAATGAATAATGCCACAGCATAGGAAGTTTTACAGTACATATAACAGACCAGGCCCTGCTTTCCATTTGTAGTAAGTTACCAGCATTAGATTTGTGATCTCAGTTTCTGTGTAATAAGGCATATAATTTTCTAGTGTTGACGACTGGACTCTTACATTTAAAGAAGAGATGGGAAGTATGAAAAGAGTCTGCAGGCAGAAATAGTGACCTGACTTCCATTCCCAGCATCTCCACTAGTGTTAGACCTAGCCATCACACTGGCTTGGAGCATTTTAGCTGAATACTACTACTGCAGCATACAGTAACATACATAACACCTAGCAACTTAAAACTGAAGCCTAGTTTCCACAAGTCAGCAAAAACTGCAAAAAACACACAATGGAACACCAAGGAAAGCAGACACAAGGTAAAAATAATGACTAAGGGATTTTCAGAATTTAATAGAGAATAATTTCTGATTATTTGACAGGCTCGATTTCACTGTCTGCCTTCTGTACCCCATAAGGATCATTAGCTTACTGCATATCAGAAGTCTTCCCTGGTTATAATTAGCAGTTTATTCTCTCAGGTCTCTCCACCACCAGCTTCCAAATCACCCTTCAGCTTAAAATAAGCACAGCTCACTGCCCTTCCATGCCTCAAAACAAGGCAGACAAATATAGACATATGCATTTTCCTTACCATCCCAGTACCCAGTTTCAGAAAATATTGCACTTATTGCTTAGTTTCAGTGACTTAGTAACCTAAGACTTCTTGGCAATAACAGAACTAAGTTACATGGACAAAAATGCACTAATATTAATTTGAGGTAAAAATGTCACTGTATTCTAAGAGAGGCAGAAGTCACCTGAGAGGCTGAAATTTGATAATGTAATTCAGTCTACACTTAGGCAAAAACTGAGCATAATTCCTATTTGGTACAGTTTTCTCCTTTCCTAGGAAAAGGATCACAAAAAATTGTGACCCCTCTTCCAAATCAGGTATGGCTAAGTAACAAACTGAAGCTACCCTACGAGACCCAAGGAAACCCCACATAGCTCCTCTGTAACCTGCTTATTTAGCAGAGGTGAAAAAAGGAGAGGAGGCACTAAAATCAAGGCTAGGTTTAGAAAATCCATTGTTTCTTCAACAGCATCACAGAAATGATGGTGTATTGATATGGTTCATCTATACCTTTTGTTTCATTAAGCAGCATCTGATGGATGGACATTCCAAGAAGGGGGCCTGATCTGACACACCTGTATCTTCTAATCTAAAATTTTTTAAATCCTTCATTTTCCTGTTGCCAAATATCAAGACAACACATGAATGAGAGATGCCAAAATTGAGTTGAAGTACAATGCAAGTAAAACTGAAGTGCCTTCCCAAACTTTTGAGACAGACCACTTCTTGGCCAAAGCTTTTTAAAGTCCAATCTATAACAGAGCAAAAGCAGTCTGTTCTTGTACTGGTCATTTCCTCTAACTCAATGTGGTAACAGAAAGAGTGTTTGTAAGTGCACTAGAAAATTTCAACATTATCTTTCTATATCAGAATTTGTTAAAGAAGTTTATTTGGGTCAATTTTTGGCTTTCAAACAAACAAGCACTCTTGATTTTAACAGCCCTGACTCTATGAGAACGATTAATGCACCAGAGAATCTGGCAAAAGTAGAGCCAAAACCACAATGCAGGTTTATCAATGGACAGTTTTGGTTCTGTACCTTTGAGATCAGTCTCATAACTTAAAAGAGGAAAATTCCTCCCAGAAAGTGGGTCAAGTCATTAGTAGTCAATTGTTAAACAAGAAGAGACAGGCATCAGATCCTTAATATAAGTAGGACAATTTTTTTAAGTTTTAAAATTGCAGGATTTAACTATTCTGGCTGGTAACTTGATTATAAATCTACTCAGAGGCAGGACTGAGAAATTTATTGTTACATCTGAAGTGACTATCTGTTTTAGTGGAGGATGTCCCTATATATGATGGGGGGCTGAAACTACATGGTCTTTTAAGGTCCATTCCAATGCATTCTATCATTTCATGACTAGAGTTTCTAGATGTAGTGGCAATAATACAGATTTCTAAAAAAAAAAAAAATCAAAACCAAAACAGTTTCAGAAAGTATCCTAAGCAAATCTTGCTTCTTTAAAATAGCTCTAAATTATTTTTAATTACTGCATAAAACTATTTGCCAATCATCCATTATCTGAATTTCTAGTGTCTGTAGATTTTTCAGTTGTTTACAATCAACTATTCTACCTAAATAAAACCTAAGAATTATGAGCTTACTTTGCAGGACAGGAGATAAAGAAGAGAAGCACTCCCACTAAACCAGGCAGATATAGCAATAAATCAATCTCATTTTAAAGCCATATTTGTGTGAGTGGCATATCTTGCCAATAGGTTTCTATGCAATTCTGTTCAGCACTTTTTTCTTTTTTCCTTCATCCAAGGTGAATTTGTTTAAATTCTCCTGGACTAATTCTGGAAATAGGATTATCAATTGTGGGGGATAGTAAATCCGAGTCAGTTGGCATACTACAAGACTCAAGTTCTCTTCTCATTGGGTACTTCCGAGAGTCAGGTCACCTCTTTGTGCCACCTGCCTTCCACTGCTGCAACACAGTCACAGATAGAGGATTATCACAGCTTAATCCCCTCATCAGCATCCAGTCAGCAACAGTGCTCCTACATGAAACTATGTAGTAGCAGGCAACCAGTAATCAACTCTTTATTTCCCCCCAGCAGAGGTGTGATTGTGCAGCCTTCAGACCAAGCTGCTTTCAGTCAGTATCAGTTCATACTGCCTAACCCTTTAAAACCAGGAGGCATGTTGCATCAGCTCAGTACAGCATAAACAAACAAGCACTCAAGCAGTGTGGAGAGGAGGCAGGAATTCTTCAGCTATGATAGATTAGATATTTTACAATTTAATTTTAGTGTGATAATTAATTTTCTACATAAATTATCAGAAGCCCCTCCTTGCAAAGTCACCGTCCTCATGTAAGAAAGCTCCAGGAGCCCTTCTGACTGTTTAAGGCTAAGGAAAAAAAATAATCAGGACTCAAGCAGCTGCTAAGGAACCCAAGAGCTGATAAGCATCTTGCTCTACTATGCCAAGAGAAAACTGAGTTCACAATATGGCTCTTGGGAAGGCACTGGAAAGTGAACTAGGATTCACCCACTACTGAAAAAAGTAAGTGCAAGAACTTCTGGTTTTGTGTCAAAAGTTAGTAGAAGATACACAACAGCAAAAGCTGGCAGAATATGAACCAGACCACTGACTTTGAATAGTGTTCATTAACTAATTGATCTCCTACTTAAAGTTTTTCTGCAGGCTTCTGATCAACAGGGACTGAGTCTCTGGTAAAGCATCTTTATGCTGGGGAAAATAAAAAGTAACTGTTGCAAAGAAGAAAGCATATTAGCAGATGAAAGATTTTCCCAGTTTCAGGTAACAAGTACATCTCCAATTAAATGAGAGTGTCAACTTAGTAAGTACTAGGTCATGGTACCTGGTGGAGAGTGTCACCGAAGACAAACTGCTCTTTCATATGTAGCTGTTACAGCTTTACAATGTATTCATGAACTAGAAAAAGTATTTAGCACCCACATGATGTGGAAAATAAGAACAGTGACACATATGTCAGTGAGTCACAAATAATAGCGGAGGAGGTTTTATTTGAACTAGGGCAATCAGGAAGTGCTAACCCACATAGAAGGAGCCTTCCCGGACTGCACAGCAATACCTTAATTGTCACCGAGACTGCAGCCTCCAGCGACAGCGCGAGTAAACACTCTCAAGAGAGGAGAACGGCACTGAGTGCAAAACAATGTGCAGGGTGTGCAGGGTGGTCCAGTCATCCCAGCCCCACAGGTCACACCCTGCAAAAGAAAACTCACAGTGTCCTGTACACATGCATCTGCCGTTTAGAATGTTGTCATTATCACAAAACATTCCACCAGTCTTTAAACAGCAAGCTGAAAGTAATGTGAGTGCTTTCTGGATTCAATTTACATGCCCGTCTATCTGGAAGGATGGAAGTCCTTCCCTTACTCAGAGGTAGTTTCATGAAAAAAAAAAATAATAATCATGGTAATGTATAAATAAAACTGCCATAATCTCACCTTCCCCACAGTCACAGGGTAGGACATAGAGAGGGAGAAATATGTCAAAATCCCTACATGAACACAAGTATATTCCACAGCAGTTTTAAATTTAAGTAATTCTTTTCTCCAATATATTGGAAATAGTAAAGTGAATAGAGAAGCAAGGGTTTAATTCTTTAGAAGGCTTCAGTTTTTCTAATCTTGGATTGGACATATTCTTGCATTACACAAGCAATCCCATATTGACAAGTACACTCCCCAATTACTTATAAGTAATAACCTTGTCAGTATTATTATAAGTAGTAAGCTTGTCAGCAATTGCACAGTCAGACAAGGGAATAAAGAAATACAGTTGGGTCGTATTGCACCTCTGCACTCAAGTTAGGCATCAATTTCAACAAGTACAGACCAGATGAAAATAGTCCCAGAGGTGTGACAGAAGTGTTTTCCTCACGGCTCTGGTCACCTCTGCAGAGCTTCCTTTAATCTTTGTCTTTGTGAGAGTCTGATCTAAAGATAAATGTATTTAGCAGTTCTTCTGCTGATTGCAGGAATATTGCCATGTATTTCCTAACTTTGTTCTTTAAGTGTTGTTTACTTGCCTTAATGAAAAAGGAACCTGAGTTGCAATCAAACAAACAATAGACCTGTAAGAGTGGCAAAGAGTGTATATGTGTATATATAGTACTTAATGAAAACACCAGTTGCAAGCTAACTAATCAAGCTGTTCTAATAAGCTGTCATTTTTTGCATGACAGTTTGGAAGTGTAATAAACCATAAGAACCAAGCCTCAGTATCTACCCGTGAAAAATGGTTTTACTACTGTTGAGAATGCCAATCTCTGCCATGCTATATAAAATATCTATCAAAAAACCTACAAGAGACAAGTAACAGAGGTATGAGGGAGAAAGAAATCCTGCAGTCCAGACCACTCATGCTTCCCAGTGCCAGAAGCAGCTGAGCACTGTCTACTGGAGCGTGGGGAGTAAGGGAGGCGCTGCCTGCAGCACTGCAGAGCTGCATGCGGACATGCAGCACACACACACACCCAGCACTGCAGATCCTCACACAGAATGCAGATACAGCCTCCTCACACTATCTGAGGACAGACACTGCAGAAACCTGCAGCTTTTGCCTTTTTCTGATTGCAGAACATAAAGCTAATTGAATGCTGAAACACCTGCATTATTTTTAGGAGAATTATCATACTGATAAGAGGGAAGGAGCTGTTTTCTCAGGGGACCAAAGACTGCTTTCCCTGAATTTTCTCTCCTTTAGTGGGTAAAAAGGCAGGAGAGGGAGAGATCTTTCTTAAGGATAATTACAAGAAACTTAGACTTGAGTCTCAGGGAACCAAATTGGGCTAATTTTAAAGATGTTTTTACCTCCTACTTTTTTTCCCCCTCTCCCCACCTCCTCTTCTTTGATGTCTTTCTTATTCTCTTATCTCGGCTCCATCTTAAGCATGTCACATCTTTCAATAAATCTATCTAAATCACAGACACACACACAAAAATCAGAAGACAGCTCTTTTTCCCGTTTTCTTTCCTTTGAAAGACTTATGCTGGGAAAGTTGAAACCACACAAAAATGGCTTGACTAAACCAGGAGCGAGTAACTCAGACACACAATAAGAATCAAGCACATCCACTGCAGTGAGTTCATGGGTGTGTCAAATCACTGCAACTCCAAGTGGTATGCTTGGATATCACTTAGGCTTCAAGTCCAGCATTACTGGGACAATTAATTTTTCTTCCTCATCTGCTTTGGAGAAGGTGTAAATAGGAAAAGAGAGGAGAAAAAAGAAGAACTCTGGATTAAGTGACAAGAGTTACCTTGGGGATTCTGAGGATGCTACTGGTACCCCTTTTTGTGGTAGCATGGGCTACCACACCAAGACTGAAGTTTCACTCCTCAACTGAAACTGGTCTTCCTCGTTTTTAAACCTTCAGTTCTGTTGGAGGCCTTGCCGTCTTTGCAGTGGAGATACTAGGTATCATTTATCCATACTGGCAAGTCACTTTATCTGGGCAGTTACCTCTGTCATTTGAGCAGAAACCAAAGTGCACAGGCAGGGGGAAGGGCAAGGGAAAAAGTGAGAGTTAAAAGTCCACAATCAACAGGAACAATTTTTTTTTTTAACAGCAAAAATATTAAAACAGCCCACTAAACACAGGTAAGACTTATGTTCTTCTAAGGGCCTGTCTCAGCCACATGAGAGGCAGGCAGAAGAGAACTTGGTCCTACACCCAGTATCTTTGCCATTCCGCAAATGGAAAATCTTTTTATCTCAGCTAGAGTTTCACTGAAACCTGTAACTCAATGTGTTTAAAGTTGCAGGTGTCAGGGAACTTCATATTATGCACTGCCTGCATTTTTCAGACTTTTCAGGAAGTAAACAAGCCCAAGGGAAAATAAAAAGTCTGGCAACCTTCCAGCACACAGAGGCACCAGATAAGTGCATCTGTGATCAAAATGCTACACAGGGTGAGGGGGAGAGAAGGGTGTGTAAACTGCTATTACACTGCAGAGCAAGGTCAAAAACCTACCTTCCCAGACAATGATTTGGGACAGGGAAACCCTCACCCTTTCAGGTAGATGACCATCAAGTTATATGCTTCTGCAGCCTTACTTTCCATATATTTTGCTTTCCTTGATTACTCAAGATTACTTGCAATATACCCATATGCTTCATGCAGACCAAATGATATGCAAAGTGCAAAATTTTTGTCTAAATATAAAGATTTTGTAATGACAGTTATCCAGACAGACAAAACTACTTCACTCAACATAAAGACAGCATGAAAGTTTAAGTCTCACAATAGCACAGTTTGATAAAACTCCTGATTTGAAAAAAGATTGCCCCCAGTGGATTACATGGATCCACTATCATTTTGAAAAAGCTCTCCCTCCTGTAACATCACATCAGAGCAATGTATCATTCATTGTAATTTTGCCTTTTAATGGCATTTAGCTACAGGTACCATTGCTATTTGAAGCATCCAGCAAGAGAAAAATGTCGTTATGTTTTTACTGATGCTACAAAAAGTAAGGCTCAGCCAAAAAATTCAGCCAAGCAGAAATTAATGAGCTAGGCCTGAACACTATCCACTGAACATGACAAGAAAGTGCTTATATTACTGAAGTACTGACATTATTTGCTTAAGTAGCAAACATCCAAAATCAGCACTTCCTAAGACCAAGAAGTATATCTGCAGAGTGTAAAGACACTTCCCAGGCTCCCAATACTGCGAGGTGCCACTTTACAAAGTGAAACTGCCCCTTCTCTGATCGGTAACTGACATCATTGCTCTTTACACTGTCTCATTACATAAAAGGAGAGTTAATGCAAATTGGCAGGACATAAAATAGTTTCATTAGAGACTGAAATAGAATAAAGCAATACTGCGAAGCCAACATCTGAGCTGGCCAGGACAAGCATTGCAGCGATGTGGCAGTGTGCTGTGGCTGTGTCGGTTCAATCCCTGGCCATCACGGAAGCATCGCTCCTGCCCCGACACCCGTCTCTCCCTGCTGCACACGGACTCGAGGGCGCAGACACCGCGCTCTAATGAATGCCTCATTTCGCTTCCAGCCTGCAGCTCCAGCGGTGGCTCGGTGACACCGACACCGCATTCAGCTCGAGCCTTACAGCGAATCCCTGCCCTGCTGCCGAGCACCGTCGTGCCTCTGCAGCACCCTGGATGGATGAGGCGTGTTTCCGTAATGACGGCCCCTTCCAGGACAGCTTCCCGACTCACTCGGGATAACAAACACATCCCAGCGGCAAGTATCTACTAGACAGCTACCTCTCCAGCACTGGCTTTTGCCACAACCGGTCTTCATCCGACAGAGGTGGTTAGGGAAGGAAGAATAAGGACATCAGAGAGAAGAGGGACCTTCAGATGTCAGAGGATAAGCTGCAGCAGCTCCCTCCCCCCGGGGCTTTCCCTTCCCCTCCCGGCCCACGGCAGCGACCAGATCCCCCCGTGCGGGCGCGGAGCGGGAGGCGAGGGAGCGAGGGAGGGGCGGCAGGCACGGCGGGGGCTGCGGGCCGGCAGGAGCCCCGCTCCGGGTGGTGCCGGCGCGGCGGGGAGGGGAGGCGAGCATGCGACCAGCGCGGTGCCGTGCGGGGGGGAGCGCGGCGCCCCGGGGGCGGCTCCCCCCGCTCCTCCGCGGCCCCCCGACCTACCCAGCAGCACGCAGAGCACGTCCAGCGCCACGAAGGGCAGCCGCGTCCTGTCAAACATGCTGGCGGCGCCCGGCGGCAGGCGCGGTGACAGCCTCGGCCCGAGGGGCGGGAGCGCGGCGGAGGCGGCAGGGAGGGGCTCCAGGCGAGGCACTCTGAGGGAACGGCCCCCCCCGCGCTCCGAGCAGCCGCCGCCACCCGCACTGCGCTACTGCCGCCGCCGCGGCCCCCGCACGCCTTTAAGGCCGGGCACGGGCGGCGGGGCAGGGCGGGAAGGGCGGGCGGCGGCGGCGGCGCCTCGGACCGCCCTCAGTGACGCCCCGGGCCCGGCCCCGGCCCCGGTCCGCGCCGCCAATCGCGCCGCGCTGCGCCCCGCCGCGGAGCCGCGCAATGCCCGGGCAGCGAGCGCGGCCCCGCGCATGGCCCGACACGGGCTGAGCGCGTCCTGCCCTCACCTGCCCGCCCGGCCCGGCCCCGAGGGCACACCGGCCGTGGCTGGCTTCTGGGGGGGAGAGGGTTGGTCCTCCGCGGAGAGCACGGGGAGATATTCTTATTATTCTTACTATTATTTAGTAGTAGTAGTAGTAGTACACACGGAAAAAGCTGTTTCCACCTCTGGAATCACAGAATCCTCCGGGTTGGAAGGGACCACAGAGGGTCATGTGGTCCAGCCTCCCTGCTCGAGCACCATGGACAACTTGGCTCCATCCTCTTGGCACCCAGCCCTTTTAGATTTTTGTACGCATTGACGAGTTCCCCTCTCGGTTGTCTCTCTCTTCTCAAGACTGAACAGGCTCAGCTCTCAGTCTTTCCGAGTGAAGAGATGCTCCAGTTCCCTAATCACCTTTGTTGCCCTCTGCTGGACCTGTTCCAGGAGCTCAATGTCTCTGTAGGGCTGAGCAGCCTAGAACTGGACAGCCTACTCCAGATGTGGCCTCACCAGGACTGAGTAGAGAAGCTGCAGGAATGCTGGAAAATTGCAAAAAAAAAAATTACAGAACAGCTGGAAGCAGAGTTTCAGCCCAACCCAACCCGAAGCAAACTTTTTCCATGTTAAAACCTTTTATTTGGAAAGAAAACACCAACACAAAGTAAATGTTTTCTGCATAGACACATTTTTATTTTAGCACCATTGACGACAAACCTGATGATTTTTTTCGCCAGTGTTAGGGCTGTGGGCACAAACGTGTAGCTCCTGCTACGGAGCACATCTGTGTTTTGTTCAAGGCAACTGCAGGTGGGATGAGTGGTGCTTCCCACAGAAGACCAGACCTAAGTTTTTCAGCCATTTCTTATGTATTGCAGTCCCTAATTCTGCAAACAGCTTAACTTTGTACAATATCCTAACAGCTGAAAAACAGGTTTGAGGGATCCACAAGAGAGACAAGTTCTTGAGGTGAAAGTGCCTCACTGAATATGTTGTATCTTCAACTGTGCTGCCTAAAAAGGCACATAAAGTAGCTCTACATAGAGTATATAAGGAAACTCTACATAGTAGAGGAGATACAGGAGATCCCAATTTTATCTCAATGCCTAAGCATCATCCCAGCTACATGTCAAAATGGACAGTTCTAGAGATTAAAACTTGATTTCTTTAAGTGCAGTGTAAATTAAAGAGCATATTTTCCTGTGCAACTGTGCTGGGATGGTTTCATGGATGTAGAAATTCCTGTTGTCTTAAAATGAATGAAGTAATGGAACAAATTGGAGCACAACCTGGCAATGAGGAGAGCTGGGCTTATCTTTATGAGAACTGCTGCTGAAAGAAAAGTGTGCAATCTGCTCTGTTCCTCACAAAGCTGGGAATTGTTCACGAGGTCTTAAGTCAGGACTGGATAACATGCCCAAAATTGCAAAATAGTTAGAAAAAACAGAGAACAAACAATGCAAACATTTAACGCACAATTGCCATAATTGCTTTCTTCAACCCAAAAGCATCAGGCTAATCTTGTTCAGGCTAAGCTGCAAACAGCCCCCTTGATCCACACCCCTATGCAGTAAATTAGAGACCTGAGAGATTGCACTAATTGAAATGGACCTCTTCCCAGAAGAATGTGAGCAAGATAGCGATTACACTTAAAAACACCTGGAAATTGGGTTGCAGCACAGCATTCACTGACAGAAATTAATCACACTTTATTGTCTTGCAGTTTCTACATCTCTGTTTCACCCTTGAGATGTAGCTTGCCTGAGGGAAGAGGCATCTCTGCAGCCTTCTACCAGAATTCAGGAAAGAAAGCAGTCACTGGCTCCTCTCCAAATTTTCCATTGCACAAGGGATATGAGCCTTGCTATTGCAACCCTATTCTTACCACTTGGCTTGCTAGGTGTTGGAAAACCCCAGCTGAGCATAGTTTGGGGGTTTGGGCAGCAGTGTACAGTTCTAGGTTCTCAGAAGGCTTTTCTGGGCCTTCTTAATTGGACAGGTATTAGCCATGGAAACATGGCAACGCAAGCACTTCCAGCCTGAAGTACTACTCAGATTAGCAAAACCCTAAATTTACACGAGGGCTATGTTAGCCGAAGTACTGGCATCTTCAGATATGTTGTTATTCCATACAAAAAAGGATGTTTTGGTGTAAACTGAAGAACAAGTGAAAAACCAAAGCATGCATACTTTAGTACCTTCAACAAATAAAATGGTGTCTGCAGTAGCAACAAAGCCCATGGTTGCAGAAACAGTAAACTGATGCTATTTGATTAGAGAGCATCTGGATCAGTATATTCCAGAAGGGATGGATGTTGGCTGATTATAAACACAAATAGATATCATGTTCGGCATTAATTGGAGGTTCAGGGTTTTTAACTATACAACACAAATACCAGAGCCTCAAAGTTTCAGTTTCTTCTGATACTGTGAAGCTTTGTAGCGTCTCTCAGCTTCATGGCATTTTTACAGCGTAGGCTTTGCTTGGTAGCTGTCCCTCACAGCAAAGTGCTAACTGCTGCCACTGGTCTTAGCCACTGCAGTGACCCAGTGAGATCAAGTCAGAGCCACTCATATGCTTAACAAAATGCTAAAGAACAATTTTGGACAGAAGTAGAAATGAAGGCAGCAGACGAAGTTCATTATTTATGTTTTCTAATATCCCTTAATGAGATTTACATGCTAAGTTAGTCTTAATATTACTCTCTAAAATTTAGACTGTTGAAAATATCTTCCCCTCTCACCTATTCTCTTGTTTAGTATGGTTTAGTTTTTTAGTTGGTTTGTTTGCTTGTTTTTAAAGTAGTATCTTTTTATTTATTTCATGGAGGGCAGTGAGCAGCAGCAAACACCAAGACCAAGTTAAAGCCCTATTAATGTCTTTGTTTTCTTCTGTTTCTTCTACAAATTGTGATCTTCAGTGTTTGGACTATTCTTCTTAGAAGTTTTGTGTGTACAAGGATTACATTCTCAGGAAGTTTATCATCAGTCTCTAGTGGTACTTGTGTGATAATTAATTAGTACTGACCCAACAGGACTCTTTAACTGCAATTAACATTCATATGGATCAGCAGATTTAGTAAATGACGGGATTTCCCCAGGCTTGTTTCTCTGTAGCTTGTTCTGGGGTGGGAGTCAATAGCTCTGAATGAGCTGTTACCATTCAGGAAAGAGATGAGAGGGTCACTGTGGATAGTTCTGGGAAGCCAGCTTCTGAGAGCTCGGAGGGAGAACACCACTCCAACCATAGCTCTCGAATGCTATTAGGAAAGAGAGCAATCTGATAAATCTCATTATGACACATTCCTGAATGCAAGAAATCTCACATCAAAATGGGCAAGTAGAAGCAAAGGAAGCAAGAAGTAAAGCAGAAAAGAAAGCATATTTAGAACTTGTATACAAAGTTTCAATGTAGCAAAACCAGAATATGGTATTTCAACATTTAAACAGAGAGGAAAAGTCTTTTTGAGGTACAGATCTAGGAAATCATTAAATATGTGGAAAAGGTTAAATGTGTAACAAGCATTCAGTACTTTGTATCAGCTAAGAGCTAGGGAAAACTTCTACAAGATGTTACACCACAGGACTTTTTTACATCAGAATATTCTGTAATGTTTTTTTCTCTGGATACTGTGGGGCACAAAATTACAAAGCGGCTAAGAGGCACTAGGTGAATTCATAGAGGACAGGTCAACAGATCATGGCAGTTTCAGAAACATCCTTTTTCTGATATCCCATGTTTAGAAAGAACTGCCGGGAAACAGTCATTCCATTGCGCCTGTTTCTTAAACTCCCCCGTAACATCTGCTCCTGGGCATTGCTGCACAGTTTTTGGCTGGATGGACTTGAACTGAGTCAGGTCTTCATATGTTCAAAAGCAGTCTGTGTGCGCAGTGTAACACTGCAAAATGCATTAGTAATAGCAGAGATTAAAAAGTTCAGACATATTTGTAATGTTCCATCGGTTTCAGACTCTGCAACACTTTTGTGTGGCTGTTTTGAATTTATCTGCCAAAACCCCACTCATGGAGTAAGGAGGACAAGGAGAAAAGTTTGCAAGATAGCCCCCCATGAATTTATCTTCCAGGACACAGGATTTTCCTCTAGCAAAATTACATACCTGCTACAGGATAGTAGAGACCTGAACTCTTAAGTCAGCTGAAACCCCCTGCACAGAATGTTTCAGGAAACAGAATTTAGATTCCACTGAAATATCTTAGCCTCATACCTCTTCTTTTGTTTGGTCTGGCCATTTAGTTGTTTCCTTTCTTTTGTTTCTATGTTTCATGTTTGTTTTGTTTTTAATAAGGGAGAAGTGAGCAATAAAGATTACTTATATTTCTAATAAACAAAGTATGAGGACTTTCCTGACATCTCTCTTTTAATTCTTTTTATTTTAAATGCAGATGACACTTGTTTGGGTACTTCATCCCCGCACATCTCTCTTGAACTATTCCCCAGAAGGTCCTGCTGTCAGGCTGACTTGAGGTTGTCACCTACAGGCAAGTTCAGATATGTGAAGAGTTCTGCTCCCCCACTTTTAGGTCAAAGTTGTACACCATTCCCACAGGAGATCTGTTTTAGTAGAAAATCTAAGTTATTTCCAAAGATTACCTACAGAAATAAGGAACCAAGCAGACCTCACCAGACAGCATAATAACATATTTAATATTCATGCCCATGTAATGAGCAAAAATGCATTAAACCCCAAGTATATAATTTTGTTTATATTTTATGGAGTGTATCATACAGCCTCAGAGGATCATACAGCATATTCTAGAGAAAACACTTCAGGCTACGTCTACACAAGTTAATTAAGTGGGGCCAACTCACACTAAACAGGTACTGGCGCATGATGGGACTGTGTTTATGTTAGCTGAGAAATGGTGTTGTTCAGAACTAACTATCACAGACTGGGGAGCATTCCCCATGGCAATTTTGCATGCAGCCATGCTATTTTGATAGGAAAAAAAGCAGCAGTGTGGCCATCAGCTATGCTCCAGCAGTTGGTCTTAGGGCTAAGAAACTCTCCCCGTTTGCTCTTTATTGGTTTTCATTATTTGTTTCAATTATAAATACTGCTCTGAAGCAGTAGGAGACTCTGAAAGGAAGAATCTCTCAAGGGCACTCACAAAATGTTCATGTCTGACTGAAACTTTCATTTAAAAGGTCTTATGAATATTGCAAATTGAAGTGATTTAGAGGCTGCAGAATTTGTGTCCTCTGGCCTCTGATTTCCCCTTTTTTCCCTTCTTGATCATGCTTTCCTGTCAAAACAGTTAGGAAAACAGAGGTAACTCTGGCAGCAGCCATGCATCTCAAGAGATGAACTTCAACAGGCTAACCAGTTGCACGGGAAGAATGTGCCACTGATGTATTAAAGGCAGCCCGTTTTGACCCATCACACACCTAAAGTGGTAACTCAGCCTCCTTCGCCTGGTTCTGTGCATGTTTGGGTACCCTTATATCCATTTCAACAGAGAGAAGAAGATAAGCGTGGAGGAACTCTGTGTGTCCCTGCAACTCTGTCTAGGTGTGCTTCTCTGGCAGACCAAAGCTGTGCATTCAGACTGCAGCAGATAAGGAGTCTGTTCCTGCTGCTTCTCCCTGCTTGGCGGCAGCAGCCCCTCCCCTGACCTGACACCCTGTGCTTTAAGCAGGCAACAAACCGCATGGAAACCATTGCCAGGCAGCAGCTTCCAGTCCTGTAGCACTTGAGGATGGCCTGGATTACCAGTGCAAGCACCACTAGAAGTACAGCATGGGAGCACACACATGCAGAGCGATCCAAAAAGAGGTAGATCTAGGGTTTTTTCCTGGTCCAATGCTTGTGCTGCTGCTGCTAGGAGGATGAACCACCTGACTGCTGCCCTTCAGTGCTGCATATCTTCATTTACGCTGGTCTTCATATCAGCAGGGATCCCTTACCATACACATTTCCTAACACAGTGGATCGAGCCATTGCAATACTCCTAAGTCATATTCATCCACGATTTACTGTGAAGCTGAGCCCAAGCCAAAATACCCAAATGACTATGAAAATTTATCTCTAGCAGACCTTTTGCAACACTATTAGTCACAGTGCTATGCTGTAACATTTATCAACACTGTTTTTGTTTCCTCTCCCCTCAAGATTTTCTTTTCTAGTGTCTAGATCTGAAGAAATTTATTCACAAGTTTATAGCACTTAATTGTTTTTTCAATAAATTGTAACCGTATTGGATAAAATTAAACTTTGGACATATCTCCCTTACTGATATAATATAGCTACAATAGCCTAGCCATGTAAGTTTCTAGGCTAGAAAAATAAATTATGAGAGGCTGAGAAAGTGAAATAGCTATGGACAAATTGTCACCAGAACCCTAAAACTGGAAGAATGAAGTAAAAAGGAAACCTGCTTCAGTACAGATTGCAGAGCATATTTATTTCTTGTACATCTGAAATATTTCTCTTAGAGCATAATCAGGGCCATTTCCTGCTCAAAACACAATTAAGAATGAAGGAGAATAGATCAACAGATGATTGCAACATTAATTATGTAGAATTCTTCCTCAAAGCATTATGTGAGAATTTGGATCCTAATACAATCATTATCTAATGGAAGCTTTGTTTCTATCTGTTCTATAAAATAGTATTCGATTCCTTGAAATAGACATCAGAGTTGAACGCAAAAAGCCACAGCTGGAGCTGCTACAATGTACAGAGTGTTCAGTTACTTCCTTTTAGTTTGCATTCTACACCCTGAGCAGGAACACAGGATTTCACTTCGCTGTCTTGTCTCTTTAGATGGATTCACCTTCATGCCAATAGCAGATTCAGTGTCTTAAAGCACAAGTCAATATCTCCTCTAATCTATTGCCAGAGCACAGAATGTCCAGATTATAATTAAGCCCTGACCACTTGGTATTTACTTTCATTACACTAATACTGTGAGGCCCCAGTAAGATTGAAGCCAATTGTGTTATGTGCTGTGCACAATCACAGCCACTGCCTGAAAGACCTCACAGAGCAGGCCAAGAGAAAGAATTATTTCCCACAGCAGCAAAAAGAGCCTTAATTTTTTTGCTGTTCTCCTTGAGGCATTAACCCCAAGAGAGAAGAGGAATAAACCTGTCTCAAATGAGTCATCTGTGCAGAAGAAAGCATAAAAATATTCTCTTATCTCCTGTTTTATCTTTCCCTTCCACATTGCTGCTTCTTTCCCAACCAGGATAATAACAACATAAGAGTGAAGTCAGCCCTGGGCAAGGACGTTGCAGTGTCTGGAGCACCAGAAGCAGTGGAAGCAGGCAGGAGTCTCACTCTGTGCTCTGGCTCCTGTAGTCAGAGCAAGCACTTGGCAAAGGTGAGGAGAAGGATTACATCTGTCAGAATAACTTTTATGGGACCCAACTCTTCCAGGAATTGTTTAAAATCCACATAACGCTTCTGAGTGTTAATGCCTGTATTGGGACGTTTGCATTAGCAGATAATGTGCAGGAACACGTTTCCAGACATCTGCCTAGTGATCACATATCTGAGCAGTTTGCTGAGACTTGGTCTAAGGTCCGTGAGGTCCTTGGGCTCCTGAAATGATTTCCAAGGTTTGTAATAAATTGTGCTGCTGAAGCGTACCATGGTTAAGCAATTCTTGCATGATAGAAACAATATGTGGTGCACTGCACTAAAACCAATCTGTGTTATTTTAACTTTCCAGCCTTCAAAAGCTTTCTGAAGGGAACACAGACATACAGAAGATTTTCATATGTGTAGATACTGTGAAAAAAAAAGAAAAACTTTTGTGATAATGCCCCCAAATTATCACCCCCTCAGTACAAGACAAGTGGATAATATAATGCTGGTCATTGTACATTGTATTAGTGAGAAGTGAGGAATAACAGTGTTGTTTTTAAGGTAAAGGCAGCCTCTAGATTTATACAGAGCTCTGATTGAATTGCTTACATCCCTCCAGATAGGCCCATGATTTTTTAGCCATGTCAAAGGAGGGAGGTCTCCGAGTGTGCAATGCCACAGGTTTAGGTGGTGGGGATGTCTTGGAAGGAGGAGTTCCTCTTTAGGCACAAAAGGTATTGCAGTATTGTTGAGTTTCCCTTCCTGGATTGCAGGATTGCATCAGAGTGTGAATCAACAAAGAAGTGGTGTGGGCTTTCAGGATCTTGGGCTTGAATGGGAATGCAAGGCATGAGCTAGTGTACGCGATGTGTCTTTCCCTTCTTTCAGGCAGGGAAAACAGTGGTCCAACACTGCAGGTAGGTACTGTGAAGATAAATGTCACAGAAATGTCACAGATACTGCTGTCATGGGTATAGATTCAGGACACAGACTCTGCTTGTTCAGTTCTCTAACAATATTATTGTTGTTGTTATTATTATTAAAATTATTAAAATCCCAAACGATAATCTATTATCAGGCTACACACACATACAAACACACACAAACAGTACATACTTTGTATTACTAAAGAAATTAGGACACATAAAAGACCTTGAATTTGTTGAAAACAGGCAAATGGGGAGTATTCCATCCCAGACTCAGTAGCTGGTAGAGGGTATGTGCTGCAGTCATTTACCCTGAAATTGAACTTTGTTTTACTGAAGAGCCCACGAAGCTTGTGATAAATTAACTTATGCTGAAGCAGCCACAGCAGGCTGGCTGAAGTACTCAGGACTGAGCATGATTTTTATTGCTCAGTTACCTGTAGTCTTAAAAAATTTTTTGTAAAAATGAATTCATGTAAATTCGGTGCCGTGTTTTACACTGTGTTTCTCAGCTTAATGAAATGTAAGAGGAAAGCTATAGGAAGAAGTGGGAGGGTGCCTAGTTACAGCATATAAAGGCAGGTCTATAAAACATGTTACACAATTAAAAAGTTACATGCAATGCAATTATAAGATTGTATCTGCCAAGTCTGTTCATGGTATAGCTTGTGTTCTGTCAAGTGATTTGTACTGTCTTTGTTTGAAAAGTATTAACTAGTTTTCTGAAATGAAAAAAAAAGCAAAACAAAAAACTCCCAGTCCTGCTTAGAAATCAGGCATCACTTTGGTATGGTCTTTGTCACATGTAAAGACAACTGAGAGAATTGGTTGTAAGGCTGATGATTAGGAAGACCTCTGATAGTTTGCAGCCTTACTGTAAGTCTGTTCCACATGTGTTATGGAGAAGAAGGGGGAACCCACTCTCCCAAATCCCCCATCATTCGAGTCCTTTTACTGCTGGACTGCTGGACGTGGGCAGGACCTGTCTGCTTCCCGGCTGTGATTCAAGGGACAGTTAAGCAAGGGATAGCTCTGGCTATTCCTGCTCAACCACATCAGTAAGACACAAAGACTGGAGAAGTCCAGTTTTTGCATCTCCCTTGTTCTCACCTGTAAGGCAGGCTCTGAGGACTCTCATGACCCCAGGGATGAGTGCAGACACTGGAGGGCTGGGTCCCAGACAATGTGAATACACCAAAGTGCTGATATCTAAAAGGCCTGTTAGGCATTGAAGACTTTGTGAATTAGACACAGCACTGACAACCATCACAGACCTGTCAGTCTTCATCTGAGAGCCTTCCTAAGTGTTACTCATCTTTGCTGAGACTTGTTTGCTCAAAAGCTCAATCCAATACAACACATGTGATTTTTTGCAAGGTGGGAGCCTTTCCATTTGTCTGCAGTCTGCTTTGAGGACAACCACATTGATTTTTCTTGTAGTTTTTTAATTTGGAATACGCTGTATTTAAGGGGGGGTTGGGGGGAAGGTAAGGAGAGCAGGTGGAGAAAGAGAGAAAAACTGTGTGATATGTGCATATCTGTATTTATCAAATTAAATAAACATTTTTTAATAGGTTGATAAAAGAAGGATAATTCAGTTTGGTGCTAGATTTTAATGTAAGAAAATACTGTGAGACATTGCCAATATTATGGCATTGGTTATAGAGAGAAACCTTCTGCCATCATAGTCCTGACTGAATCCTAAGGCTCCAGAGACATATTTGCAGTTCTGGAGATAGAAACAACTGCTAGTGGAAGAAAAGAAAGGAAGAAAAGGAAATGCAGAGGCATCTCCTGGCATGCTTAGTGCATGCAGAGCTCATACGTGATTTTATCAGCATTGGTGTCTGGTCTTGCAAGAAACACCTTGAAACAGAACAGTGAAGGAGTACAGTACAGGAGAAACAGTGGTGGTGTGGAGTGAGAAGTGGGGGAGCTTCATCTGAACGCATCAGAGAAGTCAGTCAGTGCAAGAGCAGAGGTGAAAGGCTCACTGGGTAGCTCTAATTTAGAAGGAAATCAGTGCAAATTACAGAAGTGTTTTAAATAATGTTTCACGGCAGAAGAAAATACTGGATGGAATTCTGTTTTTTTTGTAAACAGGAGGAAAGGTGACCAAAATGGATTAGAGTATTCTAATAAGAAGATCCTGAATAAACTAACTCAGATTCAGCCCTCCAGGCTTTCTCAAATGACATGACAGGATATCTAGCACAAAAACATGCTGAGAAAGGTTCCCATTCCAGATACATAGTGACTCATGCACTTCCAAAACAGTGTTATAACAAGCTGCTTTCCAAATTTCCTGCTGTATTACATGTAATGCACGTTCAGTGGTGCTGCTGGCACACTTCCCTCTGAGTCCATACAGAACCACTGCCCTGATTCAGAGTTAGGCAACCACTGTGCAGCCAGTGCTTCTGTCTTTGCAAGCAGATGTGAAACAAATGCCCCAATTCCTTGTACTCCTCAAGATCCTTTTACAGATGGCAGAGTCTAATTAATCTCTGACACAGTGACCGTGTACAAAGATGGACACCTACCTTCTACATTTCCGTGCCCTTCCATCTGATTACAGCAATTTTCAGTTGCATTAACATTCATCTGTGGGAAAAAGTTAGGTTAGGAGAATGGGAAGTAGGAAGGGAACATTACTTCATATAGTTTTTCTTTGTTTCAGTACCTAATGCCATGGTATTGTGTCTTAATGCTACATGTCCTTTCCTGTGGACCCTCCTTGCATTGTGTGTGAGACAAACTCTTATGAAGCACAGGAAACCATGTGGAGAGGTGAGAAGGAAAGTTTAAGAGGAGAGAATGATAAATACTGGCCTTAACCATATTGTTATGAAGGGACTCAGTGATGCCAGAGAACAATCCAACTTGTCTACTCCACAAGGCCTGGAGTAATCCTCCTCCATGGTGATTTCTCTCTGTTCTCTTTTTCCTATTCTGGGTCTTACTGTGAATTCTGTGAATTCTTACTGCTGAAGAGAGGCCTTTCAGCCTTTGACAAATCTTGACCTATGTAGGCGTTTACTGCAGCTTGTAAATGAACTAGAAGAAAGGGTAATAATAATGAACAATTAACAATTTTAAAAGTGCAAAAAGTAAGAACCCTGAATATTGTAACAGGGATCTTCTCTAATCTTTAGATGCCATCAAAAAATATAAAGCAAAAGCTGTGTTTTGTTTTTCTTTCCTTTTAATGTACTGGTGGACACCTTGAACAAATGACATCACAAGACTTTTTGTGCTTTCTTCGTAAAACTTTTGCCCTCTGTAAATGCCATTGTTTCATACCATGCAGAAATCTGGAAATTAAAAATGCTATCCTAAGGGCAATTTATTTGAATTGATAGTCTGGCTTGAGTCAAGTTTGAATTTCTCCCAGAGCACATTACCTGTCACCTGAAAAAGAGTGGATTTCTCAAGGTTAGGTGTTGCCTATAGTATGCTTGAAAACCACCTTTGTAGATTTGCATTGAGGAAAGATGGTATTTGAATCTGGTGGAATGCTTTACATATTCATGCTGCCTGAAGGCTGGAAACTTTTTATCACCAGAGGAGTAGCAGAGATGACAGTAAAGATACAGTTCAGTCAATGGAAATGAGATAAAAGCAGTTGTGGAGACCCAAATTTTCTTCAAAATGCCTCCCCCTTTGTTTGTTTCCTTTTGTTTTCCAGGTGGAAGTCTGGAGTCTTTTGTGAAGATGTATGGTTTGATCCCTGAATGGGCTTCAGATGTAAATATGGAAAACAACTTTTCATGGCTACAAGGAGAGAAGAGTCACATGCCATGTCCTTGCAGCTCTGACTAAGGTAACTCCCTAAGCATTTCCTACAGTATTTCCTTTTCTACAGCATTCTTACTGGCTAGGTCAGAATTCATTTTTTAGCATCGATGGTTCCCACAGATCTTACCCTTGGAGATACTACTCTCCCTCCATGAACCTATCCTGAATGGCAGGGCAGTAAAAATTAGGCAGAGTACTGAAGAGGAACGTGAATCTGTTGTCTTTTTTAGCCTACTGCTAAGAAGTCCAAGAGAACCAGATGACAATCTGGTTTAGTCCTGTCTTGAGTGATCCAGATTACTTCTTATAACCATTCTTTTTTTTTCTTTTTTTTTTTTTTTGGCAATGACCTTTCTATAACACCACGCTTAAAAATCTAGTCTTAATCAGACAGGCTAAGTTGCAAATAGAGATACTGAAAGACGAAGAAAGGACATGAGGGGCTTTTATACTAGTACTTGTTTTTTCTGTTTCTGCAGAAACAGGATCTATAAGGTTTATTGATGTCTAGAGATCTCTGGGTGTGTGCAGCTATACTCCCATGCACACAATAATTGGAACAATTGCTGTTGCAGCCTTGGAAAAGATGACTTTTCTTCACAATTGCAATTAATTTAAACAACTGCAAGACACAAACCAAAGATCACAGCTGACAACACAGCAAATAATTAGGGATGCTCTACCTTCTGGGATATATTCATGAGTCATATTAAATAGTTATGCACTCCCATTACATAAGAGTAGTTGTGTACTCCATTACATGACACTAAAAAAACTCAAACAGACAAATAACAAAACGGAGAATAATGCAACAAGCAAATATCTTCAAAAGGAAAATAAATAAAAGCTGTAGAATAAAGAGTGCTATAAAAATTTGTAAAACTGTTTCCAGAGATCTTGTAGCCTTTTGCACAGGTTTACAATTCTGTTTGATCCTCCTTCTTTGGTTTCTCATGGGACCCTTGTCCAGCTTTGTCATTCTTTATTATGTGACTGACATCAGTCAGCTGGTTTGTAGCCAGTTGCACTAATAATAAACTGGCAGGGAGCTCAGAAATTACTGGAACTATTTGGTCATCTTGAAACTGAAAATGAAGGACTACTCCAAAATTCTTGAAGGCAAAAAACCCCACTCTTAAATGCCTTTTCTATAATAACTGCTTCACAGCATAAAAAGTCTAAAAAGTTCAAATTGTTTCAGTTTATTTAGTGCTATGTTGGCCTTAAAAGTTGTAAGGATTTCCAGCCAACAGAATCCATCTCCTCCAAGAGAGATTCATTTAATATTAGCAAATAAAAATACATATTGTGGAGGATCCAAACCTCTAAAGCTGTAGAAATAATTTATTAAGGAGAATGGTGTTTTGTACCACATTCCCTACAGGTTTCTACCCAATGTACTCCAATTGTCCCTTAAGGTTAATAGTCTAATGTGGAGCTATTAACAGAGTGGGTAGGCTTTTGCATCAGCTACATGAGCACAGTGTGTGATGTATTTGCATGTTTGACTGCCCCACTTGCAGGTTTTTTAAGAAATTCAGCTCTCTTTTGCTGAGGTCATTCACTTAGAGCTTTACAGTTCCACAGGAATACGTAGTGACTGCTCTTAAACATCTGTCTGACAAAGAGCTTGCTGAAATTTGGGAGTATCTTATTGATGTTCTTGTGAAGATGGAAACACTGATACATGTTTTTCTCTGTCTTTGCACCTCTAGGCTTTTGGGTGGAACTGCACATATCCTGATGCAGCTTTTCCTAGTGTGCTACCTTTCTATTTATTTTCTATTATTTCTGTGTGCTCAGTAAGGCATTTTATCTCCCTTGGAAGTCTCCAAAGTAAGAAATGCAAAGCAGTCCACAAAGTCACACCAATTTTAGTGGAGATTTTCTATTTGGCAGCTGGAAGGCACCCCCCTCAGGTGTGTGTCTGGAAGCTGGATCCAGCCTGGAGCAGCCGTGGCTGTACCTGTGTTATGTCCGGCTCAATCCCCCCATGATGCTCCCACGCCTCTACTGGCAGTGGGCAATGCCCCTCTGGCATTTGCTCAGGCCAGGACACAACAGGAGCTTGATATCCCTAGAGATAGACCCAGGATGTTTCACTGTTCTTGAGAGCCAGGCTGCCAAGCTGGCTGCCACCACAGACTCATCCTCTTGGTGGAATGGATACCAAGGTGACCACAGGAAGCAACTGATCACAGCCCAACAAACTTCATGACCAAAGACTACCTCAGGGGTTCAAGCAACAGTGGGTTGGTGCATGTTATTGTGCATGTTGTGTGTCAGTGGTGCCCTCTCCAAAACAGGTCAGATCAGAATGTCTTTAGACTCCTAAAAGAGACTTGCCTTTTCTACTTGAGTTGTGCAGGTCAGTGGCTCCTCTGAGAGCCCTGATGGGCTACACAACTGTCCATTCACCTGCTGAAGAGCTGTCATCAGGACTGCCAGAACAGGGACAGCTGGCAGTGAGGGTAAGCAAAAATGGACTAGTGAGTCCAAAATACAGTGTGACATAACGAACAAGTGATGGGACTGACGGAGAAGGAAAGGACAGAAAATGGAGTTCTGAGTCTTCCACAACTTCATATATACTTTGGCTAAATGTTTTAAAATAAATGTGGTCAAAAAATTCACAGCTTCTCTGCAGCTGTCTGTTGGCTTGAGGTTTGTGGCTCTAGTCAGTAATGAAGGTAGTGAATTGCATGGAAATTCACACAGTACGTAGAAGAGGGAAGATCTTTTAAAGCTCTGTGACCATTTCTTACAAGTGTTTTTGAAAAGGACAGAGTACCCTTAGTGGTTTTTTTTTCCCCCAGAAATACATGACAACATCTACACACAATAGATTATTCACCAAATTTAGCAGTTAAGCTTGGTGCATACTTTCCATGTGGTTCAAGTGCTATAAAGTGGAGTATACTCAAGTGGAGTATAAAATACTCCACAGAGAAATGCTACTGACAAATAACTAACATGCAAAGAACGAGTACATAGGGGCCTGCAATGTATCAACACACAAATCCCAGAGTCCGAGTAAATTTTTGCCCAAGGATCCACCCTGGAATGACATCACGTGCTCTGGGGACTTCAGAGGTGTATTCCTGTATGAGTTATCACTGCATGAAAAAAAACAAAACTAAACTAAACAGTACCCTACTCCCCACCCTCCCCACCCCCCCAAAAAAAAAAAAAAAAGAAAAATTTTTAAAAAAAGGAAAAAAAGGAAAAAAAGGAAAAAAAGAAAAAAAAAAGAGAAAAAAAGGCACTTCCCACTTACCCGCTTATGTCCCATGTTTTACTTTGGAGCTCACCATTTCAGTGAGTTTTAAAAAAAGTAAATTTATTATTTCACACTCAACAATACAGCATGCAAACTGTGATGCAGGTCCAGCTGCATCTGAGTAACAGCTGCTGAAGTATACCCAGATCCTTGCATGGAAAGTGGAGTCCTGCTGTTTCTCATGGAATCTTCCCTTAACTGCCAAAAGCTTTTCAAAAGCAACTTCTCCAAGGGCTGAACCAGTGCCCACTGAAAGCAAAGGGAAAGATTCCTATTGATGGCAAGCATCCCAAGTAAGCCAGAAGTCTAGATTGCCCTTGCCAGAAAATTGTTTATGTGCATTTTGATGACTTCTAAAGCTTCTCCTTTTGTAGTCGTCTTTCATATGGATTTTACCATGCGTTTCTTTTCCAGTCACTCACATACTGGATAAAGTGAGGTTGATGTGTTTCTATCCCTGATTCAACAGACAACTTAATTTTATCAAATTATTTTTTATGAGACCTGCTTTAGTCAGGGCACATGGGGAAGCATATGCAATGTTTAAACATTCTCCTGTCCAATGGCCTGATTTTCCCTGTATAAACACATGGGATGAAGGCAAAAGACTCAGTCATGTGTTAAAGAAAACGATGTCGTGCCCTCACAATAAAACCATAGAAGCCAGGTTTTTCACAAGCTTACTCTGTGGTTGAAATTTACTTGCAGCTTGTCCTCAGAGGTAAGGATAGACATTCCAGGGCAGATTGGGATTGTGGAAAGAAATGGGACAGTCTCCTAAGCTCTCAGGGAAGGTGTGGAAGCTTGTGGTCACTTACATTCTCTTTCGACGCTGCCACTAAATGGCAATTTATGACCAAGGTGCAAATCAGGTGAATAAACCTGCCTGAAGGGGTTCCTTGGGGCATGAGTTATCTATGAAAGCAGACAGGAAAGGAATGAAAAAACGTGCACTCTTTTAGGTAAGAGCTTATTTCTGGAGAAGCTGAAGCCCATCACTTACTGCAATGGCTACGATGGGGTAGCTGGCTGCCTACAGAAAGTTGTATAAACACGAGCACTCAGAGAGCAAAAACTGTCCCCTTCTGTTATTCCTTAACTACATTTTTTTTTCTTCTGTCGGAGTAGAAGCAGGAACAGTTCATGCAGTTGCAACTCATATTTTCCATGTTTTTATAGACCAAGGTTGTTTTAGGCCAAATCAGTTCATTAAAAAAAATGCAACACGCTCCTGCCACTGCATTAATAGCAAATTTTGTTACATCTTTGATACATCTTTGATACCACAAATAATTATTCAGAGAAAAAAATCACAATTAGCAGGAGTTTGGCTGTAGAGTTTACCCCTAACTTTGCACTCCTTTGGTATACGGTGTATCAAGAGGACAGACCAGATGACACTTGAACCTGAGCCACCCCTGTAAAAATAAGGAGCTAGTGGCATCATAAATGCTGGAATTATTTCAAAGGCCTAATAAATCTAGTCTTAGGAACACCAGTCAAGAGTAATCTGCTCATGGCAAGTTTCACAGAGGCAGGATATGATCTTTTGTCTATTGTTGTGAATCTGGCTGTACCCTAAACAGCAGCTATATTTCCATAACAGAGGACTTTAGTCATGCAAATCCTCCCCCTCAGGCCCAAGGATGGCAGACAGGGTAGGTGAGATTCAGCCTTCCCTTAGTGAAGAGTGTTACACCTCTATAGAAGAAATGCAGAGCAACCTTGGGCTCTTCCAAATTCTGAACACACAAAGTCAGCACAAAGTGTTCCTGGAAATCATCTTCATTGTCTCTGCCATCCTGTACCAGCTAGATCCCTTGAACTCTTATGGAAAGTGAGGGGATGAACAAGAGTTTATTAGACTAACTTGGGCTCTTATTATTAAAAAAAAAAAAAAAAAAAGGAAAAAAAAAAAGGAAAAAAAGAAGTATTCATTGAAGAAATAAATAAAAAAACCAGCAAACAGCCTTTCCTCTCTTCCACTGACAGGCCTGTATTTGAATCCCCTTCTTTTGCTCTAAGAGAAATAGGCAGATGGGCAGTGGGGCAATGACTCTCTTTGATATGGCATTTGGTATCTAGCCTGGTACTCAAATGTGAAGGCATTTCCCCTCCCCTCCTATTGCAGCTGAATGACTTTGCTGTGTTGATTTGAAATGACCTGACTAATCTCAACTTCCTCTAACAGTTTAATGAGATGTCAGAAGTTAACAATGTTCACAGAATTGAAAAAAGGCCACTCAAACAATTATGAAAGGAAACACATGGACAGCAGTTTTTAAACAGTTTTTGGGCTATTGGAAATAATTCAATGAGCTTTAGCTAAGCTGCCATACAAGCATACCTAGATGTGACAAAAAAAGCTGCATTTTTCCTCTGGACTGTTTAATTTATTTCAGGATGACAAAAAAGGAGGTATATAAGAAAAGCATTAATTAGGCAAATTTAAAAAAAAAAGCGAGACCCTTCCTGCCCCTCTTGGTTCATCTGGTGTTTGGAAATACAAAGCAATGGTTCTGCGGCACTGGTTCCACCATCTGAAATTACAGCACGTAGAGGCAGCAATGATCTGGCAAGTTGAATCCTGCTCCTTTCCAAGGGAAGTTTAACAGTGTTCTCAAGTGCAAAGGACCTGAATGCACTGATGATGGTTCCAATCTTGCAGAATACCAACTGAGGAAAAAGCTTACACTGTACTCCCCATTAAGCACAGTACAATGGGCTAAACCAAACACATCAGTGCTTTGTCTATCACTAGTATTTTACTTCCTATTAAGATTTTATTGAAAAATCTACTAAAATAGCATATTTTTTACTGAAGACAGCTCCCAGATTTTGTGACCTGCCCACAGGAATTATTTTCTGCTTCCATCTGAAGGAAATAGAGACACTATCTTCTTGGTAGCAGTACCAGTTGTTGCCAAGCCAATCCTTCTCCTGTTATTAATTTATCCTCAGGTATCTTCGTATCTGTTATAGAGGTGACAGATGTTTAGTGCAGTTTTTCTCTAAGCACAACATCCTGTAAGGCACAAACATGCTTGCCAGAGCCTACCATCTCCCTCATCTCCCTCACTACCATTTTACTACAGAATCTGGAGGTTGCAGCATCAGACTGGCTCCTGCACACAGAAATCTCTAGGACTTCCCATAGTGCAGACTGTACATCCTAGCTTTGACTATCTCAGCATTCCAGGAAGTTCCTCCTTCTCATCACAGCTCCAGCTGTAACTCAGTTATGCTGCTGCTGCCTCTCAGCTTTCCAGACATCCATGGGTGGACGGATATAAACTTTGTTTGGTAAACTCTACAAAAGAGTTCAATTAGCCTTAGGGCTGACTACCTATCCTTGCAGGCCCATTAACACTTGCCCAGAGTCAAGAGCTCAAAGATTGGAGATGCCAGGTTAGAGCAGTAATGGGGAACCAACTGCTCTGGCAACCTTCGGACTCTCAAGCTGACTCCCTACGGGTAAAAAAGTTTCCATGAGCATGTAAAAAAGAAGACAACCCTTGTGCAGAAGCCTGGTAGAGAAGGGAGCAGCCTGAAGGTTGGGCAGACAAGCTATCAACACGACAAAGAGTTCAGTGTGACTACCAAATACCATTATCTTCATGTATTTTTGCACAAGGCATTGGAAAGGCTGACCCTCTAAGAAAACAGCCAATGTTTCATAAAATATCCTGCCCAAGACCCTCTGTTTACATGACACAACGTTTGAATCCCAAATGCTCATATTTGCTGCACAGGTCTTTTGAGCTACATGATTTAATACATTAGCATTACATTGCCAATCCAGACAGAACAGGAAAAAATTATTTGTAGGAACAGATACAGCTGTGAGAGACTGGAAGAACAAAGGAAAACCTAAGAGGCAGTAAACATAGGAGAAATTAAGAAGACCACTAGACTCTGGAAGGAAGAATCTGGGCCACAATAACTTTACAAAATGATGCTAGGTCATTACAGAGAAGGCAATGAGATTAGTACAAGCATACAGGGAAGGCAGCTCTTTCTTGTGTCCTAAGAGAAGATAGACTTATAAGCCATAGCATCTGTCCTTGTCTTTAGAAAGAATTCTGTTCATCGCAACACTCCCACTGAAAAACTAATCCCTTGGCATCAGTGCTCAAAGTGTGTAATAACCTACAGACGTGTCCACAAATTCACCACCCAGGCATGTCCACAACTGCTCTTGGAGCTTCCTGGGAATTCCCCTGGCTACTTATGCTTTGGCAATGTTTGAAGGTCATGCTGGGTTAACGCCTTATGTATCCTGGGATCTGGATTTTAGCATGATGGTATCAGCACAGAGGATTGACTGCAGCTGCTCAAACCTCATGCAAAAAAAATTTCAGTTTGCATCACTGAGTTATCACATAAAATGGAGGGCTGGATTGTCAGAGCGCAATGAGTTAGGGATGGTGCCAAACAAGGAGCCTGGTACTGTTAGGTAGAAAACCTTAGATTCTTAGTCAATGCCCAGAGCCAGAAGTGTTTCACCTCAGAGCTTACTTCAGCAAAGTTCAAGTGTAAAGACATAATTCAGCAGAAATTATTTTCTTCTGAGAGAAGGTAATGAATGACATCTCACAATACACCACTGGGTCAATACATTACATTCTTTGCTTTGCTACATGATGGCATCCTGGAATACAGAATCTAAGGAAGTGATCATCATTGCAGATGAAGTGTGTGTTTGTAAACAATTACACTTTGTACTTGCACAAAAAAAGACATTGCAATCTATTTCTGGTGTTTAGGGCATTTAAGTTTCCATTAAATTTTAAGATATTATTTAACTCAGGATGCTGACAAAGAAGAGAATCCCTGAAAATGCCAATCTACTTACACACTCCTGACTTGCTTCTCATGCTTGTGAAAATCTCAACTGCACATAGTAAAATTTAAAAAATACTTTCTTATAATAAAGTGTGCTTCAGGAGATGACAGTGTAATGAAATATTTGCTATCACTCTAATGCCTACCAGTTTGTAATTCAAATCAAGGTTTTTTACAGGCTTGAATAAATAAATAGTGCAGCAAGAATCTATTTCTGTAACACAGAGCTAAAAGTGTCTTCTATAAATGTTCTGAATAATTTCCTTCTAAATTTTAACTCAGTCAATTTAACTCAGGAATTTCTGTTGACTACTAGATCCTAACAGAATTTAATTCTACTAAAATCAATGGTTATTTTACTATTGGCTTCAATGACAAGGATATAAATAAAGGAATCACATTCAAATGGAACATGGAAGGATATAATAAAATTTAATTACCTGCACTCATCAGGGCTTGTAGCTAAATTAAGCACTGAACCTATAATAAATAAGCACAAGAGCTTAATGTGAATAAGCCAACAATGCTAGGAAATCTGTATCTTTTGCCCTTTCCTTTTGGTTTTCAAGTACTTCTCTTGTAAGAGTCTACACAGGAGAAAATGACCAGGATGGGGCAGGTAGTTCTCTATAATACAGAAGAGATGATGCATGCACTCACAAATTCTGATTTAAAGGCACAGAAAGTTTCACAAGAAAAGAACAACCAGAAATAATCACTGTATTCTGAAGATAGTATTCCAAACCCATATAATCTTGTATTTCATACAAATCAAAGGATATTTATTTAAGGAAGTGAGTGTCCTTTACACAGTTTGAGGAGCCCAATAAACAAATAGATTTACATAATCACTAAAAAAAATTCACATAATTACCAGAGAAGCATGGTAATAACCTAGGTTATGTTTTTCACTGTCCTTCTGATGAAAATATGAACTCTTACCCTGCAATGTAATTATCTTTCCCAACTCCTACTTCACAAATATTGTACCACTCCAACTTTCTCCCTCTTTTACTTATTTTGGAGTTTAGTATTGCTCAGAATTCTTGTTCAATTATTCTACATTTTATTATTATTCTAATGCACTGAAAATCTGCACAAAGAGGAGTTTCTACTCCCTCTCCAACCACAACATTCCACTAGTGTCTGGCAACTTAATTACTGCATGTTTTGGGTTAAAACACAGAGTTACAGCAGGTAGATGAAGGAAGGTGCCTATGTGCTTATGCATGTACATCCCCTTAATTCGTAAACAAGAAATTAAAAAAAAACTCCACAACAAAATCTTCCCACATTCTTCCAGCTTCTGTCAAAAATTATTTAAAACTTAAATCCTTTCACTTCATCCATGATTCTGAAGACTGCTGGCTTTGTCTCTCTCTGCTCACATCCAAAATGTCTAGAGTAACACAGTGGGGAAGTGAGAGACCACCAGAGGAAGACCCTACAAGGGCAGGCCTGTGATGAACAAATGCTGTGTACACCATGCATCCATAAAAACCACATGCAACTCCTGACAAGACAACTTCACAGTACATAATAGTCCAGCAACAGAGTTGAACTGAGGTCAAGCCTGGAATTACTGATTTTAATTGTCTTCTTCTAATTTTTTTTATCCTCCTGGCTTTTTTGTATTGTAAGATCACAAATAAGTTGTGTACATATTGGTTCTGAATAAAACACTGCAACATGAGTTTATTGTTTCTCATTGTTGGAATTTCCTAGAGGAAAAATATTGCCAAAACAATTTAATAGCGTATTCAAAATTAAGAGTGCATTTTGACCCAAGTGACTATAAATTAACCTAAAAAAAAAGAAGAAAGACAATAAATTCTTCATTTTCCAAACAAACCAGGAAAATAACTGCAACAAAAGAGCATTTCAAAGAGTCACTGAACAATACTGAGAAAGCATGTCTGCTAATCAAGGTAAGGACAGTTCATTTGGAAGAAAAACTTCCACAGCTTGAAGCTGGAAGCTTTGTCTTTGGAGAAATGTGCTGTAAAATATTAAAATATTTGAGTGTTGTTAATATTTGATATACCTTCAACAAAACCAGGAGAACTGTATTACTCAAATGCAAACCATCTCACTTCTCATAAGATTCTGATTTCAAAGAAGGCAAGACATGTTTCCTGTAAAGCACTTGAATGATGTGTTTCAAATCTGTTTCAAAGGTGAAGCTTTTCCCAAGATCCTCACATTGAGGACAGTCCTCATGCCTCACAGTGTTGCTCAAGGCTGTTGCCAAACATTGCAGTACCAATTGTGACAACCACGGGAGAAAGGGGAGTGTTCACAATAGGAATTGTGCAATCAGATTAGCCAGTCCAAGGAGGATTATAAAGATGTGAATAATCAGTGCGGGCCACGTCAGCTGCCCAGCACGGTGCAGGGAGATCATGTAGATGAGTGATGGATACACGAACACAAAGGCCAGACCACATGTTGCTCCAGAGTATCTGAGGAAAGGGAGAAGAGGGGAAGAAAAAAGAAAAAAAAAAGAATGAATGCTTTGCATTTATTCATATTTCTTGTTGTCATTTCCCCCCGCCAAACCAATGAACAATCTGGATGAATACTGACTATCTGCAATCGCTAAACATCAACGTCTGCTCCTTACTGACCTCTACCTCCTTCACTAGCACTTAATTACCACTCTCTGTGTTGTTCAGCCCCCTGCTTGCTTGTACCTGCACTCTGACATTGCTCTGTCCTCTCAGTCACAGCCTATGATGCTGTTGGGGACTAAATCCCTTACTTAAGACTTGATGTTTCTATGTTCTTTGGGGAAATTTGTCAACATGCAACAGAAAAAGACTGGACAGTGTTACACATCCTTTACTGTCAGAACTGCAAACCTCATTGCACCACAGCCATCTGAGAACATAGATTAAAGCATTTAAATATAGAAATGTTCCTGAATCTGCAATTCTTATTTTAATTTATTTAATGAGCTGCTAGCAAATCATTCTTCAGACCTAAAAGGAACAACATGCCCTTCTGGTAACATGATCAACCACAGCAAGGGAAACATTTAACTGCTCTTCTCTAACCTATCCCTTGCTTACAAAAATGTTCTCATTATTTTCACCAAAGCAGCCAAATGTTATTAAGTAACAACATATTTTGATTCATATATTTGAACATTCCTTTCCAAGGAACAATCAGTCTAGCTCGTAAGCATACAAGTTAGACTGTATAAAGACTGTATAAATTTACCTGCTGAAAATCCACTGTTCAATGTGTTTGGTTACTATGCACAATATAGACACATTAGAAGAGATAAGCACCAGTTTGCAAAGAGAGATATATATTGCACAATGTTTAACCAAATTAGGCATCAGGAAAAAATTCTCTCTGTCAGGCTGCTGAGACATTGGAACAGGTTGCCCAGGAAAGCTATGGATGTCATGTCCCTGGAAATGTTCAAGGCTGGGTAGGATGGGACTCTGAGCAACCTGGTCTAGCAGCAGGTGGTCCTTGCCCATGGCAGGAGGTTGTAAGTAGATGATCTTCAAGGTCCCTTCCCACCTTAAGGTCAATTCTATCACTCTAAGAGTCTTTGATGACGATTAACTTGACCATCTCTATTACTGGAATACAAAACAATTTACTACAAGGAGAGACAGAAGAAAAAGAGGAAATGGGAAAAACCCTCAAAGATCAGCCACTGAGCAAAAGTAAGTTATTTTGCTACTTTGGTCAGACCCAAACCTGTCATTCTGGTTTTATAATTGCAGATTTCGGTATTTTTAAACACCTCCCTCTCCTGGTTGCTTTAGGAAAGATGCAAACCAAGAATAAACGACAATGCGTATAAATATGTTGACGTCAAACATAGTGAAGTAAGACTGTTTATTATTACCTCTAATATTTTTTAATTATAGAAATCCTAGTTTTTCATCAACATAGCAAATTTAAGATATCATTTAGAGGCACAACTTTGATGCCACTTTTCCTTTTAAAGTTACTTGCTTTCTTGGATTTTTATTATGGACCTTTAATCCAGGTTCAAATGGTCTTAATACAAAATAGAAACTTGGGAGAAATACACAGTATTCTAAGAAAGCAACTTTTCTTTTGGCACCATCTTCTTTTATGAGTAGAGTTACAAGGTCCTAAGATACAGCTCCAGTAAAACTCAACCACCTCAGACACAGAGGCAGAATTACTGATGTCAGAACTTTGCCAGCTGATTGGTTACACACCAAATCATTATTTACAACTTATGAAGGCATAAGCTTCACAAAATATAAAGTTACAATTATTAGTGCTCCTTTTCAACATCAAGACACAAATGTAGTAACACCACAGGGAAGAAGCTCACTGCAAGCAACACTCACCTTATGATACCGCCTATATTTGGATAAAATCTTGCCATTGCTACTCCAGCTCCTACAATGGCTAGGTTCAGGATAAGCACATGGAAAAGGCTAGAGGAAAATGAGGAAAGAGTGTTAAAATCTGTTATATTTATTACAAAATACCATCACAGTCCTTCATTTACTCTAATATTTAACTGGTACATTGATGGTGTTTTCATTTGCATGACTCACTCTATTAAAGTCAATTAATTTCACAGCAAACATGTCATCTACTGAATATTTAGAGTGCCAATTTCTAAATATCTAGTATTTTGACTCAAAATATTCTTAAGGAATAAGAATGTGTAATTTGGCAACTCTTATGAAAAACATCATACATGGTAGTCAGCACTCAAGTATTTCAGATGGATATTCAAATGCCAAAGAAACAATACTGTATAACTTAATTCCCACAAGAAAGAATTAGCTTGTTCGCAGAGTGATCTGAATTGCTCAAAGTGTACTAATGGAAACCAGAAGAAAGGCGAAGATGCATCAAGTGGAAAACATTACAAACACTATTAAAATTTGAACTCTACTGCATTTTGATTGAGGACAAACATTTAAAATGTTGGATGTCTTACAGTACATGAACTGTAATGAACTTCCTTGCTCCTGCCCTATTTATGCTGAATTTTTTTTGTTGCATTTGTTTTTACAAATAATTTCCTGTTGCCTTCCTTTTGCATTAAGGATGGGCAAAACGGAGATTTTCTGTTCTGCAAAAACAGCTTTTACTGCATCAGACAAATTCAGTGAAGTTATGCACAGAGCTGAGACTCAGGAAAGTATCACTTTTCTTTCGGGAATATGAAATGTTGGCATATTTTAGCATAAGGTAAAGTCAGGAAATAGAATAAAAACCTGTGATATTTTGGTCACACAGCTGTTTCTATGAAGGGAAAAAAGAATTCTCACAGAGGAAACATACATACACTTACAGGTTTTGTTTATTCTTCTGGAGGATATGATTTCTTAAAATATACAAAACTTGTAAGCCAAGGTTAATTTTTTCTTCACTATAGAAAGTATGTGTATTATGGAGGATGTAACTAGCGAACAAACTTTTTAAAAGTCACAGCTTCCATGGCTATGGCTGAAAGGCTACCTTCCAGTTTCCAAGTTAGGAAGAAAGATTAAAGACATAGAATAGTCTCATTAAGGTTCAGGGAAATGAAGGCAAAACACAAAGGAATAATTTAAGCTATGGACTGTTTTTAACCTTCAATCTTTAAAATTTATTTCAAAAAGACAAAAAAATATCTTCAATTTTGTACAAGACATTTTAACAGTGGTGCAAGAGGGGTACCTTAGAGATTGACAATTGCAGTGAGACTACAGCAGCTGTTTAAGTTTTTTCTGGATATAAATCTGGTAAGACCTCATGAACAAAAAATAAAATCACAAGAATCAGACTTCTGAGGGACAGAACGTGTAGACCATCTCTAATACTGCTAAGGAAAGCCAGTTAACTGATCTGTTCACAAAAAAGCATCTGCCATTAAAAACAACTTCCCCTCTCCCTACACATGGCAGCTTGGAAATCTTACTATCACAGAACTGAAGCAGAAAGTTTATGGACACACAAAATGACAGTACTTCTTCAATTCTCTTTTTGCTAAGATTATTTTTTTAGCAAGAGGGACTAAAATCATGTAGGCTTACTAATTCAAAAATGTTCTGCAAATTTGTGTCAGTTCAGAGTATTTCAGCAGAAAACCTGAAAAATCTCTGAAGTATTTTATTCCGGCATGCTTTGAAGATGTGATTTCGTTGTTGAAAGCTGTTGTTTTAAAAAAATTACTTCTAGATTCTTTTAAATTTTGAAAGCAAATAGAGGTGTCTGTATCTTTGGTGTAAAATGAAACATTTTTCAATTTCTTTATCTGGGGAAGGATTATTGGGCTGAGGTGGGGGACAATGTGTTCTGGCTCAACTGAAAACAATGGTCCTCAAATGCTCAAGTCTCCAAAGAAATTCAGTAGTTGTAGAGCAGTGCTTTGCAGTTTTCATTGTCAAAATTAATCATATTCCTCAAGAACAATACCAAAATCAGAAGGT
The DNA here is from genome assembly GCF_963513975.1 of Fringilla coelebs. NCBI lineage: Eukaryota > Metazoa > Chordata > Aves > Passeriformes > Fringillidae > Fringilla > Fringilla coelebs. Next base: position 17,624,485 of record NC_140031.1, read on the forward strand.
CTGAAGAGGCTCTGCACCTATTTGTTTCAATGTGAAAGATTACACTGCATTCCTCTCCTGCAAAGTCCTTCTCTCTGCTTTACCTTTTGAAGCAGCCTGAGCTGTAACCATGACAGTGGACAACAGGTATTTGACCAGCAAACCTTTTCTTTTACCTAGTCAGATAGTCACAGCTCAGCTTACTTCATCTCCAGGATGGGGAAAAAGTCTGAATCGTGATGGAGAGAAAGGCATTGCCATTTATCAAAAAAACCCTACACTTCTGGGTAAAGTAAAATCTAATACCTAGGGCTACAACAAGCTACATTATTTGAGACTATACTTTTCTTAAAACTCTAAAGCTCCATGCAGGTATGTTCCAGACAGGACAAGCATTTCTCATAGCCCGTGACATTTTAGTAAGTTCTGAATTACTCAGGTTTAGCTTGACACTGGCTTACAGTAAAATTAATGCTCACAACACATTGCAAAAGGACAGTCAGGAAAACAGGAAGCAGGGGAAATAACCACACCACTGCTTATTACAATTATACGAAGAAAAGTATTTAGAGGACATTAGAGATTAGAAGAGATTTGGCCTGTTTGTGCTTAATCACCCTGGTCACATACAGGTGTTTTCTAAGTGGTGCAACTTTCTTCATCATGTCAATGGCAGCAGAGTTGGGTGGCCCATGCCAGGGCTAGACTGTCTGCCTGGGCAGCCTGGTTAATGCTACTGCTCCGAGGCACAGGTTGGGTTGCCTGAGGAGGCTGTAATTCACAAAGGAAGCACACCCATGGCAAGTCTTTTACATTCTGTCCTCAGTCTCCATACTCTCAGTTGGGCAGAGGAAGATTCTAGCTCTTTTCTATAACACTAATCACTGTTCACCTGCAGAAATCCTTCAATCCCACAAAAATGGTAATGGAAAGAAGGAAAAAAGATTAGAAGAAAATGCAAGCTTTCCCCTAAGTCTTGATTTTTTCTCTCCTGGCAAGGTTAACCTTTCAGATTGACAGAGTGGAGAACCAACCTTGTATTCCAGAAGATCATTAAAGGGCTTGCTCCATCAAGTTCTCTTCCACTGAAGTGCTAGCTACACTTAAGTCACTGAACAAAGTGATCATATATGTCTAATTAACTTTGGCATCCTCAAAGTAAGAATCATGTCAAAAACACTGAAACCAAACTCTAGCACAAGAGAAACTTAAAGACAGAAACTGATTTTAAATCTCCTCAAGTTTTAAGTTCTCTCAGAAGTTCGAGACTCAGCACAGAGTCACAGGATGAGCACACACAATAAGGGAAACTGGAAAGCAAGGAAAGAAGAAAATCAGAATTTTTGAGAGGTTTCTGTATCTAAAAATGCATTTTCTTCCTGGAAATCTCACTCAAGTGACATTGGTCAAAAGACAATGAATCACAACCTTTAAGAGAAGCTAGGCAGAAGTTAGATGAAGAGCAGACAAGCAAGCATGCATGCAAACAGAAGAAATGTATTTCATTGCATCAGAAGAGATACGTCTGTGGGAGAACTGGCAGGTCTGCTGGGCTACCATGGAGTAAAGGGATGACAATCATTAAGGAAAGCTAAGTGATTTTTGTCTATCAGCTTATTTAATCTCACAGAACTGGAGTGTTAAAAAGTTTTAAAAAATCATCAGATGACTGTTTAAAGCACTTTATGCACACTATAATTAATCAAGGGAATCTCTGTCACAAATACTACTGTAGCAAAGAGCCAGTAAAAATAAAAAAATTGGCTTTCTGTACATATAAGAAGATCCAGAGTCAAGCAAGAAACAGCAGATAAAGCACATGCATCTGGCCCTAAATCAGCTGTTAAATGACGCCATTACAAACATATCTCATTTTAGAAAGGAAAGCAATTACCCAATACACAAAATTTTGGCCTTCCTTAACAACACCAGGGAGAGCAGAGAGAATGGAGAGTTCCTTGGGTTTTGTCCCAGTACATCACTTTCCCTGTTGTAATACGTTTACTAGCATACATTTTGCAAAATAAAAGAAGGAATTAGGATGTCCTCTCTCATTTCTAAATCTTTTGTAGGAAGTAGAAAAAGGCTGAAGGATTTGTGGATTGAGTTCACCCTCAGCACCAAGCTGTGCATGATGCAGTGGACATGCTGGAGGGAAGGGATGCCATCCAAAGGGATCTGGACAGGCTTGAGAAGTGGGACTGTGAAAACCTCAGGGTGCTCAGTAAGGCCAAGTAAAAGCCTCCTGAGCCCAGATCATGGCAATCCCAGGCACACCCACAGCTTGGGCAGAGAAGTGATTGAGAGCAGCCCTGTGGGGAACAACTTGGGGGTGGTGGCTGATGAAAAACTCACCACGAGCCAGCAGTGAGCAGGACTGCCATGGCTTTCTCTCAGCCCAGAAAGCCACGGGAATCCTGGGCTGCATCCAAAGCAGCATTGGCCAGCAGACTGAGAGAGGGGTTTTGCCCCTCTGCTCTGCTCTGCTGAGGCCCCACCTGGAGCACTGCATCCAGCTCTGGGGTCCCCAGCAGGATGAGAAGGAGTTGCTAAGACAAGTCCAGAGGAGGGCCAGGAGGTTGGTGAGAGGGCTGGAGCACCCCTGCTATGAGGACAGGCTGAGCAAGCTGGGGCTGCTCAGCCTGGAGAAGAGAGGGTTGTGTGGGGACCCCACAGACACCTTCCAGTATCTGAGGGGGCCTACAGGGAAGCTGGAGAGGGATTCTCTGACAGGAACTGGAGTGACAGGGCAAGGGGGAATGGGTACACACTGAAAGAGGGAGATTTAAGTTAAATGTATAGAAGAAACTCTACTGCGAGGGTGATGATACACTGGAACAGGTTTCCCAGGAAAGCTGTGGATGCCCCTCGTCTGGAAGTGTTCAAGGCCAGTTTGGATGGGGGTCTGAGCAACCTGATCTAGTCAAAGCTGTCCCTGCTGATAGCAGTGGGGTTGGGACTAAATGATCTTCAAGGTCCTTTCCAATCCAAAGCACTCCATGATTCTATGTGATGATGCCTGTAAGAAGACTACTGTGTCTTGCATGTCTACACGCGTCTTTGATTTTAAGACAGGCAGAGACACAAGTCACTGATACATGTACATAAGAGCAAAGAGAATCCTTTTTCTTACAATCAAGGATACTTTTGCTCTCCTCCTGACTGTTGGAAGACAAGACTCTCATTTCCTTTCAGATAAGCAAGCTTCCACTGTTCAGCTTATGTCTATTGGAAAACCTGGGAGAAAAAAAGTTACATATTGTCTGTTCAAGCATTTAAGTTTGGAGAGGCTGGGCCGCTTCATCCCTCAACACTATGGGTTAGCAGGATACACTATAGGTACACGGCAGAGCTGTTAACAGAAAAATAGCACTACAGAATAAAAAGCACGACACAAAAGAGATGAAAATCAAGTCTTCAGACAATAAAAGCTCCTTTGAAGATGAGTATGCAGTTTCTCATTATCATCCAGTTATAATCCATGGTTTTCCAGAAAAAAATAGGATATTAATCATTATGTTGCTTTTGCTAGAATTTGCCTTTGATTAGATAAAAAATCTAGACTATAAATTCCAAAATAGGAAACTAATATCTTGGTGCTTCATTATAATCAGTTTCAGATAAAGAAAAAGGGGTAAAACCCAGAGAATGAAATTGATCTGAGCAATACAATCACACGCAGGAAATAAAAACTATCTGGCAGCCCTGTAAAAATGTGCGAGATCAAGCTATTTGCTTAAAGTTGCATCTGTACAGAATTCTAAGTACTCCATTTATTAACTTAATGGTTATCTGTTAACTCCACCCACAGCAGCAGCAGGAATCCACACCTGCAAATAACTGCTGATGTGAAGAAGCCTGGCGTTTAAAATCAGTGCTTCCATGTAAAGCAACCAACTGCTTAAAAATGAAGACAGGAAAATTTCTAATGGAGACTTGGACCAAAGGAGAAGGTGTTTCTATTAGGTGTTTCTGACTTAGTTGTTTCTGTTTGTTTTGTTTGGACAATTATAGGCAGAAGGCGAATTCATAACATTTCTCTCATCTGCAAAGAAAACTTAATATAAGAAAGATGCACCTATGACAAGATATGTGATTTAGCACATAGAATCACAGGGTTAAATGAGGCTAGGTTGCTAACAGAGATGCTGCTCTTTGCCTCCTTTTTCATCCTTTGGGTTCGCTAGTCAAAATCTTCTCCAAGCATGTGACCCAGGATATTCTCCTCCATTTGTTCACCTTATATAGACATCTAAGAGGTAAAGCCTGAATCTATACAGATCAATTCTTATTGCTCAAGAGCTGTTAGCCTGATTAATGGGGATTTTGAGAAAATAACCCAACTATATTCAACTTTTAGTAGTCATTTTCCTACACAAAAAGCTACAGACCTTGATATTTCCAAGGAGGTTGTTCAGAGTGAATTAACAGGCTCTCCAGTAGGATATCAGTCTATGTCAGTAAGAGCAAAAGCTTCATATTCTTAAAACATTTCCCTATAAAATCAGCTCTGGGGAAAACCAAAAATACTGAAGTTTTTCCTAGAGAGGTGATAAAGTGCTACTAAAGATTTGTCAGCTTAGGTGACTGGTGAGAACCAGTCACAAAGACACATTTCACAACCAGGTAGTAAATCTTTACTATCCTCCCAGAGACATGTTTTGTGCTTGCTACCAACCTTCAGTAAGTCTTTACTGCATAGAAAAAAACAAGGGCTGACCTTGTAATTGCACAGAAGCCAGAGCCTGAAGGTTAATTCAGTGACTTCTGTGCTGTATTTGGGACACCTGGGATGCTAGAGAGCAAGAGAGAGCCCATCAGCCAGAATATGCTACCTTATTGCTGTAGGTTGGAGAGACTTATATAGCTTCCTAGAAACCATTTTTGACTTCTCAGAAGCTTTAAATACTTCACTACAAGGAGTCTTAAAACAAAGTAAATTTAAAAATGAGTGAAGCTACCCACAGACATCCTGGAGACAAGAAATCAAGCATCTGCATCATCAAATTCGTCATACCATGAAGGCTTAAAACAGCAAGCTGGAATTAACCTGAGAAGAGACTGCCACAAAGCTGTAGGTTCTAGGAGAGCCCATGAGGGAAATGAAAACCATTCTGGTCAGAGAGCAACTAAAGGGAGGAGATAGGAAAAGGCACATCCACATAATATAAAGGACAAGACTGTTTCCCAGTGGCTGTGAAATCCATCTTTAGCACTTAAATAAATAGCCTTGTTTCCAACAGTAACTTGCAGCAGTTCCTAAAAATCCCAACGCTGAACTGCATACAATTCTGAGTCAAAAAAAGCAGGCACTTATTTCACTGCATAATTTTAGGCATTCAGTTTCTAGAGCCTATTTCAGGACTCAGAAGAAACCTGAAACTTGGAACAACATCTCTGCAGACCTGAACTGCTGATGCCACAGAGGAAATACACATTCCTTTCTGAGATTTTCTTTTTCCTTTCCTCCATCAACAGTAATTCACAATACAAAATAAGAAACTTGGAGATTAATGGCAACTTCTCAGCTATGACAAATTCAGTGCTCTAGTACTCCAAATATAAATGTCCTAGGTTTTATTTAAGAAACCAAACTAAAACTGAAATCTGCATCAGCTCTTCCCTGTAGTAGACACTGTACAAAAGCAAGGGTGTGGCTCATCTCTGAATTTAGCATGTGAAAAGCTATTTTTATAAGCATAGCAGCAGCCCAGATAGCACAACTAACAGCTCACTTAGCTATTAGCTCTGTTTAAAAACAGATGGATGATTACTAATCACGAACAATCAAAACAAAGATGGCATGCTGAAAGGTTAGTATCTGGAGTATATGTTCTTTACAGCTTAAGGATTGGTAGATTAAATGCTCCTGGACAAAATTTTTTTTCTGTACAACTTTTCTTTTGTCATATAATTGTATAACCCAAATGGAGTGTGTTGACAAACTTACTATTTATTCATAAAATGAAGAGCTAAACTAAAACAACCCCCCCCCCTTATTCTGGTCTGGCAAACCGTAACAGTCCTGATCTGCAGGCATGCCTATTCACCCTGACTCTAGCTTATGAAATGAACCTAATGTACAGAGAAAATCCCCAAAAATTTCTGACAACAGAAAGTTAAGCAGAATGTGCCAAACTATTGTCAAGAAATAGACTTCTTACCTTGGGTAAGCACTTCCAAAAAACTGTCTTAACAGCTGAACTCGTGCCAGATAGCCCAACAGTGGGTATACAGTCATCATTTGGAACAGCAGGAATATTCTTGCAACAAATGACATGATGTCATCACTGGGAAAGTTATCTAGAAAATTCTAAACATATAAGTAAATGTTACACATCAGTGGTGGCTTGTTTACATATATTTGCTGGGTTTTAATATCTATGTGCCAGAAAGAATGGGACAAAATCCAAACAACTACAATTGCTAAATGAACTCCCTAACATGAAAAACCTTCTCCCTTTTTACAACTGCCTTGCCACCAAATAGCAACCAATTTTTGAATACTACTAAACTGATGGCAGTGTTAATGTTAATATTATATAACAAACTGCTTTCTGATCTTCTGAATATCCTCAAACAATCCAGGCCGGGGAAAGGCCACCTGACCTTTTAGGCAGATGGATTAATATGCTCCTTTCATCTATCATATCACACCTACTTATTAAAAACAGTTACTTAGTGAGTCAAACTGCACTACATACAAATGAGGAAGGGATCATACACTACTAGTGGGAACATTGGAAAAAGTATTATAAGACTTACACATCACAGAAATATACGAACAGCTTCTGTACCTGAGACAGGTACAGAAAATAAATGGGAAGAAAATCACTCATTATCTAAGTGTGGATTTCATCCTGTGAAATTATTTTAAGTGGTTAAAAAAATCAGGTGGTTTAACAGTGGTACCAGTTCTCACCAATCCATACTCAGAGGAAGCCTTTAAATGTTGCCTTATTGCTAAATATTATGCCAGAGCTATAGAACACCTGGCATAAAATGGATCCCCCACTGATAACTTCTATCTCTGAAGCAATTTAGGGTGTGGAAATCAGCTTTGCCTAGAAGCAGATAAGAGCTTTTGGTCTCCAAAGGGTATTTCATGTGGTGTTACTATCTGAAGAACTCTGCTGGCAAGGCTCACCAGAGTGTCAGACTTCAAACGTAATTGCTGCGAGGACTCCTATCTAAACAAGCTTGCTTTCACATTCTATTTCTTCTGGAATCTCAATGAGTCACTGCACATACTTCTCGGGATTAAAGAAGCTAAAGAAATGAAAAGCTCAATTGTTCACTTGTTCATTTTGGTCCTTTGTCACTTTCACAGAGTTTTTATTAAAAGCTTGTTTTTCACCGAAATATTGGGAACCATTTATGAATATAAATGAGATAACACAAGCATTACTCATCTGTTCGTGGAAGTGCCCACGAGGTGTCCCACCAACTGACCACAGTCAAGCACAGATACTCCTGCCAGGGTGAATCATGAAGCAAGAAGCAGTACCTGGGTTTTTTTTAATTGCATATTTATTAAAAGGTTAAGGACAAATATGGTGTCTTGGCATGTATTAGGAAGAGCACTGCCAGCCGGTCAAGGTAGGTGATCCTGCCCCTCTACTTAGCCCTGGTGCAGCACATCCAGAGTGCTATGTCCACTTCTGGGCTTCTCAGTACAACAGACATGGAGCTCCTGGAACAGGTACAGCTCAGGGCTACAAAGATGATCAAGGGACTGGAGCATCTCTTACAAGGAAAGGCTGAGGGAGCTGGGCCTATTCCTGTTGCACCTCATCAATGGATACAGGTATCTGAAAGGATGGTGCCAAGAGGATGGATCTGGCTCTTCTTGGTGGTGCCAAGCAATAGGACAAGAGGCAATGGGCAGAAACTGATGCACAGAAAGTTCCAACTGAAGATGAGGAAGAATTTCTTCACGATGTGAGTGACCGTGCACTGTGGTGCACAGACTGTCCACAGAGGTTCTGGAGTCTCCCTCACTTGAGATATTCCAGAACCATCAGGATGCAATCCTGTGCCATATGCTCTGGGATGGCCCTGCTTGAGCAGGAAGGTTGGAGCAGATGACCTACTTCAGTCCCTCCAAAGAACCCATTTTGTGATTCATTGAAATACATACTACCGTAAAATATCTCACCTGTTCAATACATTCTTTGGATAATGGTGGAGAAGGAAAAGATGCAAAAATTATCACTCCAACATACAGGTATGTTAGTCCAACCAGAAAGTATGCAATAGAGAGGTCTCTCACCTGAGGAAAAACAAGAAAACAAGACTTTATTTTGGCCAGCACGTACACACAAAACCAGATGAAATAAAAACCTCATAAGAAGATTTCTCTTTCATGTACTATTGTTACTTTCATATGCATTACTTTCTTATATTTACTACTACCATTTGTACATTTTTATTTTTACTTCCTACTAGCTGGATGGAGACTTCAGACCTGGTTCTGATCAGATCAGAAAGCTGCAAGGAAATACCCCAAAGTGGAGCTAGACATGTATTGTTTATCTCTCAATATACAAAAAAGGCACCATGAATGAGATATGCCAATAGATGAAGCATGTTATTCCTGATGCATAAGTATACACTAGTTAGTAAAACAAACAAGAAATCCCTTCTACTTTCTTACATTCACCTATTCCCAATAAGACCCTTGGAACACAGACACACCTGTCTATTACAGAAAGCCCTATGTTAAATTTCTTGTCATGAATAAAATCTTGCAATCAAAGACATCAGTCTACACAACTGCAGATGTAATACACAGGAATTTGATCAGAGGTTTTAAGGAAAGTGTCGAAGCTAGGGTCCTAAATCCACACTTAACTACACTATATACACATAAGTATGCATTTAAACCTAAACTTTAGCGTTCAGTTCTGAAAATTTTGGCTATCTTTAAAATACAAATACAAATATTTTCCACCACACAAAAACAATCACACATTTATTACAGGAAAATAACTAGTAAAACTAATTAAGTACTTTATGAAACTAGAGAATTCACATATACATCAGACAGATCTCACAGCAATGTACTTGTTGAGTTATTCTTCTACATAAATTTCTTCCTTTGGAAATAAAGAGGGAGACCATTTGTTTCTAGTTATTAGCTAACTAAATTCTGAATAAGCTTATGTTACAGTACAAAACACTCATCACCTTACAGCAAACCATTTGTTCAGCTGCTGCTAATCATCAGCTTTTTAAAGGATTACTAGTAATGTTTCAATATATGACCCAATTTTCCCAAGACTGAGAAGCAAGTCTTACTAGCCCAGGAATAGCACCAAATTATTAGGATTATATAGACCAGAGTGATAATTACCACCTCCAGCCAGCTCACGGAGCATGAGCAAAACTTCCTCACATCTGTGCATGGAAATGTTTCCCTAAGTGCTTCTTCACACTATCTTATTGACAGAATAAGCACATCCTACACCACTCCAGGTTCTGCCAAGGGCAAGGCAATCCTGGAGGAAAGTATAAAATACTAGATTATGAGTTGTAAGAAAAATTCAGATGGAAGCCAGTTTTTTGTGAAAGACATGGAATCTCCTATTCATTTTGCCAGTGTTTTTGGGGTAGAAGATTATTGTCTGATGAGGAATATTATTTGCCTTTTAGAGGCTGATGGGAAAAGGAATCCGTGTGATTTGAACATGTTCCAGAGTGGCCTTCAAGCTCCCAGCAGGGGCACATTTCTAGCTGCAACCTCTTCCTCCTGCTGACCAGTAAAATACTCAAGGAAGATGATTCCCTAGACTTCACTCTCCTCATAGTGGCAATTCAGTAAGGACTATCAACTTTCACCAGAAGCTGAGCAATCACCTTTTCTTTAAATTATATGCAGAATTTCTCCTTGTGACATGAAAAGCTGTACAGGTTTTTATATAACATCTACATCTTCAAAAGCACTAGTGCCCACCCACACCGTAAGAACGAATTTTAAGAATATTAAATATGAGCATCCAATTTCTTGCAGGTATTTATCAGTAAGTTCCATTAATTAGAGGACTCAGACACACAGTAACATGGTTTTGCAAAGAGATACAGACTCTCATCTCTTCAGGACAGGACTTGGACAATGTGTTTTGCACATCTTAATGCACATAATCTCCCAAAACCTGCTTTAAATCTGGTATTTTAGGTGCAGTCCTGGCGCATAAAAACAGTATAGTAACTCACAGTTGTTATTTGTACTCTGCCTACACATAAGTTCTAGAACCAAGTGTAAAACTATTTTTGGTGTGATGAGTGCATGCAGTTGTGAGGGCAAGAAATCGGAAATAAAATTCTTACTGCTTCCTTTGGACATGAAAAATGGTAGATAGGTGGGGTGCTATTATCTCCAACAGGTACTTGCACCAGTACAAACCAGTTCATGTTTCCTGAGTTCTTAAGGGTGTATGCTTTAATCTGCACTGAAACTAGTGCTGAGATAATTTTGATTATTTATTTTCGTAACATGTAACACAACAGACTATTTTCTCCAGCTGTTGTCACCATACAATGAATACCCAGATTTTGATTTGAATAAACTACTAAGAAAGAAATAGACAACTTGAAAACCTGGATTTATTTTTTTCTCAAACACCCATCAGGTCCCTTCCAAATAAATGCTCCAGTGTATAAGATAGTTAGCTTTGTACAACAACATGTGTTTACATAACAGGAACATCTTTTGATTAATGTTCATTATTCCTCAAGAGACCTGGGCTCACTCCCTAAAGACGTTGACAGTACTGTTTAGACAGCATAATTCCAGATAAAATCAAAGGACACCTGGGGAGAGATAAAAGGATTAAGTAAGAGAAAGAACTACACCTTTCTGTTTTAAATTTGATACTTGAGGCATTTACATTCAAAGTGGACATTGCTGCGGTGAAAGCTGCCTAAGCATAAGAATATAGCAATTCTTACAGCCACAGTATAAGAATCAAACTTATAGAAAAAACAATGTTGGAAGCAGGAAGTATTTGTAGAATCACGGTGGAAATCTCAAAGTAAGTATCTGAGGTAACATGCAGGTCACAGTCCATAAGGATCACTGCCTGACACCTGCCAAACCCTTCTCAAATACGCCTGAAGTGTAGGGCAGATTTTCAGACAGAACTTGGAGAGCATGTGTTAGCTGCAGTTACTTCTGACAGAGAGCTCTCCTGGGCAGATCCACAGAACAGAGTGTTAGAAGTGCTGCTGGAAGAAGAGAAAATTGTGTGATCAAGGTTGGCAGCAGCAGTAGAACAAAGGAAGGAATCAGCCTCCTAACAAAAGAATGAGTTATGGAGCTAACTAAGACAGCCCTGAAAGTACAAGGCACTGTATCACATCCACAGACCAGTCAGTCCACAGACCTGGCCAGACCTGCAGCAAGGGATTTGACAGAGAGAAGGCTCTGTGGCTCTACAGATATTTCTTACGTGATGCTGCTAGAGGCTACTTCCAGGCCTTGGTTTGCCTGCTGAATGCCATGGAGAAAACAGTTCACTTCCTTCCTTCCTCAGTGCCAGTGAAAGCTAGTTTGTGGAGTTGCTTCTTGGATGGAGAAGCCTGTATCAGTGCTTAGTAATGACTACCACACTGGAAATACCTTTTCATCATCCCATTTCAGATTAGTCTCTTCTCAAGAGAGATGCTGTCTCCATAATATCTCAACAGGACTTTGATCGATATCATAAAAATAGACTTCACCTGCTGATGCATCAAGGGCAATATTTAACTGGGTGACAAAAATAAGTACTTTACCAGGATGGATGATGCTGTGCATAATTTTGGCAGGAAACAGAAACCAATGGTATGGCACCATTAATGGAAACTCACTCCGTTTACAGGGAATAAAGTGTTTCAATACTGCAGAAAGTAAGTACCATTTACAGCTCCATGCCTTCTGCAGTTAATACCCATACAAAAAACATCTCCCCACTCACAGCCTTTCTGCCAGGTAATCCACAAACAACTGTTAGGACACAGCACTAGTGTATTTATGCCTGCAGATCATGGTGGGCTTGTGTAGCATCTGTAGTGTTGCTCAGGGAAACTGATCACAAACAGGAATCAGGAAAAAACCAACCAACTGAAACCCACACCTACACTCCTTTTTGTGGCTGGATTACATTTTCTATGCAATTTGTTTTTGAACCATTTGCCTGACACTGTACAAAAACTTAAGCTGATAAATACAAGGAGGCGGCAGCAGCAATGGGAGGTGGGACCAGGAAGCTCAATTCTGAACTGCAGACTAAAAACCTGCTCATAGGGCTTCTCCAGGCTGTGCTGCTGACATGTGGCCTACTCTGGTGCACTGCTTTCCTCTTCTCACACCCACACCACTGTACGGGAATAGCGGCCAGAGCAATCCTCCCCCATGTGTATTTTAGCTTTGGGCTGTGATGCACGCCTGTGACCAGAATGGAAGCTGCTATTGTTTTGAATTTCTGACTCCATAAGAGGAATGTTATTGTTTGTCTTACTCTTTTCCACCTCCCCAGAGAGTTGTTCTATGACCTCTAGTTTCAGTAAGTTTTGCTCAAGACTAAAACAGTGCTTCTCCAGCTTGCCAAGTTGTGTGCTTTTTGACAGAACGCTGACGGAAGTGCCATGTTACCCGATCCATCAATAAAACAGTGAAATTTTTATCCATGGAGTTTTGTCAGTATCACCCCATCAGATACAGAAAGAAGAAAGCATCTTGTAAATACATTGGAAAAATCCCCCATGACTTATTACTGAGGGTAAGACCCCTATACATATGGAAATCTCCCACTTAGCCCAGCAGCTTACTGACATAATCACAAAAACAGCTCTTCAAGAGCACAGGTACTTCATTAACATTTGCAAAGCACTTTTGAGACCTAGGTGAAAGGCTCCTGTTCAGCTACAAAGAGGAAAGAAATCTCCAGCCAAATAAAACTACGACAAGAATTACACAGAGATTTGTTTTCCCATTAAAAATCTTTCCTGCCATACTTCAAAGCCGTCCTTTCTAAGCAATTTGAACATTCTTCTGGAATGCAGAGTTTTGTCAAGGGCTTGAGATCCATGCTATGGCTGACTGAAAATTCACGTTAAGCTCCAGGGAAGGTATTAGAAAAGCTGATTCAAATGCAGGCAGCAGTTTCTTCCTCCTTCACACAGGAAAAGCAAGCTGGAGAACACTCCAGGTGCTGCTCTTTGCATCTGATTGCTTGCTCTGATGTAAACAGAGGGGGAAAATACACAGGAAAACCTTGCAGATGGAATGAGCGTATTAGCATTAAGAGTTGATTGCAGGAGATCTAGCCTTTAGAATTTGAAAGCCACAGTTAAAGAGAAATCTTGCCCTTCAGCCACATCATAAGATTTTCTTAAGGAAATCAAGAAAAAGCTATCTTGATTTTAGCTTTCTTTGTCCAGACCACCAGTTGTTAAACTAATTTCTGAGAAGCCCTAAGCCCCCAGAAGCCTTCCTGGAGGAGAATCCACAACTCCTTTGCAGATACATCATTCACAAGCTGGTCTTGATTCACAGGTAAAAGAAGTAACTATGCAGACTTCTAAAGCCTAAGAGGTCATCTCATTGCATTGGTACATAATCTGCACTTCACTGTCAAATAATCAAATCTGATATATTTTACCAGATATGCTGTATAGGCATCTGGCTCTAAGTGGCACTGATTCAGTAGGGAGAGCAAGATGACATCCAGAGGTTCCTTACAACCTCAAGCATTCTGGGATTCTATGATTTCATTAAGTTTTTCATACAGCTAGTATCTAAAAATATTTTAATATTATTGCAGGTACCTTTACAGCTAACATTTTAATGAAGCTGGACAAGAATCCTTGGAAGTAAGGAGGAAAAAATAAAATAGTAAAAATAATTAGAGTAAAAGTTACTCTCAGACTCTGTGTATTGCATTTATTCCATTTGGTATTTTATAATGGGAAGATATTAACAAAGAATGCAGTTCCATCTGGAGGAGCAGTGCTTAACTTTTTCAAGGGGAAAGCACCAGTCCAAAGACTATATACATCACAAAGCTTCCTGATCCAGGCTTCAACTTGCAGGATTTCCTAACTTGTGCCAAGTTTCTCTACGGACTTTGACTAGGATTGTGAGACAAAACTACTGAAGCAGATCTGAGAACAGGTATTACCTAGACCTCAAAACTACTGTTTAGGATTCTGCTAACATCAGTCACGTACCAAACATTTTCCACCATTTTTCATTCTAAAATTGGTCAGTTTTCATTGAGTCTTACAACATAGTCAAGTCATCTGCCTCTTGTGTGCAATTTGGCCGTTTAATACCAGCTTCTAAGTTTGGGGCATTACTCAGGGCTTTTATGTAAATGAATTTGTAATTTATCTGTTACTCCCTCATAGCAAGGAAAAGAATGGGTAACTTTCTTCTTATCAAATCACAGGAAAAAATTACTGTTGTCTAGATTACTGGTAATCTAGAATAAATAAGCACAGTCTTGTGAAGTTACTTACATTGTTTTCTTGATTCCTGTTATTCTGAAGAAGTGTGATGACACAATTGTGGATGAAGAAGGCAAGTGTTAGAACCCCTGTGAGCTGAGGGAACAGAATTCTAAACTCTAAACAAAGAAAAAAAAAGTGTTTTAAAATTACTTCTTTGAAATAAGCAATGACAAAATGCAGATGACATACAGTGCTCTGGAGAATACTGGCAAACTCATGAATCTCCACCTTGAAATGGGACAATCTATCTCATATTTGACAATAGCCCATGCAAGTATTTAATTAGGAAGTACAAGATGCATGAAGACAGTAGTTACTATAGAATACACTTTCCAGCAAGGCTTCTCTGATAAGACTCCAACCATCAGTGATTACTAGGTTACTTTATGATCAGTACATACAAGGTTTTCTGCTCCTCGACAGTTTAACTGGAAATTATTTGTGAAATTGGAATTCACAGCAGTGAGGCTGTATACCTACAGGCTTCTGAAGAGGGAGATGGAGAGAAGGAATCATTTACTCTGTGAACACTTTTAGTTATTAAGAAGTCACTTATGCTACCAGAAGAAAAATTACATCTGTAGATATTTAAGAAGTTCTGCTTACAAGACAGGGCATAAAGAAAGGCAGAGCAATTTCTTATCATGATTCACAGCATGTATGAAAAGAATTTCCATCTTGTCTCCACGGGAATAGCATTGTTCTGCTTCTTTTAACACTCAAAAGAGGTTCATAAGATGGTGGTTCTTGAAGTGCTGAAAATGGTATAGGAATTCAGCAATGCGTAACATCATTAAAGCACCATCTTAGTTGGTATTACCTAAGAATGTATTTACTCTTTAGAGTGCTAACAGCAATTAGAGAACCCTAAGACAGCTCAGCTTCTGAAAAGCACCCAGAAGTATAGCACAACGCTCTTCAGAGGTTCACAAACCCTTACAGAACAAACCACAGAGAGCTCCATGCAAACATATTTAAAACAGACTTCTGTAAAGTGCTATGAAGTTAGGAAAGTAAACACACTCCAGGCAACTAATGGAGGGCTTATCCAAACTGAAAGAATAAGCTTCCCCTAGAGCTGGTTTCACTGTACCTTCAATACCTAATTAGCATGATGTGCTACTGACGGAATTGAGAGTGCAAGCGACTTCTGGCCTCAACTTCTAGGCTCGTTTTCCATCCACTACCTCACTCTCAATAATAAAAAGCAAAATGACAGTTTCAGAATCTCTTGGAAGCTGTATTTGTATGCATTAGCTACCCGCTTTTTCTATCTCCTAGCAGTACTAGGAGCTTTTGCCAGACGAGTCAAACTTCTGGGTGCTGTATTTCTCAATGGCCTGCGGCACATGTGTGACTAAAACCCATTTTTCTCATTTGTTTCTAAGAAAAGAAGAAGGGATACTATTCTAACGTACAGGACACAGCCCCCTGGAGCTAACTGGTCAAAAAATTTTGCTAATTGTAAAGGATGGGGAAAAACCAACTAGGACCTAACCCTCGTTCTTTTATTCCAGGTTTCTTTAAAAAGAAACTTGATATCTTTAGGCTAGCTGTTCAAGCAATACCAAATGCCTCTTGTTTATGACTATGGCATCTCACAGAGGAATTTGTAACAGTAATTTGGAAGGAACAAACAGCCATCAAACAACCTTCAATGAAAACAAAAACATACTGATGGGTACTGATGGAATAAAACTGGCTAATGGGTGTTTGAAAGAGAAGAGCTACTAAGATTATGGCCTAAAACTTGAGATAGACTGGGAGGTACAGGAAAACTGTACTTGCAAATTATGGTGAATGAGCTATTTCATTTAAGTGAGACAGTGTGTGGAGAACTTAAAGCACCCTTAACACTCAGTCTGTCTACACTTTGTCATTTCTAATTGCTACTGAAATAGGCGTAATCTGAAACTGGTACAACTAGAACTTAAAATAACATAGGTGAAAGAGTACTAAGGTAAGCTCTCTGTCAAAAGATATATGTTGAAGATTCCTCTGATAGGCACTCCTCTTCCTTACTGTTGATACTAACTAAGGAACATCACTGGGAAATGGATTCCTTGCCACTTGGTCCGGAGGGATCTTTCATCTAGTTGCAACATCAGACAGCCTTTCCTCTATTTATGTCTCAGAGATGTTAAAAGGTAAATGAGAAAAAACGTAAATCTTAAACTCACCAAATATACACTTCACCACTGCATTTTAACTATCTTACCTGGTACAAAAAATTCATTCTCTGTAAACCAGTTGAATTCTAAGTGTATTCCCAGATGAGCAGCCTTTACTGTAACCAGAAAAACTAAGTAGACAACTGAAACTGTACCTGGAAAAAACAAGAGCCAAACAAATACCATGATATAGTACAAGGTATTTATGCAGGGTTTAATTTCTGCTCCATCCATTTAGTTACTAGTAGTCAAACCAGAGTTACAGTTGGTATTCATTCCTAACAGAAGACTAGGTCTACGTTTTTTCTTTACTTCTCTTATAGGTCAGAGAGAAAAAATAATACACATGCACACAATGTAAACTTCCAGCAAGTTTAACAACTTCCAAGTGCTAGTGACAGCAGAGGAAGTACACTGTAACCTCTGTTGCTGGGCAGGTAGGTCTTTAGGTACAAACAGACCAGTTTCAGCTTTCACTGCCAGGATTTCAATCTAAGTGGAGATTGATCATAGCACTCCAGCTATTATAATGTTCATCTAGTCACTGACTTTTTGAACCAAACAGGGAAATGTTAAGTGAAATTACTGCACTTATGAACTTTACACTGGGAGCTAGAAGTTGATAATGACACTTCAATGCTACTGATTAAAACATTGTGTTAATTGTAACTGTGGATAATCTTTATTATAATACTGGATTTGCATTCCATCTCATTGGCTAAGAGGCATCCAGCAGGCACCTGCACAGCTTAAGGACTACAAATGTGATCACAGATGGGTATAATGCCTTGCTGAATATACCTGTGGAATGGAGGGTACATGGTCCTGTGTCAGACCATTTGAAAGAGACAAGAGCAGAATAGCAACAACCTAAAAATGGAAGGAAACTGAACAACAATAATTAAGGCTACTGCAATGAACCTCGTGGCAAATAATGCTGCTAGTGAGCAGAGAACAGGCTGTAAGTGAAGACAAAAACCCAGCATTTTAACCCAGCAAGGTTAAAAAATAAACAGAAGGAATTATCATTTGATTGATAATCTCTTGAGCACAGTCAAGAAATTAGGAAAATAAAAGGTTCTGTATGTGAAGATCAGCTAAAATACTCTGTAGTTTCCTAATAACTTCTGTTTCCACAGTAAAACTCAACTGAGATAAATTTCGTCATCTCAAAATTGCCTTCCATTTTTTATTGTCCTATAAGCTTCAAGGTTTACAAAAATTAAGGCAATTTTGAAAACCTTCTGAATTACAATGAAGCAATGAGTAATTAATATTCTGGTTTTAAATTTTTTTTCTACATAAAACCCACACCTTTTGCACAGAAGCAGTATCAAGTACTCAAATTCCTGTGTAGTATTTCCATTTAGTGGTTTCAGCAAGAGCAGATCCAAGCCCTGATAAAGTGTCACTGTGGAACAGATGAACAAACTAGACCTTCAAATCCCTTTCCTCTACCTCCTTTACAATGCATATCCAACTTTTTCAACCCCTGATTCACGTCTAGTTTTCTCTTTCTCTTCATTGTGGGCTTCAGGGCTACCCCTCAGACACCTTCTACCCCCTGAATTCTGACCAGCTCCACCCATCATGCTTTACCAGCCCCATCCACCATGGCCTTCCACCTCAAGACATGAAAGCAGAAGTCACAACTGTTTCCTCTGTAGCATAGAAGAATCCACAATATTGGAAGCTGGGACAAAGAACAGCAGCAGGTCATACTGACTGACTGATGTTGTGATTAATTAGTCAGCTGACTGGCAGAAAATGTCTTCAGATCAGAAGCAACTGCCAGTTTGAAATGTTTACCAGAGGAGGAAGAGTATGCCTGACTATACCAAGGTAATATTTATCAAATGCTGCACAGGAGTATGTATAGAACCATTTGGGAAAATCTGTTGTAGATGTAATGGAATTTGTTTCACAGTATTATCAAGCAAGAAAAATGAATTTCCTGTTACCAATAAGATTCAAGCAAAGTAGCAGACAAAGCCCTTGGGGTTAATAAACCAACCAACAACACACTTCGAGGCACAATATGGGCTGCCACCAAAATACTGGAACAGTGGCTGGATAGCTGCCTAATAGAAAAGGATCTGGAGGTGCTGATTGGCAGAAGCTGAACATGGGCTGACAGTGTGCTGGCAGGTGGCCAAGAAGGGCAATGGCATCCTGGCCGGGATCAGCAATGGTGTGGCCAGCAGGAGCAGGGCAGGGATTGTCCCCCTGTACTCAGCACTGATGAGGCTGCCCCTGTGACATGAATGCTGCCAGTCTTGGGCCCCTCAAGACCAGAAGGACATTGACATGCTGGAAGTGTCTAGGGAAAGGAAATGAAGCTAATGAAGGGTCAGGAGCAAAAGTCCTGTGAGGAGTAGCTGAGGGAGTTGCGGGTGTTTATCCTGGAGAAAAGGAGGCTCAAGGCTGACCTTTTCACTCTCTAAAATTGCCTGAAAGGAGGCTGTGGCCAGTGAGGCTTGGTCTCTTCTCCCAGGCAATCAGTGACAGGATGAGATGACATGGCCTCAAGCTGTGCCAGGGAATGTTCAGATTTGGAAAATGTTCTTAGAAAGGGCTGTCAAGCTTTGAAACAGGCTGTCCTGAGAAATTATTCAGTCACCATCCTTAGATGTATTAAACAATGTGCAGATATATAGCAGTCATGGGCATGGTTTAGTGGTGGACTTGACAGTGTTGGGTTAACAATTGCATTCAACAACCTTACAGACTTTTCCAACCTAAAAGAGTTTATGATTCTACTCACTGGAGTAGTTTTCACTGTCTTCTATACACTTCAGTCACAGGGAACCAATGCTTTAATAGTATTTGTTACCTACCTAGGACATTAAACTTCGCAAAGAAGGATGGAGACTTCAGATTTAGCAGGGGTAGAAGAACTGCAATCAGGTAAAATGGTACTGTTTTTGATTTGTCCCACCACTCCTCAAAGAGTTCAAAACCTGTTCTGTTGCCAGAAGAGAACATCACAGTCTTGTTCTGTGGTGGGTGATCACTAGCAGCACTTGGACAAATGACTGGAAGAAAGGAAAAGAAAAATATCTTTAGATGAAAAGGGTTTTACTTGCACAGGATATTCAGAGCCAAGAGCCCACAACTGCTGGTGTGTTTTACCTACTGAAGACTGCTCAAGTGCAGTGTTCAGTATCTCAGTGCCTAACTTCTGTTTGTTTTTTTAATCAGGAATTCATTGCTAAGATTCCACTGCTAGGCAACTTGTAGTCCAATCTGACAGTGATACAGTTCTCCCAGCTGAGCACAAAAAAGATGATAATTTATCTGAAGCCCAAGCTGTGACACAGAATCATCCTTTAAAGTCACATACCTATAACAGGGCCTCTTCAGTGCCCACGTGCACCTGCTGGAATCAAGTCACAGCAATGCTCTTCTGCATCTGGCTGCATATTTAGCATCCTAATCTGTTCCTGCACACTTCATTAAGATCATATCAACCAAAATCCAAGTGCACTGAAGAGCCTAAATTAATGTCAACTGCTCTAAAAACAAACTAAGGATTACAAGAAAGCTACTGTAACAACTGGCAGGTTGAAAACCCATACACTGAACAAAAATGCTCTTGTCATCCTTGCGCCATAACAGAGGCAAGTACATCACTGCCAGACAACACAACACAACAAATTTAAGATCTGCTCCAGTAAAAGTGCTGAGAGGGAATGTCATAATCCTCTTACATGGAAGTTGATTAATGGCAGCACCTGAACAAGTGACTGGAAAAAAAATCAACCAAAAAGATCCTCTGAGGAACACATGCCTATGAAGCTCTGTGTTGAAATATAAAATTTACTATTCTCATAAATGTCTTATTTAAAATCTTGGCATCACACAATAGTAAATAGCCACTATCCTACACTGTCTCCATTCCTGTTCTGTCAGAAAGGCAAAGGCATAAAAGGCATTCTGACAAATTTCTTCCTTAAAAGAGGATTGCTTCACAAACCTTGAAAAATGCTTTTGTTCTTACTGATCTCCTTGGTAGCTCCGCATGTCCTGTCAAGAGTCACTTGAACATCTGACAGCCCTTAATTTTGTGTAGCAGCTGCTTTAAATCTTCTAGTTGGTGGAGGATAGTGTGGAATATTGTCTACTTTGCCTCCAAGTTATACCCCCTGCTGCATAAGCATGGGAGAGAACAGCAGAAGCAGGAGAGAGCACAAATTGGTGCCTAGCTGGTAAGGACTGTTAGAGGAGCAGGATTCAACACCAGCTCAAACACAAATCAACTGGTTTTCAAAATGAAATTATTTCTCAACTCCTTTGCCTGACTTCAACATCTGTTCTCCAGAAGCACAGCTGCAGCTAGTGTTACACACAGCTGCCCAGCTGGTAATGATGTTTCCCCATTCCTCATGCAGTCAGGATAGAGAAAGCTTTCTGCTTCCTGAGAATGCAGTACGGATTCAGTCACTATCACAGAGGCAGAAAAGATTCAGGGGTTGACAACGCCTGCCTTGCTTTGCTCCTGCCTTCATTCTACATTATTCTGACTACTTAAGAACTTGGAAGAGATCTATGTTTATATTTGAGTGCAGTTTCTTCCCTTAGTTGTGCAAATGTCACACTCTCCAAGAAGCATAAGCAGAGGGGCAAGTAGCCTGACACTTGTTTCCTTTTTGCACTCAGCATCAAAAAAACTGTTCTTATGTAAGTTTTTTTAAAAAATAATCTTGCTGCACAACTTTTGAGTAGTAAAGTTGCCCCAGTCAAGATTTTAAACAGTACACAGAACTAAGGCGCCTCAAATTTAGGGTGTGAAAGTTGAAATTCCTTAAGGCAATTCCTCATTGTGCAACTACTGTTAAAAAGTTAACAGTAAAGCTTTTAAGGAGGATGTATCTGGGCATAGAGAAACTTGTAACTGGCTTGTTAATACTTATTCTCTCCTCCACTTTTTAAACTTATTTTTTACTTCCCCAGTTATTCAGATCTCCAAGTGTGTGGTTATTTGTGAAAGTACAAATCCCAGATAGAAATTTACAGTTTTTTAAGAAACACATAGTTACAACTTATGATATATATTTTATAACTGGCATGTGGAAAGGCATTGAAACATGATGATTTGCCTTTAAACCCCCACCCAAAACTGGTAACACAATACTGTAAGTGCTCCTTACCTTTGTTACTTCCATTGGTGCCAGGAACAATATCTGTTACATTAATGTCATGAACAAAGTCTGCAAAGAAGAAAATCTCACTATCAATGTCCCATACCTGCTAATTAGGCTTTCATCTGTTAACTTGACTGAAATTAACTAAGAAATATTTTGGAAAATTGTATCAGAAGAACAACACAGCAGCTTTCACTCCCCCCAGACCCAAGTGAAAGTTCTCTAACTACTGTAGAAGTATATTGAAGTTGCTCTACACTGTATTACTTTCTTCTCAGAAGCCCTCTCCATTTATAAATTTCCAAAGACTCCCCACTCCCAGGATTCCTGTTCCACAAGCACACCTCCACTTCTCCCAGCTACTCAGTCGTGTTGAACAGTAGGCCAGTGAGAAGATGCATCTTAAATCCAGCCTCTTTTGGGACAGAAAAAAAGGGCATGCAAACATACCCCTAGTCCAGACAGTATTATACAGAAAAAGCTTCCCTTAATAATTTTCTAGTATTTTCTTTTTCAGAAGAGGCTCTGTGGGATGCTTTTTCCATGCTTCCATGGGAAACACTAGAAAAAGCTTGAAGCCTCGCTGTCGTACAGGCATCTCAAGTAGTGTTCTATTTGCAGTACACTCCTGTGCTACTTTGCTGGCATACCACACCAGTTATTTCCAAGTTTCTGCAACCTCACCTTTATAAGGGTATTGGATAGCAATTTCATTATATTTATGTATTATGTTGTATATATACACACAGAAAATGCTCCACCAGCTGGGAAACCGAATTAGTGTGTCACTGGTTAAATTTTGCTTCTGTTACATGTGGGCATGTTATGCACAGAAAATCAATTGGGGCAGTTGGCTTCAGATTTTTTAAATGCAATTAACAGCAGCTTGTTTCTCATAAAGAAAGCAAAAGGTCTTGTGGGAAGAAAACTGTTTCCTCTTTCTTTATTTTGTTTTATGACACCCTGAATCACAAATAAATTTCTCATACTTCTACTAGTTCAGAGTATACAAAAATCAGAAAATTTAACTAAAATCGCAATTTTGTGTTCTTAATTTAAAAAAATGTGCCTAGTGAGAAGCCATTAAAATTAACAGTTCTTACAGAATTAAAGCACTTTCAAATTTGTTATAGATGTCAACTTCTGTTTTTTCTGTATTTAAAAAGCAGTTTAGAACTAGCAATTTCATTTGTGGATTTTGTTTTTCCCATAAACAGAAACTGAACAAGACCATGCAACACCATGTTAAAGACATGCTATTGCACTCAGCTAACAATTCTTGCATTCTTTGTGTACCACAGATTTCTAGACCATCTTGGGGAAAATAAATTTTTCCCCCCTTAAATTGTATGTGCAGATGTTTTAAGAAGCCATCTGAATGTATTAGAATTAAACAAAATATAAGGCGCTGCTGAATACTTAGAGTACTTTCTGAATTCCTGCTTGGAATACTTAGAAACATGTGGCTGGAAGATGCCACGGTGTCAAACCTACATCCTATTATGCATTTTGTTACCCAGTAATTAAGTATGAAAGTTAGGACAAGAAGCCAGTGATTGTTATCTTAGACCAAACAACTTAAATAAGAACTCCAAACAAATATAGGTAAGGGATAAAATAACATGCCAGTCCCATGAAAAGCATGACTTTTTCCTAGAAAACAAGATCTTTTCATAATTTTAAATTTTATTTATGCCATTTATTAGAACTGGCATTATTTAATTTAGAATAATTTAAAGTGTTAAACTTAAAAAAAAAAAAACCCAGAGTCTAAAATGAAATGTCTGTAACAACATATAAATTAGGTCAGCTATAAAATTCATCAGTCATTAACCAATGTAGTAAAGTATGTCCTATAGGGATGGTGGGAATTCTAATTAAAGACTGTTTAACAGGCTTAACTGTCTGTGCTGTTATTTGCCTCAGAGATAACCTTCAAAACAGAATATTTTAAATCTTAGTCAACCTACTCAGCACTATGAGTCAGATTTTCAAAGCTCTCAATTCCATCACCAATTCCCACAACTCTGCATTACACACAAAAATGCTTGTGTGCCTATGCATGTACCAGGGTATAAAAACCCTATGTGTTTTATTTTGTAGCCATGCCACACTAAGAATCATTTTTACTGCAACAGAGTTCATTGCTTCCTCATGGATGCTTGCAAAAACTTCCTATATGGCAATATTTTAAGTGTGTTTGTTGAAATCTATAATGAAACTGTGGGGTTTTTTTCATTATCCTTTATAATTTCAACAGTCTAGCCTTTTATATGGCTGTTCAAATAGATGCACCCATGCAAACAAAGGGGGAGTGAAAATAGAGTGGAAACAAGAGGCCAGGTTTAGGTTGTTTAAGCTATACCAAGAAAACTACACTTTGAATGAGAAATTGAACAAGTGGCTTTGATAACACAGAGGACTTTGCCCGTAACACCACATATAGTTACTTATTCTCAATTGATCTTCCATGCAAGATTCTGTAAAATGGACAATCCTTTTTCAGTATAAGGGAGTCTTGATCTTTACAAAGGATTGCTGTAAAACTTAAACAAAAATGTATACTTACTGTATATAAATTTCCCTGTGTTGAACAGAAAGTTGGACATAAGTACCCAATAAACAACCATGGCTCCAACAAGTGATACCATAGAAAATAAGAGGCTTGACCACTGACCAAAGGATCCAAAGTAATACTTGCAAACATCTGGGAATTCCCAGTTTGAGGTATCTGTTAAAGCTGAAAAAGACATAAAAACCAAAATATATCTAAAAAAATGTTACATTAGAGTCAGTAGAACTATTTAGGACAAAATGTGGGGTTTTTTAAGAACATTTTGACATATGTTCACAGCGCTTTCAAGGACTAAGAAAACTGCCACTAACTTTAAAATATAGCACTCATTAAGTGTTTGAATGAACAAGCCTAAAGTAGACACTTTTATTGTGGCCATACTACTACTTTTGAATAATTTCAGACGCACTGAAATAAGACATGGCAAAAATGCCACCATGCATTTGCAGCCAAAGCCTTTTGCAGAAGTTATGGCAAAGTAGACCAGACCATGAACTATTCCTCAACCTATTCCTCTGCCCTGAAAGAGTTCAGTCACAAACTAACAAAGGTTTCAATCGCCTTTATTTGAGCAAGCGAGATGTTAGTTTATGCACAAAAGCACCAACCAGAGAAGAGCCCCAAGGTGAGTTTTGAACAATAAAAGGACATTCTAATTAGAGCTGCTGTCAATGACTGATTCAGCTGCTGATAATACTTAAGGGCTTTCAACACAGAATACACACAAATATTAGGGTAATACAGGCACACAACACAAAGGGACACAGCTACAGCCCATGCTGCTCCACTGCGCAGGTTGATCAGACGAGTAGAGAACTGGACAGTGCTTATTATGGAGAAAAGATGCCTCTAACTCCTGAAGTTCCCAAAAACTTAGTAAGTGAACATTTGAAACCCTGCTTGATAAGAGCTTGTGTTTGGCTGTAATACCTAGGTCCCAAGAAACTGAAGGAATATCTAATAAGGGAAGACAGTCATTTAGCACACAGAGCTTAGACACAGACTACAAAAATAGAGATATTCAAAGAACAGCTTTTATTTACAGGTCAGGTCTAACATATAGTAAAAGACACATACAAACAGAATCTAATACACATTGGTATTTCACACTCAAAGTATTTGCATGATGAAGCTTTGGATTTCTTACGTATCATTTGCCGTGATTTCACAACTCTGTAACAGCAATAAAGAGTCAAAATGCCCATCAGTAAGATGAGAATAATTCCAGAAGTGAAGCCTGCCTGTTAAGAGGGAGAAATACAGTTAATTTTATTTGTGAATATACTACAGAAAAAGAAGAGTAAGCCATGTTGCCAAAAACATTTTCATATGCATACATTTTTCATAGTTTACCTGTTTTATTCCCCATGGGATACTTAATATGGATGTACCCATCATGGTATTCCATATCATAAATCTAGGAAGAAAAAATCCAGTGAGTATTTTAAGAACCACTCTTACTTCACATTGTTGTCTTAGTTAACAACAGTTATGTTGTTAATGTAGAACATTCAATAATCATGCATTTTGCGGCTATTATAGGGCAAGGTGTTTAACATACATTGTCACTAGACTGGAGTTTTTACCATAGCCATCTGTGCAACTGTCAACTTTAAAAGCAGTTCCTAATGGACTGTACACATAGATTTCATCAGGAGCTGGGAGGACATGGTCAGGAGCAATCTAACAAATGGATGAAAAGCAAGACTTATTAATAACATCAATGTAACTAATTGTCCCAAACACAGCAACTCAACTACTGTAAGTCACAGGAAATTACAATTAAAAAAAAAAAAGAAAAAAAAAAGAAAAAAAAAAGAAAGAGACGGTTGTACTATGCTAATTCTCTTCCTGGGGGGAAAAGCCCAACAAACAGTTGACAGAATTTCTAGCTAGATAGCTGGGAAAATGCATTTTTCTTCTGCAAAATGTGTGTAAACATACTATAAACAGATCATGCTAGCTCAACAGCTCAGTTACTGCAGCTGGCCACTGCTTTAATCTCATAGGTGGGAGAAATCTGGGCACCCTGGATCACTGTTATAAAATTAATGCTGTTTGTACATTTTCTTTTAATGGTGAAGGCATTGCACAAGAAGTAAATAAAAGCTTGTGATAAAACAAAACCTTTCGAAGGCACTCAGCTACCACATACTTGATTCAAAGCAAGCTGCAGAACAATTCTCCCCCCACCTTTATTTCTGCTGCTTATATAAATCCAGGCTGTGTAAGACCCAACATGCCAGAAGCCACCCACTTAATGAGGCCCTGTCTTTGCCTTACCAATGCCCTGTCTGCAGGGGATGTGAGCCTGCTATAGTAATGAATCCGCTTATTCATTGCTGAAGCTTCATCAGTGACTCTTTGCATGTCATCATTCACACTGACTATGTTTGTGGGCTCCACGTGAAATGGTCTAAAGGAGGGGAAAAAAAGGGAAGAAAGGAAGACGCTTAAAACCATGGAACACAAGATACAACTCACAGAGCAACTCAGCAATATTCAGGATGGTTTTGTCATCCATTGACACAAGGCAAATGAAAAAATATCCATCAATGCCATTGAGGGAAGCTGCCATCTGTGAAAGAATTGTGAGTTTATATCCATATTAAAATGGCCTCCAGCCCAGATTCTGTGGAGCAACTTAACATCAGACCTAATATCCAGCTGTTAGTTTTCAACAATGAATCACAATGAGAAATACATGTTAATGAGCTTGGGGAAGCTTATTAGTGCTTATAACTGGTGTTGTCAGAACTAGTGATGAGGAACAGAGGTAGAAACAGAAAGCATGAGAATGCAGAAGCAGAAAGCAGAGAAAGAGGAATGAGCTGTGGCATTGACGACCACATATGAAAAGATTAGGAACTACTAATCTAGCTGACAACACTATATGGAATTGTGATGGGAAGGAACCGAGACCAAGTAAGTCCACGTGGTCATATATTTTGGAGTCAAGGCAACGGGGAACGGACTATGTCTCCATTTCCTCTACTCCACCTGAGTTAAGGCTGCAGGCACGGTCATGGCTGCTGAAGGAGAAAATGGGAACACCACATGCCCCTCATTTTCTCTGCATACACAGTAGTACAGAGCAAGCACACTGAAAGCTGCTCTAAAGTTACACCACCATACACCTTCATGCAAGGATGACTACCCAACAAATGTGTCCAAATCATGATATTGCTGAGATTTTTTTTTTCTAACTCAAGTAGAATTGACTTCCATATTATGCTCTTGCTTGAAAACAACACTGACTCCTAGCACTGAAAGGCTAATTTCTCAAACAAGACAGAGGACACTGCTGTCCTCTAAGCCTAAATACATCAGCTTTTTTTTTTCTTTCAGCAGTAATTTAATTTCTAAAACTACCACAACAGCTTTCTCATCTTCCTCTTCCAGGCTGATGTTTAAATCACTCATAAACTCATAGAAGCAGAGACACAACAAGCTTCCAACTACTAACAACAGAAACTAGGTCAGCAATAAAGCCATGCCATTTATTCTGTAATATGAGCAAAATCTATTTGAATTTACTGTTTTACAATACCCATTTCTGTTTCAGACTACAAAGGAACTTGGGCAACCTCTCCAACCCCAGCTCTCAATAACATCCATACAAAACTTCCCATTCTTTTTCCCAATTAATCATTTACGCATTTGTACTATGACCACATGTTATCTGTAAGGAAGATAAGAAATACAGTTCTGAAGTTCTTTGCTCTGTCTTTGTAAGAGAGGAAGACAGGTTCCTATTCCTGTGTGCTTAAGGGGAGACAGTAGGTGGGAGTATCTGTGCAATTAAGAAAAGCTGACTCACAAAAGGGGAAAATAGAGAATACAAACTTCCATCTCCACAAATTCCTTCTTTCTTTTATCTTAAACTTAATTAATTCTTACATATTCCTTCATCATGGAAAAATGGCTTAGATTTGCTAAGTTGCCTTCTACTTACTGAAATGAAAATGAACACTTTTAAATTTTTAAAATATTCTCAATTGACTCTTCTTCCTATGATTATGACATAGTGGGAAGAATATGCGTTTTATGCATGCGCTTTTGTGGTGTTTTTATAAACAATTTAGAAAGATATCTCAATTTAACAAAAATAAATTTTAAACAATAGCTTTACTACTCAAAACACAGGCACATGGGGCTAACTCACTCCACATGTAGGTAATATACAAAAATACTCATGGACTTTCAGTTCCAAAGGACTTTACTCATTTTAGCTTAAAATTTATTAGGCTGAGCAAATCATTGGACACAGCTAAAAAATATTTCATTAGAAGACCTGTAAAATAAAGACTGCAGTCATGAAAACAGGAAAAGTAACTTGTATAAACTTGTTTAAATGCTGCCCCACCTCCAGTCAGCTCTCTGCTATTTTCTTTTCGGATTGCTGACATGCACTATATTTAGAACACTTATGTGTTTTGCTAATTATACAGCAACTGCATAGTGTGAAGACCTTCCTCTCTTTCCTCATCTCCATTTAATATTATTACTGCATCCCCATGAACTTTCACTGCAACTGCGGAAAGGTTACAGTGAGACAAAGTCCACATTTTGGTTAAAATGCGTAGGCAGGTCTGTGACAAAGATTTCTTTCAAAATGGTGTTCAACAATTGCTAGCAGAGATGTTAGAGAAAGTTCTTCCAGTCAGAGATTATTTTTTAAAGCAACAGTAAACAGCTCTGTTTTACTGGTGTGTTTGTCAATCCAAGGATGACTTTAAAATTAAAGTAACAGAAAACATGCATAGAACATCCAATTTTGTGGGGAAAGCAGTGCTGTCAATGACCAAACAAACATAAAGAAAATAAATTAAGTGTAGTGAAAACCTATCTGTAGGTAAGAAATTGTTTAAAGAAAGACATTTCATCTTCAGTATTATGAACAGAATCTGAATTAAACAAACAACTTATGGTCTAGCACAAAACAAAAAGCTATGATCGAGAATCTAATCTATGGGTGAGAAAAAGAAAATAAAATTAAACAATCCCTATAAAATTTTATATACCTATTGCTTCTGCTTCCTGACTAGAGGAGTGCATATGTTTATTTTTGCCAGTACTTGGGCTACTTCTCCTCTTGATCCCTGCTACTGCGCCTCTGTTGAGAATGAAAATTATGTAAAGCAGCACTTAATTTAATTTCTTCCAGGGTACCACTGCACCACTAGCCCTGCTGAGCAAGAGACTGCCAAAACATACTGACTACCAATCAGTTTTATGTTATTTGCAGATCTCTTTGGAAACATCAATCTGTATTAGAAGCTGTGTAAGCAGGCTAGGAGGCCTGCTACTTACCTACCCTGATCTCCACTAGGAGAGGGTAGCATCCTGTTCAGGATGAAGGTCAAGGTATTGCTCCCAGCAATACTCGTATGAAAGACTGGTTGTAGGCCATACTCAAATGGGAGTCTGAGAAACTCTCTCAGGGACTCAAAGAAATTCTCAAAGACTGAGATTTTCAAAGCCCAAAGCAGGAAGGATATAATTTGGGATATATTTTGAAAAACTCTATTTACGGACCTTATGTCTAGCAGGCAAGCACTAGCAAGCATTAGCAAGCACATACAAGTATTAGCAGCTACAACACATTCCTATTAAAAAGTCTGATTTACACAGGCAATTATATCCTATCTCTCACATGGCAAAATGCTTATGGAAAAGAATGTTGGACAATGTGATCTGGGGGAAGGGGAGTGACTGTGATTATGATGTGAAACAATGCAGACAATTTCCATGCATTGTGATGAACTATAACAGCCATTGAATTTCATACAGACTGAAAGACATAGTTACAATTACTGTTTCAGCAGCTAGCCAGAAAAACAGTGCTCTTTTACCAGGGCAAACACACCTGTAGAACAGAGCTGTTTTCCACAGGACCCTGAGAATGGACAACTTGCAGGGCCTCGTGCAGGAGGTCCACATCTTCCATACACCTGGCAGGTGTATTTTTCAGAAACCATTCCCAGAAAACCTATGGCTACACTCATCCTTTCTTGCTCTCACAAAGGGACAGTTAATAACAATTCTCTAGAGCTGGTCCAGGAAAAGAAAGAAGAGTGCTTCTGTCAAACCTTCTTCACATTTTTACTTCAGTAGTAATTTTGCAAGCAAAGGAAATTAAAAGAGATGCTCATGATTAACAGTGCTCCCTTGTGATAAGTAAAGTTCAAGTGTTGGATTTGGAGGGCTAGATGGAACAGCACAACAAGAACACTAGTCAACTATGTAAAATTTTGTATAAGGGTGCTACATTCATCTTATGTAATTATCAGCAATGTTGTACATCTTGTAGGGCAATGAAGGAGTAAGACTAACACATACCTCAAGAACTTTCAGACTAAATAATACTACTTTTCAAGTACCTTTGCTGAAGTATTTTTAAACATCAAACAACTGGTTCTTGAGATCTGATCTAAAACATGGGAAGTATTCAGCTATTATACTATAATAGAGTTTTTTTGTACCATTATGTCTTTTAGCTCTACATGACAGTATTAATGACTTTAGACAAGCTTTTAATTTTTAAATAAATATGGAAAACCTTCTTTACAGGATGCTTTACAATTTCTTTCCTCCAAATAGAACACAAGGAGCCACTTTAGCTTACTGCAGAGATTTCTTTGACATCCCATATCAATCATTTACCTTTTAGGGATGCGATAGGATTGTTACAGAGAAATAAAGCTACGAAATTCCTACAGCTTTATTACCTTGATGAGTTACCAAATTATTATAGGAATGCTGCAATGGCACAAGACAAACTAAGGGGTAAAACTGATTTACTGTATTGGAAATTAAGGAAATGAGAAGAAGTAATAAGAATAGGTAGCTATTTCATAATTAGCAACTACATTATCTGGATAGGAACACCAGGCACTGGAACAGGCTCTCTAGGGAACTGGCCCTGATACCAAGCCTGTGAGTTCAAGAAGCATTTGGACAACAATCTCAGGTACATGATCTGGTTCTTCAGGACCTCCTGTGAAAGGCCAGGAGTTGAATAGGAGGATCTGTGTGGGCCTGTTCCAACTCAGGATCCTCGATGATTACAGGTATCTGTGTGCTTCTCTTAAGGAAATCTGTATGAAAGAATTCCACAAGTGACTTATTTTTTACTTTCTAAGCTGTCTGAATTTACTGAAGCATTAAACAGTGTGCTTATTTTATAACCAGTTATTTTATAAGATCTTCATTCTCTTCGCAATACACTTTACCTAAATTTTTCTGCATTTATATCAACATTATAGTAATTACAGCAGGATCAAACAAGTTTCTTAAAATGCTGGATGCAGAACTAAAATAACCTTTTGAAGCATAATGTCACTGCTTGCACATTTTAACAAATTAGGAATCATAAGCTTTACCACACCACACTTCAATCACTATTCCTCTTCCCTGTAAAAGACAAAAGCTGTTTTACTCATCGCTTACCAAGAAATATGAAGGTTCTTAATGAAGGTCACAATTCCTTCCAATTAATAAGAAACGATACTGGGAATTCACAAAAATGTTAGCAAAATAGAAAAACAGAGAAAAACAGGGAAAGCAAGCAATGGTGTAAAATGATCACATTGGAGTGGAGTGGTAAAGCCGTAATTAATGCAGAAAGGATAGATTTGCACAATTTGCCAACCTTCTCCTAAGTTAAAAGAACTTTGAAAATAAAGGGAATCAACCACTTTTGCATTAAAAAGGCTTTTCTGACTGCCATCTACAGACACTGTTTAATTTACAGCTGTTTCATTTCACTTACTGATGCCTCCTACATTCTGGGAACCTGTGGGACTTCAAAAAGAATAGGGAAAAAATGCAGAAGGCTTGATCCCTCTTTAGCAGGAGGCACTGTCAAGTTTTTTCATATGCAGAAGAACTAGCACAAAACATCAATTGCTTCTTTGAAGGTTCAAGTATTCCCGACTGACAACTACAGTATCTGTTGACAATGAACAGATTTAAAAAGCAGTTTGAAGAAAACAAGAAACACCCTCTTTTCCATACAATAATCACCAATAAGCCAATGCAGGAATGATATTCTCGTTTTTAAAGGGAGCTACAAATGGGAAAAACACACTGAATACAGTGAAGAGAGAAGAGCAATAACATTCTCTTTAAAAGGATTAAAAGTGGCTTTATATTTTCCTCAGATTAGCAAAACAATACTACACAAAGTAATTTACAACTCTAAAAAACAATTCGCTTATTGTTCTTATGTAAACATTGAAAAGCAATCCTTTCAAAAATCCCAAATCCTCCAAGCAGTTAAGAAAACCAGATAACTATGCAAATTCCTCAAATGTCAAACAACCCAAACAAAAGTATATAACAGCACTAAGACAGACAAACAGTAATTACTACAAATCACAGACACCACTTGAAGAGCTATCTCAATCAAAGCAAAGCTACCAAGCATTCACTTGGAATGTAGTTTCTGAAAACCAAGTTAAAAACAGGAACAAAGGAAGAGCAAAAACACACTGCATTGCGTAAAGGCGTTCACAGGGGTCCCAGGACGAGGGAAGAGACAAGAATGTTGACTCCGTGTTTCAGAAGGCTTGATTTATTATTTTATGATATATATTATATTAAAACTATACTAAAAGAATAGAAGAAAGGATTTCATCAGAAGGCTCAGCTAAGAATAGAAAAGGAATAAATAACAAAGGTTCAGACTGACCGAGACAGTCCGAGACAGCTGGACTGTAACTGCCCATTAATTAGAAACAACCAGATGAGACCAATCACAGATCCACCTGTTGCATTCCACAGCAGCAAACAATCATTGATTATATTTTGTTCCTGAGGCCTCTCAGCTTCTCAGGAGAAAAAGTCCTAAGGAAAGGATTTTTCAGAAAATATCATGGCTACAGCATTGTAACACTGCATTTTCCCTACTGCGTACTTTCATGACTAACAATTCTTCTTCCCAGGACCCACTATTCCCTGAAGGTTTAATGAAGAAGCCCTTCAAACTGGCCACTTGCTCTGACCACAACTGACACATGGCCTCTTCCTTCTTATTTCTGCTTTTAAAGCGTGGGGGCTGCCTGTTCTAGCACAGAAGTGGAGTTCAAGCTTGTTTAGACCTCTCTATTATTTCCAGGCCTTTCTGATATCCCAGGCCTCCTGCCCTTCATCCTTGTGCCTCTGAATACCTGGAAGGCAAAAAGGCTAGGTCACAGAAAATGGGAGAAAAAATTCAAGAGAGAAGCAATAAGGACATTTAGGCAAATCTGCAGAACTGGAGTCTGTGAATGTGGGCACACAATCCAAGTACACACTTCTGTTTTTAGTAAGGGAACCAAATGCCACAGGCTATGACCTTTTATGAAGATGAGTCTCCAGACTTGAGAAATCACAGGGAAAAGCCAACCACACAACACGGAAACAATGCCTAACCTCACTTAGAAAAGTGAGTCTTAGCATTTAGGTGTTTCAAAAATCCTCTTTTATTGCTACTGCATCACTACAACACCTGAAACTGCTCCTCAAACAGAACACATACTTCCTCCAAAACGATTTATGTTTGATTTTCTCCTGAAAATCATACATAAAAATTAGCAGTCTTCTTACGACAGGAAGGGATCAGATACTCCACAAAAAGAGAAAGATTTCATTTACATTCATTCACAGTTGCCTTTGCCACCTGCAAGTATTCTACCATTTCCTAGACTTTATAAACACAATTCTGTATGCTCCTAGGCCTGTGCTCCCTTTGTTCCCCTCGATTCACTTAGACCCTTATCCTCCTTCCTTTACTTGCAGAGAAGAGGATGTACATAGGCTCTCACAGCTTTCCAAAGCTGATAGCATCAAAGCACTATCCTCAAGAACTCTTCTCTTTTTTTTTTTTTTGTTGCTGAAGCAGCCGCTGACAGCAGGATTTTGCACACAACAGTGCCATCTTCAGTTCTTTCGGGAAAACTACTTTACTGAAATATGATGGATGCAAATAGGAAAAAAAAGGACCATAAATTGGTCCAGGAGATGTTACAGGGCTATTCCTCCATCTAAAAGTGCAAAGCTGATGCCTTCAGCTAGTATTAGGAGGGTAGGTCCCACTCTGATCTCAGTTTTGGTTCCACAACCAGCCCACAAAAAATCTTTAATGCAGCACAGGAAGTCCTTCATTCCAAACCCCTTTGTTAAACTCTTAAGAAAACATGTAAAATAACAATTTACCTGGAGTTACTCTTTTTGAAGGCACAGTAATAAAGCTGGACTGACAGAATTTTTCACATTTGCTCACTCTCAGAAAGCACTACACTGTTTTTCTTAAAAGGCAGTAAAGGTCACTTAGCTCACTTAGTACTAGCAAATAATGTATTTTTCCAGCATCACCTGCAGAATGCATACAGCAGCATCTACACATACTGACAGCAACACTGGGCAAACTTGCTTGCATAGTCTCAACATTTCAGTTAGTTGTTCTAAATAAAAAAAAAATCATGCTCCACTATATACACACACGCCACTCCATGTTTGAAGAACACTTTAAAAGCCTCATGATGAGTTCTTAATAGCGCACTCTGTCTGAAATGATGGCAATAGAAAAACCTTATCCTTATAAACAAAACATAGTAAGAACATCTGTTCACCAGGTGCTTTGAAATAAAATACTATCAGATAGTGATGAACTTGGAACTGTTTGTACAAAGATCCTGGCTTCCAAATTTTAATCTTCTGTCTTTGTAGGATTCTGTTGTCAAAAGCAAAGATTAAACAACACTTTGCCTCGCAGTAATTCTGTAGGTTCATCTTTCCTCATACCTTTTGCACTTATAGTCTTCTGGATTAAACTGTATATTCATGATTCCATAATTGCTTTCATCACCTCCCACAGGAACCAAGATAGGTTTGGTATCCTCTTCCATATTTGGTGAATCTCCTTTTAGATTCTGTTTGTTACTCTAGCCTGAAT
This sequence comes from Fringilla coelebs, assembly GCF_963513975.1. Classification (NCBI taxonomy): domain Eukaryota; kingdom Metazoa; phylum Chordata; class Aves; order Passeriformes; family Fringillidae; genus Fringilla; species Fringilla coelebs. The sequence continues at coordinate 17,659,786 of NC_140031.1, forward strand.
AAAAAAAGGAAAAAAAAGAAATTAGTCCACTGAGTTAAGCAAAATTATGTCCCTGCTATCAATTTAACACTGGTAGAGTCCCACAGTTTCATAAGCTCCTGGGCTGAAAAGCACTAGTAAATAACTTCAACATGCCACTTGAGAATTCCTATTCCATAATGCAAACATCATGAGGCATGTACAGTGGGGACAGTATTTTTTTAAATCACTCTATCTAGCCCTTAATCTCTTTTAGCACCACAACAAGGCAGTATGAATTAAATATAAATTTCTAAAGGAGATGTATTTCTAATGTGTAATGGTACTGCTGAGAACAATCTATCAGTTATAAGAGCCCACTGTTTCACTCAATTACTTCAAACTTTGCAGCAGACACATATGCAGTTTATTCCAGTTCCAGTACATTTCCCATAATAAGGATCAGATTATTGCAGTCTACTGCATACAGGTCTTTTGAATAAAAGGTAATAAATGGTTTAATAATGCATTAATAACAACTATTATATGCATTTAAACCACTTCTGGTGAAAGAGTGGGGAGCAGATCACTTTTACACTAATGGATTTCTACTCAGATTGAATTACAGGCCTCACATGGAACTTTCTGTGGTCTTGTGTGCAGCTGAACAAACATAATGACTTAACAGCTCTCATTTCTGCTATCTCCTGAAGAATTCCTCGGGCAGAACTCCTTCAAACAAAAATGTCAGAAGCCAGGACACTTTCAAACAACAATGGTAGAAGTATCTGTTCTTCCATCTTTCAGAATGCTTTAAAATGTTAGGCTGATGCAAAGACAGATGACAACTAGAGCTGGCACAAGACAAGGAAGGGTAATGATGGCTGTTTGAACCCTGGAAGGGCAATGGAAGAAAATGGAAAGAATAAGGTGTGTAGAATCCTTCTGCATCCTCACAGAAGTACACCTTAAAGGCCCAATCTCAGAAATCACACCAACCCAAGTTAAGCAGACACAGTTCTATCCCTTCCTAGATGCATACTGTCAGTCCTCTTCCATTAGCTTATCCTGCTAATACCCCTGGGAAAAAATCAAAACAAAACAAAACAAAGAATCTGAAGGAGAGGATGAAAAATGAAAGTTAGATTAGTTTTCAACCACATCTACTCTCCTGGGTTGAAAAACTGCTGAAGGATGCATGGGAAAACACTGATGGACAATGTGGCAATGCAGAAGCATTAAGATTGGTTCAACCTGCCAAGGAAGTGCTTTTTAGAAGACAGACACAGGTAATAGCTCTCCGCTCTCAAGGGGAGGGGATCAGTAAAGGATCCAGTTTATGAAAATTGCACTGAAAATTCAAGTCCTGCTTTGACAGCTTAGTGGCATTTATGCAATCCCATACTGAACTGGACAAGGAGGACTGGCACAGATGAAAATTAGTCATTTCTTCTTTTGCTTTAAACCCACATCAGTGTTGAGTTTGGGGGTTGGAATCTGTATGCTTGCATGCCTGAGCAAGGGAGGGGATAGTGCCATAGAAGCCATTTCATCTTGCAGTGCTGACAGATTCCTCATAGTTTCAACATCCACAAGAGATTTGAACAGTTACTAAGTTTAAAGGCATGCTTTTGAGTTTAAAGAAATTATTGTATCTTGGTCACTTTAGCTCTTTGAGAGGGTACAATATGCAAGTGCTAATAATCAAGGCAATCTTAAGAGGCTTACTTGCACTTGCTGACAGCATACTTTCTCCCACACTTAATTTTTGCTGTTATACTCCCTAAAACTTTATTCCTCTACCTTTTTCAGACCCTTTCCAAGGGATACTCTTGCCACCCTTAACTTGCTGCTTTCTCTCTTTTGCAACTCCAGCCTTCACAAAAACATCAGTTTTGATTCTTTACCCTGAAATCCTTCTTATCCACAATGCTGCTTCTGGCTCTTTGGTCCCAGCTACACATGCTCTCATCCTTCTCAGCTCCTCTGGTAATGCTTAGCAAATAGACTTCTGCTCCTTATGTTCCTTCTATTTTCTGTCTCTCCTATACACTGCCAAAATTGCTTTCCCAACCCAACTTTACTAAGCACTACTTACTAAGAGTTCGCACCAATATTTTTACTTCTTTTCATGTGACATGCTGTTCCTCTCCAAACTCTCTTTACAGATACTCTTTTACATACTTCTTTTCTACTGCCTCCTCTTATTTTTCTACAGCTCTAGGCTTTCTGCTTTCTCATTACTGATGCCCTTCCAGTTAAAATTTACCCTGGTGCACACGAGCTTCCTGCAACAGCTAAATAATTCTGAAACAAAAACAAAGGCCCTGGAGATTTCACACACTGCTACAGGCATCCACCCAGTCCTCTGCCACTCCAATTATTATATTACATAATGCCATTCTATTCTATTCTATTCTCAATTAAACATCCTGTGTTCATTTTACGAACAGACAAAGCTAGGCGTCAAACATGATCCCCCTCACTTGTTCTGCATTTTGCATCTGTCTTAAGAACTTACATCACTCTTCAGACCTAGCCATAAAAAAGCAGATAAAAATTTCAATTCCTAATGCCTGAATTGAAAATTGAAATAAATTCAAATCTCAAATAGTCAGTGGTTTTAACCAGAATCATCCGTAAGACCACAGTATAGACATCCCTTCCTTCCACAGGCCACGGTTTGTGAGACAGATTAAACACACATCAAATGCACATCCCTTCCTTAAAACCTGCTAATACTTGTGCTTTTAAAGTCAGCCTGATAAATGCTGAGAACAGTTATCACCAGTTTGACTTTTTCTGCACTACTGCTGTAAAGAAAGAACCCAGATTTTATAGTATTCCGTGAAGAAACAGAATCCTTCCAAAATATATCACACACTAAGTTTGGCTTGACAGCATGATTCCATGCTTGTGGAGCCGGTGCTCACTTGACTCATTAAGGTCAATTAGAAGCTGGATCTGCAATGACAGCTTATTTTTTAAGTACCTGTTGTTGTTAACAATTGAGTTCATGACCAGCAAGCTTATGACCAGCAAACTGGCTACTCTACAAATAGATGCAGTTATGACACATGTGAAGGCTGGAGCTGGAGTCAGTATAGTTTAAAGGACAGCTGTAAACAGAAAAGCAAAATGAAGAAGAATTAACCAGGTTAATCTCTCTTTTATCTATGCCTATTGTTCTGCAAGCTGACGCACTACATCAGAAGGGCAGCAAAAGGAAACAAGTGGGTCAGAATTAAATAATCCAGGTTTCCTGTTGCTGGTCAAAAACTGTGAAGCAACACCTAAGTCTATGCAAGTTATTTTTTCCCGAGTCTCATTCTGGGCTAAATTCTACATGACTTTTCTTTTAGATGGTAGTCTTAAGAGGACTGGGCCTTCTTTAATCCTCACTGGCTCAGCCCTATGAGCTTCTGCTTTCACTGCCTTCAGGTTCCTTCAACCCGGTTTCAAAGTCTAAAAGCATGAAGGAGTGAAGACAAGGATATGGTAGATTTAGGAACCTCACTGTAGCCTGCGATCTAATAATGTTAGCAAAACCGCATTAGTTGGCTTCCACTGTGAATTTAACAACTGCAGTTTATGGCTTGGTTATCCATGTGTGTGACGAAACTTCAAGATGAGACAGATCATTCAGAGTTACAGCCCAGGCCATGCAAGAGAGCTGGCAAACAGGTTTACTCCATCAGGAGCAAAACTGTGTTCCATAAGTCAATCATCCCAACAATCCTGTAAGCATTGACTGTGCTTAGCTGGTATTTATTAAAGAACCTCTCACAGTGGGCAGAAGGAGAAAGGCTGAGAGGATCCCTACTCCCACAGCCTCCACCATGTCATCATGGTGCTGCACAAACAGCAGCTGGAGCACTGAGAGCTATTTATACTTAATTTCATATTAAAAGTCACTATTTCTAAAAAGCACCTCACACTCATGGTTTAAATACCAGAATCTGCTAATCAAAGTATTTAGTTCAAACATGGAAATTATTTTTTAAAAGTGCCACTTGGAGTAATCCTGTCTTCTCTTAAATTCTGAGCAGGATGAAGACAGTTCAAGGCATAATATTACAGCAAGCTGCATGCAGTGCACATATGAGAAATAAGCACAGTCTACACTGAAAGACGAGAACTTCAACACAGGACAGCACAGTTCCTCGAGTGAATCCTCAGTCAGAAGGGACTGAAGGATGCTATACTAGTCACGAAAGTAGCAGTATACATTAAGAGCTCCTTAAAACGGGGACAGCATACCGCCTCTTCTGGCGCCTTATAGATACCTCAGCTTGTCCTCACTCTCCTACAACTGCACTGGTTAAAGGCGATTAAAAAGGCGATTAAAACTGCATAAGCAATGTAAGTTAGCAACTTTTTGAGGAAAAAGACTTTTGAATATACAAGGTGGACCTCTTCTGAGCTTTCGTGTAGCTCTGACTCAACGAACATGTACATAGTCAATGCCAAATGATAAACCTAAGTAAAATTAAAAAGAACCAGCACGTTCAACTAGATTTGCCTTCGACGGATAAAGCTCGTATAATTTATATATTTGTGGGCACTGCAGATAAATACTTACAGAAACGAAACACTAACGCCTTAGGCTAACTTATATTTTAAACAAGATTTTTGTTTTTAACTTAACGGGTTCTCCCTCAGGCCCGTGAAAACCAATGTAAACATTTCCCTGCTTCACGGACCGCCCGAAAAGCTTCCACGCTGTTCTTTTACCTCCGCCCCCGCTCTGACGATCTGCCCGTGTTCCCGGGAACACGGCGTGGCCGGTCAGTGCCCGCGGCCGGCGCGGCTCCTGCCCGGCCCCTCCGCCCCGCAGGTCGCGCCCCCGAGCAGGGCGGGCGGCGGGCTACACAGCGGGAGACACGCAGGAGGATCCGCCGCCCCCGCGCCCCGGAGCCGCCTCGAGATCCCCAAGGGCCGCTCCCGCCGAGCCGCCCCGCCTGACGCGGCTCCCGTACCTGCGGCTCAGCCCCGGCGGCGCAGCGCTCCCGCCGCGGCCACAGGAAGCGCGGCGGCGGCTCCGGGCGTGCCGGGGGCTGCGGGCGTGCCGGGCCGCGTAGTTCCTGGAGCGGCTGCGCTGAGGAAGCCGGCCAGGCGCTGCGGAGCTCAGGACTACGATTCCCAGGAAGCGGCGGGGCGGTGTACCCGGGCTGCCAGGCGAGGGCCTTACCATACGGACAAGCGTGAGCCGAGTGCCGGGAAGAAAGAATTTGCACTTGCTGGTGTTGGCTGAGGACATGCCGCCAATAACAATAATACTAATAAAACGCCAACAAAACAAACAAACAAAAACCACAAAAAAGAAAAGAAAACAAAAAAAATACCAACCGCCCCCTCCCCCCCTCCCATTTGCTCGCATGCTTTTGCGGTCAGTAGTGACAAAATCCGTACGTGACCCTTGCCAAAACAAGCCGTGCTGGTCTTCACGTGACTGGCTACAGAGTGATGTATCCAGGGCATCCTGACCCGCTCAGCGAAGTGTTTCATACTGAGCAGAGCACACTAAGCAGACTAAACAATTAGGACAGTATGCCCAGCAATACATTTTAAAAATTCACTATTTTTAATCCTGGGTTGGTATGGTCTGTTTTCTTTCTTTGGGTTTTTTTGTTTGGTTTGGTCTTTCTTTCTTTCTTTCTTTCTTTCTTTCTTTCTTTCTTTCTTTCTTTCTTTCTTTCTTTCTTTCTTTCTTTCTTTCTTTCTTTCCTTCTTTCCTTCTTTCCTTCTTTCTTTCTTTCTTTCTTTCTTTCTTTCTTTCTTTCTTTCTTTCTTTCTTTCTTTCTTTCTTTCTTTCTTTCTTTCTTTCTTTCTTTCTTTCTTTCTTTCTTTCTTTTTCTTCCTTCCTTCCTTCCTTTCACCCTTCCTTCCTTCCTTCCACCCTTCCTTCCTTCCTTCCACCCTTCCTTCCACCCTTCTTTCCACCCTTCCTTCCACCCTTCCTATTTTCTTTTCCTTCCTTCCTTTCCTTCTTTCAATTTGGTACTACTTAAATCAAGTTGGGATAATCCTTTTCATAGTTGAAACCATGGTTAATATCAGAATCTAGGGGTATTTATAGCTCATGCTTGGAAAAACTGCTGAATTGCAAGGAAGACAGCAGAGAGAGCTTTCCCATGTGACAAAATTACAGAACAGGCTACACACAAATCACCCCCTTTACTTCCTGTTCAAGTAAAGTCTAAAACATAATGTACGGCTAGCAGCAGGACTGCAGGACTGTTCTGCAAGAAAATTGCTGTGTAATTGAATTTCAGACTGCTGACGGAAACGAGGCAGCAGAGACTTAACACTACAGATCATCCTGAAATCCAGCTGCACACAAGCTCACTGGGACTAAAACTCTTATTTCTGTACCCAGGAAATTCATCATCATCTTTAGTGTATGAGGTACTCTTAGAATCCAAGTGTACATTGTGGGCTTTGGCCATTAGAAGATTTTGGTTGATGAGTCAAGCGGTCTGCCCAGCTGCTATCACAAGAACTTGAAATGCAATGCTAACACCATGTACTGGTGCTATGAAAATAAATTAAACTGAAACCCACAAAACTAGACGTGTGTAAAGAACTGGTTTTTTCAGCTTACAAGCTTCTAGTCTCGCTCTTGCAGGCCTGTCTTCTGCGTCCTATGCTGTGAAAGATTTGTATAAGTTAATACTATAGCAGGTTGATGATCTGTATTTCAGTGCATTCTTGGTCACCCAGTACACTTCTTGAGTTATGCTTAGGAAAAGTGTTTTATTGTAAGAACTATAAGCCTAGCAGAAGTAAATTCATCCTGCTTCCTCATGAAATCTGCTGCCACAGCTGACTTCACAAAAGGCTGTTCAGTCTCTGTCCTGCAGTGTTTGTGTTCTGGATTTCTCTTCTGATTACACATTACCTCCTGGGCAGAGTGTCTCTTCCTACATGCTTGGACAGGAGAAAAATGGGAGCCTAAACTAATTTTGAAGCTCTTGGGAAATCTGTAAGACAAAGGGAGTATTAAATCCAGCTCTAAGAAATTTCCATCTTATGCTATGTTGAATCTTCTTTTTACTGCCTCAAGTCCTACTTTACTCTGCACTTGCAGTTATAATTGTAATATGCACAAATTCATAAAATTTATGCATTATGGAACATTATAGTAGATGAATGAATAACCTTCCCCATTGATGAAACAGAGCATGGTCACATAGCTAACAAACTTGGAGGCGTGCTGCATTTTGTTAGAGAAAGCTTCAGGTTTCTTTCTGAAAGATACTGATAATACATCAGGATAGCATTTAAGTGATAGATGCTTATATATAGCTTATATATAGCTATGCTACACTCAAAATCTTGTTTGTTGGCAAAGAGAAAGTATACCTCCTATTTAGCTAAGGCAATAATTTGTGGAAAGTATAGCCAAAATTCTATGTGTCAGATCATTATTAGTCCAGCACTGTTACACAAAAAGAAAGAATAACGGGGTTTATGCACATATTTGCTTCTTTCCCCTATTTTTGGTGCTATGGTCACCCTTCTGTCACTGCTCTGGACTGTGAGGTTGGTGGTTTCATTCTTGGCAGTAGTTAGAGGAAAGGACATTACTACAGGCTATCAGCATCTGGAGCCCATCTCTCAGAGGAATATGATGCTTACATTGTTGGTTTCTTCTTCCTCACTTTTAAGGGGTTGTACTCACACTTGGGGTAAATTCTCACAAATTTTTGTAAAATATTTCTATATGTTTTTTCTGGTTAGCTGCAACTCCATATTCTGCTCGAATGCAATACATAAGATGCTGTTTACATACGTTGGATAATACTTTGTTCTGGTTTTGCTCAAGTAGGTGACTCTGCTTGAGTACGGCAGGTTGGGTAAAATTACCTCAAGGGTAGTCTGTAAACATCTTGTGCAATTTGTACACTATGGTTTACATTGAATTGTTAGCATCCGTAGGGGAAAAAAATATTTTGCTCTCTAAAGAATCCTCTGCGTTGAAGAAATTAGTTACCATTACCATGTAATTTCTTGCCATTCACAAAGTGTCATAGTTTGGCTTCTCCTAGTGTAGTGGAAAGCAATCTGGAGGCAGTAGAGAATATCCCACAAAGAGTCAAAGGAATAAGGAAAGAAAATAACTTTCCCAGCTTATCTACTAGTTAGAGGCTGTGACATCTGATTGTAGTTAAAATTAACTGAGATCACCCACCAGGGATTACATCTGCTACTATGACTACATTCACAGGAGCTCTCCATGTCTGCTGTTAAAAGTATTAAACCCTACAGAGTGCTGAACATAAAGTTACACTGGCAAAGCCGAGGGAATGGGTCCTGTTCCTGGAAAAGAGGGAAAGCTTTCAGTTTGGCTTACATGTGTCAGAGTAGCACATCTGCCACTAGCCATAAATTTCTCAGGAGAACAGACACACTGCTTTTTTTCTTTCTGGCTATCCTAAACAGAGCTCCAGTGTGATGCAAACAGAAGCCATTTTGGCTCATGAAGCAGCTTACTCTGCTTCCTTGTTTAGGCAAAAAGTAAAATGGTTACCACAGTGGGTGAAATTTCACTCATGAGCCTCCCTGCTAGTTTCAGATGCTGCTTTGGGAACTTGTGAACACTTCCCACAGAGATGCTCCCACTGCAGAATGTTGATCCTTAGACATTATGTGTCTGACTGAGCACTTACGGAAAGCTGGTAATTCCCAGCACTATGCACATTGTATACACACATACATGTAAAATCTAGAGGTGCAGATTTAACCTAATTGTGAGACAGAGAAGCTGGTTATGTCTCTTACCCACTTTGCACTCTGAGTCCTGTCTTGATGCTCCTGAAAAATGAATAGCTGCAAAGGGTAGGGCTTAACAGATGATGGCAAATGAGGAAATAACAAAAGCATTAGTTCAAAGACCACTTTCCAAAACTTCCCAGCTGCTGCAGGAATTTGTCTTGATGCTTGAAGCACCTGCAAAACATTAATATGTTCACTGCAGAAATACAGATCTGCTGTCACCTCTCTCTGCAACAGACGGCATTAAAGTTATTGAACAGACACACCATTTTTCAAATTGTTTTTCTGACAAGGAAAATCTGTTGAACACGGTGGAAAGAATTTCAATATGTTTTACATAGGACATTCCTAATGTTTTTTGAATAAGCATTGCTGTGTTATCTCACAGCATGAAAAGAGGTACAGAGAAGACAGATGCTGCACTGATAGCTTGGAAACCCAAGCTGCAGCACCAAACTACTTGCTACTGATTTTAGTGGATTAATTGAACTGACAGGAGTGCAATCCATCTTCTCCTCTAATCCAGCGTCACGTCCTGAGCCAGGAATTCAGCTACCTTTCTTATCTCTGACAAGTCTGGTATAACAAAAAAGCAGTGGAAAAAAGGTGTCGTTCTGGAGTTTGAGTTATCCGGGAGGAGTTAATTTTGTTTTGTTTTTCCTGTTTTACACAATAGTTGGTTTTTTTTTTAAATATTCCAGCAGAAGCACCTGTGGGGCATTACGCCGACGCTCGGAAAAGGTGTGCGCAGTGAAATGCTCCCGGCTCCAGGCCCGCCCGGCCTCGGCGGCGCCATTCCCGCCGCACGTGAGGGGCCAGGGCGCGCCCGCCGAGCCCGCCCGCGCCGCGCGCCCATTGGCCGTCGGGCGCTACACGTGACGTGGCGGCAGCAGCACATGTGGCCGCATTGAGGGCTCTCGGCGGTGGTCGCCATCTTCTTTCGGCGCGCAGTGCTGGTCACCGTGGGAAGGAGGTAGGAGAGGGGATGCCTTGAGGGAAGCGGGGTGCTTTTCCGCGGCCGGACCCTCGCCTCCTCCGTCCCCACCAGCGCGGTGCCTGGGACGGGCGCGCTCACTCCCGCCCGCAGGCGTCGCGAGTCTCGGTGCGGGTCGCCATTTTCTGTTCTTTCGCGGTCCGCTCCGAAGCGTGGCGGGAGGCGGGCGCTGATGTGTTCTGTCTCCTGCAAGCAGGTCTGGCAGGGCTCAGCGTGATGGAGGAAGACTGGAATGCGGAGATAGGCGATGAGGCGTTACTCCCATCCCTTGAGAAGGTATGAATGGGAGGGGCAGCTGTGGCGATGGAGTATATTTGTATCTTTTCCTTTTCTTTCCTCCAACCCGTGTCCCTGCAGCCCGAGTGGCTGCTGGGCAGTGGGTGTTTGGAAATATGGCAGGCAGCCATAGGACTTCACTGTTACCGAATTAGAGTTTTTCTTTGCACTAGCAATTTGCTTGCTGCTGTTTTGTTCAGATACTAGTGATTGTTGTGTATTCAAGTGAGCTTGATGTGTTAGCTGTGTATAATGCGATTTTTGGTAACTTTCAGATGTAACCAGTATGCCATTTAGTGTGAAATGCATCTTTGAGAAGATGCAGAAGGCAACTTCTTTCAAGTGCATGACTTAGTAGCTCTGTTTGTTTTTATGTGCTTTGTTAAGCCTTAAGTCATCATGTTGTTGTGCCTTTTCTCTTTCTGCAGGTTAGCTTGCTTGAGAGACCAAATGATGCCTCATCTGTCTTTAATTCAAGTGTAGACTCATTTGGTATGTGAAAGGAACTTTTGACTTTACTGGTATCTTGAAGAGTTGGTCCTTTCAGCATTGTACAGGATTGAAGGAAAACACAATATTTTTGCCATATATTTATGGGACTCCCATGGAATAGCAGCATCAAATTATATAGAGAACATAATGAGTTGGCTTTCTTTTTGACTGTCAGTCCTTCCTTATTTACTTAGTTATTACCTTATTTACTTACTTATTACCTTAGTTTTAACTATTAATGAGTAAAACATAGCTTTGAATTTTAACCTAATTATTTTTTCAATTATAGGTACTGATGAATTTGTGAACTCACAGCATCAGCCAGTGAGTAGTTTTGGTAGAGGAAGGAATTTTGCAGCCAAAGGTAACCTCCAGTAGTGGTTGTATTTCTAATGGCTGGTTGTGTATGATACATTAAACTGTGCCATTCACCACTTTCAATCAGCAGGCAGGTTCAGCTCCATGAAAGTAGAGCTCCATCATGCATGACCATGGCTTGGGAAGTCAAACACCATCACTCCAAATGCCCTCCTCTTCCTCCTTCTTTCCCTGGATTTATATGCTAAGCTTGATGCCACATGGGGTAGGATCAGCTTTCCTGGCTCTGTCCCGCCCTGTCTTGTGCTCCCTTGCCTCCTCTTGCTGGTGTGCTGGGGTGAGGAGCAGAAAAGGCCCCAATTCAGTGTGAACACTTCTCAGCACTAACTAAAAACATCCCTTTATTATCAATACTGTTTCCAGCAAATCCACCTTCCTGTGCCTGCTGCTGTGGAGGAAATTGACTCTATCCCAGTCAAACATAGCACAGTTGATTCTTGGAAAAAATTCTGTACCATTTCTGCATCCTTTTGGTTGAACCCTGTTATAGTGGGTGAACGCTAGGCTTATTTGGTGCAGGGACTAATGTCAAGCAGTTTTGCTGTAGGCTCTCTAGCAGCAGCTATGAAGTGACTGGTAAGCAGTACGTAAGATCTGTTGTATTTATGGATACTTGGAATGTTGTCATTTGTATATGAGCCCTTAAGATACAATTTTTATATCCCTAACTGATGTGGAAAAACCAGACTGACGGATAAACTGGTATACACACCAAGCTTTGGTGGTGAAGAAGCCACAGGTGCTGTGCTCAGAGAACTTGGTGGTGTCCTGTACCAGCTGATGCTCTTTGTCAGTACAATATGATAGAACAGGTGCTCAGCTGAAAAATATGGACTAAGGAGTAAATGATGATCTAAGCTGATTGTTTGGACCTTAGATGCCACCTGAAACTTAAGTCTAAAATGAGGAATACCTTGGTTATTCATATGACTTATGTTTATGCATATGCATGTGTTTAATTCTTTTCTCCTCTTCTTAGAAGAGTGACAAAGGAAGGGCATTAGAAATAAAAAATACACTGCATACTTACTGTTGACTGAATAGGCAGCTCTGAGTAATAAAAAAACAGAACTCTGTAGATCTGGAAGACATGTTTTCAAGTCCTTCATAGCAGGCAGCAACTGGCATTGCTGCTGTATTGGGCAATGTATTTAACTGTACCAGTTAAGAAAGCCATAAAGGGACAAATGCTGTCAGTTGCCCTTCAACCAGAAGGCTTAGTTGATCTGTGTGCTTACTGAAGAGTTGAAGATTGCGGCTTGATTAGCATATAGACATGTAAAGTGAAATACTTAATGACCCAATGTTTGATTTACTTTTTGAAATTGTACAGGAGAGCAGCATTGTTTCCTGTCAGACTTCTTGGCAAAAAGTACTTCCTGTTTTCCTTTTTTTAATACGTTTAGGCAAATCACTCAGTTGTATATTGAAATTCTTTTGAAATCATTTGAACAAGGAGTGAGAAGAACAATTACCAGGTATAAGGTGCTTGACCTACACATGAAAACTAGGCAAACATCAGTGATTGTGTGCTGTGCTGTGCTGTACTGCAGGTTTTCAAGAAGGAATTGAAGAAGATGCCATTACACAAAACAGAGGGTTTAAAGGATTTGGGCAAGGTGAGTGTAAGTTTGTATGTAAGTAAGTATGGTTTGTATGATGGCAGCATTCACTGGCCATTCTTTCTGGCTGTTCTCATTCCATGAGAATGAGTAGTCAAGAGTGAAAGCGTTGAAGTGACTTCTTTGCTTCATCCAGGTGAAAGGCACTTGATGTGCTGATGCAGAAGTGGGCCCAGTGAGTTACTGTGTGCTGTGCTGTATTATTGCAGGTTTTCAAGAACGCAACGCTGTAGATGGTGCTAGTACGCAAAACAGAGGGTTTAAAGGATTTCGTGGTGGCTTTGGACAAGGTGACAGTAAGTTTGATGGTTTGGTCTTTTTTGCATTGAGTGATTTGTATGGGTACAGTGTATGGTTGGTGATGTTCCTGGGGTTTTTTGCTCCCTGAGAATTACTAGTACAAGGGTGAAATCAGTAAAATGGCTTCCGTTCTTCAGCCAGATAAATAGCATTTTATCTGTACATGCAAAATTGAGCAAACTGTTACTTTGTGTGATGTTGTACTGCAGGTTTTCAAGCAGGAAATGGAGAAGATGCTATTACACAAAACAGAGGGTTTAAAGGATTTCGTGGTGGCTTTGGGCAAGGTAAGTTTGTTGCATTGACTGGTTTGTTTGATGGCAGCATTCACTGGCCATTCTTTCTGGCTTTGCTCGTCCCCTGGGAGTGAGCAGTCGAGTGAAAGCGTTGAAGTGACTTCTTTGCTTCATCCAGGTGAAAGGCACTTGATGTGCTGATGCAGAAGTGGGCCCAGTGAGTTACTGTGTGCTGTGCTGTATTATTGCAGGTTTTCAAGAACGCAACGCTGTAGATGGTGCTAGTACGCAAAACAGAGGGTTTAAAGGATTTCGTGGTGGCTTTGGACAAGGTGACAGTAAGCTTGATGGTTTGGTCTTTTTTTGCATGCTGAGTGGTTTGTATGGGTGTAGCATATGGTTGGTGATGTTCCTGGGTTGTTTTTTGCTCCCTGAGAACTACCATGGAGAACTGAGAACTCCTACTAGTAGTTCTGTTCTTCAGCTATGTTATGGACTATGAGTCATCTCTTTTAAAAATTAGCATTACTGGGTATAATACAGTATAGGTTGGAGTTAATGAAGAAGTTGCTGAGGCTGTTTCTCTGCAGATTTGTTGGAGCAAATAGCTGGGTTGAGATGTATTTCATTATACTAATGTGTGATTTAGAAGAGCTGATCAAACAGCTTCCCCCCCATCCATGCCAGCCATTCTGGGGAGTGAGGGGCAGTGTTTGGCCCATTTGCACATGATTTAAAATATTCTAGTAGCACTAGTGACCAGGAGTGGGCAAACTGGGGTATGGCCTCTCAGAGAGGGTGTAGCATGGTAAGTAACACATGTGGGGAAATGGGCAAGGCAGGGCAGTGAGGGTGTGGCACAACAGGGACCTGTGGTGTGTCAGTTTATGTGGCAGTTAGTGCAGGTGGGGCACAGCCATTGTCCTGGTGATGGGTTGTGTGCTAGGTTGGTGTGGTGTTTTAGCTGTGTTTTTTTTTTGTTGTCATTCCCCCCACCCCCTGTTTACTAGATCCAGTACTGATTTACAAATGGTCAAAAGCAATTGCAGTTTCTGCCACCAGCAAGGGTTTGCTAACCTAGACAGAGCTCCCCCAAGAGGGAAGCAGGTGTCCCAGCCACTGGCTGCAGGGAGTGTCTGAGCCTGGTGTTAGTACCAGAGGATGGTGCAAAAATAAACTGCCTGTGGTGTAAGCAGGTGAGTGATTTACTGCGTCTGAGGGCAGAGCTTAAAGAAGAGGTAGAAGGGCCTAAGGAGTATTAGAGGAAGCAAAAGAGAAGTAGCCCCTTCCAGATTTAAGAGGAGCTCTGCCTCTCTTGCTGGCAGGCAGAAGGAGGAGACCTAGTAGATGGGGGTGAATGTAGAGGTCCTCCCAACCCCCACTGCTTTCCCAGGTGTTCTTACAGAATTGGTATGAGACCCTACATCTAGAGGGTCAGGCTGATGATACTAAAGAAAAAAAATCCATCTGGAGGGTCCTCCAGTTGTACTTACTGTCAGATGGATCACAGCCTCAGGTCTTAAGAAGAAAGGAAGGGTGGTTGTAGTAGGTGACTCCTTTCTCAGGGGAGCTGAGAGCCCTGTCTGTTGGCTGGACCCATCCCACAGGGGAAGTCTGCTGTCTCCCTGGGGCCCAGCTACAGGATATCACCAAGAGACTTCCTTAACTAATACAGCCCTCTGATTATTACCCACTGCTGGTTGTCCAAGTCTGCAGTGATGAGGTTGATAGGAAGGGCACCAGTGCAGTTTAAGAGGACTTCAAGGCTCTGGCTCAACTGGTTCATGGGACAGGAGCACAGGTGATGTTCTGCTCTTTTCCTTCAGTAGCAGAGATTAATGATGAAAGGAACAGCAGAACCCACATTATCAGTAACTGGCTTAAGGGCTGGTGCTGTCAGCAAACTTTGATTTTTCTTATTATGGGGCAATTTGCACAGCAGCAGGCCTGTTTGAGTCAGGTAGGCTCTATCTGTCTAACAAGGATTCTAGGCCAGAGTTGGCAGGGCTGATTGAGAGGGCTTTAAAATAGATTTGAAGGGGGAAGCAGATGAAACCAGGCTTTCTGGAGAGGAGGTTAGGGGTGATAAGCCAGAGTCAACAGTGAAACCAGACCAGGTGAAGTGCATGCACACAGATGCATGGGTAGCAAGAGGAGCTGGAAGCTGATGTACAGGAGGAAAAGTGTCACATCTGGGGAGTTATAGGCATATCAGCATGCCCTTGGTTCCCAGCAGGATTATGGAACAGATCGTCTTGAGTGTGATCACATGGCACATACAGTATGGCCATGGGATCAGACTCAGCCAGCGTGGATATTGGAGTGGCATGTCCTGCCTGGCCCATGTGATTTCCTTTCATGACCAAGTGACCCACCTAGTGGGTGAGGGGAATGCTGTGGATGTTGTTTACCTGGACTTTAGCAAAACCTTTGACACCATCTCCCGTACAATATATGTGGAAAAGCTATCAGCTTATGGCTTGTACCATGTGCTGGGTTAAGACCTGGCTAGTCAGCTGGGCCCAGAGAGTTGTGAGTGGTATGGCACCCAGTTGGTGAGCAGTCACTTGTATTGTCCTCCAGGAATCTGTGTTTGGCCCAATCCTGTTTAATATCTCTACTGATGTTTAGGATGAGGGGATTAACCTACCATTCGGAAATTTGGAGATGACACTGAGTTGGGTGTGTGTGTTGATCTGGAGTGCAGGAAGGCTCTGCAGAGGGACCCAAACAGGCTGGATTGATGGGCTGAATCCAGTGATATGCTACACAAGTACAGGTGCTGGGTCCTGCCCTTTGGTCACAACAGTGCCCTTCAGCACTACAGGATGAGGCAAAGTGGCTGGACAGCAGACAGGCAGAAAGAAACCTGGGGGTAATGAACAGACATCAGCCAATCTGGTCAAGAAGGCCAATGGCATCCTGATCTGGATCAGCAGTAGTGTGGCCAGGAGGGTTAATGAGGTTGTGTTCAGTCGTAGGTTAAACTTGATGACCTCAAAGGTCTTCTGCAACCTAGCTGATTCTGTGATTTCTGTAATTTTATACTCTGTATGCACTACACTGTATGTTGCAGGTACTAAAGATGGACAAAGAGGTATACCTCAGTCTGGAACTCTCAGCTTTAGAGAGAGGGGAACTCTCGCAGATGGTGCAGGTGAGACTTTTTAGTAGTGGGGGTGAACTGTACAGATTTACTCTTTGGTGAGTTGTGGGAGTGTAGCTAATTGTTAGCTTGACTGGGACTTTGAGCAACCTGATCTAGTGGGTGGCAACCCTGCCCATAGCAGGGTGGTTGTAACTATGTGACCTTTAAGGTCTCTTCCAACCCAAACCATTCTGTCATATCTGTGCATTTTCAGAAGTGCTCCTTAATATCTGAAGAACAATTGATTTGACTATATTTGGTTCAAATAATGATTTTTAGTAAGTGTTGCAGAGGCATTGTGGTAATACTCATTGAGGACATAAACAGCATCCTTAATATATGATAGCAATTCATTTCTGTTAAAAAACAAGTTGCTTTTTTTACAAAACCAGCACAGTTTCTGTTCTTCCATTTTCCCACCTTTTTGACTGAAGCCTGTTGTGGTAGGGAAATGCTAGACTTGTTTGACTAGGCAAGACAGCACTTTGATGCAGGGAATTGATGACAAGCACTTTTGCTTTAGACCCTCTAGCAGGAATTGTGAAGTAACTTGCAAGCAATATTTATGGATACTTTAGATACTGTCTCTTGTGTGTCAGTCTTTAGGATGTAGTTTTTATTTGTTGATGTGGAAAAAACAAACAGACTGACATACTGGTGTACGCCAGGGATTAGTGCAGAGGAAGCCACAGATGCTCTGCTAGGAGAACTTCATAGTATCCTGTACAAGATGATGTTCTTTATTTTTACAGTATGATGGAACAGCTGAATGCTTTCTGGCAAAAATAAAGTATCTCGTCTTTATTTTTTCACGAATTTAGGAGAATCACTTTGTTATATTGCACTTTTTATATGAATAAAATGAGGATTGAGAAGAACAATTACCAGATATAAGGTGCTTGACCTGCACATGAGAATTAGGCAAACATCAGTGATTCTGTGCTGTGCTGTACTGCAGGTTTTCAAGAAGGAATTGAAGAAGATGCCATTACACAAAACAGAGGGTTTAAAGGATTTGGGCAAGGTGAGTGTAAGTTTGTATGTAAGTAAGTATGGTTTGTATGATGGTAGCACTCACTGGCCATTCTTTCTGGCTGTTCTCATTCCATGAGAATGAGTAGTCAAGAGTGAAAGCGTTGAAGTGACTTCTTTGCTTCATCCAGGTGAAAGGCACTTGATGTGCTGATGCAGAAGTGGGCCCAGTGAGTTACTGTGTGCTGTGCTGTATTATTGCAGGTTTTCAAGAACGCAACGCTGTAGATGGTGCTAGTACGCAAAACAGAGGGTTTAAAGGATTTCGTGGTGGCTTTGGACAAGGTGACAGTAAGCTTGATGGTTTGGTCTTTTTTTGCATGCTGAGTGGTTTGTATGGGTGTAGCATATGGTTGGTGATGTTCCTGGGTTGTTTTTTGCTCCCTGAGAACTACCATGGAGAACTGAGAACTCCTACTAGTAGTTCTGTTCTTCAGCTGTGTTGTGGACTGAGTGGTCTCTTTTAAAAATTAGTATTACTGGGTATAATACTATATAGTTGGGACGATATGCAATATTGTATACAATACAGGTTTGGGTTAATGAAGTTGTTTTGACTGTTGCTCTGCAGATTAGTTGGAATAAATAGTACTCGCTTCAATTTTAGTATTTCATTATACTAATTTTGTACCCTGTGTGTGCTACATATCTGTTACTTACAGGTGGTAGAGGTAGGCAAAGGGACATACCTCAGTCTGGAACTCCTGATTCTAGAGAAAGAGGAATACTCACAGATGGTGCAGGTGAGGCTTTTTAGTGGCTGGGGAGGTGTACAGATTTCCTCATTAGTGATCAATGACAAAGCAGTTCCTTTTTAATTTTGGCAAATACTGTCACTAATTTTTTTCCCTATTAAGAACCTTCTTCAAATGCTAGGTATCTTGGTTGTATGCATAGAGAAGACATGTTTGTAACTCATTTGAATTTTAGTTACTGGCTTTTCAAAGCAGTAGTGTTATTTAATCTTTTTCTTTGTTGTGCTGAGGCTGGTTCAGTTAATGTACAGTGAAGCCGAGGTGCTAACCCCAAAAATGAAACTAAGCCTTAAAGAACTTGCTACGTTTTGAAAGGGTTGATCTAGACTTTTGCGCTTGTACCGTCTGTAAGAGGAAATAATTTATTGTCAGTGCTGACAACTAAGCCTTAAAGAACTTGCTACGTTTTGAAAGGGTTGATCTAGACTTTTGCGCTTGTACCGTCTGTAAGAGGAAATAATTTATTGTCAGTGCTGACAATAAGTGTATAGTTCTGACAGAGTACTTACTCCTTAACTTGCTTTTAATTTTGGGGTTTTTTGTTGTTTGCTAGGGATTTTTCCCCCATAGTCCTGCTGTATTATTCTGCCACTGATGCTCCTGTACCTGGCTATGTATGTTGTCCTGCCTAGAGCATAGTAATACGTTATTCACTGAAGTACATAATTAGGAGTGGGATTAAACTAATGTAATGGTCAGTGGATGGCTGATATTCTCCGTATAAGAACATTTTGTGTGATAATCGTAAAAAAAGTTGTTGTAGAAAAGATGGCTAAATGGCTCTTTACTTGGGGGTGAGTTGCAGTGAGGCGTTGGAACAGGTTGACCAGAGAGCTTGTGGATGCCTCATCCCTGGAAGTGTTCAAGGCCACATTCAGTTGAGCTTTGAGCAGTGTGGTCTAGTGGAAGATGGCCATCCTGTGGATTGGGGGTTGGAAATGGATGATCTTCTAGGTTCCTTCCAACTCAAACCATTCTGTGATCCAGTGATTAGTATACATGTTCAGAAGTGATACCTAATATCTGAAGAATAATTGTTTTGCCTCTATTTGAGTCAGTTCAACTAATTATTTTCAGATTTTTAGTTTATATAATGATTTTTAGGACTTGTAGTCTTTATAGAGGCTTATAGTGGACATAACTGCATCCTTTACACAGGATAGTAATTCCTTTTTCATGACTCTAGTGTAGTGTACAGTATTAGTGTGTTAAAAACTGTTCTGGGTACTGGGTATGTAACAGTTGCATCTATCTGTATGGAATTTCATGTGGAAAGAGTTCTTCAGAAAGAATAATTTGTTGTGTGGGAAGCATGTCCTTCCTTGTGTTGCAAGAGTATGTGTCTGTCTGGATGATGAAGAAGAGCCTTATTTAATTTTTGTGAATACTTCTTGAAAGTGGGGTCCTTGAGTGAACGTGAGACATGAAGGCTTTACAAGTCTGACTTCATATGGAGGTAAATTTTAGGTCTCATAGTATAAAATCAGGTTCTGATAGAATGAATGCATGGAATTTTGATGCCTTCCTGAAAGATGGAGGGAAATCCAGATGACATCTCACTGAACTTAACTTCAGTAGCTTCATACTTAAAATAGTTTTATTTTAACTCGTCCTTATATTGTCTGTGAACTTAAGTAGTTGTGTTCTTAAGGTCCAAAGGTGACTTATGTGCCCCCTCCTCCACCTGATGATGAGCAAGCCATCTTTGCACATTACCAGACAGGAATGAATTTTGACAAGTATGATGAAAACGTTGTTGAAGTGTCAGGACTGGACCCTCCAGCAGCATTAATGGTTAGTGAACTGAGTTTATGTGAAACATGATTTACAGGGATGTGTAGTGGGTTCAATATTTGCAGCTAATGAAAATATTAATAAAAAAATACCAAATCTTGCAGGTAGTATGATGTTGGAAGGAGGTGCTCCCCTTTTGAAAGATAAAAATTTGAATTCACAGTAACTAACAAACTACATAAGGTCCAGAGAAAGTAATACTGGATATATAGGAAGAATAGTCATTACATTGTGGAAGAATACCAGTTTAGATATTGAAAGAAAGAGGTCTTTGGCAGCAGTTTCTGGGCAGACTGGTATAATTACCTTATTGAAGTCAATTACTGGGGGATCTTCAAAAATGTAAATGAACATCTGTTGGGGTAGTATGTGTTTAGACAGAGGGATGTTTTAAAGTAATTTGTAGCCCTGTTCTCTGTGGTTGCAGTTCATTGTTTAACATATAACTTAGTTTTTTACCTATAATGGGTGGCCAGTGTAAAAAGAAAAAAGCTCTTTTTAGGGAAAGGATGAGGAGACAAGTGGAGCGGGGTTAAGTAGTACCTGTGATGAAAGAGAAGGTGTTCTTCCCATCCGTCTTGTGAAAGGTGTTCTCACTGATTTTTGTCACCTGTGTTGCTTTTTGGTACTGGCTAGGAATGTTGCTTTAGCTACCCGTAAGTGGTTTTAGCACAGACTGATATGTAGCTCCTACACGAAATGAAACTGCAGAGCTTCAGTTTTTTTTTTCATAGCATGCTAAGTGAGTTTACTTGCTTGGTAGGTATACCATGTATACAACTTCTGAGCAATTCTCTCTTAAAACTAGTAAGATCAGCTGAAAGCATTCATAGCGTTCACTGTCCTGCAGACAATGCTCCTTGAATGGCATGAGCAGATTTTAGAGACCCTTATGGTTTTTACTTTTAGGAGCCCTGGCTGTGTAAATGACTGGTAAGACTACCTCTAAAGTTAACACTCTTTAGTATTTGGATGTCTCTATCATACAGTAAGCATTTTGGGTTTTAAACTTTTTGCGTTCTGTGATTGTGTAATAACTGTTGATAATTTTTTCTCTTACAGAGTTTTGCAGACACTAACATGTGTCATACTTTAACTGTGAACATTGCTAAAGCTGGATACTCTAAACCTACTCCAGTGCAGAAGTACAGCATTCCTATTATACTGGCGGGACGGGATTTAATGGCATGTGCCCAGACTGGATCAGGAAAAACTGTAAGCCGTTTGTGTAGTATTTATGCTACTGAAAGTATTTGATCATGAGCTTTCAGAGGGATACCTCACTCTTCCACATGTCACATGCTTGACTGCTTGTTGGCCAGTAATTTCACTTGCACAGCAATGGCAGGTATCAGGTACAGATATGAATGATGATAGGGTTGTCACATTTTGGGCTTTATTCTATATTTAAGTAAACTAGTATCTTGGTACAGCAGGCCAGCCTTCAGAGATGCAGCTGTGGATTCAGAAGTGTAAGTCAGGCAGTCCTAGAAACTGCTGATGACAGGACTTAGCAGTTGAAAGTAAGGACTTCGGTGTTGTGTGGAGTTTAGTCTTTTTTAGTTTGTTTGTTTGGGTGTTTGTTTGTTTGGGTGTTTGGTTTTGTTTGTTTGTTGGCAGTTCTTTTGGTGGGTATTTGTGGTTTTGGTTTTCTGTCTGTTTTGGTTTTTTGTGTGCTTGTTTAATTATTTTTCTGTTGTGTGTGTATGAGTTTTGTGTGGTTTTAGTTTTTTTTTTCAAACTTTATGCCAGAGTGTAACTGTGGTGTGCAGGTTTGTCTTACTTGGTTTGATGAAATCTGTTGTGCACCTGTCTTGGTTTTAGGTGATTTTGCTTTTAATCATGGAACAGTGCTGAGAGTTGATACTAAGCTGAAAGTTGTCTCAGCTTTTTAAACTAATGTGCCCAAACATAACAACTGACAGCTGGTGGATGTGGATATTTGATTATGAATGTAGCTTTTTGCTGTTCAGTTTAGTGTGGAATTCTAGTTTTGTTTTAAGGTAGCTCATTAGTTCTTTTGAAAGACCTCTTCTGTTTGCAGAAGGTGAAACATCCAAAGTCTGTGCTAAATATTCTGAATGCTTTTGGGACTGCTGTGCAGATGCAGGTTTGTGGGGATCTAGTCTTTTGTGGAAGTGTGCTGGTGTGGTGTAGCTGTGTTGCAAATAGATCTGCCATTCTAGTATGTTTTGGTCTTGGGCTACTTATGTATAAGGGTATGTAATCAGTGTATGGAACTGTATGGAAAGTTAGCCACTGCATGATTGTGTTCCTCTGTTCTAGACTGTTAAGATCCAGAGATATACTTTCATACTGGTTAAGAAGGTTAAATGTTTTCTTGTGCATTCAGGTCAATCCTTCTGCAGTCTGATGTTCTTGATCATTGCATATACTATCATTCAGGCTTTAAGATTGATACATAGATTTCAGTGGGACTGATGAAAACTTTTAAGATTCAACAGCCCAAATACCGCTGTGGTTTTTTCCCTCAGGCAGCATTTCTTGTTCCAGTTGTGGCCCAGATGATGAGGGATGGTGTGACTGCCAGTAGCTTTAAAGAGCAGCAAGAACCAGAATGCATTATTACTGCTCCAACTAGAGAACTGATAAATCAGATCTTCCTAGAAGCAAGAAAATTTGTGTATGGGTAAGTTTTTGCACTGTTGCCTGGTATTGATGATTACTTTGCTTGATTCAGCAGTGCTTTATTTGTTTCATAAATACTTGCAAATTTTTTTTGTGCCCATCAAGTTACAAACACTTGAGTTTAGATTATGAGTTCAGATTATAGTACTGCTTAGCAGGTTTCTTACTATATGACTAGGGATTTAAGTGCCTAATCTTTCTGATACTGGGGTGGGTGAATGGAAGGCTTACTCTGCCTTGAAGAGGAGATAGTTATTCAGCTTATCACTGATGAGAAAAGTGAAGTTTCTTAAAAGACTTGCTAAGAAGGTTTTCCTGTCTGACCATCCAGGAGCCACTCCGGCAGTCACTCTGACACTGCCAGGGACTTCAACTGTTGGGACCAAAGTCCCTTTGCAGCAGGTGGCTCTAGTGAGCTGCTTGCTGCCTGACTTAACTTCCTACACACACCACTCCGAGGGTCAGAAGAGGTTTCCTCACTGACTCGATCCCAGGTTTCCCATAGCAGAATCTCAGACTTCTGTTTACTTCAAGTAATTTCATTGTTTTACAGCAACATGTAACAGCTCAGAGTGTCTCCTGAAGGGACCCGTGAACAATGGAATCACTGGGCTTTTTTATGTTCACAGTTTATATACCTAATATTTTGAGGTCTTTTTACTAAGTTATTTGCTCCTGTAGAGTCTGAACATCAGGTGGCCTGGCTAGTGATGCAGGTTCATGTGCCCTGTGTTAAGTAAAGGGTCAGCACCAGTTCATGGTCTTTTGCATGGGCTCCAGGGATTTCTTGCCACCCAGAGGTCAGTGTGCAGCTTGCACTGCAGCTGCACACTGAGCTACCTCCGCTGGATGTATTCAATATGAAGATACTTACTAGCTTGTTTTGTGTAATTATACGTGCATTACTTTCATCTTGGCAAAATGGAGGTGAGTGTTACGATTTTAGTTAATTTCCAGTAATGTTTCTAATTAGTCCTACTTTCTGGTGTTTCTGGTCTTAGACAGACTTATCACAGCTCCAAGAAGCGCTTTGAGCTTTCAAAACAGACTGGGAGATTTGAACTTCTCACTCAGTCCTTGAATGTTGTGTGAGAGTACATTAGTACTAGATTTGTCATGAATCTTTTTACTAAGTAATAGGTTTTACCAGTGTACAGAGGAGAACTAAATCTTAAAATGTTATATAATAGTTTGTTACTGTTTGGAGGTGAAATGCAGAACATCATCTCTGCAGAGTCTGGTGGGATAAATCATACTTGCTTTTATTCAAGCAGACTTACACTTGGAGGCTGTCTGCCTTCAGGAAGAATGATCATGTTTGCATATCTACTTACTAAATAGGTTCTTAAGAACAGCTTCTTAATCTCTAAAACTGTTATATAACTTTGTAGCTGATTCTGTTTGTTATGCTGTTTTAAACTAGGTACAGATGATTTCATTGTAAAACAACATTTGAATCTAGAAAGTTTCTCTTACAGCTGACTTGTAGTAAAAATGAGAACGAGATTAACAGTATCAGCATGTGAATCTGTAGTGTCTAAAGAAGAGCTTGCATATTGATCAGTTGAGATTTATGATCTTAGGCTCTTTGATTTAATTTGCAAATAGGAATATGAAATATGTATGTATACTAATCATGGATAAATACTGAAATTGTGGGATTCCAGAGGGAATGTCTATTCTTGACAAAAGCTTTCTGAAAAGTTGTGTTTAACTTTGGTAAAAATTTACCAGATGTATCTGATCACCATTGTTGCATGTGAAACTGAATTAGTTTCCTCAGTAAAAGACCATTTGAATTTGTGTGTGAAGATACTCATTGTATGCATGTAAAGATCTTAGCAGAAGGTTATAAAGATAAGCTTATAAACATGATTCAGAGCTGCATAAGGTAGTTCTTGCTTAGAGAAGTGGTTTTCTACAGAAGAGTGTCTGATGTAGCTGCTTGCTCTAACCAAAAAGCATGGTGGGAAGAGCGCAGTCTTTGGGTGGTTTTGCTGTCTAATCCTTGAGTCGCACACTGTATGGCCAATGCGATCACCTGCTTTACAAAGATGCCGTGTGTGTATTTATTATTTTGCCCCTTTTAAGGTCTGCCAAGATTCCTTCTGAAGCTCTAGAGGCATATGTAATGGTGGCTCTGCTTTTTCTGAGGATTCTGTGTAAGGGGGGACCAGGTCTTAGCACTCTTTTGACTATTACTGTTAGTAGGTCTCAGTTGAAGAGAGGGGAGGATGCAGGTGAAATCGTTTGTTCCATGCAGGCTACTTGGGCAGCCTCTGTTATGTATTATGTGGGGAACTGTAAGCTTACTCCAAGGGGGTTTCTGGTTTTGAGCACTGTTTTTGGACTGAGCTGTATGCTGAAGGAGTTAAACCACTCTTAAACTGATTTGTGGTAGATACGATTATTTTATATGAACTTTCATGAAACAGTACTGTTTGCATATTTATGTAATTAATCCAAACCTTTTTCTACATAATAGAACTTGTATAAGGCCTGTTGTGATCTATGGAGGTACGCAAACAGACTATTCGATTCGTCAGGTAAAGCAAGGATGTAATATACTGTGTGCCACTCCAGGAAGGCTTCTAGACATCATTGGAAGAGGAAAGGTAACATCTTAACATTTCATCTGAATTCCCTAAATACCCTTAACTAAAAGACAAAATACTATTTTTTGTTCTTTAGAATTAATAGAAAAAGAGATTGTTTGTTTGTTTTCAGTGGCTCTATCAGTATGCTGCCTTTGTACCAAGGCACTGAAATACAAGTGAGGTTTATCTTAGACTGTCTAAATTCCGAGAAGTTTTTGAGGGAGTAGCCTGAGTCTAGGTCTCTTCAGTTCCTTTCAGAGACAGCTGGATAATAGCAGTCTAAACAAAGTGGCTGCAGGAGTCATGACAACAAAATTTTATAGCTTAAATACCTGGAACATGTTCATGTAGTTCTTGTGGCATATTCTGTAGTAGGTCTTCACTTGATATCATGTTTGTTTTGCTGCAGTGGCTTTTTATCTGTCTTGCTCTATATTTTCATAATGATCCAAAATACAAAAAACTCCAGGTTATATAGTACTATATTTGAATTTTTATTTTCCCCAGTCATAATAAATTAATCTTAAAATTTTTACATGTTAGTGTGGTGACTCCATGATATTCACTGAACAAACAAAGTTTGCAAAAACACTTGGTAGTAAACTGGAGATCAATTTTCTGCAGTTGTGAGAATTTTAGTCAAAAGTGATAGTCTTCAGCAGCGGTGAAGTTGTAATAGTCTTAGTAATGCTTTCTGACATAATTATTTTTCAGAAAAATAAAAAAGGTTTTTGAGAATGTTTGAGGGTTATGAGAGAACCTTTCTGAAACTCAGGGTATAATTCCAAAATAGATGGGCTGAATTATAGTTTGTCTCTAAGCTCTGTGTTTACATTGCTGAACCAAGTTCTGTAGCACTATCATGTGTGAATTTGTGCAGATTAAAAGGCTAAGTAGAGGTTGAGATGTAAACAAATCATAATACTTTCACTTTTTATTAACTTGAAAGAAATAATTAAAAGGTGGATTTTGGCAGTTGGGGTATTTTTAAGTGCATGCTGTCAGTGAACTAATAGTATTTTTGTTTGACTGAAATACTTGCAGATTGGTTTGCATAATGTGAAATATTTGGTGCTAGATGAAGCAGACCGCATGCTTGATATGGGTTTTGGTGCAGATATGAAGAAGTTGGTATCTTTCCCAGACAT
Source organism: Fringilla coelebs (assembly GCF_963513975.1). Classification (NCBI taxonomy): domain Eukaryota; kingdom Metazoa; phylum Chordata; class Aves; order Passeriformes; family Fringillidae; genus Fringilla; species Fringilla coelebs. The sequence continues at coordinate 17,685,943 of NC_140031.1, forward strand.
GCCACAAAAAGACAAACGCCAAACACTGATGTTTAGTGCCACTTTCCCTGAAGAAGTTCAGAGGTGAGTAGAATAAAAATAGAAATAAATCTGGAGATGTTCTTGTGTAGAACTAAATATTTGAAGAGTTAAGACCACTCCTTAATTTTAGAAGCTTGAAAATACTGCAAGCTGTGATATTAATGTTTGTTGCTTAATTCAAGCAGGTACTCTAGAACATTAACTGCTTAATTTAGGTGGGGACTCCTAAGCAATTTAGAAAGTTGTCTGAAGGCTTTTAAATACCACTTTTGCAGAAGTCCCCATGTTCCCCTTGTTGGTTTCTTATTCCTCCCCCACCACATCTGTGCAAGCTCAAAACCAGTGATGTTGCTGATATCCCCATCTTGGACTAACCAGCGTTCACAGTACTCAATTCTTAGATAATTGGTATTTATTTTCAGTAGTTTGAAGGCTCTACAGATGGGTTTGTGATTCATCTTCTGTTTACTACTCATTACTTTTCAAGTTCCTCTCACTTAAGGGAGCAGTCTTCAACAGATGGTAAGTGTGGTTGCTGAGTAATGGAACAAAACAACTAATTCCCAGCAGATGGAAGCTTGTTAGTATTTCTTCTGCTTTTTGAGACATCAGCATTTAAATATTCACTGTTAAATCAGAAGAGTCTCTAAACTTCAGTTGAAGCAGTGCAAATAATTTTGATTATTTGCACTGTGGTAGGGATACTATTAGAGTGTTGGTAATTCAGTGAGTCAAATCCTGACAATTTCCTTTGGTCTCAGAAAGTCTGAAAGATCTTTTTTGAGGCAGGGAGAAAATACTTCAGTAGTTTGCTGTCCTGAATGAAAGAGGGGAATGGGTGGCTTTCTCCCATTCAGTCAGGTAGTGCTGACCACTGATGTGGAAATGTATCCCCTTTCTTAAAGCAGGACTCACCTGTTGTGGCTTTGATTCCTTGTCCAGACTTTTTTCATAGGGTTCTTTGTGTGGAAGAATAATCTTGTAGTGAACTAAAAATGACCTTGTTTGCTTAGCTGGTAATCAGGCATTCAGGTGATATCATACACAAGTATAATTTGTGTTCATTCCACGTGTTTACCTGTTTTTGCAAGAATGTGATCTCACTTCTCAATGTATTCTGAGAAAAGACTGGGTGTGTGTATCTCCCTGTGTGATACACAGAATGCTCTGATTCACTCAGGTTTTGGGTTTGAAAGAGCAATCTGGGTCCCTTTATCTCTAGGTCTGTTTTTATCATTGCTTTTGCTGTGTATTTTTCTTGCGTACTGGGGGGTTGAATCAAGAGTACTGTAATTACCAGCAACTGAAAAGACATTCCTTGAACTTCTTGTTGAAGGTATTTACTGTCTGCTCCTGTTAAATGAAAAAGCCCCAACAGACTTACTTTTCTACTGTGACTCCTACAGGATTTACAAGTGCTGGTGGAAGACTTCAGAAACATAAGTGCTTGGATCATAGTTTGGAAGTGCATAATAACATTAGCATCCTAGAAGCATTTAGGTTGGAAAAGACCCATAAGCTGATTAAGACTAACCATTAACTCAGCACCAGCAAGTGAACCACTAAACCAGTGCCTCAAGTGCCAGATATGCACATCTTTTAATTACCTTCTGGGGTGGTGATGCCACTGCTTTCCAGACCAGCCTGGTCCGGTGCTTGAAAACTCTTTCAGTGAAGATTTTTTTTCCTAATACCTGTTCTAAGCCTCCCCTGGTGCAGCTTTGAGGCAGTTTTCTTTTGCCCCTGTCATTCTTGTAACCTTTTGAAACTGGAATGCCTAAGGTAAAGTTCACATTTTAGAGCGTGAAAACCCTTGTTTTCTGGAGTCAGTTCGTTCCTGGATTTAATGCTTTTCTGGTGCTGAAGTCAGGAAAGCTGATGATTTCCCCATACTGTGCTACCAAGAGAACTTTAAACAGTATACTGTTTTGGTAGTGTTGGACACAGAGGTGCTTTCTTTGGACCTCTTGCATTCAGATTGTTCTGTCCTGTGTTTCTGTTAAGTGAATCTAATCAGATTTAGTTTTAACATTACATTTGGTTTTATACCTGAACTTGTTTCTGCCAGTACATAGACCTTTGATGTGATAGTTGAAGCTCCTTCTATACATGTGATTTGACAGAGCCATGCATTTTTTTAGCTGACTGGAAAACTTGATTTTAGCATTTGAGGCTTTATATCTTCCACTAAAAGGCTGTGGTTTAATCCCAGCTAGCAACTAAGTACCATATAGCTGCTTTCCATACAAGGCTGCTCCAGGGTCTGCCTAAGGCCTTCTCTTCCCCAGATTGAGCAACCCTACCTATTGCAGTCTGTATTCATAGGCAAGAGGTGCTCCAGGTGTGTTATTAGGTTAGTGTCTTCCATGAGCTCATTCCAGCAGGTCCATATCCTTCTTATACTGGAGACCCCAGAGCTGAATGCAGGTGAGGTCTCACAATATCAGAGCAGAGGGGCAGAATCGCCCCCCTGGCCCTGCCAGCCACATTGCTTTGGATGCAGCCCAGGGCACAGTTGGCTTTCTGGGCTGCAGGTCCACCTTGCTGGGTCATGTCCTGCCCCATATCCACCAGCACTCCCAAGTCCTTCCCTCCAGGTCTAGTTGGGATCCATTCTCTCTGTCCAGCCTGTGCTTGTCCTATCCTATCAGCCTGTGTAAAAAGTTTCAGTCTTCTTTGTAAATCCTCTTTACGTACTGGAAGGCTGCAACAAGGTCATTCCAGGCTTAATAATCTCCACTTCTCAACGCTCTCAGCTTGTCTTCAGAGGAGAGGGGGTGCAGTCCTCTGATCATCATTGTGGCCTCTCTGTCTTCTCTGACATGTCTGTCTTCTGCTGAAGATGCCACAGCTGAATACAGTACTCCAGCTGAGGTCTTAAAAAGGCAGAGGTAGAATCCCTTAACCTGCTGGTCATACTTCACGCAGCCCAGGATGTGGTTTGTGTGCTGGACTAAACTATGCAGACTCTTCTGGCTTTTTTAAAATGTATGGAAGACTACTTGTATTGTTCCTTGCAAAATGGAGGATAAAAATATTTTTGTGTTACTTAAAAGCATACATTTTCATTTATGTTTAAAGCAAGAATAATTACATAATACTTTTCATGTTGCTCTATTTTGTCTCTTTTTCAGGTTGGCTTGTGAATTTTTGAAAACTGATTTTTTATTTGTTGTTGTTGGACATGCGGGTGGAGCATGCAGTGATGTTCAGCAAAATATTCTTCAAGTTTCTCAGTATTTCAAGAGGGATAAACTGATAGAAATTCTACACGGCATAGGTAACTTAATGCCAGCTGTTCACCAGAGAAGTCAAACTTGCATCTAAACTTGTTTTTGAAAGATCATGGCTATGTGATTTTGTTATGTGTTGTGTGCTTTACAAGACTGTTAATGAAGCTTGAAGCAGAACTTGGGGAGCTGCACATTTTTAGGCACATTTGTGTAGGAGCATTTCATAGAGTCATAGGCTAGTTTGGGTTGGAGGGGTCTTGTAAGTGTCATTGAATCTAGTCTTAGGCCCAGTATTTGTCAATGATTCATCTCTGTTAAGTACTGTCAGAAAACTTTCCTAGATGGCTTTCTACTTTATGTGGTCAGTTACAATACTTCAGCATCTGGGGGTATTATCTCATGATTACAGGGGTGTTAAATTATTGTGTGAGTGTTTGGACCTGTGTTTTATTAGTGTCTAGGATTTTTCCATATTTTTCCAATATTTCCATATTGTTCTCTGTGTCTTAAGTTTTAGTGCTGAAGACTGAATGTAAATTTGGAATCAAAAAATGGTGGAATCTTGCTGTTCAGTGCTCAGGATAATGTACTGCTTTGAGCCACATCCTGTAGAAAGGAAATGCTTGCATGTTGCAGGGAACAATGTTTGTTTTCTCTTTTTATTGAGGAGAAAAGCAGTGTATGTGTCTTCACTCAGTTTCTGTTTTGATACAGAAATTGATGGATTGAATTTAATTAGCTCAGATTAGGCAAGAAGTTAGTCTTTAAGTTACAGTTACTTTAAAGACTTTATTCAAAATGTGTACCTCTATGAGGTGTTAATATAGATAAGTGTTAGGTGTCAGTACAGATAAGACTACTCTAAGTAGTGAAAATTGTATCATGTTTCAAACTACAGTGGCTTTCAACTTTTGTTCAACATAGGTAATGAACGAACCCTGGTCTTTGTGGACACAAAGAAAAAAGCAGACTTCATTGCATGCTTTCTTTGTCAAGAAAACATACCAGCCACTAGTATCCATGGGTAAGTATTTTAAAGTGAAAGTCACCTGTGTTTTTTGAGAACTTTTATTGAGAACTCCCATTTGGCCATATCTGTGTAGTTTAGCTTGCCATGTGTTCTGACACCAGAATATCAAGGTTTATGAAAGGCTAAAATGTTCTAAATGGATGGAGGATGTTTCTGTGGCTGTTGGATTTGTAGGTGTGTGAAAGCCATGTAGCTTTTGAGAAGATCTGGCCTTCCATTCCTGGCGAGCCTGAATTGCTAACCCATAACCCCCTTGCGTGGGAGGTTCTTAATACATTTCTGTAAAATTACTATAGTGTGAATTGAGGTATGTGTAGAATAACTGGTTCAGTGCAAGCTGCTAAACTGTCATGAATTTCACTGGTTTCTGATTCATTTTACTTTTATGAGTTGAAATTAGGATAGTAATTTTTCTATGGAGTAGTGTTCATACCAGGCTTCACTAAATATCCCATGTTAAGATCCTAAAGAACACTGGTTAGCTTTCTAATTTGTTTTCTTACTTGGACAATAAAGAGCATGAATGATTTTTCTGACCCACTGTAGTTCAGTACTGGATAATTTGTAAATATTCTTCAAACATGGAAACACCAGGGCAAATCTAGTTTTCTTGTCACTATGATAAACAGAAGACCAATTCTGTACTGTTGACTGGCCACAGGTTTTTTTGCATATCTGAAAAATGGCCTGTGCAAGGGCCTGTGTAGACTGTAGACTTTGTCTTTGCTATTCTGACTCCCTGCTACAAAGCTGTAGGAAATTGTAATCAACTAAGCTAGTGGATTTCTTTAGAGAGGTAGTGAGTTTGATGCATAATTTTCTCCAGTTCTTTTTAAAAAACCTCAATTTCTCTAGAGACTAAGTTTAAACAGTTGCTCTGTCTTGCTGCTCTTTAGTTAAAAAATTAGAATTTTAGTTAGAAAACCTAAACTGGGCCTTGTATGAGTTGTTTGGGTCTTTTTTTGTTTTGCATCCATTGTTCCACCCCCTTCCCCTGCCCAAGAGCTTCTTTCTATGAAACATGGCATTTAAATTATATATTAAACAATACTGTGAATTTTAGAAATCTTCATTCTTATCCTTTCTTTTTTTTTAGAGATAGAGAACAGAGAGAGAGAGAAATAGCACTTCGGGACTTTCGTTCTGGAAAATGTCCTGTTCTTGTGGCAACCTCGGTGGCAGCAAGAGGTCTGGACATTGAAAATGTTCAGCATGTTATTAATTTTGATCTTCCTTCCACCATCGAAGAGTATGTACACCGAATTGGGCGAACTGGTCGTTGTGGAAATACAGGGAAAGCGGTTGGCTTCTTTGATAACAATTCAGATGGTCATCTTGCACAACCTCTAATTAAAGTGCTTTCAGATGTAAGTTTCAGATCGTAGTACTGAACTTTTTCTGTTCTTTAAGATTTGACTTGAATGTACTGAACAACTGTGACATTTTTGGTATACAGTTATGGAACCCTTAATCTGAATTGGTAAAGCAGTCAAAGTCTCAATTGGTTTTCCTAATTGCATAGGCTCAGCAGGAAGTTCCTGTTTGGTTGACAGAAGTTGCTTTTGAGACTGAAGGAGGACGACTCCCAGTTAATACCCAAAAGGTAGGTCTGGAAATTAACTGGAAGTCTTGGCTATTAGAGCTTTGTCTGAGACAGTTTAAGACTGTCTTTAGTGGTATATATCCAGAGTAATGCCCCTGAAACTGTACTGTGATTGTGTCCCTTTTCTGAGTTGTGCATCTTCAAAGAATTCAGTAGTACTGAAACTAATTTCAGACAAATTGCTTGACTTAGGTTCTTAGAGTGTGGCCCCTTACTAGCTGCTGTAGTCTCGATCTATAAAGTCAGGATTCCTCTGGAAGAAAGCATTCATGCAAACATAAACAAAAGCTATTGTTCAGAAATTTCTGTGCTACGTGTGTACGGTGGGAGCACATAGTTCCTGATTATACAATTATTGCTTGTTATGAATCACCTAGTCAAGCAACTCAGTTGACTGAAAACTTGAGCTAATTATAGTTAGGTAAATGCCCCAGTCTGGTCTGTGTCAAAATTCTTAATGTCTGTGGTGGGGAGAAGCCTTCTAGTTTCTTGCTGTTGGTAATTTTAGATTCTGTGCTTACTCCTACTTGAAAGCCTTTCTTTCATGTCTTGATTCTATAAGAACTTTATCACAGATCAATTGTTTCTGATATTACAAATGTATTTCCTCTGACACCATAGTAGAAATAACTGCTCGCAGTGCTTACACAATGTCTGAACCTTCACTTCAAGCTCTGACCTTCCTTTCATTAATTATCTTTTCCCATATTGTAGTTATTGAAAGCTTTGGGTGGTTTGGGTGTTTTTAACCTGGCTGGCTAGTCCCCTTGCTAGATCTGAAGCATTTTTCTGGGGGCAGGGGACTTCATGAGATGTTAGTTAACAAACACTGCTTCCTTCTCAAACTCGCAGCCTCACATTACAACTGTTGTGTAGGTTCGCACAAACCTTTTCTTGCAGAGTAATTCTTGACTCAGTGGATCTTTCTTGTATATTCTAATTCAAGGACATATTATTATTGCTTTTTTACTAGATTGCTTTCAGAGGTGGATCTCACTAGATTGCTTCTAAATACGTTTCCAGCCTTTGTGTAGTGTCTCCCAGCATTTCATGAAATCCATAATTTCTAGTCCACGGCCTTCACAACCTCTGAGTAACCAAATTTGACTGCGACTTTGTCCAGAATAGAATAGTATGAAATCTATGTGCTTGCATTGGGAATACTGCCCTTAGTATCACACACATACAGTGCACCAGCTCCTTCAGTTGAAGAACCTGAGGTTCTAATTATTATGAGACCTATTATGTCAGTCTCACAGAAACTCTTCATTTGTAATCAACCCCGTTTTTCATGATAAGTCCATTTGATAATCAAATGGTGAGTTTGAAAGAGGAATCTGTTGGAGGAGCTTATGTGATTATTTTGAGGCAGTCTTAGAGATTTCTGCACTTTATTCTTTTTCCAAAGGAAAAGGATTTTACTGGGAAGGTAATGCAGAGAGTCATTCTGTGGTATGTAGTGGAAAAGGAAGGTTTTTTCCCCCACAATTGTATGAACTGATTTGTGTTGGATAAGAAAAGAAGTTGAGATGGGAACTGTGGGAAGTGTTATTCCCACATATGATAAAATCTGAGGTTGGCTAAACTGGTAATTTCACACCAGGGTAAAAAATGTCCTTGTGTATAGGAGATTAATGATGAAAACTTCCTGAGTGTTCAGATTACATTGAGATACGTGCATGCAAAAAGCTAAAATTGTTTTGTGGTGACTTACCATTAAATGATTGAAAGTGTTAATAATTCTAAACTAGGACCTGTTGTGTTTTCTAGAATTACAGAGGCAGAGGCAATGTGAATGCAGGAGAAGTACAGATGGACTGTTCTGCAAGAGAAATGGAGTCGTGGGATTAAACTGCTTTGTACCAAACTAGTTTGTACTGTGTTTTGCTGTAAGTGAAGTGTTGCATGAGAATCTAATCCTGTGAAGACCCAGTTTGGGAAGGAGCTTTACGTGAGGGTTCACCTTAACTTTGTTCCTTTTTTTTTTTTTTTTTTGCAGCATGTCAGTTAAAAAGTTTGAGTCTTGTGTTACAGTGATTTAAGGATCTGTTAAACTGCTCTTTAATAAAAGTTTGAGATGTGCACTTGATTGTTGCCTCTGTATCAGCTATATGTCATTGCAGTTTCATGAACTGGAACTAAAGGTCAGTGGTTACACCCACAACTTAGTAAAAATACATGTTTTTTACGGAGAAAGGACAAAGAGAAGGATGGAGTCCCGTGTTGCATCTAGTAGAATGTTTTTAGCTTTGTCTAAAATAAATACACTTCTGCTATCTGTTATGGAAAAGTTTGCTTTAGAGCAAGCTTTGTGCCTTATATCCAAGAATTTTCCCAGGCTTGTAAAAGCTGTAGGAGGTAAGCAATCACTCACAGTTCTAGATTTCTGTAAAGTTGCTTTTTCATTGAATTTTTTTTTCTTCTTAATGCAGTGTGCTACGAAGATGCGTATCATTGGGTGCCTGAAGAAAAGAGGTAGTCATGTTGTTTTGCACAGCTGAACAAGCTTATAGGCTTCTCATGGCTTGCTATTTACATGCATGCTGAGCACTATGTCTTGTACAGTCTTCCCACTAAATCCAGGAAGTATGGGAGCGAATACTTCTAAATCTGCTTACAAGATAGGAGCCATAGTACCCAAGTTAGTGAGCATCAGAACTGACTAGGCAATACTAGGGAATCTCATTGTGGAAAAGTGGGCTGTCATTCTTTGAATATCTTTGCAAAACTATTTACTTAAATATCTACTTAGAGAAGTAGTGTTAATTTTGTAGACTGTAATTTTGCTGTTACATATTATGCAAAAAGAGTGAAGTCTTAATTGAGTATTTGAAAGTGAGCTGAATGGACAGTATATTTAAATTGCCGCTCATAAGTAGCGGATGTATTTAAGCGTTATGTTAATTCAGAATAAAATATTCTGGGCAGTATGGCTCCTTTTCCTGAGAAGTATCCTTGAAGATTTTTGCGTCCTTTCTGAATTTCAGGTAAATGGAGGGTGCTTTTGGTGTCTGGCTGCAGTAAGTGCAGGTGAACTGTAGCTGTTAGAAGAAATTGTGAGCTGATAAAGCTTGCCCATTTCTGTGAAGAGAAGTCAAAGAAAAAAATCACTTGTAAACTAGAGTAAACATTTTAAGGGAACCTGGTTTAGCATTGTTTAAAGGACCACTGGGTGTTTCTTGCTTTGTCTCCCATAATAGGACTTGGGAGTTGTGGTCAGGCAACAGAGAGAGTTCTGCAATTGTTACATTTTCTATAAAATGACTGTTCTGGCCCCATTCTTCATAATCATTTACACAGAAAGGTACTAAATAAATAATGGCTGTTCTAGCATAGAGATGCATGCATGCTCCCATAAAAAAAATGGAGCCAACAAACCAGTCTAGAATGGTATTGAAATAACTCAAAAGATGAAAAGTCATCTTTACTACTTTTTATGAGAGAGTGAGAGTTGGAAGGACCAAGTCAGCTGGGAAGGAGAAATGAAAACTTGAAGAGCAATATTTGCAGAAACGTACAGTATTCAATTTTGGTTTAAGCTTTGTGATTCTTTAAATAAATGTTTAATCTGCTGGAAAATATTTCACTGTCATTTTCAGCTGGAGGAAAGTGCTGGCAAGGGAAGTTGGGGTGGAAAATGAAGTGCACTGTCAGGTGCTTGTTTAATTTATTTTTGCACTCAAGTAGTCTTACCTGAAGAACATGTTGAAAAACTTACTGGAAAATTCCATGTCAGTACCTTCTTAATTCAAGAGAATCTGGTTGTTCTTGTAGCACATCAGGGTACGTGGTCTTAACAAGGTTTTACTCAACTGATTTTAACCTAAGAACCGTGTAACCATGTATCTGTGATTCCATTTAGGTTTTTCTACTGCCTGTAGTTAGTGCTAAACTGGGGTCATTGAAGTTTTTTTTTCCCCATTGTCTACCTCCAGGTTTATGTAAAGATGCTATTTGTACTGGGACTTCAAGATTAGGTTGAAGGTTCTTGACAGACTAGTGTTGAGAAATAACATCAAACCTTTCATTGAGCCATGAACATAGATTTTTTTCTTCCAAGATAAATTCAGTTTTCATGGGATATATAAGAAAACATTGACAACGTGTTTTCTTTTAATGCCAGTTTGAGCAGAAATTATGTGCAGTTCTTGTAACTAAAGGAAAATATAATTTAACATGTTGGTTTTGCAGGGCCTGGTTTTTGGTAGTGGTGGAGCCACAGAGGTGGCTTCTGTGAGAAGCTGGTGGAAGCTTCCACCATGCCCAGCAGAGCAAGTCCCTGATGGGTCTGAAGATGGATGTGCTGTGAATCAAGACTGGGGCAATTAGAAGTGATGGTAATGCCTCTCTTGAATTAAAAAAAAAAAAAAAGAAACAATAGGTGCACAGGGTTTTTTTTTTTTCAGTCAGCAAAGAAAAGGTGAGAATGTGTCCAGGAAACAACATGGCAACACCAAGGTCAGTGGAGAAGGAAGGGGCAGGGGAATGCTCTAGGAGCTGGAGCTGAGATTCCTCTTCAGGCTGTGATGAGACCACAGTGAAGCAGCTGTGCCCCTGCAGCCCATGGGGATCAACCCACAGCCCATGGGGGAGGTGCCCATGCAGGAGCAGGTGGATGCCTGGAGGAGGCTGTGATCCAGTGGGAGACCCAGTGGAGAGAGAGGGCCCAGCTTCCAGGCTGGAGCAGCCTGTCCTTGGAGGACTGCACCCTGTGGAAGAGTGACTCTCTGTAGTAGTTTCTCTGTGCCTGTGGGATGCACTCATGGTGCAGCAGTTTTGGTAGGACTGCTCCCAGGAGAATGGACCCACACTGGAGAAGTTCATGAGAACTGTCCCCTATAGGAGGGGGCCCCACAGTGTAGATGGGGAAGGACAACTGTCCCACAGCAGCAGAAGAAAATCCTTGGGTGATGAACTGACCATAACCCCCATGGCCCTGTCCCCTGCACTGTCAGTGGGAGGGAGGGAGGGGTTGGGAGAAGAAAAGATGTTTTTAAGGGTTTACTTTATTTCTCGTTATCCTCCTCTGATTTTGTTAGTAATAAATTCACTTTGTACCTCTAGGTCAGGCTCTTTTGCCCTTAGAGTGTTTTCTGGATCCATATCTCAACTCATGAAGCCTTCATTAATTTTTCCCTCTCATCTGCCCAGCTGTGGCTGGGAAGGGTAAGTGAGCAACTTTTTTGGGTGCCTGGTGTTTGGCTGGTGTCAAACCATGCCAGTGAGTAATTGACAACCTTTGGTCTGGAGCTGTTCATGTGCTGTGGACAAGTTGTAAGGAATCTTCAGGTAGTAGCTGAATAAAGGAAAGCTTTCACAGAATGCTTAATTTTTCTATTAAGGGCTGCATCCCAACTCAAAAATTATGGCCATAAGAATTGAAGGACTGTAAACAAGAGCTCTGAAAAACAGAAAGGAAATAGAATGTCTGCAAAAGTAATACCAGATTGATTAAAATCCTTCAGAGTGTTTTGCCAGATAGGAAAGCACACTGTAGTCCGCTCAAGACATAATAAAGTCTATTCTGAAAACATCTCTTTCATTGTTGATAATGCTCATAGGAATTTACATTGACCTATAAATTAGCTTAAAGAATGCTAAAGAATGGACCTGTCTCTCTTCATTGACCTCAGTTAAAGGACTAGGAACAAAGAGTGAGCTTGCTGAATATTTTTAGTGTGTCAGCTTGGCTTTATGCAAAACCTGTATTTCTCTTTGATTTAAGACAAAATGTAAAGCTTCAATGTTAGGTAATAATGAGGAGGTTGTTTTCTGTTAGCCAAGTTTAGTAATTTTAATGTGCTGTCCAGCAGTTTCAGGAATTCCCTGGTGACTCAAGAGGACGATATTTGACATCTGTCACAGCTTCTTCAGTGATAGGTCTTGGTCAAATGTGGGTGTCTGTATGTTGTCCTGTACTTCAGAAATTGTGGAAGGTCTTGGTCAAATGTGGGTGTCTGTATGTTGTCCTGTACTTCAGAAATTGTGGAAGGTAAATATAGTACTCTGCCATTGCAAATTTTACTTTTTTGTGTGACTTCCACTGTGTGTGGTTAGTGTCAGTCTTTGGCAATAACATTTTTTATAAAATGGTATGACTGTCTCCATGTCTTAACTCCATTAACTCATAAATAGATTGAATCATTTGACTATGGAGTTTGGACCAAGGAATCTTGTGGAATCTTACATTTTAGCGCATTCTCTTCAAATTTACCTGATGTTTGTATTTTTTGCTAGCTAGCTTAAGGAGAATGTTGAAATCTGTAGAACTAATTCAGGACAATCGTTCAGTAACGCTTGAAATATAAACATATATTTTTTACTTTATGCTGTTTATTTCCTTCACAGTAACTATGGTAGAGTCTTTAACACTTCTGAAGGTAGTGAGTTTGGCTTTTATTTCTTTTTATTAAGCAGAAGAAAATTACCTGTTGCCAAAGGACACTTAGAGGAACTACTTTGTATTCAAGACTGGGGAGTCATCTCTTTGTTCAGTTGACAAATTATTTAGGAGCCAAACTGCTGAAAATACCTCTTCCTCTTTATGCTTCTAAATAAATCTGACTTGCTTTTCAGAACCTGATATCCGTATATAAGTAAGAATAATATTTTATTTTCTCACTGCAAATGTACATGTTGCCTGCTGACATTGTCTTAGAATACTATGGACAATGGCTATAGTCCAATTTCAGTATTAAATGAACTTGTCATTCTTCCTGCAGTGCAGTAATACTATCAATCAGGATTTCCTTACACTGTTTCTTTTCCCTCCATTTTTAACCAAGTCAGCTAAAATAGTTTTCAATACTCAATCCTTAAATATCTCCCAACTTCAAAGAATGCTGTGCTTCACTCATCCCCACTCTTCAAAATGAAATATGCGTGGTCATAGGACATGGGATGGTTCTTGACCAAGACTTTGTGTCCTGGAAAGATGAATGAGGTTTATACAGAAAGAACTTTGGCCTCTTAGTGCCTTTCCCTCTACCACTAGTGAAAACAGGCAGATGATTTGTCAATAATTCTTTGTCTTCATTAACTCTCCCCCTTCACTCCCACTGCTTAAAAATACTGGGTTTCTTCTTCAGGATCATTATCATGACTCCGTTGAAACTGTGAACCTATTCCTGTAGCAGTATTTTGTGGGATTCTTGGTGTAAATATGGCAGTCAAATTAAATTATATTGAAGATCTGTGTTTCCTTAAGAGGTTCTGTAATTATAAGGTGATACGCAGCATACACAAATGTAGTAAGCAAAGGAACATTCTTTACCAGAACAAATGAATTTCTGAGCTTGCAATAGAAATGTCTTGTAGTAGTTATCAGCTCATTTAGAGATCACTTCTAGAAATTAATATACTTGCTTTATTAACATTTACTGTCTAGAGTGGTGAATATGTAATCCACCCTCTCTAAACCACTTAGAGAATTTTTGTACATGTAGACTGCAAGTACAATATATACAACTTCAGAATACAAAGCAGTGGTTTATGAGAAGGTGCAGATAACTGGTAGCATGTTAGTCTTGACTAAATGCTAGTGTACCCTTCTTCATAAGACATCTGAGTTATAAGAAAAAACCTGTCCTCAGACCACAGCAACAAAAAAGCTCAGCCTCACCAAGTGAAGTCTTGCTCTCCTGACTCGTTGGAAAGTACAATTATGGGTAGGCACGTAGGAAAGAGAGAACCTCAACTCATTCTATGAATCTTCATAGGAATTTCAGGGACTTGGAAACAAGTCCTGTGTCTAAAACATTTCTTAAAGTATTTTTCCTATTCCAGAAATGTGGTGCCCCAGTGAGTACCTTCAATGTCTAAATTCAGGTTGGTCATGCTTTGTAGTGTTAACTCCTTCCAAGCTATGGGTATTTCATTTTATAAAAAGTAGTTGTACTGCCATATTGTGTTCTTCAGTCCCCAAGATTTACCTCATTTGCAGGTTAGAGATTTGTTAGTGAAGTGTTTTACCTCACTGTTTTCCACTCTTAACAGTTTCACAAAGAACTTAGTGTCAACTATGTGTAATAAAGCCCCTGACACAGCATTCTCATGGAAAATCTAGCAGCCCAGGCTTGGACAGGTGCACTGATCACTGGGTAAAAACTTCCAGGATGTCCACGCCTTGAGAGTGGTGGTGAGTGGAGTAATTTCCAGCTGGTGGCCGGTGGAACCCCCAAGTGGGGTTTCCCAGGGCTCAGTCAGTACTGGGAGCACTTCTGTTCAATATCTTTATTAATGACCTGGATGAGGGGATTTGAGTGTACCCTCAGTCAATTCATAGATGAAACCAAACTGTATGAGAGGGCAAGAAGGCTCTGCTGGGGCAACTGGACAGGCTGCATTGATGGGCTGAGGCCAATGTGAGACATAAACTTTAAGGAATTTAGAGATTTTAGAGGAGCTGAAGTTTTAGTTTGAGATAAGCTTTATTGAGTTAATCAAAATAAATAGGTAGGCCTTGATGAATTTAAGAGTTAGTAGTTAACTAATAATTGATTGCTTGTCAACATAGTGTTTGGTTAGGTGGGTTTTTAATGAAGAATATAGAAACTGATAAATAGCTCTTAGGAGCATAAGACAATTGTAGGCCTCCTCTGTTCTGAAGTCAGTTGAAGCCAGGGAATAGGAGTTCTACGAAGGGTTCATTTGTCATATTTGCCTTGAAAAGGTAGAAAGGTCAGAATGAGGAAGACTTCATTTACTTCCTCATTTTGGGACCCTTCCCCATGAAAAGGACCACCAGCCCATTTCGGGGAACAAACTACGCATGCTTAATGGCCTTTGAACTAATTGCCATACAAAGCGGGGAATGGGATGTACCAAAGTTATGAATATGAATTTGTATTTTGGGTATTCAATACTTGTATAGATGAAAGACTCTGTAATCACCTGTAAATTGAGGTGTGTATTTGGGAGCCATCCCGCACACTGCCTCGCGTCACAATAAACATACACTTTCTAACTTTAAACTGTTAGAGAGTCTTTGTCCGTCACAGTTGGATGTTGGTACTAGATCAATAGCCATAATTTGAATAAATCAAATGGAGTGAGGTTCAACAAGGCCAAGTGCCAGGTCTTGCCCTTGGGTCATAACAGCCACAGGCTGGCACAGGGGAAAGGACCTGTGGGTGCTGGTGGCAGCAGCTGAGCATGAGCCAGGCTGTGCCCAGGTGGGCAGGAAGGGCAATGGCATCCTGGCCTGGATCAGCAATGGTGTGGGCAGCAGGGCCAGGGCAGGGATTGTCCCCCTGTGCTGGGCACTGCTGAGGCCACACCTCGAGTGCTGTGTCCAGCTCTGGGCCCTCCCTGCAGGAAAGGCCCTGAGGGGCTGGAGAGAGTCCAGAGAAGGGCAGTGGAGCTGGGGCAGGGTCTGGAGTACAAGTCCTGTGAGCAGCAGCTGAGGGAGCTGGGGGTGTTTAGCCTGGGGAAAAGGAGGCTCAGGGATGACTAAAAAAGAGGATGTATCCCAGTGGGGGTCAGTCCCTTCTCCCAGGTAACCACTCACAGGATGAGAGGAAGTGGCTTTAATACCAGGGGGTGTTCAGGGTGAGTATCAGGGAGAAATTCTTCACAGAAAGGGGGATTAGGCATTGTAGTGGGCTGCCTAGGGAGATGATGGAGTCACCATGCACGGAAGTTTTTCAAAAAACACCTGGAGCTGGCCCTTAGTGCTGTGGTTTAGTTGACAGAGTGGTGTTTGATCAAAGGTTGGACTCAATGTTGGAGGTCTTTTCCAATGTTAGTGATTATGTCGTTCTGTGACAAGTGGAAAAGGCTTTAAATTGCATCAGGAGATGTTTATATTGTATATTAGGAAAAACTTAAGAAACAAGTTGCTAAGAATTGGATCTGGCTCCCCAGGTTGGTGGTGGAGTTGCAGTCCCTGGATTGTTCAATAAATGAGTCAACATGGCATTTTTTGATATGATTTAGTAGGCGGTGGTAGGTGTAAGAGAAGTATGGTGAGCTGTTCTCATCTACATAGCCTCTTTCTTTTTCTGTGTTCTTTGTTAAAGTGTGTGTGAGGAACTTGGTTCATTGCAGGTGGTTACTACAAACTGCTGCAGCTGTGCCTTCACAGTGACTCTCTGCCAACAGTAACTCATGCTGATTGAAGTTGTCATAAAGAGTCTGTTCACTATGGTCTTGTGGTGGAAAATTACAAGAAATGGCATTTTGTCATCCAGCTATTAAAGCCACGTGGGATTTTAATAATTCCTTTAGCCTGGTTGTACAAATGGGTTTAATTATGTTTAGCTGCTTTTGCAATTGTAGTAAAAGGCTTGTGAATCTTAAATTACAATAGGATGAAAACATGTAAAAAAATTCTGTAATAAACCACTAAAGACATTACTCTGGGAATAAAGCATCCCTTCTTTGCCAGCATTCATTGGATTGCTGTTACAGCTGTTGTGATGTTGCAATGCTGTGAAGGAAGATGTGACAGGAAGGAAGTATTGCATAGTGCTCTGTTCTAAAATGGATAATGGCTTTGTGGCCTTCTTAGCAAAACACCTGATGCTTTTCTTGAAGAATAAATCTCTATAGTAGGGATGAAAAAGATGCTCACATTATTTCACTTAGGCATTAAAACCTTTCTGTGTGTATTAAGTGTTGGTAGTTGCACACTGTAAACATAGCAATTGGTACATTTCTTATGCCTTTTGTTAGGTTTGAGGAGTTTGTAGAGTCTGCCTCTGACTCTAATTTGAGATAGTTTTATATGTGCCCATTGTAGGGATGCTGACTTCAGGCCCACGATAGATTGTGGTGGTCCTTTCTCTCTTCCCTTTATCAAAACCCAGTGCTGTGTGCTTATATAGTAGGTCAGGGAATAGCACCAATTCCCATGCCAAATGTGTAATTTGCTAATAAAACTTTGATTGATTTTGTACCCTTTGACTCGTTGTTCCTTTTGACCAGAGAGCATTTACAAATCTTAGGTGCTTCCTTCCCCTTAACAGTGGGTTGTCACACCCATTATTGTTGCTTATTCATATTGTTGTGATATGTTACATTAGCTTGGACAATGTGTTGCATTTAAACTAAGGCTTTAGACATAAACCAGTAATTTAAGACCATGGTTTTGAGAGTGCTGCTATTGTTGAATTTTTATTTTACACTAAAGCAAAATTTAAGAACAGCATAGTTAATTTTTTACCTGTTGAATGCAGCTTTGCATGGAGGTTGATGCTAGTTGATTTCTAATGACAAGCTACTCACTGGAAAATGGAATTATGCATATTTAGAAATTAATATCAAAATCAGACTGCTTTCACTGGATTTTTCTTCCCCACAAGTGAAATCAGTAGGGAATAGAAGGACACTCATGGTTTTTATTCATGTTTTGCAATGCCATAAATCAATTAAAGTCTTGTCATGCCCTCGTCTTTACTTTAGAGGAATGAAGTGGTTGGAGTCATTGGCACAGGTAGAAATCACCCTAATGAGTTTCTTGGTTAAAACCACCTCTGCAGCTTCCTGAGGTAAAATTCAGTATATGTTTTCCATTGAACCTGCTTTTGCTAAGATTGCACGATTAAATGCTGCAAGATCAATTTGCAGACTGCTCAATGAAAATGCACCTAATTTTTCCACTGAACTAAAAAATGCTCTATTCTGTGCTAGTGTGCTAACTAACACAGGCTCACTGCAATAATACAGTGGTCAGTAATTTTATAGAGTGTGGTCATACATAATACAGAAGATAAATGTTTTTCAAAACTGAACTAGTACGGGTAACAAATCAATTTGCAATGAAGGTTGGATTTTTAGAAGTAGTTCTGCAGTCTCCTGTCCCAGCCTGCCAACATAGACAGTGGAAATGCTTCTCTTTAAGAATTGTAAGGGGTACCATCTGGGATCAACGAATCTCTGGAGCAGTTAGTCCTGAATCACGAGCCCAAACAATAAAGAGGCATCAGCAATAAAAACAGTTGAGTTTTTCTGTGTAAGGAACTTCCTTCCTTGTGTTTCAGGAACAATAGCTTCACTTTGCTCCCACCCTCAGGATGGAAAAGTTAGTTCTTCTAGAGCATTCATGTGCAAAGTGGATGAAAGTGTCTGTAAATGTGGATATGGAAGACATTTTTGGCAGGATTTCTATTGTACTCTAAAGGTTTCCCATCTTCTGTGCCAAATCACTTTTGGTAAATGATACTACCTTTGTCAGATGTTTTTCTCTTTACTATTAACTTCCTGCAAATGGTAGTAGCTGAAACAGTTACTGATGCTATCATTAAGTGCCCTCTGCATCCTGAAGTCTCCTAAGTGCTACTGTTCAGTCCACAACTAAACATTTAAGACTGTGGAAGCCTTAATGTAAGCATGTACCTAGCCCTGAGGCAGGCAGAGGGATGACTAAAGTTTTTTGAAAGTTAAACAAATGGTTAACTAGTCTTTTGTGTGGTACAGCTTTTCATGATTTTGAAAGATTGAGCAGCCAACTGTGTGTCAGTGAAATCTATGTATTAATGTGTGAGAACAGGCAACTACTCAGACCAAGAATAGAAGAGAGGTTCAATAATTGAACATAATTAAGGGGCTGGTCCTGCCCTTTATGTTCTCACTAAAAAAACCCCAACAAACTGGTATACCAAAGAGCACTTAGGTTGCAGTTTACGTGTGCTTCTTTTGAACCACATTTCCGTTTCATCTATTACCTCATAGTAAAACAAATGCAGGTTTTCAAAATATCATTATCCATGCTAATGTATACTTCTAAATAGCAAGGGGAATTAAAAAACATTAAAGCAGTTTACAATGCAGTCTCACACAGAAGTTGTGGGTGATGGGGAGATGGCAACATCATTCAAAAATAAAAAGGGAAGCAAATGAGCTAACTGTCTGAATCTGATGATTAGCTGAAGAGGGTGAAGGCTAGTGGGTGATCTGGAAGTTGGAGTGGGTGTTGAGCTGGTATGTTAAAATATCCTGAAAAAACCTGAGCTGCACAAGTCACGGAAGTAGAAACAAGTCAATCTACAGCAGCTTCTGTTGTGTGTGACACTAGTGCAGGATAAACAACTTGCTGTCTGTAATGGATCTCTTCCTGAATTGAGGCAAAGACCTCTTGATGTGCTGATTGCATTATTAAAATTCAGTATCTGTTCTTGGAGAGTGTCTGCTTAGCAAGGACTGTCACTGCTTATTAGGAGGCACATTAACTAGGGACTTCGGATTTCCATTTACTAACTTCACAGCATCTTAATTGCAACGTTCCTTCTGATTTTCAGTTCCGTTGCTGCAGTCAGTTATGTTGCTGATAGCTGCAGTCTTCTTCCAAGCCATTAAGTGGAATACATTTGATACTTTTAAAAGGGAACACCACTTGATTTATTCCCCTGCCCGTGCCCTAAATGATGCATGAGGTGCTTACGCGTGAGTTCTCCTCGGCGGTGGCTGTTACCCCACACCCTTGTTTCGCTGCGCGTCTTTGTGCGATTTGAAGACCGTCTTTACTCGATCCATCGGCACCAAATGTCAGTGCCTGCACTCCCGCACGGCCGGCTGAGAGAGCAGGGGGCTGCCGCGGAGCTGGGAGTGGCCGCGGGGCCGGGCGCCTGTCGGGGCTCCGGGCGGGGCAGAGCATCCGCCCACGGGCGGCCGGCGCCGTGCGGGCAGCTGCAGCGGAGTCCAGCACCGCTAGTGCCGGCGGCGGGCGTGGGGGGTTCTGGAGTTCGGAATTACAGGAAAAAGCGTTACTTGTGCTCAGCCGGGCAACTTCCCGTTTTGTCCGTGCCTTCGCGGTCGCGAGGAAGCCGAGCGCCTGTTAAAACAAGGGCAGCTGAGGTAAGTGAAAAAGATGCTTTCAGCAGAGGGGGTCTCTGTTCACCTTCATTTATATGAAGTGTGGGAGAGTGTGGAACTTTTCCCCGGACTGTTACTCGCGCGGATCTCTATCAGTGAAGCTTGCTTGCATTCGCATCTCTCCAGGCGTTCATGCCAGACGTGGGGCAGGACATGCTTCTGTGTTTCTTTGGGCCAAAAATATTCTTTTGGTTTCTTTCAAGTTCGTGGGATAGTAAGAATTGAAACTTTCTGTTTAGCTCATTTGTCTCATGTTGTAAAGAATGCAATACAGATGTTTGGCAGTGGTTTTCCTTGTGTGTGTAATGGTTAAGAGTCAGTTTGCAATGTAGGCAATCATCAAAGGAAGGAAAAGCTCTTACTTAATTGCTCTCTGCTTAATTTGTATTCACTCAGATTTTCTCGAAGTGATGAATCAGATTTAAATGTACTGACCCCAGGTTTCTTACATGTCTGCAATTTCTACCTTCTGAGAAAAATATTTTTATGGTGTCTTTGTGTACATATCCATCATGAGTATCATCTTCATGCACTTATGCTTAAATTGGGGAAATGTCACTTGGCTTCTCACCTGTAATGGACTGCATGACTTGTTTTCTGGGAGTGGAAGGTCTGGAGCACAAGTCCTGTGAGAAGGAGCTGGGGGTGTTTATCTTGGAGAAAAGGAGGCTTAGGGGGTGCCTTATCACACTCTACCACTGCCTGAAAGGAGGCGGTGAGATGAGGGTCAGTATCTTCTCCCAAGCTGTAAGCAACGGACAAGGAAATTGCTGCAAGTTGCACCAGGAAAGATTTAGATTGGATGTTAGGAAAACTTTCTTGTCAGAAAAAGTTGTTAAGCGCTGGAACAGGCTGCCTGGGAAAGTGGTGGAGTCATTGTCCCTGGGGGTATTTAAAAGGCTTGTAGATGTGGCACTTGGGAACATGGGTTAGTGCTGGACTTGGCAGTGCTGTGTAAATGGTTGCACTTGATGGTTTTCTGGAACCAAAATGATTCTGTGATTGTCTGAAATAGTTGAAATCCAGCTTCTGGACTCTATCTGTGAATTAAGAAATTGATTGGGCAAGAGGATGTTTTTGTGCTTGAAGGAAGCTTCATGTATTGGGCAGAAGTGTGGAGTGGTCAGTTCAGATTTTTCTGTCAGAGGCTAATCTGTAACAAAACAGGTCTCAAAAGATATAAAAAGGGAGAAAGAAGCTTTGGGCTTATATATTGAAGATTAAAGATCTTGATTTTTCTATAATAATCATTTGAACCTGAGGAATTTTTGCCTGATTTGGTGCTTGTAGGGGGCATTTTCAATTCAAAAATCCCATACTAAGAGAAGTTAAAACATAAATGTGTTTAGTAGTGTCTGGAGTCTGATTTCTCACTACCATGCTGTGTTTTGCATTGCAGTTTTGACTAAGGTACAAAAGTATTGTTAATAAAGTTTACAGCATAGATAGTAAAGAAAAGCAGGATATATAACCCTTAGGAGTTGATCTGAAGCAGCAGGGTTATGGTGCTGCAATGGGTCTGAGTTTTAATGTTTTCTAAAATAACATGATTAAATATCTTTTTCAGACATTTAATATATTACATGTACAGGCATGTTTCAGGGTCATGGTTATCTTTTTTGAGTGTGAAGAAAGTATGAAAGTGAAGTTTTGTGCTTATTTTGTACTCTTGCCTTCTCATGTTTGTGGAGCATGGTATTACCTGCATTGTGTTCTGTGTTCTACTTGCAGCACTGTAGTACTACAGGAATTGTAACTATATTCTGCATTTTGAGGCTGTAGCTGATTCCATGACAGTCCAGAAACATATTTGCTTTCTTCCAAAATATGTTTTATTAACATTATTTAAGTAGATGTGTGTTTTACATCTAGCTCTACTCTTAGTTTGAACGGCAAGACTGGTGAGGGTAAA
Source organism: Fringilla coelebs (assembly GCF_963513975.1). Lineage (NCBI taxonomy): Eukaryota > Metazoa > Chordata > Aves > Passeriformes > Fringillidae > Fringilla > Fringilla coelebs. Next base: position 17,707,554 of record NC_140031.1, read on the forward strand.
CTAATGCTCTGAAGTAGTAGAGAGAGTCTTCCTTCTGATTTTCTGACAGGTGTGTATTCTGTACAATACAGATTGAAGCCTGACAAATGTGAAAGATTTTGATCTGGCTACCCTCTTTTCAGTGAGAATTCTATGTTTCTTTAGAGTTCAGTGCATGGATCCTCCTTCCCTGCCCATCCATTTTGCTCACCTAGTTGCTTGCCACACCAGAGACAGCTTGTTCTTCACCAACACAAAAGAGCACAAAGGCAACCATTGTCTAATAACACCTTACTTGCTGAAACATCTGATGCAAAATCATCTCTCAAAGTAGACCCTTGCAGCCCAAATAGACTTTGTCACTCAGACAGTGAGCCAAAGGAGGTTTGCTCCAAGTCCAGTCCTGTACTGGAGCGCTCTTTAAACCTTAGCTTGTCTGTTTTATCTTTGTCAGTGAAAAAAGAGCAGGGGGAGGATAGTGCCTGAAAGCAAAATTATGTCAACATTTAGTTCTACTGATCCTGATGGCCTGACCTTTCTTTTAGTGAGCATTGGCAAATTGGATGAAATCATATAGTTAAAATTTAAAAAGTGACCCATATGTAAAGATAAAGAAAGTAAATCTTGTTTTGTGTTTGTAACTTTAAGCATTTTGCATAAAAATTCTGTTTCTTTTATGAAGTACAATGCATTGATTAGTAAAAGAACACCTGTTTTGATGCTTTTTTATCAATCTGAGCATTTTATACCTTAAGATTTCTATAAAAGCTTATTTGTTATGGTTGTTCAGAGAATAAAGAGTTATATTCTATTTTTTCCTATTAGTATCAAGCTCATGTAGTTAAAAGTTTGATTTAAATTCCAGTGTAACAGTATTTTGTATTATAATGTATGAATATTCAGCATGCTGTTTATAAGAAAGCAAAGGCTTCCTCAAAACATGTTTTGCATCTGTAACTCCGGGATATACTAAGCAAAATAACTGCTATCAGCAATTATTAGCAGAACTGACTTTTCCTGGTCACTATGTCCTTCAGATTTTTGGAACAAATTTATCTTATCCTTTTGTGTCTACATTGGCTATTTAGAGACTGAAAGAGGAAAGATGGCTTTCCTGCTTTTCAGTTTCCTGTTGATTTGAAGTCTTTAAATTAATAAGTCGTTTTACATGATGATGATTTTTTTCTTTTTTTTTTTGACGTTACTGTGTTTTTAGAACAGGTTTCTGTGGTCAACAGTTGATACATCATTTTGAGAGCCTCACCATGTGGCTTCTTCAGATATGTCTGTAAGCTTAGTAGTTTTCTGAATAGATATGCATTGTTTGAATTTATTTGCTTTAAGTGGTGTTAGTAGATTATGATACCATCAAGTTTTCTGGTAGGCCATCATAATTTAAAATACATACAGGTTTATTTTGCAGAAGAAAGTGCACCTAGGACCTGTTTCAATTAAGTTCTATTTAAAGGTAAATGTTTGAATGCTATTCATCCTGCCCTGAGGTTCAGCTGACTGTTTTTGGCTCAGTTAAAGACTGTGGATTATGAAATCAATATGCCCAGGATCTTTCATCACAGTGTCTGCCATTTTTCCCATGATGGGCTTGTCAGTGCATAGGTCATAGGGGTTAAAAAGATGAAAATACCCATTAGCTGTCCCTCAAATTTACTGCTTCTTCCATTATGTTTACATGTCATTGTCTTCTCTGACCGATGTGGGAAACCCTCTGTTTTTCTTTTTGGATGCTCACGGGTACTCACCTTTGGTGCAGTCCTGACCGATCGTGAATCTGATGCACCCTGTTGCCAAAAACAATGCTGAAGTACATATTTGAATAATTTTCCTGGAATGTCCTCTTTTCCTCTAGGATTTGCATAAGTGCTGATGGATTTGAATCTTGGAGTTCTGAAAACTCACAGGTATTGCTTTTCCAGGTGCATTTTGCAGAACACTCCAGTTGAGTGGCCCAATGGGCTAGAGCGGACGCCTAGGCTCCTGTCTTTCAGTGTTTGCTGGCTGTGGATAGGGCAAGGTGTGGCTCTCCACATGGAGCCATCATGGGAGAGCTGTAGCAATGGACGGTAAAGACTAAATAAAAGGAGTGTCTATCCAGCTTCTTCCTTCATAGTTGTTAGAAGAGTGTCCAACTTCATAGGAAAGGATTTCCTGTCACATTCCAGCAAAGATGTTAAAAATTCTTGAAGATGACCGGAACAAAGAATGCTGCTGTGTGGCGCCATATCCAGTTGGCAGGTTACTAATGAGGTTCCCTAGAGCTCAGTACGTCCTGTTCAGGATCTTTATTCCTGATCCTCACAAGGGGATCCAAGGGCATGCTCAGTCAGTTTGCAGGTGAAACCAAGTGGCGCAGGAATTGATCTGCTGGAGGGCAGGAAGGCTCTGCAGAGGGATCTGGACAGGCTGGATCAATGGACTGAGGCTGATGGTGTGAGATTCAACAAGGCCAAGTGCCAGCTCCTGCCCTTGGGTTGTTGTGCCACAGGCTGGGACAGAGGGGCTGGAAAGGACCTGGGGGTGCTGGTGACAGCAGCTGAGCACGAGCCAGGCTGTGCCCAGGTGGGCAAGAAGGGCAATGGCATCCTGGCCTGGATCAGCAATGGTGTGGCCAGCAGGGCCAGGGCAGGGATTGTCCCCCGTGTGCTGGGCAGTGTGCACCTTGTGTCCATGGATATATTGCAAGGAAGAGGAAGGTTAGGCCCTCTTCAAAAGGAAATGGGAGTCATGGATACCCTGGGCGAAGAGAAGGCTGAGGTTCTCAACAGCCTTTGTGCTTCATTCTTAAACAGCAAAGTTCCAGCCTTGTTAATCAAGTCAAGAAAGGCAAGTGCAGACAATGAAGACCCTAAACCGACTTTAGGAGAGGATCAAGTCTAAGACCATCTAAGGAACCTGAATGTGCACAAATACGTGGGATCCAGTAAGATTCATCTGTGGGTCCTGAGGGAGATGGCAGAAGAAGCTCCTAAATCGCTATACATACTTTTTAAAAAATTGTGGCTGTCAAATGAAGTCCCTGATGACTGAAAAAAAGGAACCATAACCCCATTTTAAGAAGGGGGTATGTAGAAGCCCCATAGAACTACGGAGCAGTCTGTCCTCTGTGCCAGGAAAGACCATGGAGCAGATTCTTCTGGAAACTATGCTAAGGCACATTGAAAACAAAGAGATGCTTGATGACACCCAGCATGGCTTTACTAAGGGCAAACTATGCCTGGCAAATTTGGTGGTCTTCTATGATGGGTTGCTGCAGCTTTGGTGGACAAGGGCAGAGCAACTCCCATTGTCTACCTGAACTTAAGCAAAGAATTTGACACTGTCCCACTTGCCATCCTTGTCTCTATGTTCAAGAGATGTGGATTTGATGGATGGACCACTCAGTGGGTAAAGAGCTGGCTGGATGGCCACACTCGAGTTGTGGTCAGCAGCTCCTTGTCCACATGGAGACCAGTGACGAGTGGTGTCCCTCAGGGCTCGGTCCTGGGGCCGATCCTGTTCCACACCTTTGTCAGGGACCTGGACAGTGGGATCCAGGGCAGCCTCAGCAAGTTTGCTGGTGACACTGAGCTGGGTGGGGCACAGGGGAGGGAAGGGATGGCATCCACAGGGACCTGGGCAGGCTGGAGAGGTGGGACCATGCGAACCTCAGGAGCTCAGCAAGGCCAAGTGCAAGGTCCTGCACCTGCCGTGGGGCAATCCCAGCCACAGCCACAGGCTGGGCAGAGAAGTGATGGAGAGCAGCCCCTTGGGGAAGGACTTGGGGGTGATGGCTGATGGAAAACTCACCACGAGCCAGCAGTGAGTGCTCCCAGCACAGAATGCCATGGGAATCCTGGGCTGGATCCAAAGCAGCACTGGCCAGCAGACTGAGAGAGGGGTTCTACCCCTCTGCTCTGCTCTGCTCTGCTGAGGCCCCACCTGGAGCACTGCATCCAGCTCTGGGGTCCCCAGCAGGATGAGAAGGAGTTGCTAAGACAAGTCCAGAGGAGGGCCAGGAGGTTGGTGGGAGGGCTGGAGCACCCCTGCTATGAGGACAGGCTGAGCAAGCTGGGGCTGCTCAGCCTGGAGAAGAGAGGGTTGTGTGGGGACCCCACAGACACCTTCCAGTATCTGAGGGGGCCTACAGGGAAGCTGGAGAGGGATTCTCTGACAGGAACTGGAGTGACAGGGCAAGGAGGCACACTGAAAGAGGGGGAATTTTGATTAGATACTAGAAAAAATTTCTTTACTGTGAGGGTGGTGAAATACTGGAACAAGTTGCTCAGGGAAGTTGTAGATGCTCCATCCCTGGAAGTGTTTGAGGCCAGGTTGGATAACATCTTGAGCAGCCTGGTCTACTGGGAGGTGTCCCTGAGCATGGAAGGGAGAGTTAGGGTTAGGTGGTCTTTAAGATCCCTTCCAACCCTTAACATTCTGTGATTCAGTGACTCCATGACATGCTGTCTTTACATTTACAGACGCGGCATGTTCTTTATTCTTGGTTTAATGTCTACACTGTATCGCAGAGGCATGTAGTTCATGTAGTTAAAAGCAATCCTAGAATGGGATCTGAATGGCAAAAGGTTTCATGCCCTGAAATGGGGAAGAAGGGCAAATAATAAATAGTCTTAAATACAATATTGGGAAAAGTCTTGGGTTGATGAATCAATTTTTTAATCACATGAAGAAGACAGCATCTTTAAGTAAAACACTTATGCACATATGGTATAATTTTCACTCAGGCATGTTCTTTGATCACTTTTACATATACAACCTCTTCAGTAAACAGCCAAAGAGCTGTTTTGTAATGTATCATTTATCAGTGTCCTGACAAGCACTTAAGATTTGAGCAGCATTGTGACCTAAGTCACTACCTTGGTTTCTGGCAAGTAGTAACTACCAGCTGCCATGCCAAATAAATGGCTGCTAATTGGATACTGGACAAAGTAGAAGCAGGATAATAACCAGCTCACATCTGGGAAGAGTCATGGAGGTGTCTCGGCTCAGTTATCTCCTCTGTTTCACCAACTCAGATGCCTTACATTTGCTAATGTAGTGCATTTACCTTTTTTTCTTACTCTTCTCCTGTTTTGGCAAGTGGAAGTGACTTATTGTATGGCTGAGTACTACAGAAGAAATAGAAAAAGGAGAAAAGAATGGATACAGGATGAGGAGTACCCACTGAGTGTGGGTGGAATCTTCGACTATTTAAGCTTTCTGGTGTGCGTGTGAAACTAGAATTTTTCAAAGGCTTCTAACTTGACATTGCAGTCAGCTTGGTCGTGCCTTTTCTTTCAGTTCTGTACTCCACTGTGATGGGATATGTCATGTGGTATTTTCAGCTTAAGCACTATTCAGAAATGTTTTTATGATTTGCCAGTGCTTCTGAGTTCCAACTCCTTTCTAAGAAAGTATGGGATTGCTGGAGCTAGTTAAAAGAATGTGATGAAAAATTTTTTTGCTTTGTTCTTGGAAAGAGCTGAACTATTTTGGCTGAAATGTACCCTCTTCTGTCTCATATCCCCTCAAAAATAGTAAATCTGCATGTAGGATATCAGCAGAAGCTTTATCTCTTTTTATGGGGAATAAACGAGTAGTTATAGACATGCATGTGCCTGCAGGGCTGTGATCCTCTTGTCTCGGTGGAGATGTGGTGGATGGTTCCTGTGGCTGGAGGGCTGCAATGGAAGGATGCAGTTCCTTAGGAAGGGCAGGCAGGGAGATGAGGAGATGGCCTTGCCTCCTGTGCCAGTGACCGGCTGGAGAGCTCGGAGCTCTGCCGGGGGTGGGCGAGGAGCTGACAGACAGGGGTGGGTCAGGCTGAAAGGCAGGGTGGGGACAGGGGACGTGGCAGCGGAGTCTGCTGCCGGCCACCTGCCCAGGAGGGCTGAGCAGATGAGAGACTCTGCGTATGAGCAGCCTTGTGCTCATAAACCCTGGTGTTCAAGGGCGTCTCCAACCTCCACAATAGCTGTTGGAGGGACAGCAGAGCTGGGCATAGGCAATCCAAGAGGTTTTCGTAATGTGTTGGTGGTAACTTCCTTCTCCAGGTGACAGTGGAGTCAGTGAGGAGAAGTGCTGTTATGGACTGTGCTGTCACCAACAGGGAGGAGCTGGTGGGAAGGTAAAGTTCAGGCAGTCTTGACTGCCGTGACTGTGAAATGCTGGAGTTTGATTGAGGTCCTTAGGGCAGCAAGGACAATAGGCTCGCTATCCTGGACTCAGTGGAGAAGACTTTGGCCTCTTCAGGAACCTGCTAGGTAGAACACCATGGCAAAAAGCTCTGGAGGGAAGAGGGGCCCTTGATGATATTCAAGGATCATCTTCCTCAAGCTCAGGATTGATGGGTTCCAACAAAGAGGAAGCTGGTCAAAAACACTGGGAGGGCTGCTTGGATGGCTTCACACACAAAAACAAGGTCTATACAGGGTGGAAGCGGGGACAGGTAGCTTGGGAGGAATACAGAAAGAAACCAGGGATCAGATTAAGAAAGCTTAAAGTCCTGATAGAATTAAATCTGGCCAGTGACATCAAGGGCAATGAGAAAAGTTTCTGGTGTTGTGCTGGTAGAGAATACTTGGAACAACTGTTATTTTTTATTGCCATCAGTAGTGTAATTAATCTTTACATCTTTGAGAACAAGAACATACAGCCTACATGAATAAGTAGTAATATATTCTCTTTATGTACTGGCTTCATTTCCTGTTGGTACACATCTTGCTACTGTTGTATTTTAGTAATATGTCACTGGACAAACTCCTCATTTTTCTGTGTATCCCACATGTCCTTTTTATTTTTTTCTCCTGTTTTTTACTGTCATAGCCTTAAAGTTTATAAAAGGCTTCCCAAGACAAACTTAAATATTAAGTTGATTTCTGACAGAAGCTGAGCTTAATGCATTGTTTGTACCATGTTTTTCTCTTCTAGATTACTGTAAAGTTTATTTTTTTAGCAAATCCAAGAAGTTTTTGTGGAAAGAACCATAGCATAGGGCATAACCCCTACTGCCTATATTCTGCTTAGATCTCTGTCCAGTGACCTGCTGCACACCTGCTTTGTGGCATTATCTGAACCTGTGGGAGGAGAATATACTTTGTTGGGACTGAAAGCTACTGATGTGCTTGTTCTAGGGAGATAAGTACTTGCCTCCCACCTGGAGCCTTCCTGAGACACAAGTTTGATGGAGAGCTGAAATTCTAGACAAATCTGAAAACCTAATCTGAAACATGGACCCCAGCTAGTTGCAAAATACTAATGCCCACCTGTTGCTTATGGTAACTAGAGCTGTTTGTCCAGGAAGTTGGAATACTGGGCTCTAGGCACTTGTGTGGTTAAGGGGATCTGACACCTCTGTTTTCTACAGGCAGATCTTCTAGCCTAAGGAGTGGTGTGGGTTGCCATTCATGGTGGAGTTGGGCCACTTTACAGACAGGTTGTTACAGACAAGTTGATGAAGCATGGGCTGGATGAGCAGTGAGGTGAATTGGAAACTGGCCTAATAAATGGGCCCACAGGGTGGTGATTAGTGGTGAAGTCCATCTGGAGGCCAATCACTGGTGATGTACCCCAGTGGGAGTACTGGATCCAGTCCTGTTCAACATGTTCATTAATGTTCTGGATTAGAATGCTGTGGCAGAGCCTGCCTTCAGTGAGTTTGCTGATGACACAAAACTGGAAGGGGTGAGTAATAAGCCAGAGGGTTGACCTGCTGTCCGCAGCGACCTTGGCAAGCTGGAGAAATGGGCTGGCAGGAACTTCATGAAGTTCAATACGGAGAAGTGCCAAATCCTTCATCTGGGGAGGTACAATCCCAGACAGCAGTACAGGGGCCTGGCCAGGTGGAGGGCAGCTTTGCAGAAAATGCTCTGGTGGTCCCTGACACACAGTAGAGCGTGAGCCAGCAGTGTGCCCCTGTGACAAAGAATGCTGGTTTCCTGGGCGTGTAAGGACTGCAACCAGCAGGTCAAGTGAGGTGATACTGTCCCTCTGTTCAGCACTGCTGAGCCCATGCTTGGAGTATCTAGTCCAGTTCTGGATTCCTGATAGCAAGAGAGAACATGGACATACCAGAGAGAGTTTAGGGAACAGCCACAGTGATGGATAATGTACTGGAGCATCTGCCATATGGGAGCTGGAACTTCAGCCTGGAGAAGGGAAAGCTCAGAGGAGGTCTCATCAGTACCTGAGGGGAGGATGCAAAGAGCCAGAATCCTCCCAGTGATAGGACCAGAGGCAGTGGGCACTAGCTGAAACACAGGAGGTTCCTTCTGGACATCATTAAATGCTTTTTTTTGCTGTGAGAGGGAATGAGTACTGGAGCCGGTTACCCAGGGAGTTTGTGGACTCTCCATCAAGGGAGATCTTCAGAAGCTCTCTGGACATGGTCCTGGGGAGCTGGCTCTAGGAGGCCCTGTGTAAGTTTGGATCAGATGGTCTCTAGGGGTCCCTTCCAGACAAACATTCTGTGATTCTGTAAGTGCTGACAGCAGCTGTTGAGGCAAGGAGAGTGTTTGATTTTCATAATTTTTTCATATGGAACCCTAGATTCATCTGTCCTTTTAGAAGAAATTAGTCTACTACTTTGCTTTCCTCCTTTTTAACCTAGAGTCTGATGTTTTTAGGCTGCACAGTAGTTCATAGTTCTTTCTTCAGAAAGAAAGGCAAAGAGAGGTGCCTTCCCCTGTCTTTACAGAGTGCACTCAGGTCTGCTGCTGGGGCAAAACTGGGAAAAAACCAATATGAATTCACCCTCTTTTGGAAGAAAGGTGACCTGGACTGTTGTCCGCTTCCTGAAAAATTTCTTTACTAGATGGTGATGAACAATATAGGCACATCATTCCTTCTTCTGCAGGAACCTTCATTTTCAAAAGAATTTGCTAGATTAATCTGATTAGAAAAGACTAGGCAGGCTGAATGTCAATGAATAGAGATACATTTCTTACCAGTGACTTACATGATCCTTGGAAGGTTAAAAACTTGTGTGGATTGGATTGCCTTCAGCAGCATTTTAGTGTTTTTTAGTGTTTTACACTTACCTTTCTATTTATTGGAAATGAATGCAACTTGTCTTAGTAAAACTGCATAAAATTTCTCCTTTGTTCAGGAAGGAGAAACACTTAGACAAAGCAATACTTCACTTGAATACAACTGAGAAAAACTGAATAATGTTATTAACTCTGACACAAATGCTAACAAAGTATTAAAAGGGCATCTTCACTTTACTTTTAAAAATAAAGACCATCAGTTTATTTTTTATTTTATGACAGCATTTTCTCCCATACTTACTGAGAAGGAAATGTTCAGCAGTTTGATTTGGATGTTTGTCCTGCTCTGCAGCTCTGTAGCAGGTATGTTTCTGGATTATTAGCACTTGTCTTGCCATAAGAAGTTTTTCCAAAAGGTAATATTCTCCAAATGAAATTTTGAAGAGTTCTGAAATATATTGCAGCTTAGTTGTAAATTTTAGTCTTACTGGTTTAATGTATTTTTGGATATTGCAAGTAGTAATGATAACTGCATGTAAATTACGTGCATAGCTTTTACAGATTGGAATGTTTTATAAAAACAGGCTTGAAGTACAGGACTTTCTTTTCTTCATTTGGGGCTATTAAAAAATACCTGAATGGAAACTTCCTCATTATTTCTGTGAAGTTGTTGAAACATCACTCTAATGTAAAACCTATTGTAATACAGTAATTAATGTGAACTGCATTTTCAAACAGGAATGTCTGATTTGAATGAATAACTGGGCATTTTATTTGAATTCTATAGGAAAAAAATGAATTAAATTGTAGACAACAAAACAGCTTACCATTTTTTCACTAGTACTTTAAGAGGAGTATGGCTATGTGATGTCTTTTGTTTTTAGGTGAAAACTTTATCAGAGATGCTGATATTTTTCCTTCATCTCCTGAAATTGAAAGAGGATCCTCCCTGGAACTATCCTGTGTTCTTAGACAGAACTACATGCCACAGAGAAATGCAAGCCACATCATTTGGAAATTGAATGATGAATTGATTGCTCCAGAAAACTATAACATTGTGAATGAGACTGTATCTAATGTAACCATTCATAATTTCACTTATGGCACAGCTTATGTGGAATGTTTCATGAAGTACTTGGACAAGGAACTACCTCTGGTTCACACAGAAATTAAATCTGGCTGTAAGTATAAAGGCAGAAAAAAATAATCTTAACTCTTTATAAACAACTTACTATAGTAATTTTACTTTTAAAACAGCTACTTTTGGTTATGTATTCAAGTGTGTATATATATATATATACACGCACACACACACACACATATATATATACACACACAAACACACATACATATTTATACACACATATGTGTTTTTTTCTGAAAGAAAGCATGAAATTACCTGCATTCCTTACTGATACAGGTCTGTAACCTTTCTGACCCTGACTTTTTCCTAGCTGAAGTTTTCTCTTGAGTTCCAAAGGTGGTGGGTCTGTTCCTTTGGTTATATCTTCTTTACAGCCTAGCCAACTTCAGCTTTTTCCAGATAGGATTTCCTTTCTGATCCTCTCTTCTGAACAAGTTATAATCCACTCTCTTATGCAGAACATTCAAATATGTATGCAAATTCTCTAATGTATTGGACAGATTAAGTCCAGAATATACTAAGATATGCCTGGGGGTCCCATTCTAATAAAGAAGCAATAAAAGCAAAACATCTGTAGGAAAAAATCCAAGAAAAGGTCTTGCATGTCAGCAAAGCTTAATGTGCTGTGAGCTTGTTGATAAAAAAAAGATCTTTTGACAATTCTATTAGATGGGACAGAAAAATACTGTTTTGAAAAGAGGGCTTTGTCAATCAGTTGATTTCACTGGGGGCAGTTCTCTTCTACTCCAATTTCTTCTAACAGTAAAGAAATTGAGCTGTAACAAGAAAGTCTTTTAGGGTGTTGCATTTTTATGGATGACTTCAGACTATAGAGATTGCAGAAGATTGTTGCCTTTGTGCTATCTTGTTTATAAGATAGAGTCCAGAATTAGTGATCTCTTTGGGGTCACACAGATCTCTTTCCCAGAAACTTTGCTTCTTTGCTTCTGCACTCTTTAGGCTGTGCATGTTTCTCAGATTTGGTTTTTTTATAGGCTAAACAGAAATTCTGGGAGAGAAGCAAAGGGAGTTCTGTCTGTCAGAGATTTCGGTTTTTTTTTTTTTTTTTTTTTTTTTTTTGTGCTTTTGCTGTTTTTTTGTTTTCCTCTTACTTTCTGGATTCATCTTAAACTACAGGTGTGTTGCTGAGGGGAGACCGAGTGTGTGTACACTTAGGTGTTCAAGACAGCATATAGGCACGCTTAGTAAAGTATTTCTGAGAAATAGTTGGAGAAAATCTTGCTGTCTCCTCAGGGTAAGAAAGAATGGTTTTGACTTTTGTATTGTGAGGAGTTCTGAGGGCAGTGAGGGATGATAAAATGAAGCACTATGAAGACACTGAATGAAGTTTGCCATAATTGCTTTTTGACCAACAAAATCAGGTGTACATAAAGTTACTTATTTTTACTGGATTTTTTTTTTTAACCTTTGTCACTGTAGTTCGTCCAGACATGCCAGAAAATATTTCCTGCATTTATTTCTATGATCTTAACCTTACCTGTACCTGGAATGCAGGAAGAGAAACAAGTTTTACAACAAACTATACTCTTTACCGAAAACTGTAAGTATCAGATATCCTGGGTACTGGGTTGCTGGGGTGTGGCAACCAGTTCTTCTCTTCTTCTCTCATCCTGACTTCTGTTTAAAGAAAACTTGAAATCATCATGGCGATTGGAGTCTTGGCATTTCTCAGTAATTTAAATTGATTAATTCAGGGTTGGTAATTGTTGAACGTACTTGCAGTCTGATACCTTTTTAGTGCGCTGTATAAAAGAAAATAAGCATCCTCAACCAATATTCAGTAGAGAAATATTTATATTAGAGATGATATTCACTTGTTCTTTGAAGTAACATTACTTATAAGATTGAAAGTTGAGTGACCACATGCACAAATGGTGAATGGAGGCATTTTATGGGTGAGTTTCCCAGAAACTTTCTATGTAATGAAATAACATCATTTTGGGGGTGTAAAAAATACTGGTTCCTCATCTGCTTTAAAAAATTCCCATCAAAATTCATTAAGCCAGTGCTTTACTGCAGTATTCTGCTTGACTCCAGTAGCATTTAACCTAGTGACCCATGGAGTCACAAGGTTTCAGTCAAAAAATCTGGAGTTGTCCTTTTGGATTGCTTGGGGATTTCTGTTTACAAGTGCACATTATGTGGTCTCATGCTTTCCAGTGTAGAAGCACAGATATTTGGTTCTTTCAATTTCAGTTAGAGTTTAAATGTTGGTTAGGAGCTTGCTTTTTCTTAAGTGACTATGAAAATGGTGAAATCAGTATTGTTCCAAGGCAGATCTCAGATAGGATTTTGAAGCTGATAGTGTGGATTTGTCCCAGAGGCACTTGTCAATCTGTCACTTATAGTGCTACTAGTGCACTAGTGGTGCTCTTTTTCTACCTAACCAAGACTACAGGTAATATTGTTTCATTAAGAGATTTCTAAAATGCCTAAAGTTATTCTTGAGAATGGGAAGGAATTCAGACTCTGGAGGTTTCACATTGTGCTAATGTATACTATCTTTGTAATTTAAATTGTAGGGTAGGAAAACCTTTTTAGTTTTATCTCCATTTTAGCTTTGACATTTTAGGTTTCCATCTTTTCAATGTGGAACTTTCTTACTAATTCTGGTGTTTCTGTATTTTGTAACTTAGCTGCATTTGTGAAGCCAGAAGTTAAAACAGCCATTGAAAGCACATTTCAGTATTATTCCTGCTTGTGCATAAGCATAGTCTTCTTATTAAACACAAAGTGAATTGGATTGCAGAACTGTTTCCAGCCAGTAAACATAAGTTTTAATCCAGGTACCTCCCTAGCTGAGTTTAGCATGTGACTACAAAAGGACTGGTACAAGGGTGCAGGGAAATTAGGAAGGGTATTTGTTTGCACAAATATGTAATCTAAAAATGTTCACTGGTAAAAAACTCTTGCACTCTCAAAGATATATAAATAATAGCCTAACAATTTGTTTGAATTATTCTAAGAAAGTCCTCTAGTTTCTAACTGTTTTATTTTTCTCTTTTTTAGGACATCTTCTCCAGGTACAGTCGGATCTTGCTCGACTACAACAGAGTCGTGTTCATTTTTTTATCCTGACAATGTTTATAGTAATGATTTTTGTTTTCAAGTAGAAGCTAAAAATGTTTTGGGTGCATCCTTAACAGAGTGTGTCCCTATACCTTTGCAAAAAATAGGTAATTAAAAAAGAATATCAATAAAGATTTAATTTATGACCTTTCCATGTAAAATTCTTCCAACTGGTTGGTGTTACAGCAGTAATTTTCAGCAGTTTCTTGATCTTACTGTGAGGTGGTAAGAAATGACAGGGTGCTGTTTTCATGCTAGGCAACACCTAGCTGCAACAATATTTCTTTAAGCTGTTGTCTGATATAATATCAGTTATAAATGACTAACGTTTTAATTATTGAAGAGTAAAGGCCATATATTAAAACTTTTTGTCAACCTAATTGGTACTTGGACTCTAATATTTGAGTGGTACCAAATATTAGTGCAACACCTGGCTGCAATGGGTAGTGATATTATAGTTCCTCAAGGGCCAGCCATCATATGCTCTGCTATTCCACTTTCTGGTTAGGAATGTTAAAAAAACCCACCTGTTTATGTGCAGTAATAATTGCACACAGGAGAATAATAATATTTTGTCTACCTCTTCTTCCTTTGTCCTGTGCTTCTCCTATGTTCATTTTGGTGGTGTAGTTAAGCAGTAACCCTTATAAGGGAATACTTTTTGCTGCAGCACTCATCATCAGGCACATCCTTTATTCTTGCATTCAGATCTACTGTGGCTCTTCATTACTTTCTGCACTGTCTATGCCAGACATGTCTTTTCTTATTGCTAGTCCATTTTTTTCCCATTGTCTCCTTTACACTTTTCTCCCCTTCAGATAATTTCCAGCTGAATTCTTTCCTCATCTGCAGTGCAGTCTTGTCTTTGGCATCCCAGCTCTGCTTCATTTGTTTTCTCTGCTGTTGTCTCTGGGTAATATTTTTCAGTGCTGATAAAAATGAAAGATGTCTGCACATCTATTTGAGAGCAGGTTTGTGAGTAGAATCACAGAATCATAGAAAGTCTTGGGTGAGCAGGGACACCTTCCACTAGACCACGTTGTTCAAAATCCCATGTAATTAAATCAGTTTTGTGTGCAATTTCTCTTACGGATAATTTCCGATATGGAGAATTATGTCTATAAAATAAACCATCGCATGAATACTCTGATTGGGATAAGGATTTAACTTCTTGGAACACACACAGACAGAGAAATTCTGAACTTTTATAGAAGCATTTTTCTCTATTAATGTTTTTGTTTCTTCATTCCAGAGAAATTTGCCCCTCCTGAAATACTTTCAGTTAAAAAAATCCCTGGTGTAAAGCAGTTACTTGCGGTAACCTGGAAAATGCCTGAGAAGATTATCCCTTTAAAACATATTATTTGCCAGGTTCAATACAGAAACTTGTATTCAAACTTTACCGTAAGTTACATAATTTTTCCTTTGCATGGAAGTTTCTTTGTGACTAACTTCTTAATATTATAAGAATTTAAGTAGAAAAAAGGCAACAAGTTGTTTGAAATAATGGTAATAACCTTGTTATTTTACTGGAATGTTACACCAGGGGTGCATGATCTTAAGAACACGGTTTGGTTTTCTAGGGTTAATTGTCCTTTTTCTTTTGGTCATCATCTGTTTTGTTACACACTGTGCTTCTCAGTATTACTCTGTGGAAGGATGAGGGATGACCCTAGGCCAAGGGATTACACATGCAGTCAGTAAAAGTATTTTGTTTTTCCCTTGCATTCTGGTTTTGAAACCAGCACTCACTCAGAACCACAGTATTTGAATCTGATTAATATGGAATGATGTAAAATTTATTTTAAAGTGAATGAAAATTAAAATTTTGCAAGATGAAAAATAAGGAAAGTTCTTTTCATAGTTTGTCTTTCTCACACTTAAATTGAATAGTTGTAAAAACCCCCAGTATTTGCATATTTCAGATTACCTGTTGCCATGGTCTTCATATGGAAGGGATTGTATTTGTAGTTTTACTGTGTCTTCTATCATATTAAAGAACTGGCCAAGTTTCTTGGATTGTTTTTTTAAGTTAATTGAACTGAGATGTCTGCCTTGATCTTACTATTTTACACACCACATGTATAACTTTGGGAGAGAAAAAAAATCATTAAATTAGTCATTGGAGCTTTAAAACATTTCTAATATCAAAGGTGTTTCTTACTAGCATCCTTCTCACATTTTCAAGCATGATTACTGTAAAAATGACATACTAGTTCTTGGATTCAGGGTAATTGGATGGGCAGGACAGCTTAGGTCCAGTTTGGGTATTAGAAATGGAACTAATGATTGTTTAAAAGACCTATTTGAGATGTTTATCTCCTTGGAGCCAAGGCACTGGTGTCCTTGTGACACTTATGTTCTATGAGGTCCTTATGTTTTCAACTTTTGGAAAGGACCTCATAGTCCTTGGAGGGCTACAGCTTTATTGTGTATTTTGTCTAGTTTCAGCACCTGCATTAGAAATCACCTGGTTTTTTTGCTATCAAATACAGCCCATGTCCATTTGCTTCCTCAGCTCACACCTGCATTTTCACACAGACATTTCAGAAGAAAGAGGAGCTATCCATGACTAGTAAAGACCTAGGAGCTGTTTCTTTGTCAGCACATATATGAAAAAAAAAAAAAAAAGGAAACCAACCCAAAACCAACCCCCCAAAAAACCTAACTAAAAATGTTTGCACATTTGCACAAATGACAAATATCTTCTTGGTCTTTAAAGTTATCTGACCAAACCAGTTTAAATAGTTTGGTGTGAACTGTTTTTACTGAGTTACTGAGTGAAAAACATGTAACGTTTTTGTACTTGCATATACTAAATTTCTAAGTTTCAGGTTATAATGCAATATTATTAAGAGCCTTTTGACAAGTAACTAAAACCTAGTACAACGTCTCTCCAGTTCTATGTCAGGTTCTGCCAGAGGTTGATAATAGTTTTGGAGCCTTTTTAATTTTAGATTTACTGCAGAATCTACCACCTACAGTGGTTTGGAGACCCCTGAATTCACTCTCATAGAAGCAGGTTTTTTTGACAGTGAGTTTCTTGAGATCAGAACAGACTAAAATCTTCACTTACATTAGGCAGTGCACTTCCCATTATGGTGTTCATGTGAGTGGGTGTCTACGTTTGTTGTAGTTGTTATAGTACAGTCTTCATTGTTACAGACTGATTCAGTTTTCATTGGAAGGTTCAACTGATGGAAGCCAAGAATTTCCTCACTGTGTTGTAGCCCTGTTGTGGGTGTTGAAGTGAGTGAGGTTCCTTTTAAGGCAAAGAAATGACTCTCATTGTCATTACTTTTCTGAAAAGATACCACATAATTTATTTTGTATACTCCCATCTTCCTTCACCACTAACAGGCTTTATCTTATTTTTTACCTCTTGGTGCCAGATTTTTTTGTCTTTTCGTTTACCTTTTAATCCTATGCTGATACTGTTTGAGATAACCCACAGCTGTGCTGTTGTATAGCTAACAGGTAGAAGTCCTTGTAACTCAGAAAAGATGAACAAGACAGGAAACAAGTACCCAGCTGACTCACAAACTGTGAGGAATCACTGAGGGAATCACTGCTTCCCCTAGGATGCTGCTGTGGGACATAATTGTAGTAATGGCTTTAGCAATAACCACTTGCTTCCCACCAGTGGGAGCTGCATTCCTCCAGCAGCTTCTGTGCATCGCTGCTCTGGGATCGCATGTGAGCTGCACACTGTTCAAGCCACAGGTTTGGGATGGTTTTACAGGAGGAACAAAGGTGCTACACAGAAAAATGAAGTATAAAACAAGCAATCTTGAGTTTCAGAGAAATGAGGCGGTATATGCAAAACCTGCATCTTCTGTGGGTTTTTTAAGAAAAGAAGTCATATATCTGTGCTAAATTTTATATCAAATAATTTTTGTTTCTGTTTCTATTTCCAGGAATTTGTCAATGTCTCACTGATTTCTAAGAAGAACGTAGGATCATGTAATCTCACAGGTCTGTGGGACTCCACAGACTATTCTGTTGCCATTCGGTGTGTCAATAATGAGTCAGCATTTTGGAGTGGATGGAGTGGAGAGAAAAGCGAAAGCACAGAAGAAAAAGGTAAGCTGCCTACCTGTGGAAGTTTTCTTCTGTTATACTTGGAGGCATTGGAATTTAGTAGGGAAAAGAAGTGTTGCAGTGTATTATCTTCTATTGAATTTAGAATCCTGTTGCTTAAACAGAACATGTGTATTTTGTTTAAAGACAGAAGAGGAAAACTGAAAGACAACAGCAAGTATTGGAGGAGATTTGGAAAGTGATTCAAACAACGTTAGGACTAAGGAAGAAAACAGATGAGTGCACACTGAAGAGAGGGAAAATTAGGAGTGTAGATGAAGATTTAAAAAAAAAGTAGCAGAAAAGTAGTGCAGCATCTATGTTCAATGAAATGAATTATAAGTAGAGAAATCAAAATTCCAGTTTTAAAACAAGACTAGAAAATCTCTTCTGGGATACTCTAGAACTGAACAAATGACAGCGAACAGCAGGAAACTTATGGAGAGAAGGAAGTACCTAATTAGGGGAAAAAAGGCATAGATCTACAGAAGATAAAACTTTTATGAAGTTTCTCTTAGACTCTAAGTTTGAAACCTTTTGAGCTTTTTTACCATATTAGAGAAACCTTTTGAATGTTTTTATCATAGTAAACTATCTTTTTAATATAGTAACAAATTGTAAGTGTTTTGGGGTTTTTTTTGTCTTTTAATAGCTCCTTCAGGAAAAGTGGATTTGTGGAGAGTAATTGAGTCTTCACGCTCATCTAGAAATAGATCTGTACATCTTATGTGGAAGGTATATACGTTTTTTTGCGAATTGGTAATCATATTGATATCTTGTAGCTGATGTTGTATTTAAGTATTTTAGTGTTGTAGGACATATAACTGCCAGAGGCATTTGATGTTATCAGAAAAAAAATGCTTACTGAACTAAATTAGAATTGAAAAGGCTTTTCTTTACTGAATGGTAGGTGAATGGAGTTTTGTAATCTGTGTGGAAAGGGAGCATTTAATTGTGTTCAGATCACTGGAAAATCTCAATGAAAGTCCTTAAACTCTATTTAAATAATCCAGTTTACCAAAGCTGTGTTTAAATTCACTTTAATCTTCTAGTATAGTGTCCAAAGGCTCTTTGCATTTCAAGTCTCACCATTTGACTTTTGAAATCCATCAAGGAAATTGTCATGGCTGTCTGTCCTGAAGATGGGCCTGAAGAAAGTACCTTGCTTTTCTAAATACAGTATAGTAGTTTTGTAATTTGATCTTTAATACAGCATCTATTTTTGCTTGTGCAGATAATATAGTGAAACACTTACTACTGCATATTTTTTTAATAGCCATTAAAAAGCTTTCCGCCTTCTGGGAGAATTCTAGGCTACAAAATACGATATTTTCCAGAAAACAAGGCTTCACATAAAAGAACAAACAACTCTACTGAACAGAAAATGACCTTACTTTTAAATGAAGAGGCACATATAATATCTGTCACTGCTTATAACTCTGCTGGAGAGTCTCCTGAAGCTATTTTGAGGATTCCATCCCCTGATGAAAAATGTAAGATTTCTCAATGTCATATTTTTCTCATTAATGAAAAAGTGATTTTCATTACATCTGTTTAAGTTCAGATACATCCTTAGCAAAATTATGCTAAGGACTTCTGTCATATGTATCTGTCTATATCTTGTCATATTTTGCCGTCATGTATCATATTTCTGTTACAGACAATTATTGTTGGGAGTTTAGTTTTGAGATACAGTTGTTAAGATATGAATACTTTGTGATGTCTTATTGAACTCCTGTTGTATTACTTTCTGAGGGTTTTGTTGCTTGGTTTAGTTTTTTTCCTAGCTTTGCACCTCCCAAATAAATTTATGGAATGCTACTCAATTCTTTTGCATCCCTTTGTTAGCTCAGAGGATTGGTTACCATAGGCCACCATGGCAGAGTATGCAACATCATTCAAAGATATGATAAATAGAAGTCTCTAAGTTGTGTTACCACTAACAGGGAGGGAGGCCTTGTGTTCATTCTCATTTCATATGCATTCCTAGAGTACCCACGCCAGCCACTGCCAGGGTGAGGAAGCTGGCCTGATGTAGCACAAGAGTTGCTCTTTGGCTCTTATGTTTAATTCTGATACTGCTTTGAGCCTTGTGTTGCAACATTCTGCTGCCAGCCATGATCTGACAGAGAGGTTGTATTTGATACACTTGAATCACTTCTAACAAGAGTTGTTCATGATGTAAGTGCAAGCGTCCCCCTGGAACTGCTCAGTCAAATTCCATTTCTAATCAGAAAACTGGATATGTAAATTTAATGTAATTTTGTCCTAGAAGTTGCTGACTACCTCCCTATCCACTTTTGCATCCCACCACAAGGGTTTTTCTGATTTTTCTATGCTGTGATGTGCTTTCCCCCCACCAGATGCATCTCTTTTTTTTTTTTCTCTGCTTCAGCAGGTCTTTTTTGCCTCTGCTTTGCCAAGCTGGTTTTTCACTCAGACTCTCATTACCTCTATTCTGCAGGCTGATGCAGAATTCATCTTTGCTTCAGTGTCATTCTTGACCTTGCTGACTTGCTTTCTTGTTCTATTGCCTTTCTCATCTCACTCAAAATTACTTATAAGCTACCTGCAAAATTGGTAGTAATTTGGTTTATAAAGTTTTACACACTGCAAAGTTTGGATTCCGAAAGAGAGACTGGTTCTTGAATTCTGTATGTGTTTTTCAAGCTTTTTTGAAGACAGAATTGCTGATATTTTCTGTTAAATTTTTAGCCTCTCAGATGATTGAAAAAGTG
Source organism: Fringilla coelebs (assembly GCF_963513975.1). Lineage (NCBI taxonomy): Eukaryota > Metazoa > Chordata > Aves > Passeriformes > Fringillidae > Fringilla > Fringilla coelebs. The sequence continues at coordinate 17,727,566 of NC_140031.1, forward strand.
GTGACCTCTACAACAAATGAAGAAGTGGTGGTGCAATGGATAACCTCTGAACCAGAAACAACCAAATATGTCATTGAGTGGTATGAGGAATTGGAGGTGGACCCTTTTGGTAGATCATGGCAATATGTATCAAATTCTACCAAGTGGAAAAATAACAAAAGTATGTTTATCAGTTACAGCTGTAACAATGTACAGATGTGCATGTACTTATAGGTAGATTGGAAAGAATAAACAAGGATGAACTCGTTTAGCTTTCCTCAGACTGTTTTTAAACATGACAGTATTATTACATGCTTTACTGAAATCTCTGCCACTAATGTAATTGCATTTTTTAGTCTTACAAATTTTCATGAAACATGCAAGGTAGTGCTTGCTCTCATATAAGATTAGGCTACAGAATTTGAGTTAAAGAATGTTCTGTGGCTTGATCTTATGCCAGTAGGGAGGCCTGTAACTGTGACTGGTGAGACTCTTCTATCAGAGAAATCTAGAACTAAAAAAAAGATTGAATATGGGAAAAGCTCATGCTCCTTCATGTGTTTTTGAGGGAGAACATCATAGTCCTCCATAGGCTGCAGGGGGATGGCCTGCTTCACCATGGTCTTCACTACAGGTTGCAAAGGAATCTTTACATTCCCTATTCCAGTATAGGTTCCCACCTATGGGAGACAGTTCTTTTTGAACTTCCCTGACATGGTCCTTCCCACTGGCTGCAGCTGCCACAAACTGCTCCAGTATGACTCCCCTGTGAAGTCACATTCTCCTTCAGGCGTCCACCTGCTCCAGTGTGGAGTCCTCCACAGGCTGCAGGCTCCACTGTGGACTCAATCACACATCACACTCCCTTCAGCTCAAGTTCATGCTGGAGTTCCAGCCTGTGCAGTACATCAGCACAGAAACAGCAGCACTGCCCTGGCACATGCCCATGGCTGTTAGCAAAATGTTCTCAGGCACAAATCAGTAATGTGTTAAGTAGTGCAACACTACTGCAAGCAACAAAAGCAAAAAGCACCTACTAAACTCTCTCTAGACTCTAATACCCAGTCAGGCAAGCAGCCCCATGGCAAGTGCAGGAGCCTGCTTATCACTAGCTGAACAGCACCAACAGCCATGAGTTCAGTCTAGTGCATACCAATCAAATCTGTTATCACCTCAATGGTTTGACTCCTGCCTGGCTCCCCAAAAAGGACTCTTGTGGTTTAACACCAGCAATCAGTCAAGCCCAGGCAGCTGCTTGCTCACTGCCCTGCCAGTGAGTTCAGGGAGAGAATCAGCAGGGTAAAAGCAGGAGCACTTGTGGGTTGAGATGGAGACAGTTTAATAGGGAAAACAAAAGGCCTACACACAAGCAGAGCAAAACAAGGAATGAATTCACTGCTTGCCATGGGCAGGCAGTAGGTCAGCCATCTCCAGGAGAGCAGGAACCCATCACATGTAATGGTGACTTGGGAAGACAAACTCCTCACTCCAAATGTCCTCCTTTCCTCCTTCTTCCCCCCCCTTTATACAGTGAGCATGATGTCACATGGTCTGGAATATCCCTTTGCTCAGCTGGGGTCACCTGTCCTGGCTGTGTTCCCTCCCAGCCTCCCAGGCACTCCCAGTCCCCTCACCACCATGGCAGTACAAAAAGCAGAAAAGGCCTTGGCTCTTTGTGAGCCCTGCTCAGCAACAGCAAAAACATCTCTGTATTTTCAGCCCTGTGTTCAGCACAAATCCAAAGCACAGCCCCATGCCAGCCACTAACAAGAAAACTAACTCTACCCTAGCTAAAACCAGCTGGGGTAACGTATACATAATGGCCATTGTAATAGGTGTAAAGGACTGAAAGAGCAGCAGAAAACTGATATAATGTAGGGATCTGTTGATAGCCATTATTCTTGCTGAGCAAGCTGCAGAGCTTGAGAGGAATGATCTAGGAATCCCTTTACATTGGTTTAATTCCAGGGGATGTAAAGCTACAGATATGTCCTCTCAGAGGTGATCTGAGTTGTTCTAAGTAGTGGGGGCACCCGGTTGATTACTTGGCTCCTGGATTGTTCAGAGTTCAAAACTTCATTTCCAGAAGCTAGAACTATGTCTTGAAACAGAGAGATCTCAGTTGTGACAATTGTACCCTTGAGTCAGGCTGGTCAGAAGATCTGTAGTTGGCATGACTGGAATGTCAGTGTAGAAGTAAGAATAATAGAATATTCTGTGTTGTAAGTGGCCCAGAAGAATCACTGAAGTCCAACTCCTGGCTCTGCACAGGAGACCCCAAAAAACACACTGTGTGTCTGAGAGCATTGTCCAAACCCTTCTGGAATTTCACCAGGCTTGGTGCTGCGATCACTTCCCTGGGGAGCCTGTTCCAGTGCCCAGCCACTCTCTGGGTGAAGACCCTTTTCCTGAAATCCAGCCTGAGCCTCCCTGACACAGTTACTTGCCATTCCCTCAGGTCCTGCATGTTAGGAGTCGGGGACCCCACTGCTTTTTAATCTGATGCATGAGACAAAGTTGTCGCCTGCAAAGCAGTAAACATAAAGATATGTGAAATTAAAATGCTACCTTCAAGTGTAATTTTATACTGGTTATTTGAAAATAGAGACTTCCTCTAAAACCATTGAAGGTTTAGAGATGACTGAGTGGATTCATATAGAGAAGTTGTATGATGCTGAAGTATAATTACCCATTCAAACTCTTTCTAGCAAAAAATGAGCCAGAAACCATGTGCTCTAACAAATACTACTATGAAAAAAAATATGTTAAAGCTAGTAATGAGCATTCAAATCAATAATTGCATATTGTGCTTGCTAGAGAGTTCAAGCAACTAGTCAGTAACACTGTATTTAGAATTCCCTTGCGATTTAGTCTATTTTCATTGTAGAAATACCACACAGAGGTTGTATGTAAATATTCTTTTCTTTCCTTTATAGAAAACTTTAAACCATTTATATGCTATAACATCTTGGTGTATCCTCTTTATGGAAGTAATGTAGCAGCTCCATCTTACACACAAATCTATGCTGAAGAAAAAAGTAGGTATTTTAAAGTAATCATGTTGTGAAATGTGTATTGTAGTCTGTTTCTCAAGATGTGTGTTCTCTTTGAGTGACTTGGTACTACTGTTATTTGAAAAAGAGATGAAGGTGGTGGAAAAACCCCCAGGTTTCAGGGTTCCTGATTTCTGTTCTGTTCAGCAATAAAATTTATCTATAAGAAAGTATTCATCTTGTGATGCAGATACATTGCTGCTTGCACCCACTAATTTTTTGTGAAGTTTATATATTGTATACAAAGCATTTGGAAAGAGTATAGCTATGACATGAAATAATTTTTTTAAACTAGCTATCTCTTCCATGTTTAAAAGCTCATTTAGATACATAATTATACTTGATTTTAATGCTTGATTACATTTGTCAGTCAATATATGAGGAAATTTTACTCATAAAATAAAATGGCTGGTTTTAAAAGAAGACATGGCATTTGTAATTGGATAGAAACTTTGGATGAAGTACTATTTTGCAGGGGAAGGGGTAAAATTTCTTTATTTGCAGACGTTTATTGTGAATTCAGTGATTTATACAACCAGCTATAATTTTAAGTAATTTTAAGATTCCATGTGAAAATGTCGATTGGTATGTGTGTCTATGCAAATGTGCATGCTCACGTAGTACAATGCACCACTAAAGAGCATCAATTACTGGAGGGAGGCAATGGAGTATTTTATGTTTGAGTAATAATTACTAGCACAGTCAGAACTGGATTTTGAGTGCTTTCCTGTTTATAGGTATCTGTGATAACACTCAAGGTTGTTAGAGAATGGGAAGGAAGTTTTAAAACTGCAACACAGAGAACTCTTTCTTCAAAAAGTCCCCAGAAAGTTCTGAGCAATGCGTGTGAGATGGTGTTGTGTAAGCAGAAAGGCTTTGTTTAGTGTGAAGGGCCAGGCTGAGCACGCTGGGGGTGCAGGAGATGCCGCTTGAATCCCAGATCAGCCAGAGACCTTCTGCAAAGGCAGGGGCCTTGCACCTGAGTCCCCCCGCCCCGGAGTGCACAAAGGATAATTTTCCTCTTGATCTCTCCCTGATGTTGTAACAATAAAGCCTTTTAATGATATCTAAGTATTTGAATACGGTAACACCTAAAACTATGCAAATACCAGAATAGGTGAGGGAAAGTTTTACCAGAATAATTTCTAATTAAAGAGAGTGAGAAAAGTTAAGGACTAAGTTTACATATTTTCTCATGCATATGTTTTGTCTTATATTACTGATATATGTAAAATAACAGAGGCAGATAACACTATTGACTATTTTATTACTTTTGCCATTACCTAATGCTTCTCTGTAGAGCCATCAGAAGGACCTGTGGCTGATACAGGCATTCTGGGGAAAAATGAAGTTACAATAAAGTGGAATGAGATTTCAAAAGCTAAAAGAAATGGATTTATCACTAACTATACAATATTTTATAAACCTGAAGATGGAAAAGAATTGAGTAAGTACACGTTAAACAACAATACTTCCAACAGTGTTATGAAATTTTCAATCTCTCTTCTATCTTGGCGCACTTTTAAAGTCAATGAAAAAAGTCATGACAGGAGTAGAAGAGCTGAAATATATTGGAGAATCATAGATTCTGTGTAAAGTCATAGATCATAAGGGTTCAGTGAATTATAAGTTTCATAATTGTCCTTGGAAGGATATGCCTTCAGTTTCTGGAAAAGTATGGTGGAAATTTTCTGTTAAAGTATTTTTAGTGTCAATTTTATATTAAAAGCAAATTTGGAAGTAACAGTAAAATAAGCTGCCAAGGAATAGTTTATATGGACATCCTTTTAGATCAGTTTCTTCAGATGTGTTTGATTTTCTATGCTTGCCATTGCTTTTCTGGTCAGGCAGCTGATAGCATAAACTTGAGCATACTCCTAATCTCTACCTCAGGAACAGTGTCCATAAAATCTGGCAGTGTAATGGTATCTATTCAAAACTCCTTTAGTTTAAATCACAGCAGAAGCTTTCATGAAAAGTGTTTGGGTGACGTAAACTTTTCTTCCTATATAGTTTATGAAGAAAGCTGTTGGATCATTCAGTGCTTCAGAATTGGTTTTTTTCTTCCTTTTTTAGATGTCATTGTTATCAGGCACCTCACACAATCTCTTTTGCAAAGTTTTCAGACTTACAAATCTTGTCATGCTTGTTTCTTAAGGGTATCCAGTTCAGACCAGGGCAGTTCCCAGTAATTTTTAAATGTAAAAGAGGAAGCAAATTATTTATTTATGTGAGATGTAGTCATCTGCACACAGTTTTCCCTACTGTGTTGGTTTCTGTGTAATTTAATGCTGACTGCTTTGTGCAGGGTCATCTGTGTGACATGGAGCCTCATGTTACACAGCTGTATTTCTCCATATTACTTGTAATGCAAAGCAGGCTGTGTCCCTGTTAGGACTTCAGATTATTTTCTTTAGAAAATTAGTTGTGAATACCAATGCAAGGGAGTTAAAATTAAATGGCAAAACATGCTGTACTGATGTTTTCTGAGGCTTCTCTGATGCCATGTGTTCTTAATAATAGTAGGATGTGGGGGTGTGTGTGAAGGCGACTTCACTAATGGCATTCTAGCACTAGAACTTCACTTTCCCACCCTTGATTTAAGAGAAACTCAGTTTATTTTAACTTGGGACATATTGCAGCATAACTATTTCCTGGGTGTTTCCAATAGAACCGACTGAGGAAATGAGTTGCCTTAGACTTCACATACCAGAAAATGTTTATAGTGACTGTGATTTCTTATATGAAGATGCATTTGGTACTGTTAGTAGGATTTTTTATGCCCTGCTTAAAAAAATTTAAAGGTGAAGCACGTTACATTAATTTCAATACTGGAGAATGCACTGGAAACAGAATACGATTCATAAAAGCATTCTGAAACTTGGAAAAAAATTCCTTTTGATTTTGACTTTCCTTTGACTTTATTGGGGTGGTATCCCAGTACTGATAGATGACATTCTTTTGGATGATCAGTGTCTAACTGCATGTAGTAGAAATATAGTTGAATTTCAGAAGGTACAGAAATTATTTGAAGTTCTTAATTTCTGAGCCGACTATTTTGAGGAAATAAAGTTCTTAAAGCACTTTCTTCATTGATAATCTGCAGGAGAACATAGTTCACTTGTCTTTAATATTAGCAAAAATATCTGTATTTATTTTTAAAAGTAAATATCTAATGATTCAGGTTTGTGCCTCAGACTTTTAAGTAGTATTGATAAATATTGTTCAGTAATTTAGGTTTTGTCTTTTAAAGGACTGGTAAGGTTGCTTTGTATTTCAAGTTACCTTTAAAAGAGTTTGTGATCTGTTATTGTAGAAGTTGCTAAATAAGCGTACAGTTCCCTGATATAACATTACTTTTGTGTGTTTACATAAATCTTCTCCCAAAAAGATGAAACAGTGAACTCTGATGTTCTACAATACAGACTGAAGTCCTTACAGGCTAATACGCAATATACTGTTCAGATCATGGCAAGCAACAAAGCTGGAGGAACCACTGGAGAGCCAAAAACTTTCAAGACTTTAAAATTGGGTAAATAATAATCCAGGTTACTTATTTCTATTTTAAAAAATGGGCTTGGAAATAAGAAATACAGGACATTGTTGTCTAGGCATTTGTTAACTTCTGTTTGTTTTTTAAGTAGTGTTGAACGAAGCAAGGAAGAATTGGCAACAGTAGTTGAATATAACTTAATTTCACTGACAATCTCACAGACTAAAAAAAACCCTCAGAATTAGAAGTCAGCCCCAAAATTCTTCATTTCCTTGTCAGTAAAGCAGTGGAGTACTGTGGTTGTTTGTGGAAACAGCAGTGTGTATGCTATCAATTATGGGATGGCGTGCCTGACAGTTCATTAAAAAGTAGACTTTTCCATCTGAGAGATTTGCAATAACCACAGAGTGTGCTGCACCCATTCTGGTATATAAGCTGACTGGTAAATGAGTGCAGGGGTTGTGGCCAGTGAGTCTGTAGGGAAATACCTTTTCCTATCTTTTACAATTTGTTTTAGCCAGATTTGACAAGGTATAATGTCAACAGATGAGAAGCTCAGACATTTCCTCATTTCAATTTCAGGAATAATGTTCTAAATATATTCCTAAATGCCTCTGGTACTCTGGTACTTGTAAATTAGCTCAGAAATCTGAGCAGTGTTTCAGCCAGAGTAACTGTTTTTTGTTTTTTTTTTTTTTTTTTGTAGTTCAAAATCTATCTCCCGCACTCAATTTGGTATTTATCTTTTTGTAACTGGTAGAAGTGGCATGGACCAGCAGATTTAGGTGAGCCCATAAATAAGAGGTGACCAAGTGGTGGTAGAGGCTTCATCCTAGGTGCTTTCAAAGGTTGACATGGCATGACCCTAAGCAGCCTGGTCTAGGTTTAAAGTTGCATGAAGTGATCTACAAATGTCCCCTCCAATCTAAATTACTGTGTTAAATAAAGGAAATTTTAAAATGTGATAAATCTGTTCTGAAACATCCTAAAAAGTCTCATCATGACCAGTATTTTTGGCTCAGTAACTGTGGCTTGTTAGATTCCAAAATACTCATTTTTTGACTCATCATAGAATGGGTATCCTACAGTATTCTGAGTAATTTTGGCTAGTTTTGACAGAGCTCTTTAGAATTGTGCTAATGAAGTTACTTGGATATTACAAATTATCTGTCTTTAGGGAATACCTGAAAAAACAACAATGTGGACTAATTGGTGTTTTGCTTTTTATTTCTTTGTTTTTGTCCAAAGATAAAGAAGATATCTTTTTTATTGCTGTACCTGTTGAGATAAGCATTTTGTGTCTGATAGGCCTTTGGATAACGTGCGTTTTGAAAAAACACGCGTGAGTATATTTCCTACTGGCTAAAACTGAATGCAACCATTTAAAATTAACCTGTAAAATGGGGGTTTTTACTTATTTTATAAATGCCTTTGTTGTGTTTGAAACCAATGTCCAAATAGAAGACAAGCAATTGAAGTAACAAGTAAGTAAGTGTACAGGTTATACTTTGACTGCAGTTTATGTGCTGTAGTCTAAAAATAAGTAATAATTTTAGAAAGTTTAGTAAATTGAAACAAAATAAATGAAACACATTTACACATCACCAACATCAGATTATGTAAAATGCTACACACGTGCCATTTGCAGTTCCATGGTCATTTAAGTGAGGGGAGCAAACTTAAAGTCAGTTTGTGAAAAATTAATAATTCCAGGAAATAAAGCTTTCTAGACACTTTACATATTTCACACAGCCCCTATTGCTCATCTTACCTATAACTATGACTCTTACTAGTGTGTGATGCCTCTCTTGAGCTGCAAAGGAATGAGGATAAAACCTAGAAATTACTAGAAATTCTGTGAAGACATTTGGATGCTTGATCCTTGAGTATGGATCTGTATCTGCACATGGTTCATAATCCTTTCATCTGCTGTCATGGGTGTCTCCTGAGAGATTTCAAATTTTTTTTCTCTGAGCATGGGGATCCAGTAACATTCCAAAGATGACTGTGAGGGGTTTTTTTAAGGTTATGAAATATTTTCACAAGAAGAGTGACTGAGTTGTTTGGCTGATGAGAAGGTTAAAAATGTGAACTATTTTGGGGCATTCTAAGCTACGGAACCAATACTGTTGTCAAGTGGAGAAGCATTAGGTATTAAGTACAACTGAAGGAATAATTTCCATCCCTTTTACGTCTTCATCTGTGTTGAGTATACCGATTTTTTACTACAGCAAAACCTATTTTTTTTCCTGAAGAATACTTTGAGATGCAGTAGAATGTTTATATTTTTGTGTAAATAAAATTGCCATGTGAAAAGTCAAGCTAAGGACTGGTTTTCATTCCCTTGCCTCTCTACCCAGTGTCAATGAGTAAATGAGTAAATGTAAATGAGTGAGCATCCTTTATCTGCTAATTTAGGAACTCCATGTAGCTCTCATGTAGTATAGTGCTAGGGTCACTTTCCTTGAACAAATCCACCTGAGGTGGATTTTCACTGAAGAAACACCCTGAAAAAAGATCACAACAGAATTTGTATACTGTCTTATTTTGGCATGCTCCTATTTCATATACTATTTAATTTACTAATGTAATATAATAAACCAGAATATATGATTTAATATAAAATGGCTTTTCTGCAATGTCTCTGTAACCCAAGAGATATTGTTGAGATCTTTTGTAATAAAAATCAGTGTATGGGAAAACAATTTTATTTAAAAGCATTGTGTTGATATAAAAACCACTTCCTTTCTGAAAGTTTGATACTTTAGCAGTTTTTGGAATTTCTGGTGATTTGTTAATTCTTAATGATCTATTTCTTTCATAATTTGGCTAAAATTCCTTTCTCAATTATAGGTTTAAAAAAGTTTGCTGGCCTGATATACCAAATCCTGAAGAAAGTCTTGCAGTGGAATGGCCTCTTGCTTCATCTGTGGTAGTAGTTGGAATTTTATGCATTAAAAAAGGGAGCAAATGGAGGGGAAATAAATCTTTTTCTAGCAGTCATTTTATTAATCAAAAGCCCCCCTTTATTGATTTTCATTCTTCTTCTTAAGTGCTACAAAATGCTCTTTGCAGTATTCCAAATAATAGGGAAGATGCATCTTATTCCCTTAAGTGTATTAATCTAATTCTTACAGAGAATTGGGAAATAGTGTTTTGAAGTGACAAAGTGGTTGGTGGCTATGGTTCATTTAATGAAGTAAATTAAATTTGCACAGGCTATTGAGTCTATTAAATCAGGTTTCCACGTCTGCATACCTCCTCTCTTCTCCACAAAAAAAGTAATGCAACATATAGTAAGATTTGGTATATGGTTGTACTAACAGTTCTGTCTTTTTATTTTTTTGAATATTTATTCCTTATTAAAGTTTCGATGTTTATTTGAATGGAGTGGAGTTGACCAGGTTTGCACAGAAAGTGTAATTTGTAGATAATGGGATTTAAACTTTTTCTCAAAAATGTCTGGTTAGGCAAGAAGAGATGGACACAATCCAAAACTGACTCTGAGCCTTCACTGAAATTCATTATTTCATTATGTACAGAAAACCTAATATGAAAGCATTTAGCAAATGGACAGAATAACATTGCCTTTTTTAGGACTCATTCACGTGTAACTGCTTGCCATCTGAAAAGCATGTGAACTCTTTACTGGTGCAAGTCTGAAATTACAAGTTAAACAGAGCTCAAATAGCAATAATTTATTTATTGAAAAATGAACTGATACATTATCTATCCCTTTATAACTCTCCAATTTATCTCTTTGTATTGACAGAATAATTCATTTTTGAAGAGAATGTCATCTCAGACTAAAACTGTAGACTTTGAAGAAATAAATGTTTTGGAATATTGTTTTCCTGAAGAAAGTCAGGAAGGATCCCTACTAATAAATTATGAAAACCATGTTTCTGAATGTACTGATATTAATACAAAAGGCATAACCAACAGAGATGAAAAGATACTGCATAATGAAGAGAATGAAGCTGCTAAAAGTTTTTCCCCATCTATGCCTTATATAATTACTGATCAATTTACGAGAAGTCAAATGCATTCAGCTTCCGTACCAGTGAAGGAAGTCCAGCCCGTAGAAGTGGTGGCAAATGATTTGTGTGGATCTCAGCAGAATCCAATTAAGAATGAAGAAAATGACAATGAGGAAGTTTTAAGGCTGGAAGATTTCAGTGAAAAAGCACTGTTCAACCCGTATCTTAAAAATTCAGTTAAAACCAGGGAATTTCTTGTTTCTGAGAGCTTGCCAGAACACAGTACGGATGAAAGCAAAAGCCAGTCAGGTGTCTTACCTCCTTTTCAACCAAATGTTCTGGGACAATCCTACGTAACAGTGGATATGTTCAGCCTGGCCAAAGGTCAGTAGTGTGAGAGAACTCCGTTGTAAAATCCTCTTGTGAGATATCCCTTGGCACTGCTGCTCACAGGCATTCACGTGTTCTGAGGTGGCTGGTCTCGGTTAATTTGGATGGGAACACTCTTCCTTCAAACAGTTGTGAATTAATTTGTTACACTGTGTGTGTACACATTCACTTTTAGTGTGGATGTTTGAGGTTTTTGTTGTTTGTTTTGGTTCGTTTTTTTTTTTTACCAGACATGCCAGTAGTGAGACAAAAGAAATAGCTTTTGTTATTTCTTTTTAGTTCTCCCGTGTCAACCTGCTAAAACAAACAGATATCTGCAGCAGGAGCATCCAGCAGTACAAGCAGCTCATCTCTTGCTCCCCACACAACCAGTTCCCAAGGCTCAGCTCTGATGGGGAAACACGGACAGACTTGAACAGTCAGAATCTGCCAAATCCTTCCTTCAGTTACGTGGGGCAGAACTACTTTCCTGTGCTTATTTCCATTGATTGGTTTTCATCTGGTTTTATAGATCATGTTCTTCTTGTTTTACAAATATTTTCTACATTTCAGGAATTGTCTTTTTGTATCCTGACTCCTGAATTAATAGTTTGGCTTATAGTTTCTTGTCTTTAATGAGAGTATATTTGCTATGTTACCTGCATTTTGGAAAATGTATTGTGCTTGCTATGTTGCTTCCTTTCCTTTCTCATGGTTTTAACAGTCCTCAGCATTCTGTGCTGTTTTTGTTTCTACTGTTTCCTAAAAACAAACAGGAGAAACAAAACTTAAAACTGCGTATTGAAGGATAACTTTTTATCTTCTTGCTCTGTCCTTCTAATTTGTTTCAATTTAAAACTGTGTTTCCCAGTTGAGATTTTGATATTTTGAACTGAAAAAAATATCAACTAAATATGTCATGTTGTGTTAGAATAAGCCTTGAGTTAGGAAGTTCTTTTTCAGGGAGGTAATGAAAAAACCACTAAGTTTGTAAAATCTTCCCAGATATTTTCTGGTAATTGATTTAGGATTAGGTATTTCTACATGAAGGATATAACTTTTGTCATTTGTTCTATGATTTTGTTAAGTCATAAATCTAATTATAGTTTTCATTTTACAGATGAAATTAATTACAGCAATTAAGCAGTAAAACACTCGATCACACTGGTTTTTTAACAAGAAAGAGGCCATAATTGTAAACCTCTTAGTGAAATGCTCTGCTAAATAACAGGTTTAAATAGATAGAGAGTCAAATTAATTGTATTGGAAGGGCGTGTTCAGTTTGACACATGTGGGGTATATGGCAATTTTAAGACTTTGAGCTATTTTTACAGTATTTAGGGACTTGATGTTATCAGTCTTGTTTACACAAGATTGTAGTTTGCACAACTATAGATTTATTTCAGGGTAAAAAAAGATACAGGAGTTATGGGGATAGAAAAATGAGAGACAAATGTGAATAGGATTAGAAAGCGTTTCCTTTCTGTGCAGGAAGAGGAGTGGAAGAATGGAAAACATTGTAAGCATGAATGAGGAGGCTGAGCCTTTCCCTGGATGCAGTGGCTATTACTTGCATTGTTTTGGTGAAAACAGTGTGAAGTTTTGCATTTAGGATCTTTTTCTGTAGTTTGGAAGCCGCTTTAACTTAGAACAATGTTCCTCTAGTTGCCAAGAAAGGATGGGAAAACAATTTCTGCAAAAGTTCCTTAGCCAGCAACACTGATTTCCACCTCTCCTGTTTGTTGGATCACTTTCTCAGCCACAGTGCTCCAAGATGAAATGCATCTATGTTTGCTCTTATAAGCCCTTGCTGACTTAGGTGAGTCATACTCTGAAATTAGGACAAAGCTTTGGTTAGGTCAGTGCTTTTTTTTCCTGCTTCTTCAGTTGGTTCTAGACTTCTCACTCACAGCGACGTCGTTGTCTCCCTGGGCTCAGAGCTCACTGATTCCATCACAGCAATTTTTTTCCTTAAATCTCAGTGTTTGTTTTAATACCACAATATACAAAAATAAACACGTGCAGAGATATTTTGGGCCTTTCTAGGAACTGTTTAGCAGCTATATGAAAACTGCATATTCTTAGTTACATCTTTGAGACAGGTAAAAAGTGAAAATAAGGCAATCTTTAAGGGATCGTTAGAAAGGGGAGGTTTCTTCTGGGTGGCTTGGCTGGATTACCCTTGTAACAATTCTTAGGTTCTAGAGGGTAAGTATATCCTTCTTCTTTATCCCACTTTATTTCCTTCCCTATTGATATTCTGCTTTTCTCTCCTCATTTTTCTGCTTCCCTTCTCCATTATTTTCTCATAAAAAAGCAAAATGGTAGAAGTGGGCTCAGTACATTCCAGAAAGTAAGGCTGCACATCCTTTGGAAAGAAAGCTTCTTGTACTTGTTTATTTTGCATTGAGAGTTGTACTCTTTCTGACCTTTTGCAATGTGTCTTTCAAACTGACACTGTGAACCATTAAAAAATTAAAACTGAGAAAGTGTGTAAAATTTTTTTTATTGATTTATACTAAATGCACCATTTAGACATTTTAGATTTTCTTATTCATATAGAACAGGTCTCACTTTGGACTGCTGTTTATAGGGTCACAAGAGAGTGGGCTTTAGTCATAGTATTTTTCTATGACCACAATTTGAGTCAGGAACTTCCTCTGAATGTTCAACAACAAAAGTATTATTCCACTTGAGTTGTTATTCAGGCCAGAAAATTAAGTTTCCCGGTCAGTTTGTTAATGAAACAGGTACTTTTTAGACACCACTGATTCCTGGGAGCAGACAGTGGTCTGAAAAAATCAAGAGGAGCTCAGCCCTGGTGCTGCTTGTCAGGGCCTAGGACTAATGAGCATTTATTAGCTTGTAGTGTGGCTGGTGAGGGAGGGTGGGATGCACCACCACAAGTCAGCTTTTCTGGGCATGCTACCCCAGGATACAGCTAGCACTACAGCCTTGGGACAGAGTGGCTGGAAAGCTGCCCCATGGAAAAGGACCTGTGGGTGCTGGTGACAGCAGCTGAGCACGAGCCAGGCTGTGCCCAGGTGGGCAGGAAGGGCAATGGCATCCTGGCCTGGATCAGCAATGGTGTGGGCAGCAGGGCCAGGGCAGGGATTGTCCCCCTGTGCTGGGCACTGCTGAGGCCACACCTCGAGTGCTGTGTCCAGCTCTGGGCCCTCCCTGCAGGAAAGGCCCTGAGGGGCTGGAGAGAGTCCAGAGAAGGGCAGTGGAGCTGGGACAGGGTCTGGAGCACAAGTCCTGTGAGCAGCAGCTGAGGGAGCTGGGGGTGTTTGTCCTGCAGAAAAGGAGGCTCAGGGGAGACATTATCACTCCCTACAAGTGCCTGGAAGGAGGCTGTGCCCAGGTGGGGGTTGGCTTCTCCAAAGGAACAAATGGTAGGATAAGAGGAAATGGCCTCAAGTTGTGACAGCAACGGTTTAGATTGGATATTAGGAAAAATTTCTCAACCAAAAGGCTTGTCATGCACTGGGCCAAGCTGCCCAGGGAAGTGTTGAAGTCACCATCCTGGAGGTGTTTAAAAGATATGTGTGTGTGTGGCTCTTGGGGACGTAGTTAAACGGTGAACTTGCTAGTACTGCGTTAATAGTTGGACTCCTTGATCTTACAGGTACCTTCCAACCTAAAGAAGTCTGTGACTATAAAGGGCCCATTCAAAACATAATCCACTTTATTGATGTTATGTATTTCCCCAGGGCAGAAAGGAGCTGAGAACTTAATGCGATCTGAAATCTGATCAGACTTTTTGTAGGTGCACCCATGAATACCATTCCTAAACACAAAGATTACCTTGGAATTACCTCTGTGCTCTTCTAACCTACTCAACACACTCATTTCTTGCTTGTTCAGAGCTTTTCAGCTAGTTGTCCATTACTGTGACTGGAGGGAGCCAGTCACCTCCTCACTCACTAAACTCAGCAACAAGGAACATCAATCTAAATCAACAGATACAGCACAGACATGGGCTAGGGGTTCTGGTCAAGGGCCCTGTGGGCTCCTGTGCCAGACTCCATGCACAATGCAAAAGAGAGGATCCCAGCAGTGAAGCAGCCTGTAATGTCATCTGTGCTGGTGAATGATCCGGTGCAGCACAAACCACATAAACAAATTCCTTCTCTGTGACTACTCCTGCACAAACTGGACTATTAGTATTAGTATCTGGTCTCCCCTCCAACTTATTTCTTGTCTCCTAATGGTTGTTAGACCTTACATGAGAAGCTGTTCAGCTGCCATATATTATGCATCCTTGCTGTGAGAGGAAAATACGTTGCACAGGCACAGTTAAAGAAAGGTGAAATGCACTCTCTTTCCCTAGTATTTGCAGAAGCAGAGCACCTCTGGACGTAGAAAGGAGAGGAGTTGGCCCTGTCACTGCTGCAAGGTGGTGTAGCTTCATCAGAAGGGATGCAGTCATGCAGATATACACACACATCTATCATGTGAAAATAGATGTATGCATCTATGTAACTACACTGATTCCTTTGAGAGCTGCCTGTTGAAGTGCTTGTGTACCCCTGAGCATATTCATGTGTGCACGTGCCTGAGCCCAGACACAGTGAGGTGTCATCATTAGTCCAGTTTGTGCAGGAGTAGTCACAGAGAAGGAATTTGTTTATGTGGTTTGTGCTGCACAGGATCATTCACCAGCACAGATGACATTACAGGCTGCTTCACTGCTGGGATCCTCTCTTTTGCATTGGTCATGGAGTCTGGCACAGGAGCCCACAGGGCCCTTGACCAGAGCCCCTAGCCCATGTCTGTGCTGTATCTGTTGATTTAGATTGATGTTCCTTGTTGCTGAGTTTAGTGAGTGAGGAGGTGACTGGCTCCCTCCAGTCACAGTTCAGTGTGAACCAACGCTTGGACAGTCTGGATGCTCAGGAAGCTTTGGATCCATGGAGGCTCAAGTCCAGAGCTCCAGGGTAGGAATATCATCCATTGCTCCCATGATACAGGTAATTGCTAAGATCAGTAGTAAGATAATGACTTTGGTGCCTTGTGATTGCAGCTGTGCTGGGCAAGGCAACTCTCATGGACGAGTTGAGTAGATCTGTGCAGACACAGTGACCTTAGGGCATTAATACTGGCCTAGGTATCACACACTGTAAAATGACACTGAAGGGCTGGGCAGAACAAATGTCAGAGACATTCTGCACAGCTCATCTGTGCAGCCTCAGGTGAGCTGTGGTGCACACATTGTGGTGTGGTCATGAAAGCAAGGTTTGGTTTGGTCTCTTTTGCAGTTGGACGGTGCCATATCCTTTGGCCTTATGTTGTCAAGGATTAGAAATATTACAAGAAAAGATAATGAGTCAGCTGCAGTTCTACCTCAAAGAAATATCAGATTTTAATTTTGAATGCTCCCTTGATGAATCAGCTACCCTTGTTGTAACAGGGTTTTGTGTATTGGGTTGTAAGATTTTAGCTTTGCTTATCTAGATGTCAAACTACAAAATAGCAAAGATTCAACAGCACAATGTTAGGGGAGTAGTTTGTGTAGCAAGCAGTGAATTCTACATCTCAGTGGTTGTACAAAACAGTGTTTTGAATTAAAAAATCATGCTCCTTAGGCTTGTAAGAGGTAATTTTTGAATATTTATTCAATAATTTTATCTTTTGCTAGTAGCTATTCTGAAACAGTCAGATAAGATTCCCTGCTGAAGGTCACTCGAAAATAAGACATAGAGCTTACATACCTTGAATTACTTAAGGCTATATGAAAGCTTCTTGTAAGCAGATGAAATGGATACTAATTTAAACTAATGTCTGAGTTGCTCTGCTCTTGCATCAATCTGCTGCAAAGACAGTGAAAGTTTTCTTCTATTGCTCTGTGTAATATCTGGCATATTAATAACAGGAAGCAAGGCATATTCTCACTGCAGGTGAGTCTTGATCCCATAATAAAATGAAGTTATTGCAAGTATAGGTAGTTGTTAACTGCAGCCTCTTCTCTCTCCTGGCACAACTGAAATAAAATATACAGCAATCTTATGGTGTTTCTATAGAAAGGCTGGAAAATGCGCTACTCTTGCCTTTTTGCATAACTGAAGGAATTTATATGTCCTGTGAACAAAGGATGGCATTTGTAAACAGAGCTGACAAAAAATCATTAAGCGTTGTTTTATTGTTTTTGTAGCATGACCTGTTCTTAGTAATACTGCTTATGGGATTTATTTTAGAATACTGTTATTAATTACAAAATACTTCTAGTGTACACGATGTGTTTTGCAGTCCTGAGAATTTATGAAGAGGGGTCTGAGCAAAATAGTGTCAATTTCATCTGTTCCATCTTTCTTTCTTCTACTTTGCATAAGTTTTTTTCTTAGTATTTGACAAAAAAGTTATTATTCTAGTGAACTTGTACTGAATTTGCCTGCTCCTTTATTGAGCTTTCTAATGATTATTTTGTTTGCCTTTTTTCTCAAGAGTAAATAGTCATTTTACTTCTGCCTCACTATTTAATTGAGAACTACTCTTTTATCTAGGTCTCTTGAACTCAGTACATGAATATGAAGAGTAACAATAAAAAAATTGGAACAGACGCTTGACTAACATTCTTCTGTGACTCAAGATTTTTAAAATATATCGATTTTCAAGAATAACAAAACATGAATAGAAACAGATGTGCATACTTATGCTGTAGATTTATCCCATCAGTGCCCTGAGAGGATACTTGAGAAGTAAACAGTGCCATTATTTAGTGCTGCCCATTTGCAGCAGGCTGGAGAAAAGACTAATGCCTCAAAGCAGCTCAAGTGCCTGCTCAGAGCAGGGAGCAGGGCAAGTCCTGGGGAGGTGATGCAGCCACTGCTCCACCTCTCACACACTGGAGCCTGTGGCCCAGCCCCAAAGTGGCTGCCAAGCCATTACCTCCCACCCCTCCCAGCCCCACAACTTCCTTGTCTCAAAATCCGTGTGACTTAAAATTGGAGTTTGCTAAGTGAGTGCTTTGTGAAGTGCCTTACTTTAATTGGATGTTGCTCTAAAATCTGCCAAGTACTTTATTCTCTAAAGTTTGCAAATAAAACTATTCAACCTCCTGAGAAGATTGTTGTCCTCTGAGGGTGTTGAAATACTGCAGCCCTTTCAAACACTCCCCAAGTGAGTTCAGGGAACATAACACCATTCCTATGCTGTACTCCCTTCAGCTCTTAGACAAGTGTGGAAAACGCTCTCACCAGAAAGAAAGGGGCACAGCTTCGAACCAGACATGTATCCAACTTTACCTGAGAGGTTAATATGCCAGGGTGCAGGCTGTCCTGAGATGCCCCAACTGCAGATTAAGGATGTCCTTTCCCAGGGTCCTGAATTGCTCAGGTTATTCAAGTGAGCTTTGGGAGCGTGGAGCAGGGTGGATGTGTGGTTAGCCCACAGCTCCTTCACTGGGGGATGAGGATTCCGTGAGAGTTGCCCAGTGGGAGCTCAGTAACAGAACAGAACATCTGAGGCTACAGTGGGCTTGTTTCCCAAATCAAGCTGTCAAAGAAACGATGCAATAATATGGTGGTTTGTATTTTGAAAGGGCTGCTTTAGCACTGACTAGTCCAATTGAGTAGTGAGGTCCAGACTTTTGAGTTGGAATGTCTGCTACCGGTATCTTTCACAACTTCTTGGGTTGCCTTGATTTCCAGGCATTGCTCAACCCCACACTGGTGAGTAGCAAGTCTGCTGAGCCAACTAGTATATTGTTTCAGTCTCAGTGTATGACCTGATAGAACTGAAGTTTCTGAGTACTTATTTCTTGGAAAAGTGGCCTTATATTTCCTGGGTTTGTCATTGCTCTGCTCAGAACATAATAGTAGCCTAGCCAAGGCTAATTTCTGCAGAATTTTCATGACTACATGAGCAACTGTATGTCTAGTGGAATTTAACAAAGAAGTAACACTTTTCATAATCACAAAAATATTATGCAACAGTATCTAGGGATGTCAGAGACAATGACCATAAGATTATAACCACAGTTAATGCTCTGGATGTCCACTTAGACCATCACTGATCTGAACTGAACACTTTATTCTGAAGTAAATGAGCATAAAATACTCTCTAAAATGTTACTAAGGCAAGTTAGGTCCTAATGTAAGAAATTTCTTTATTGTACCAAATGAGCCCAGCACGATTCTGCAGTGAATCTTCTCATAGCCAGTCTCTGCTAAGTCTGGACATGGACTCTATGCTCTATTTCTGTTACTGTCTTTAAAAGTTAACTGAGAGGGTTTGGGTTGGGAGGGGGTCTAATTTTTATTTATTTTTCCCGTTTGGTTATGTGTTGTTCCCTTTAAGTGTAGGAATTTATGCCAGCATCAATAGTTTATGAGATACAGATATTTTTATTTATAAAATATGTTTCTAAATCCTCTGAACACAAAAAGGTTTGAACAGTGGGGGATGGTGTCTTTGCTTTGAACATAAAGCTTTTTTGTCACTAGCATACTGCCCAGAAATGCTCATACCCAGCTGTGTTCATGGCTTGCTGCCTTTGCTGCCTGCTTCTCTCTCCCATGACCTTACATCTCCTTCAAACATGCTCCATGCATTTCCTTTCGTCCCTAGCTATTTTTTTGTTCTGTTTTATAACTTGGCTCACAAAGAGGCTTGGATTATTGCTTGTCTTTAGGGACTGCATCTCTCTTCTGCTTTTGCTTTTATTTTCTGGGAGCTTAATTGTTTTACACTTATGATTAAAGGCTTCTACAGTTCTTGAGTCAGACAAGGTTTCCCAACATCAGATCTGCAAGGAAGGAAGGAAGCAGGGGAGTGTTGAATCATTTTGGGTGAAAAAGAACATAGAGGAGATTAGATTTTGCTATTTTTCACATTTCTTCCAGCACAAAGAGCTGGTTCTCTGTTTGTAAGTACTGTCTTTATTAAGTAAAGGGCAATCCTGGAAATAAGCTGTGCATTACATCTCCTGATGCTCTACAGTGAGAGGGAGAGGAGCTGCTTGAGCAGTTGACACCATCCTTAGCTCCTGTCCCTTTTTACCTTTCCTGTGCACATTCCCACTTCCCCAACCCCACTGTCTTGACTCAAAACTACCAACAAATTGCTGTGAAATTACCTAAGCCTTGGGTTTATTAGCAAGTCTGCTCATTTGTAGATATGGACCAGGCTCCTGATCTAGGGTAGCTTGTTTTCAGGGACGGAGCTGGCAGTGCTCTGTGTAATACAGATAGGAACACAGCTGTGTGAGGTAAATCCCTCATGACCCTGCTTGTTTTGTGGTGACTTGGGGTTTTTTTTGTTGCTATCTCCTCAGATAAATTCTTGGATGCATTGTCTCCAGCTTGTGGTTGTTTTCCCATGACTTAGGTCAGTCTTGGGAAATTTGGTAAGGATTGATTTTTTCTTTAATGATAGGATTAACTAGAGTTTCTCTCTAGAGCCACATGTTGTGCAAGGTATCTGTTTACTTGGGTTTTTGTGGCCAAGTCTGAGTTTCACTGCCTTTAAAGGAATTTCTACTCTGTCAGTGTTTGTTTATTTTTGGTGTTTCTATGCTGACATTTTTATTTAAGTTATTCCACATGCTGCACTTTCACAGTCTGACTTTTTCCCTGCATTACAGACAACCTAATTTTAAAGGCTGATACAAGATCTCTTATTCTTCAAGCCCATAAAATGATTCCGTTTGCTTCCATTTACAGATGAGAATCTCTGCATTATCTATCTAAATGGCATTAATTTATCTAAATAAGTGAAATGGACGGGCTTTCTGACACATGCAAGAATGTTAATAGTTTCACTTAAGGAGGACATCCAGCAGACAGAGGAGTGAAAACACATGCAGCAAATGGAGCATAATGGGGATGTGTTAGAAGAGCTGTGCCCTGAGCAGGTTCTGGAGACATCTGCTATTACCTTGGGGCTATTTGGCAAGCTCTTGTGTCTGAGGGGAGAAGGTGGGGAGGGAAGGAGGAACACTCTTCAGGTGTCTGGCCGAACATAGCAAGTTCTGTGTAATACATAATAAAGCACAGCCAGAGTATATTTAAAGTTTATTACAGTGACTCCATTTAGGAAAGTTGCCTTAGTACCGAAGTAGGCAGCGTGCACGGTGGGGTGGTCCCCGGGGGTCTTTGGCGCACCTGCAGCCATGCGTGTTCTTTTGCCGATTACGCATCTCCTCAAAACGGGAAAAAGCTTTATCTCTTCAAGCAGGAAGAGTTGTTCTGCCACAGGTTTAGTCCAGAAATGGTCTTCAGGAGCCTCGTGTTTTTTCCTAAAGCACTTGGGTCAGTGGTGATTACTTATCTGGGCAGAGCAGGGCAGTGATTCAGGCTGCAGCAGTGCATGAGAACAGGCTTCCTGTCAGCAGAGCCCAGCGCATCTATCAGCAGGTCCATCCCCCCGTGGGGACAAGGAACCGGTAATTGTCCCTTTCATGTGGGGCCGCTATTGTGAGGCCGCACCCGGGAGCATGGCGTGCCAAGCGGGCTCTGGGATACTGACCTGATTGGCAACAGGCAGGCGAGGAGCTGCCCGTGACCCGGATTCGTGACTCAGGATTGCGGGTGACGGAAAACCTTGACAAGGGTTTTGCTCACGAAGGGAGTGGAAGAAGAGAAACCAAGGGGACTTGCTAAACTGCCGGACAATAAATATTAAAACATTCAGGAGCTGGCGCTGGAGCAGGCAGCCGGCCGGCTATCACAAGCAACACGTGCTGCCCTCTCCTGGCACGGTCCCGGTGGGCTGAGCGGGCCGCAGCTGCTCTGCTCGCCAGAAGGGCCGTGAGAGGCCAGGAGTGGGGCTGCACCGTGCTATGCTGTGCCGTGCGGTGCCGTGCTGTGCCGTGCGGTGCTGTGCCGTGCTGTGCCGTGCAGTGCTGTGCTGTGCCGTGCAGTGCTGTGCCGTGCAGTGCTGTGCCATGCAGTGCAGTGCTATGCTGTGCCGTGCGGTGCCGTGCAGTGCTGTGCCCTGCGGTGCTGTGCAGTGCTGTGCCGTGCTGTGCCGTGCAGTGCAGTGCCGTGCTGTGCCGTGCGGTGCTGTGCAGTGCTGTGCCCTGCGGTGCTGTGCAGTGCTGTGCCGTGCTGTGCCGTGCGGTGCTGTGCAGTGCTGTGCCCTGCGGTGCTGTGCAGTGCTGTGCCGTGCTGTGCCGTGCAGTGCCGTGCCGTGCAGTGCAGTGCTGTGCCGTGCAGTGCTGTGCCGTGCCATGCAGTGCAGTGCCGTGCTGTGCCGTGCGGTGCTGTGCAGTACTGTGCAGTACTGTGCCGTGTGGTGCTGTGCAGTGCTGTGCAGTACTGTGCCGTGTGGTGCTGTGCAGTGCTGTGCAGTGCTGTGCCGTGCTGTGCAGTGCTGTGCCGTGCTGTGCTATGCTGTGCCGTGCAGTGTTGTGCCGTGCCATGCTGTACAGTGCTGTGCCGTGCTGTGCAGTGCAGTGCAGTGCAGTGCAGTGCCGTGTTGTGCAGTGCTGTGCCATGCTGTGCAGTGCTGTGCCGTGTTGTGCAGTGCTGTGCCATGCTGTGCAGTGCCGTGCTGTGCCGTGCTGTCCAGTGCTGTGCCGTGCAGTGCCGTGCTGTGCCGTGCTGTGCAGTGCTGTGCCATGCAGTGCCGTGCAGTGCTGTGCTGTGCCGCGCACAGATCTGCAGCGCTCTGGGTCCCCAGGTGCTGCCCCGGCTGCCCCAACACCATGGTGCTCCCTCGCTGGTCCTGGCATGGGTCTGCTCAGCTGCATCCTAGTAATGAGAGTCCCAGGCACTCACAGCCCTACGGGACATTCTCTGAGCAGCTTTATTTGGGATTCTGGTGCCCAGACCCTGCTGTGTGACACTGCAGCTGGGTAACAGGATGTGCCAGCAGCAGCAGAGGACCAGCTGAGAGCTGCTGGAGCTATGTGGGTCCTGCAGAGCTGTCCTCTCACTGAAACCTGTTGCTGGCCCCTGACCCAGCTTACTGCCCAGACTGGCTGTGTGACTCAGGAGTCATCACAAAAGGAAAGCCAGGGCAACGCCTAGTACACTAGTGCATGGCACACTTCCATTTCCAGGAGAGTCTGGAGTCAGATTACTCATTGGGAAAGTCATACTGCATTCCCAGCTGGGTCACTAGTGCTCAGCCTCCTTGGCTGATCCAGGAATTTCCTAGCTATTTTGTAGGGATGGGAGGAATATTTTGGCTCTGCTATTTTGAGTGGATGGAGTTTGCTGGGAAGTCAGAAAGGCACTGGATCACTTTCCCATGAATAGCACAAATGACTGGAAAATGCATGTAAGATGATTTTGCAGAGAGGTTCGGTGTTACTGTGATTGTCAGTGGTCAGAACAAAGCAGAGATCCCCCAGCTGCACTACAGCCACATTGCCAAGCACTGGGCAGGGCTGGCAGGGCCCCTGTGCACCTCTCAGAGGTGCTGTGCTGCTGTCCAGTGCCAACCCTGGCTGGACAGATCAAGCTACTTCAAATATAGAACATGGTTAGGCATATGTCCTGCTCCTGTGCTCCAGACTCCGCTGGCCTCTAGCACAGGGATGGAGAACTGCTTCCTTCCAGGAACCAAGCTGCTTCTGGAGTTCTGAGTGTACAGTGCTCAAGTACACGTTTCCTGTCTTGCTCTGGCAGCAGGGAGCAGCCTGTAAAAGACAAACTGCTGCTTCCTCTTCTGCACACACTTCGTCCTCCTTGTGGGGTTCAACTGCACTAATGCTCATGAGCTGGGAACACAAGGGAGCAGGACACACAAAAACGCTATGCCTCTTAGAAAGGTGAAGGGCCTTATGCGAAACCTGTCAGTGAACAACTGTGCAGTAAACCAACATTTTGGAATAGGAGTCTTTGCACCCAGCACCACCAAGCATTAACTCATGCATGAAACACCTGGGACATCTCTTCTGTGGCAATAATTTCTGGTAACATAAAATGGATCACCCCCTTCCCCACCCCACTGCCCCCTCAGCTTTGCAGGAATCTGTCTATTCAAATGAGGACTTCATCCAGGAAGGGGGAGCAGTCTTTCCCCAGCTGCCCATCTTACAGCCTTTTGTGAAGGTGACCAGCCTTTGAAGACCCAACTCTGCTTTTTCAGTACTGTGATATGTTAGTACTTTTTAATACTGAGATATAAATCTGTGAGGATCCTCCACCTATGAGAAACAAAAGAACTAAACCCAGACGAGACCAAGAGCAGTGCCAGACGTAGCCAAGTCAGGCATGCCTTTCATGGAAATGAGACTGTGGGTTGAGAGCATTGTTTCTGTTTCCAGGAGCAATAACAAAGGCAGGACTAAAGAGCAATCACCTGCTGCTGAACGTGGCCGCAGGTGCAATGAGGTAGCCTTTTATCCAGGACTGTCACGGTCATGTGTCTCTGTTTCTTGCGCGTGAAGCAGTAGCCCAGACTCTTCTTCTGTGGTTACTACTTGGTCAGCCTTACAAAACACTGACTCCAGCACAAAAGGTAAATATGGAATTTTGTTTTGGTTTTTTTGCATATTATGTACTACAGAAATGCAACATTCAGGCTCAGTCGGGTAACAGAGGAAGCCATTCAAAACTGACCATCAAAATAAATTGTAGAAAGCAGATTTTATATGACAATACACATGCAGCTTGCAAAAGAATAAAGACAGTGAACAGGTATTAAAACACATTTCCATACAGACACAGCTTATGCAGCAATTTACAAGTTTAACCTCTGGCCGGAGTATGCAAGCCCTTTAAAGCTGGCATTCAAATTACCACTAGCTTAATCGGCCATACTTAGTTTAAGTACATAGCAAAATTTAACTTAATGTTTACATTCACTAGCCATCCAATCCAGCATCAAGGCACTTTCCTTGTTGGTACATCTGTTCCTGTGTCCCACACCTCCGCTCACCTAGATGCATTTATTGGCACAGCAAACTGGGTGACCAGTAACTTCTTATCCCCAAATAAAAGCAATTGGTTACTAGACAATCCCTGGCTGCATCAAAGTGTCAGGCTAGATGTGACACTGTAAACAAAACTGGTGTATTAAAAAAAACACGGCAAGTTGACTGGATCCATTAACAAATGTGCTTTGATGATGAAAAGTGATAGGTGTTAAGTTTCACACTGCAGAGAATGCCCATCTGCCACGCCCGTGATCCCCAGAGAAGAACAGCTGACACTTCAGTCTGAGCAGGAGGATGTGGATGTGGAGCTTTCCAGCCATCAGTCAACAGTTGTGCCATAAGTGTTTTTCATCTATTGTTACAGAAGTGTGCTTCTGCAGAGTAGCAATGACATTATTGCATATATCCCCTTCAGGCTGTCTTTGCAAATAAATACAAGTACTGGCTAAGGCTGCATTCTGGGAGGTACTTGCTGCCCACCCTCTCTCTGCACTACAGTTAAGAGGCAGGGAAGCAGACAATTGTTGAAATCTGGCCCTTCGTTATTATTTTTAGGTTTGTTTTATCAAATCTGTGGCCTTAGAAATGCATCCTTGTGCTTTAAGTCAGCACTGATTTTATTTTCAAGAATGGCTCAGATTGCACAAGTCCTACAAAGGAAACAACAGTGAAAGCAAATTCACATGATTTTTAGGTTTTTTTTTGTTTGTTTGTTTTAATGATGCTTTCACTTTAAAGGAAGAAAAATGGAAATTCATGAACCCAATACAGGATACTTAATTTCAACCTCCTCCAGATTTTTGCACTTATACTTCCACTTTACTGCAGTTTTCTGGATCAAAAGCAAAGCTGAAGACTCGGGTTGGCTGCAATTCCCTAACAGCTGTTTCATGACAGAAGACTTAACATTTTTATATCAACTTCTGCTGTATAATATTACAAGCAACTCCTGGAATTTAAAATGGCTATATGTATCCATCCTTGCAGACAGACAAGAGGTTATGGGGATTAAGGAACTCTTACAGTCTCAGTCAAGAGGACTTTTTAACCCAGTTAAAGGAATGCACTCAAGTAACAGTTAATCTCAACTACAACCACTGTCTCAGGGGGAAAATAAACTAGTGTATTTAGTCCCATTTAATGCACATAAATTACAATGCAAAATGTGTACATCCTGGAGTGGGGCAGACTACTGACAATCTGACAGTCTTTGGAGTTTCTGATCCCACTGAGAAATCAATTCCATTGCAGCATTACCAAAGATCCACATCAGTGTATCTGAGACCTGTCTCTAATTAAACTATTACTTAATTTGTATCAGCAGTGGTGACCCCACATACCAGGCATACTGATGTATGTTTTAACCACCTGACAAAGCTCATGATTTACGAAGCTGAAGCTCCCACCCAGGTTATGGGACTTCTCCAGAGCCCAAGAATGGGACTCAGCCATAGCATACAAACTCCCTCATCTACCCAGGGCCAAGGTTTTTTCCAGCTTTTTTTTTCCAGCTTTTTTTTTCCAGCTACCCTTTGGTACCAGACAAACACATACTTGTCATAAACTCTCCAGGACAAAGTTTAAAAAAATTTTTCTTCTGCTGTGCTTGTACTGCCACGTTAAGGTGTAACAGGCAGCCTAATTTTCTGTAAAAGCACGTGTGAAGCAATCGCAAGATTTTCACTACAGCAGGAGAGGATATTCCTAGACTTAAAGTGAGATAACACACTCCAGAAAACAGTACCAATCATCTCCTGGTCTAACAGAACCACCACAATAGAACAACAAAAGTAATATATTCACTTCTGTTGTAGTGAATATATTCACTACAGGAGGAGGAGCATTAGCCAGCCTGCATTTAAGAGGTTTTTCAAATATGATAATATATTTCTACTAGCCTCCCTTCCCCACCACCAAATTAACAGTCCTTGCAACTAGTCTTCCACCTATACCTGAAAAATTCCAGTCCAGGAAATCAAGATGGACATGAAAGCATCTATACTGAAATGTGACTTTAATAATGCCTTTATTTTGTTACTTGCACCAACAGCCATTGGTGAAGGGGGTAGGGGAGGTGGAGGAGGGAGAAAACTTTTTCTCGGGTTACTATGTTAGGGCCAAGCTCAGAAAATTTCAGTGGATTGCTATAATTATACTGCAGATACTCTTAAAAACCTGTATGCAACTGTTTGATACACTTAGATTTTTATAGTCCAAGGTACAAAATCTTGTTAAACCCTGAACAGTGCACGATATATTTGGCACATAGGTTTATGAACTAGCTGTATACCTGTAATTTTTACGTACTGTAGCTTCTACAAGCTGTTCACCCACTAGGAGCTCCTGCTTAGTCTTTAGTATTTTAGCCCTAGATACATGCTCTACCTCAAAAGAGAGCATGTCACTGCCAGCCAGCCAAAACTTTCTGGAGGACTCACTCAAATCTTTGAGTTTATTACCAGTGGCCCATAAACAACAATGAAAGATGCCAGAAATGACAGGCCAGAACTCTTGTCAGCATAGATTTTAAAAATCAGAATCTCTTAAGCAGCAGTTAAGTTTTGAGTGGTCCATGATTAACAGCAACTGAGAAGAAAATGCTTTCCCTTTACAGAAAGGCTAGTAATAACTTAAGGACTACCTGACATTCTCCCTCAAATAACATATGCTATCAAAAGTTAGTATTATGGGATCACAAAAACATATTAAAAAAAATCATCAACATGCTTTTGAAAACATCCAGACCTTTGCAGCACTGTTTAGACTACTGTCCTAGGGTGACTTGATGATGCTTGTATCCCCAGCTGTCTGTTCTGTTTATGCTGGGTATTACGTTCTGCACCTTTCAGGCTGGTTCTGAGAGCTGAGGGGGAGAAGAAGCACAGAGTTTGTTCTCAGGGACGGCACTTGCTCCCCTCATCCATCTCACAGACTGCGCTGTCTGCAGCACGGACAGCACAGGAAGCTCTCCTTTGCTTTTAGCTAATTTTTAGCTGGCTGAGACAGAGAAGCTCCCCAGACTGTGGCTTTTCCTTTTCTTGGAGCGGTTCAGCCCTGCTCTGGACTAAAAACCTGGAAAAACCCCGGGAGCTCACACCTGTGGCCTATGGGGAACCAGGAGGTGGCGTTGTCCAGCATAGGAGGACTGAGCAAGCCAAGGCACACCCCATGACAAGGACTTTCTGGATTTCCCATTTCTTCAGAACACTGAGAGGTTTTAGTATTTAATATCATTCATTTTTTATGCTTGTGAATACTTTGCCTGTTAAATAAACAGGTTTTTTTCCACTTTTCTCCAAGGAAATCTTTTCCCAAATTAGTAGGGGGAGGGGCTGCTTGAATTTGCTTTCTAGAGGAACCCCTTTGGAAGTTTCCTCCCAAATTTGCCCTAAACCAGGACAAGTATGTAGCCAGGTAGTAGCCTATAATACTTCAGAGATGAGAAGATGGATTGAATGCATGTGGCTGCTGGGCAGTTCTAATAAGCATGCACACTGCTCAACAGAGATTTTCCCTTTTACTTGCGGTTTCTACAGTCATTGTGAAGTTTGCATAGAGAAGATAACTCATCCCCCAGTAAAGTAACTGCTATTTTTTCCAAGAGGAATGTGTTCCAAAAAAGGAATGCTCCTTCAACCTCTGAAAAATGAAAGTCTCTCTGCTGCCTCATGACAGCAGTTTTCATTACACCTTTGCCCTCTAGGAGGGTGTTTAAAGGTGCTGAGGTGCAGTGGGGTAAAAAGGAAGAGGACTGGTCTGAGAAAGGTATAATTATAGTAAGCTGCAATGTAGCCTTTTAATTAAAAAAAAGTGCCTAGATACAGAAAAATACTGTCAGGGGAAAGGAACTGTGGAATACTGAAATGTTATTAAAGACACTGCATTCTTTATCTGTTTTAAATATTCCAAACTTCAAGAGGTAATCTTATGAATTTACTCTTGCACTTAATTTTTTGCGTAACAAAAGCATAAGACACATGTGGACATTTACATGTACACCCATCCTTCCACACAAGCTGGCAGACAAGGGAAGATGAAATGATACTGACACAGGCCTTTCCAGGGCTTTTAGCAAGTGATCTGCAGAACAGCAGTACCAGAGGTCACAGCACAAAAGGTTTCAGGTGGTCTTAAATACATAGTTATTTTGCTGAAGGAGAAATAAAACACTTGTTTTAGTCTCACTAAACAGCATTTAGTGTTTTGAAATACATTTTTGTTAGTGTCAGATTAGAAAGCTGACTAGCCTATATTAGATTTAGAATTAATTAAAAAAAAAATCTTTAAGAGTGCCATAAAATTTCTGGTTATCACTGGAAAAGGGGTTTATTGTCCTGTAATTTGATTTTTGTTTGAACACTGGTAGAGGAAGTTTCCAAGAAATGCCGCTTCCTCAAAAAAATATCAACTGTTTGAGCAAGGAAAAAGTGAGACATTAAGAAAAAAGTAAGGAATTTTAACAACCACTTAAGTGTGTTTTGTGGCTCATGATTGCTAAGAGACGTACTACCAGCAAAGTTCCAATTGAGAGTATAGGTTTTGGTTTTAGTTCCAAGAGCACCAATGACTTCAATGCTTTGGCTGTTTTTAGTTTCAAGGATGTCCTGCAGTATTAGCAGTGAGATTACAGCACATTAATAGCTGCAGTCTGTCAGGAAGAAGGTCATATTTCCTTTCTCCTGAGCACCGAGCAAAATGGTAAAAGCTTACAGTTTGTTACTTGAGCTGTACACAACAAAGGTGCACTTATTAAACAAAGGCATGTATGATCACAGAAGTCTTATATAATCAGTGACTGGAGTACAAAGCCTTTAAATAATTGCTGATCTGTGTTGTCATCTGATTTCCAAATTTTTGAATATGAGACTGAACTGCTGTGCGTCAACTTGCAAGGCACATTTTTTAGGCCAAATTACCCTATAGTTCATGTGTACACATATCTAAATGTAGGTAAGGTATCAGTTACTATACTAGCATTCAGATTCAAGTGATCTTGGTGGTTTCCTATTTGTTCAACATAGCAAGTTCTATTTAATTTTTATGGGTTTTAAACATGATTTGTAGGTCTGGTAAGCTGAAAATTGAGGCACTGGGCCAAGTCAAAATTCAGTAGGTCAATTAAGTTACTGAAAAGTGTATCACACAAGTATTCTTCCATGTCAGAATACTGAGCTTCAGTCTTACTTTTTGCACAAAGCTGCACTGTGCAACTAGAGCTGGCATTTTAGGCTGCCATGCATCGAAGTCTTTCTTCTGGGAGGTCTATTGGCTGATGTGGAAATTTAAAACTTGACCTTTTCAATCGTGTAAAATTTTGTTACCAAGAGATACAAAACGCCCAATGTAGCACAAAGGCTTGTTCAGCTATCCAGATGTAAGGTTTTATGTAGTGCATAAAAGTAAATCTCCAGTAGGTCTGGACTGGAAATTTTCCACAAAAACAGTCCTTATTGTATTTTGTCAAATTACTCTTTGCTTAATCTCAATTTTTCTATCTGCAGTAAGATAAAAATACCTAGCTTACTTTATCAGAAACACAGGGGAAGATGTGAACAGGCACTAATGAAGGCCTAAACAGAGCCAGTCTTTTCTCTCACTGAGGCATATAGCCCCCTTGTCTCACAGTCTGTGGGAGGTAACTTTTTGGCATTTCATCAACTGAAAGTGGATTTTCTTCCACTGTTTCAGGTCTCACAGTTTGTCCTTCAGTACATGTCTGTAAAACATTTGATACAGCAGCTTCCTGGGTATTTTTTTCCATCCCAAGTCCCAATGGCTGTGAACTCTGACCTGAGATCTGCAGTTGAACAAATCCAACAAGATCTCCCTCATTAGCATGAGTATTCTGCTTTGTTCTTTCAAAGCATGGCCTGTCTGTGTTGGTTTCATCCTGACCACCATTTTGTCTGAAATACTGCTGCCTCTGTGCTGTACTGTCAGCTCCTCCAGCATGATCCTCTGCTCTCTCTTCTGAATCTAGCAGGGGCTGAGTTGACTCAGACCTTGAAAAGACTTGTACAGGTGTCTGGTCTCTGTAGCCATTAAGCACCACAGTCGAATACTGGACAGTGCTTGAAGTGTTCTGTGTTGTTTCACCTTCATCACTGTCAGAGACACTTTGCCTAGGAGAAGACATGCACGAGGATCCTCCAATACCACTGCTGTGTCCTTCTGAAGTACTTTTTTCTTTTTTAAGCAAGTCAAAGGGTTTTAGATCTTGTTCTGAAAAAGACTTCTTGTCATCGGCTTCTATTTCTACAACACTTACATCTGTAAAGCTGCCTTCTGGGTACATCTGATCTTTGGAACTGATGTTATGCTGAAAGAAAGAGATGGATGTCGCCTAAGAGGAAGGTTATATTACAAATCAAAAGCCTCAATAAATATGATTTTTTATTCATAATGTCTTTGAATTTCTTCATCTAAGTTAAGTTTTCTCTTTACTAAGTCTGGCAATATCTCCAAAGCATGTGTTAAAAAACGAAGGATACAGTTTTGTTTCCAATACAGTCTTAATTATGCAGCTATTCTAAAATGATAGTGGATATGTGAGAAAGAATAATTAAAATGAGAGCAAAGACTTTCTTAAGAGCTGTAAAGATAGAAGCATTTGCTGTGCAGCACAAGAACATTCTGTACTGGGAACCATACATTACTTCAAATAATGCACTGAATGTCAGAATATTTCTTCAAAGAAATTAGCCACAGTTTGTGGAAAAGAGTTTGCCTGGTCATTCATCCCACATGTGGCATAAATTTTGCTGCCATCTTCTCATTCATGAGGAACTGTTTATAGTCTTCTCTCTCATTCATGACTGAACTGTGCAAACAAACCACTTCAGTGTTTTAAGAATGGGAATCATGAATTGTTTACTTAATGCTGATTTCCCATGAATGAGCAAAGAAATGAGTACTTGACCATTCCAACTAGTAAACTGAAACTAACTCACAACTTTAAAGCCCATGCTAGGCTGTGAATTTGTGGTAAGAGCCATGTAAATCTAATGGAGAATCTACAGATGCAATGAAGTCTTCTAACCATATTGTATTTAAATGTCAATGAAACTTAATATTCAGGTTTTTCCTTGAAATCCATGTCTGCTAGAAAACAGATGATTGCCATTGGTTATTCTATCTGAAACCCTGCAGACTAGGAAGATACAGGATGCAGAAAGGTGAGTATTACCTTAGCTGGAACTTGAGGAGACCACTGAGCAATGTTACTCTTGGATGGATCAGGTACGATAGGCCAGATATGTTTCTTAATTCTATAAAGGATTAAAAACAGAATAAAGTAATAAGATACACTCCCCAAATTCCCTGTTCATAGCAACTACAACAGAATCCAGAACACCACTCCCTTACATAGAAATGTTGTCTTCCAAATAATGCTGCCTGCGTTATTTTCATCTTTGTATGAAGCTGTACTACTTAACAAAACACAGCACTGCACTTAACTCCTCCACACAGTAGATGCAGCTATCAAGGTAACACAGAACAACAAATGGTAACAGTGAGATATTTTCAAATTTATAGCTGAAGAAAAGCATTAATTTTCTTGCAGTATTGAATCATAGAACATTTAGTATGTGTGTAATTAACAGTAAAAAATTAGTATCAGAAGAGGCCCTGGTTTCTCATGGAAAACACAGAAGTTTTTAACACAAATCAATATATGCATATTTTAACTTTTTTTCTGCTCTAACTGAAGAATACTTCACTGGGTTGGTATAAATTACTGCCATTTCTGTTATGCTCTGAAATATAAGAGGAAGAGTTCATTTGTACTTACAGGTCACGTTTGTTGAAGCAAAACAAAACTCCAAGGAGCACAATCAACAGGAATGCTAGACACACAGGTACAACTATGGCTTCAATTTCTCCTTTCCCTGAAGGAGGTGAAAAGAAGCCGTTATAGCCTACTTTGGCATTTAAAGAAGGCAACAGCAGTACATATTTCCAAAAGATTAGGGAGAACCTGAAACTGAAATATGTCAACGCTCAGTCTTAAAGCTTCACATTCAGAAGAACCTTTTCACCATATGAGAAGTGTCTTTTGGTGAAAACATGAAAACCTCTGTCCTGACAATCTAGTGCCTTGCATCAACAAAAAACATGGGCTGATCTAGAAGCTTTAATACTGACAGAGCAAATAATCTTGTAGCTTGGTATGACAGTAACATCTTTGCCAATTCATTTGCTGCCCAGGTATTTCCATGCCCCAGAGGTTCTCGTAACATGGTCATGGTCAAATAAGTAAAGTAAACAACATCACTACTCATCCATCAGTTTATTCTGTACATGAAGATCTCCTCTGTCTGCAAACACCAAAGTCTGCATTATTGTTATGTATTCCTTCCAATGTTATACACATTCTTAAGTAAAACTTGGAGAATGCTTAGGGAAGAGCAACACTACACAGCAAAAAAAGCCTCCATGAAATTTAAGTGTCTTCCACCATTAAATTCAGTTCATAATGTTGCTGTTACCCTTACATATAAGAGGCACTCTAAAGCTGAACATACAATAAATTTAACTATACAAATTGAGTCTCTGTAAAGTATTGCAGAAAGCTTTCACAGTGATATAAAAGAATGTGAAAGGACTCTGAGAATGACATATGCTGACTGGTACCTATATCAGCAGATTAAGATACAAGCACACATCTCTACAGCTTCTTCAGCATACCTTATCAGGATTAAAACAAAGACTCTGACTAGGAGTAGATACCACTGGACATCAAAAGAGACAAGGGCACTGGGTTAATCCTAATGACTCATTAAAGGTCAGGGCAAAACATTATAACCTGAAGTATATATAAAACACATCCAAAACAACATGCTTAATAACATAAAAAGTGCAATTCATGAGATTTGCAGAGGATATCTTGTTCTCTATTTAATCAGAAAAATCCTGACTAAACTACCTCTTAGTGAAAGACCACTAGACAAACCACCCAGGTATTATGAACATTGCAAGTTGACTGCAACTGAAACTATAAAATAAAATCACCTTCCTCTTCTAACACATCTTTAACAGAGCCCTGCTGTACTGTTGCAACATTAATTCCTACTTCTACCAACTGTGCTACTCTGCCTTACCAAATTTTTGTGTAGTAAATGTGAAATCAGGACCGGTCCTGCTTCCATTATCTGTGGATGCCATCATCCGCACCGTATACAGTGTGTCACTGGTTAGAGAGGAAAGGGTGTACTCTGTCTTGGAAGGATCCACTGTCACAACTAAAGACAAGAAATTTATACTAGTTTTCTACAAACTACAAACAAATTGCATCTCCACAAAAACAGCAACATTAAGACATCAAGACTTCAGATGTGAAAGACAGTTTTAACAGAACACGTAGTAGATGGAAAATACCAGTCAAAGACTACAAACTTGTACAAGAAATGCTGAGATTAATTTGTTTCTGTTTAGTCTCCTTTCTACATTTCATTTCCTCTGAAATTTTGTTCCCCAGAATGCATCTACAAACTAAATTAGCAGTATAATTGAGGCTTTAAGTCTCTCTAGTAAGCCAAATACATGGTGCTAACGAGGAACTGCTAGTACTGACTAGAAAAAAAACAAGGTAAGGAATAGGTATGCATAAGTACCTGGCCCTTGTAATTTAAGCAAATCTAAAAATTAAAGTTTTGATAATGCCAGCTGCCTGTAGTATGCCTGCAGGTCATACATGCGACTGAAAACTAAAATGCACTTCAAACAAGATCATTTACATCAGTAATATATTGATCTACAGCTCCAGAAGGATTAAAAAACTCCACCCCACATTCTTTTCTTAAGGTTTTACCATAATTAAATGCAGTCAACTCATTTTGTATTTTGAGTGGTCTGCCATCATCTTGATATACCATCATTTCATGCTGTATTTAGATGCAATATGGGAGCACAATACTCACAAATCAGCTTTCAGAAATTAAACTCAGTACACCCTCCTATATACAGACTGAATACTCTGAATTCTTTACTAGGGATTTTCTGTTCTGTATGGAGGAGAATTATGGCTCAGACACCTGCTTTACATTCTCAGAACAGATTTCCAGCTATAACTGATTCTGTGTAGTTTTTCAGGAACAAATATTAGGAAGGAGACAGATGAAACACTTCAATGCCCCAAAACACTTGTGTTTTCTAGTACCTGTTTCATTTCCATCAATAGTTTTGTAAAGTATGGTGTAATTTCGGATAAATCCATTTTGTTCCTCAACTGTGAGATGGTTCCATGTCAAAACAGCTTCAGCTTTTCCTACTTTTTTTGTCTGAACTGTAGGTCCTTTTGAAGGGCCTGTAATGGGAGATTAAGATTAGTTTCTGCTTGGCAACCTTGCATTCGCAGAAGCAACTGAACTGTATTAACAAGCACTGAACTGTAACAGCATAAAAACTTCAATGGAATAGTTTGACTGACTCATCTGGAAAGCCCTATTTTCAAATGACATAAAAACTACAAAGATGTTTTACAAAAGAAACATTCAGAAACACATATGAACAGAAAAATCAGCACATTGCAGGAAACCTTCAGATGAAGTTAAGTCTTGATTTTACACTTGAAATTTCAAATAAATCAGTATATAAATATCACTATTATATATAATAAATAATACATTTATAATCTATATAAAATAAAAATATCACTAAAAGAACAAATTCATGTCTAATTATCTGATGAAGGTTGGAAAAACAAAGAGCCAGCCATAGTCTGCCATCTGTCTAGTCCCCAAACACTGTAAAAAGCAGAATGGATGATAATAGATGGGAAAAGATCAATGATGTCACCTGACCCTCAAGTACTAAACCATTTTTCATTACAGAGTCCACATTAAAGCAAAGGTTTCTTCATTTTTTTGTCAAAAAGGGTCAGTGTATGTGCTTCAAGGTGATAATTTTATACTTACGATCTTGCTTAAGATAAGCCTTCACAGACTGCCCACTTCCCTGACCATCAGCATACAGAGGGTACACAGTTATCAAGTAACACTTGAAAGGCTTTATACCTAATAAAAGGAATAAAAAAATAAATATATACCTAATCAAAGGAATTTAAAAGATTCACAGACAGTCAAACTGCTCACTATCCTTCTCATTGACTTCAAACACAGGCTTCTGAAGGACCACTGTCTAGCACCTAAAGCAGCTGAGTATTTTCTAGAGACTTCTCCAAAATATTAACTAAAGGAAAAATATGGCTTCAAAATATTAACTAAAAGAACAATATAATGGTTCACATTCAAATGTAGAATTTAAAAAGTAGAATTTAGAGGAGTCAGGTTTTTAAAAAAAATTTAAATAGAAAGCCTTTATTTATCAGTAGCATTAAGTTCCCAAATTACTGATATCAGATACTGATCATAATCTCGAAAGAATAAAGCTGATCAAGTTTCACTGTTTGAATTGAGTAATCAAAGAATTTGATTGGCTTTGAAAGAACTCAGCCCTTTCAGTATTTTAATGATTTCCAAGAATGACAATACTAAAAGTAAAATGGAGATAAAGCCCTTGTTACATTATATAAATTTCAAAATTCAAGATCTGATACAGCTGTATATTTGACAAAAACATACAAATACTTCTATACACTCCCAATAAACTAATTGAAACCCTCAGATTAAACTCCTGTTCTACCATAAAATTCTGATCACTGTCAGAATGTTTCTCATCTTCCGACCACTAAGCAGATTTTTAGAGTGTCCTACAAACTATATGTAGATTTATGAGTTAAATACCTTTTAAGTCAATTCCTTGAACATCTCCTTGTGCAATCTGCCATTCTATGACGCAGTCTGAGCTGCTGGACACCAGACACCACTCAATCACATATTTAAGAACATAATTGTTAGGAGCAGTCCACCCTACCCACAACTTGTCATGTTTAGGTAATGTTCTAAGATTCTTCACAGGAGCTGTAATGAAAGAAAAAAAGTGATCAATATTGACAGTTCTTTCATGCTAGGAGTTTTTCTGGTCGATACTTTTGGGTAATGCTAGCAATTTGGCAGAACCGAAGTAAGTGTAGATGACATTTTCTGAAATTTGGAGATATACACACAGATCTTTGTATCAGAGATCCAAAAGCAGTATCAGGCTATTTAAAAAGTGGAAGTTAGACTCAACTTCTCTATTCTCACAGACATTATGTTACTTCTGAAAAAATGCTTTATTTCAAGAAAGAAATCAGACTTAGAATGGGAATTTACAAGTGTATCGTTACACTTAAGTACCTTACAAAGTACTTATACTTTATGTATAGTGTGTATATATAGAAGTAAATAGTATATCTAATCTCCAGCCCAGAGCTGGATAAATACATCCTGTGATGGGGCAGCAACTGGCTCATGGGTCAGGCACAAAGAGTTACAGTGAATGTAGTGACAACAGACTTGGGACCTGTTCCAGGGACTTCACTGGGGCGGTCCACAGGTCTCCATCATCAGCCCTGTGGTCTGATAATGATTTAGACTCAGGACTGGAAAGGACACTAAGCAAGTTCCCAGATGATACAAATCTGGGAGGAACTGCTGACTCCCTCGAAAGCAGGGGGGCCCTGCAGAAAGACCCTGACAAAGTAGAGGGCCAGGCAATCACCACATGAAGTTCCACAGGGGTTGGTGCCAGATTCTGCACCTGGTGTAGGGCAGCCCTGCATGTACAGACAGAGTGGGGAATGAGAGGCTGGACAGCAGTGCCATGGAAAGGGCCCTGGGCTCTGGTCCATGGCACGTTGAACATGAGCCAGCAGTGCCCTGGCAGCCAGGAGGGCCAAGCGTGTCCTGGGGGCATCAGGGACAGCATCAGCAGCCAGGCAAGGGAGGGGATTGTCCTGCTCTGCTCTGCACTGGGGCAGCCTCACCTTGAGTGCTGGGGGCACTTTTGGGGGCCAGAGTATAATCAAGTTATGAAACTATTAGAGAGCATCCAAAGGAGGGCAACAAAGACGGAGAAGGGCCTTGAGGGGAAGCTGTATGAGGAGCAGCTGAGGTCACCTGGTCTGTTCAGCCTGGAAGACACTGAGGGGAGACCTCACTGCAGCTACAACCTCCTTGTGAAGGGGAGGGACAGGCCCTGATCTCTTCTCTGAGTGCTCAGTGACAGG
This sequence comes from Fringilla coelebs, assembly GCF_963513975.1. Classification (NCBI taxonomy): domain Eukaryota; kingdom Metazoa; phylum Chordata; class Aves; order Passeriformes; family Fringillidae; genus Fringilla; species Fringilla coelebs. The sequence goes on from NC_140031.1 coordinate 17,765,379, forward strand.
ATCCAAGGGAATGGCCTGAAGTTGTGTCAGGGAAGGTTTAGGCTGGATAAGTTTCTGCACTCAGAGGGTGGCTGGGCACTGGAACAGGCTCCCCAAGGAAGTGGTCACAGCACCAAGTCTGAAAGAGTTCAAGTAGTGTTTGACACAGTAGGACAATGCTCTCAGGTACACAGCACGACTATTGGGGTGACCTGTGCAGGGCCAGGAGCTGGACTTTGAGATATTGAGATATCTGTGCATCCCTCCCAACTTAGCTTATTCTGCAATACATATTATATGCTTATATACCATACACGTATACCTTACCAAGTACTTCCTCCTGGCTACAATACTACTTTGTGTGAATTTATATCCTTAACTAATTCATCTAATAGCTTTGGAATCAGTGGCTCTCCCTTGGTGTTTACCTGTACCTATCCATATACCTAATTTTTTTTGCTTCCTATCCTGGTAGCGTTTGGATTGCCTAAGAAAAGGCTAGAACGAAGGATAAACCAGACTGTCCTTACTATTAGTGCATAATGAATAGAACATAAAGAACATGAACAGTGTGGAAATAGTGGAAGCAGATGACAAAACAACCAGGTAAGATACTGAAAATGCAAGAGAACAAGACTGGGACTAACAAGGAAAAGTGTGGGAGGGACTTCAGGAAATTAAAGAAGGAACAATGGCAGAATGGTATATATGTAAGTATGTATCAACCTTTTTTTTTTTTTTTTTAAGAAAAACACAAAAATGCCTGCTATGCTAAGAAAAGAAGCAACAAGGAATACAGTACACAGAAGCTCTAAGAATCAAAAACCAGCAGAACAACACACATAGCTTCAAATGACACTGTGAATACACAAATCCACCCATTCCCGGGCACACAAATGGCAGTTTATACAAAAGGCATGAGACTGTAGATAATTCAGTAATACTTTAATTATGTGCCCAAGTAAAAGGTATTATTTTACAACACTCAAGATTTCTTATAAAAAGGGCCATGCATACTTACTTGACAGAGACATTACTAGGACACTCACCTTTTGAATTACTCGCTGGGATAAGTAAAACTGAAGGAGGAGAAGGCCCAACACTGTTACGGGCAATCAGAGTCACTTCGTAAGTTCCTTCCCGCAGCTGTAAGGTATGGTTGGTACCAGTAACATTGTATTTCTTCACTGGACTGGAAAGAGATGATTTATCTCTGACAGTCAATTCATATTGCAAGATTACTCCATTGGCTTCAAATGGCTTCAGTGCCTGTCAGAAACACACCTTTGATTAAGCTGATACTGAACAAATGTGATGTAACCCTTACTGTCCTTATTAAAAAATACGAGAACAAGACAAGTTCCACAGATCAAATACCTACACATTTAAGAAAAACATGAATAACCTGTGCATATTTCTATAAAGCAGTCACTTTCAAAGCCTATTTCTTGTTTAAATACTCTTTCTTTGATCATAGTTAGTGATTCAATAAAAGCTATTCTGTAAGGAATACAAAAATTGGTGACAAAACTTCCATTTTACATGACTTTACAACACAATGACATAAAAGAAATCTCATCTTTGGTTGTGTTAATATGACAAATATGACACAGTTTATGGACCAAAAGAAAGCAGTGTTTGGGAAGTGACCATAATTACATTCCCATTCTCAGGTGGACTAATCATCCAGTTGGACACAGCAGCTTTACTGCACACAAATGCACAGTGCTGTTTTTAATAACCCTGGCCTCTGCAGTACCTCAAGGCTTAATCGATTTTGCAGCTGGGTTATCCCTGTCCAGACAGTGCTGCCACGTTTTAGGTTACAGCAGAACACATGACATAAAGCTATGCTTTGTTCACGTGGCAGTTCTAAATCCACAGAAGGTCAACAAATGAGGAATATGAGTATATTGTGGGTATTTTAGGTCACAGATGAGTGTCAGTTAAATGATGGCCTTTACATCTGTATATTTAATTTTTCATAGTTATTATCATAAGAATACTAAAGTCACTTCTCATATCAAAACACCCTATACTATCCCAGTCATCTCTCAAGGCTATTGGGTAGATTTTTCCACTTAAAAACAAGTTTTTAAAAGAATGCTCAAGTTTTTCAATTTGCTTTACCTTCCATATTAGATGCACAGTCCAGCAAGCTGGTGACTGAGATGTATCAATGATCCTCCATATGGGTGGTCCTTTAGATGGTTCTGATGAAACAAACAATGCTTAAGAGTAGAATCATTTTTATTTAACCTGTTTGAATTCATCCTTTGATTATCATTATATGCTTGCTTTCTTAAAAAAATAAAAGCATATTAAAAAGCATTTCTTGCTTTCTCAATTAAAATAATGCTTGGCATATTAAGTGGAAAATTTCCTGAAGAGATGAGAAAGACACCAGTTCTGCTTTAAGTGTACAGTATCAAAAAAAGTATGAGTCACAATAGTGGGCATCTTCAAGATTAGACTAAAGGTGACAATGCTGAGTGAGGCATGATCACACCTACACTGGGCAGCCTGCATCCAGAGGCACAACCCTGCACACCTGCACACTGCAAACCTTGCTGCAGTCTGCATCCAACACTGCTCCTACCCCTCAATATCAAGTTACCTGAAAAAAGGAAAGTGTTAACAATTTATCTCCTTGTTAACAAGAGTTAACAAGGAGATAAATTTCTCCTAGCAGTAAGACTTCTTGATTCTAAAAGGATAACAAAACTGCAGTACTTTTGTACAATACTACAGTATGTTTTGGCATCTGTACTATGAAAAAGTGGTACTTCCACAACAAATTCCATTTCAAAATAAAATGAACTAACCAATATTACACTGCACAAAGCAATAAAAAGTGGTCAATCTTTTGTGAGGGTCTTAGCCCCAAGAGAAAGTTGATCTCAAAATGAATCACATCTTTAATCTTTTAAGACTATTTTTCTCAGAATTCTTTCATAGCATTTAGTATATTATGAGGTTTTGGCTTTTAACCTTGGACACCCTTCATTACCAAGTGCACAGCATGCATCTCATCTTTTATGCTTTACATTGTGAGAGGAGAACTACGAATTAAGGCAAAGGGAGCTAGCTCTTTTACTCATCTGAATATCCAAATTTGATTCACATTAAAGAGAAGCAATTGTACATCTTGCCTAACAGAGATCATGAATCTAACATGAACTGTCTGATGTTCATTTGCTACTACAAAACTTGTTCTGAGGCTAAAGAAAGACATAGGTCCTTAATATTAGCAGTATTTTTGCAAAGCCAGTCACCACAGCAGAACAGCAATGCAATCTAAATAGGCAGGCAGTCCTGAAATCATCATTGCTCAGCCTGTAATAGGAAACACAGAAAATGAAGTCATACTATCATTAGGAGTTGAAATCAGAGACTAGCATATTGACATATTTTACAGTATCTCCCCCAGGGAATGTAAATTTACACAAAACTGAAGCAATGCAATCATGGATACAAATTCCACTTGTTTTAAACAAAAACTACAATAATCCCTCTAATTTCTTATCTAAGATGACCAATGAACTCAATCAGGATAAAAAAGGAAGGATTTCCAATCTGTTTTAATAATCTATTTTAATAAACCAACTTGTATTGGTTTAACCTGATGTGCACTGAAATGCTGCAGTGAACAGACTGCTCACAAAAGACACGCCTTGGAAGATACTATGGGACATACAGGATATTACAGAAACAAGATAAAGGTGTAAGCAGGAAAAGCTAAAGCACATTTAAAAACCAGAAGAATACCAATCAGCTTGACACTAAATAGCTATTACAAATTACTTAAAGCAATCGGAAGTAAGAATAGATTCCCTACTGAGTATTAAGCACACAACACTGGCTCTCTATGGGGTACCATCAGCATATGCCAAAAACAACCAAAAACCTTGCAGGCTACCAAAGTGGAAAAAAAAATCAAAATTAGTACTTTGTTGAAATGTAAAAGATGTGTTATTTGGATGCTACAGTGCATAAGAGGCTACACTTACCACATGCACATTATTTTATATTATTTCTTTATTAAGTTTGTGAAGAAATCTATGCATCCTGTATGACTAAGATCTTCTGTTTCTTAACTGTTGATGATTATTCACCTATGAATTTTACTAGCTTCCTAAACATCAAGTTGTTCATAAACTAAGGCAGTTGGTCTACTAAGAAAACCTCTTCTAGGCAGGATAACTTCTGTTACAGAGAATAACCTTCAGAATAAAAAACCAAGCATAAAACCTACATTTTTTCCAGAAGACTTTGAGAATACAGTTTTATGTGAAGAAGGCTCTTCTCCCCTGCTGCTGTTCTAGCTGTTTTCAGGGAGTTCTTCTACTACACCAGCTTAACAAGAAGCTGGTCTTATGCTCCTTGGAATGCACGGGTCAAGTCAGGTGCTGAAAGTAACTCAGGAGAGCTTTGTTGCTTATACAGGCAAGCAGCTCAAGCAAGGATACACCATTTCAGCTGGCCACTACCAAATTGCAGAGCACTTGAGAAGTCAGTGACCTACTTTTATTCACTACTTACGATCTTCAATGGTAATCCCAATCTTTTCTTCACTCCAGTCACTCCAGTAGCCTGCTCCATCTTCCTTCATGCAACGAATAGAAAAGACATACTCTGTGTAGGGTCTGAGACCTTGAATACTGAATGAAGTCCTTGGGGAAGCTGTATCTTCAGGAGGAACCTGCAAATGTGACAGATTTTAAAAGCAGTGATCAAAATACTGTACAGTTGAGTTCTGCGCTCCTTCACCTGTCATGCAAGAAGGCTCCCCACCACACACACACACAACACAAACAAGCTTTCCTTCCCTCTCATTTCCAAAAACTTAAATTCTAAAACATTGTCTGGTAAAGGTTCAGTCAGAGTTGGGTGTCTTTACCACATATAAGAACATACATACACTAGAACAGTTATGCAGCTACTTCAGGACAATCTCATTACCTTTTTTTTTTAATTAGCTTACATCTCTCTCATTCCTTTCCACATAATTCTACTGCTTACTGATCTGTAGTACCCTGCTTCACAATTCAGAACTTTGGTAGGTGACCTGCTTGATTATTGATTACAAAATTATTGATTACTAGAAGTTAAAAGTCCAGGATCATTGCTTCCACTGATCCAGAACAGTACTTCTTGAGTGAAATTGAAAATAGTTTTAGAGTAGTTTATAGATTTGTTAATAAATTCTTTTCATAAGCTCTTTTATTCATCTTAGGTGAGCAACCAAATGCCACAAAAGTATTCTTAGTATGTATGTAGGGAAGCAGGGTGGAGTAGATAACGGACGCAAGTAGATAACACTCTGACTCTTCACATTATTCCATTAGCAACTAAGGGCTTCGTAAGTGAGGACCCCTGCAAGGAATGACTACAGATTAAACACAAATGCAGAACACTTAAGAGGTCAATCCTGAGAGTAAAGAATTATCAAAATTGTCCAATTTTGCCACAGCTAAGCAAGTTTAGCTGACTTAAAAGGTAGTATTTCATTTGTTTTGGGCGTATGTTAAAAGGGCAAGACAAGTTAGAAGAACTTGTCCTGCTGTCCTATCAGGACAACATATACACGATCCTGGAGTTGCAGACTAGATTATGCAGGCCAGTGCTTTTTAAAATATCAATACAAGCGATCTTAATAAATAGTTTCTGCATCTAAAGCCACATTAATCACAAGGATTAAGGCTACCTGCTCCAAACAGAGTGTTTTGGTAAAATCAATAGCAGTCTTCCTTTCAGGAACTCAAAGAATTCAGAATACATTTGGGCCTCTGCTGCAGTACTACTGCTCTGAGAAAAGGCTTAAAGTAAGGAAAAACTGAGGCGCTATTAAAAATATGTTGAGAGATTGATGTATAAACACTGATTTATAAAGGAAAAAAACCTGACAGCTCTTGATGACAGGAACATATAGTACATTACAGGTAAGGCTTACTCCTAACACTTTTCCTGTTCTTGACTGCCTCACACTTGAGGCATGTATACAGGGCAGGATTCAAGGTGCGGCTTCACCAGTGACAAATAAAGGTAGACAAATCACTGGTCCTGCTGGCCACACCATTGCTGATCCAGGCCAGGATGCCAATGGACTTCTAGGCCGCCTGGGCACAGCCTGGCTCATATTCAGCTGCCATCACCAGCACTGCCAGGTCCTTTTCCACTGTGCAGCTTTCCAGCCACTCTGACCCAGCCTGTGGCCCTGTCTGGACCTTTTGTAGCCCACCTGCAAGTAGAGTAAGTTCTAAAAAGCATTCCAGCATGATACAGTATTTACCCAAGTTCTGAATGACAATTAGATCACTCATTTTGCACACGCATGGGAAGATGAAAATTCATTAATGTTCTATATGTTGTGCAAAATAAAATTAAAAATAAACATACTGCACTGTGACAGGGAGGACAGCAGAAAAATCCATGAAGATATGAAAAGGTCACCATACTCAGACTGTGACAAAAAATCCCTAGATTACAGCCTCCATGAATAGGCCAGATAAACTTCCTTGGGTGGCCATATAAGACATAATAAAATGAAACTGAAGTGAAATGAAACAGGGGGAACTCCAGTTTGACAGATGTCTGGATTACAGCAGAATCATGGCAAGGGACATTAGCTGTATTACCTCCATCCAGTTTGTGTCACCAACAATTCTGTAGCGAATATTGAATTTCAGCGTCATCACAGCGTCTGAAATCCAATTCTCCCAGCAAAGCTGCAGAACAGTAGGTAGTAATCCTGAGGTGATTGATATATTTTGTGGAGACATTGGTTTAACTAAAAGAGAAGAAGTTAAAGTTAACTCCACAGCTGTACTTTACCATGCCTTTAGAAGCTGCGCACAATATTGCAGTACTACTATTAAAGTCTTTCAGGATCTGAAATGGCTGCTACTTTACACTATCTTCTAAACAAGACTACTTAACACAAACTTGTTATCTGAATTGTGAAGAAATCTCACCATCCCTACCTTTGTCCAGCACAGTTCAAGCTCTAGTCAAAAACACTTATGTAGTGATAATTTTTATAGTGAAGAAACACTAATGTACCAGTTCAGCAATATACACAGAAGCAGCAGTTATGTTCTATTAAACCTTTAAGGGGCATATAGTTACCAATGTCAATAGGATCCACTACAAGAGGATCAGATTCAGCCTTCCCAAGTGCATTTGTTGCTTCCACCCAGATCTCCGTATTAACAAAGAACTGAATATCATTAATGGTGCAAGAATTGTTAACATCTTTTGGTATACAGTCAGGAAAGGTCTCTTCTGGCCTAAATAAAAAAGAAAGAAAAAACAAGATTCAAAGGAGTAAGTTTGGTTTCCTTTAGAGAATATTTTAAAGTAGAGCAGAGTGAGCAATCCGTTTATCTTGTATGTTTCCCCTCCGCCTTAACTTTGTAAGCAGAGGGACGGGAAGAAAAAGTGGGAATGGCTTTTTAAGCCAGAAATGCATAATTGCATTAGAACTGAAACTAAAACAAAATCTCTTGATTTCCAGTCAGCTACCTTCAAAAGCACAAGCTAGAGCACTGTCAATAAATTTGTATAAAAACCTGACTTGGCTTAAAAAAAAAAAGAACAAGAACTGATAAAATTACTCAAAGGCAATATGGCCAGTAACTAGAATGCATTAGAAAATGTAATCAGTGCTACTTGCATACTTTTCAAGAGTACAGTGTTAGAGGTGCAATAGATAATTTTTGTTCACTATTTTCTGCTACACTAACACTAGATAGTTCTAGGGGTATCAGGAAATTTGCAAAGCATCATCATTTTCTATCTGTGCATACTTTCTACTACACCTGTTACCAAAACACTTCAGCAGAATGGGGTAGCTAGAAAGCTGTGCACAATCATTCCTGTATGCAGAGCAACGCAACAATCCTGTTCATTCAATTTTAAACTGAGAGGCCATCTAAAAACCTCCGTTTTACGAGAGGCTGTCTAAAGAGTTTGCTGAAGCTTTCATGTTAGGATTAACTCAGAATAGTGTTTGTCCACTACAGCTCATATAAAGTGCAGATAGATAATAACTTTACAAAACTCAGTCATTTTTTGTTAGTTTCTCTACTTAGAATCATAGAATGATTTGGATTGAAATGGACCTTTAAAAGTCACATAGTCTGATCATCCTGCAATGAGCAGACATCTGCTTGTTTAGAATGGGATAGAGCTGTCAACTCAGAAAAGTGTAAGGGGTTGGGTATAGCCCCCTATTATGAGATGTATTGTACTCAAGCCAGACTAATCATGTATTTGAAGAGTAGAAAAATATGAGATTACTGTCACTCCAAAACAAGTTCAGCAACAAAACTTCACGTCTAACTTAGAATTTCTTCAATGCCAACTTCTTTAACTCTGCTCTTCCCCCTCATACCAGACAGACAGCAATACTTCAGAAAATTGGACTTAACCGTAAGCACTCTTCCAAAGAATCAATCAGGAATTTCAAGGGCTGTTGGTTCAGCATAAAAATATTCTTCAGAATAATTTAGATATTCTGTAGAGCACTACTTACCAGCAGTATCTCAACCTGAACTGAGTATCCAGGAATGTATGCCTTCCAGGGTTCCAGGTACAAGTCATAACGTATCTGAATCTTGATACCTGATGCACAATGCAACTTAAGTTCTTGGGCTTGTCTGGAGGCACTGTACAGAAAGAATTAGCAATAATTAATCTATACACACATTTCAATACAGCAAGAATCCTTTTAACTGTCCCGCTAGAGTGGTATCTGTGAACATCAGAAGTATTTAATTAATTTTTCTCTAAAGGATGTGGCAAAAAGTGCTGGATACCACCCTGCAGTCAAAGTAAAGAAGCTTCAATAGCTGCTTTGACAAACAGTAGGCTGTATAAGGATTAAGCACTTGCTAGTAAGGAACAACAAAGACTTTTCATTCTGAGGCAGAAAACCTTGTATTAACCATCTCTCATCTAAATATATTTTAATTCACAGAGAAGAAAATTAAATTAATAACCACTACTGAATTGGCACATAGTGACTTTGCTAGTAACCTGAGCTCTATAAGCAATTTGACGGGTCTGTTTTTCTCCAACTGAGTTATGGAAGAAACTTTGCAGGAAAGCTTAGAGATGTTCATCCATGCACTGTAGTGTGTAAGGAACTTTTTCAGAATGCAGCAAAACTCTTATTTCACTCTTAAACTCAAATTATAATAAACAAGTTTGTTTCTACCTCCTATATTATCACTATTTACACCAGTATAATGTACTTGGAGAATTTAATTTTATTTACTTTCAAGCAGAGTGCTAGTTTCAATAGAACAACCTTATGAACCTTATTGCTTTCTTTCTGAATAATTGTATTCTTTTAAGACTGGTTGCTAGTTTCATTATTTAGTTTTTTTTAACTGACAGTATCAAAATACAATAGCTTTAAATAAAAATGCATCTCAAGAATTGGAACATGAATTACAATTGTGGAACATCATGTGTACTGTCATTACATTTATAATCTTAGAATAATTTATCTGTTCTCACCTTTCCATGTTGTTTCCCTTTTAAAAACATTTTTTATTTTATCTTTTCTAGTACAGTATTTACTGCTCAGAAATTGAAATGGAAAACATTGCTTTCCTGTGATAGCACTTTGTAAGTCATGCTAGAAGCATATAATTTTAAATTGTGAACTCAAGCAGGCCTTTTGCATGCAGACCATTCACAACTGCAGTACCTTTTGCCATCACTAGGAGACAACATAATTCATCAGCCATATCATAGGATACTTAGGACACTACAACACTTGCCCTATTAGCAGGACACCAAGTAATTAAGATGTCACATGAATAAATGCTACTTTCTCAAGTCAGTATTGTCTAAAAGCACTTGGTCTGAACCACACAAGTGCTATCATTCTAGAATAAATGAAGTTTATAAGTAGCTAAAAGTATTTTCTTTAGTATAGAAGTAAAGGAATCCAAGTAATATGTCCTTAAGGCAATTCAGGTTAGTTTTAGTGATACAGATGGACTAAATGTTTCTAAATGAAGAAAACATTATTTTCAAAATGTTAGTATATGAAACAAGGACATGTCACCTAGAAGTATTTCCTCCAACTCTGATACAGAATCAAGAAGTAAGGAAAAGTTAACTTCCAACTTCCCATTTCATTTAAATACACATCTTTATTCTGTAATTAAGATCTGCCACTTTTTGTTGCTCCATTTTTTCCTATTTCAACACTGAAATACTCCAGAGTGTTTTCTACTTTTTAGAAAACTTTCTTCAGTGTGTATTGAGCAACTGTGGTGGCATGTAATTCCACAATATTTTTACTCAATTATCCAGGAACTGAGGGAATAAAAATTAAGTGCCTAAAGATATGCACATTTTCTATTTTTTGCATTTTCCCATTTCTCAGAAACAACTTTCTTAAGACCAGAATTAAATATAAAAAAATGGTACTCACAGCCTACTGTAACTGTAATTCCATAAATGTTCTGTTCAAATTGTCCATCTGCTAAAATGTTGCATGTCAGAGGAGTAGCTAGTGAAGAAGTGTCATTGAATGTGACACTGGAAACTGTTCTGTTTATTTCACGATACTGTTCTTTAGGTACCACTCTATTTTTAATCTTCCAGATAATCTGACTGGCATAGATATTGCCAAAGTCAAGACAACTCTCATTCAGAATGCATAATGCTGTGAAATTGGAACCAAGGGCCAGTACAGGTGACTCCGGGATGATGTGACCACATGACTGCACAAGTCCACCTGCAGCTAAAAAGAAAAATTTCACATTTATTAAGAACTACACAACATTCCCTAACCAATATTGCTGATACATCACTGGTGCAATGTTAAAAACACTACATGTGTCTAAGCAGCAATTTAATTAGTTGCCTGACAATAATAAAACTGAAATATATTAGTAGAACACGATGAAGATTTAGGGGCAAAAACCAGTGTAGTGTTCTTTAGGCTTAGCAAAAGCATTTCACCAAGCTAGGAAAGCTCTATTAATAAATAGAGGCACATAAGAGAGAGAGGAGAGTCAAGTTGCATGTTTATATCTTTTGAAGGAAGAAGTTGTTATACTTTTTTGATAAAAAAGTACTTTTTATTAAGCAAGTTAGCATAGGAAAATTGGGGTAAGTGTGCACCTGTGTTGTGGTGAACCAGTGTTAGAAGACTAGACATGTCTATGCTAACACACCTTACTTTCTGTCCTCATCCCACAAATATCTAGACAAAAACCAAGCAGGTACTTCAAACATTCATTGTAACTAGTTCTATATCCTCTTATATTTGAGACACAGAACTCTTACCATCAGGAGAACAAATGCTCAACGCCAGATAGAAGCCACAGGCCACCCAGTTCCACCTAGAAAACATGCTGCACAGAATTTCTGTAACAAGAGAAAGATATATACTTTTTAAATTTAAACTATTACTCTTTACTTTAGATCAATGTCAAAATCAGATTTGTGTTTGCTCTAAAATAATATCTCACATACACACATTTATTTTCCTGGAAGTGTTTGTATCTTCTCACCTTAGAATGGGCAAATTGTTTCCATTTTCCTCACTGCTAAAACAAAATCAAATGTTTACTAAAAAAACTAAGGCTGTTTAAAGCTGATTGAATGACAAGTTTAAGAAATGTATCAGCTTTAGGTTTTTCACACTGCATATGGAAACACACTTCACTGGTAACTCTGTAGGAAGGTCAGTTAGAATACAGGATGTAGCAGTGTGGTTAAGGTTTTAAAATATAACCCAATGAATTTGATTATGGCTTTTATACCTGCCTAACTTTCAAGGGCACTGATACAAAATCTTCAGACAAGGTTCAGAACAACTCACCACAAAACCATGCGTCTCACTCACAAGAGTGACTTAAAATACACTCAGGAATTACAAAGCACAATGCTTCCTTATCAAGAACTGCTGTCTACTATAGAAAAAGCACTAATTAATTCTTCAAAACTTTACAAGGGAGCCTTGCAATTCCCCAAAAGGGGAGCACATTTTATAACATAATTATTTCTGTACTGCAACAGAGCCAACTCGTTCTCAAGTTTTGACATTTCCAGAAAACACTTTAGAGATACTGAAGCACTCACACAGTAGCTTCCACCCCCACTGTTATGAAGCCACTGTGTTCTGGTTTTCTTAACTTGCAGTTTTAAAGCAGCCCTATACTACCAAAAGCAAGTGACCAATCTCTACTAAGCATATGAGCTATATTATTTTTAGCTACATTTAGACATCTTTACAGGAACAGGTAGATTGGCTTAGTGAAATAAGGCATTTAGTTCACAAGCTGATTTCTAGAAGCAGACTTTGTGCTATTCTTACACCTAGAAACTTAACAAAGGCTCTTTAGGTTTACTAAGATTTGAGGAGAAATGGCCTATGGCAACATTGTCTCTGAAGTTTTATTTTCCATTAACATGACAGAACTTCTTTGGAAATTAGTATTCTGAGCTTTACTGCATCAAAGGAAGCATGCTAAAAGTTTTAAGGGAATTCCACAGTATTCCCTAGACAGGAAAATTAATAAGCTCCACTTACTACTATCAGAAGAAACTACAATTTATGTCAGCAACCATCCCTTTGCTTTGATTGCATGCAATCTACTTCATAATAGTGACAGACACAAGGTATTTCACATATACACATATATGCACACACACATTATAGATATATGTATGTATCTAAGTAAAACTAGACAAACATTTAAGCATGGATCACACCCAAGCCAGAACCTGATTCCTTACACATCAACACAACTAAGCCATTTTTTCTTTACAAATCAAGATAAACAGTGTAATGTAAAGAAAATCTCTATTCACAGGAACAACTAAATGAAAGCAGATCTCAAACGTTTATAGCAGTGTCATTGTAGCGTTTGCCAACCTAGATGTCTTTTAGTTAGAACTAAAAAGCCACCAGAATCACCCAGGTATTTTTATTTGCTTCCATACTCGTGAGTTCATTACTCAAAGCCCACCAAAATTTCCTGTATAGAAAATTTACAGTAGAAACATTGCTGACTGAAAGACTTGACAAACATATTAACAAGCATTTATTTGTCACTGGAAGTCTGTTAGTTCATTTTTTGACTAAATAACAAGTTGCTTGTCATCAGACTATAGCTATATGGCATTGAGAACCAAAAAGCTATTAAATTTTTCTATGTTCTACTTAAGTACTCTCACTGGGCTGGATATAAGAACCACTATACTGCTTTAAATGCAATGTGTATTTGGATATTTATTACAAGGGTACAGTGAAATAACTATATCAATTGATTCTTGCTTATTTTGGAAGTAAGTGTACAATATCTGAAAAATAAAGTTTCTACCCACACATGAATTTCTGAATTTAAAAAAAACACCAACAATTAGTTTAACACATTTTTATAAATTTGCATGGTAAACACAACCAAATTCTAAAGAGTATTCTCTTTTAGTTTAAATCACCAAATAAAACCAGCTCATAGGAATCTACTTTAATGACTAGACTTGTGCTAACACCAGAACACTGCTTGTTAACCAAAGCTTATTGAGCTCTACTATAGATAGACCTTATGATCTGTTATTTCAAGCAAGATTCATTTAAGTTATTTAACTGGAACAATCTGAGTTGCAGAAGATCTGAAATTCATCAGAAGCCTAAGGGCAACTACAAGCTAGGTGGAAAGGAACAGGAGCTCTGCTTCACTGCTAATTGCCAAAAGCTGCAAATCAACTGCAGAAGCATCTTACACACTAAGGGGAAAGAATGAAACAGATGTAAAAAGGGAAGTTTTTAAAGTTTTTAATTTCTCTCCCATTTGCCATCATGATTCATGCCACCTAGAGTAACAGCAGGGTCACCTAAGCTATTACATCATTACAAAGTTACTGGTTTTCTTTTGGGTCATTATTCATTAAAGTCAAACAATATTTCCACAAAACTATTCACTGATTTTCACACCAGCAGTTATTAAATATGGTTCAGGTTATTAAAAACACACTGTAAAGCAAATGACAGAAGAAATAAATAAAAATCAATAACCAACTTAATAAGCAAATAATACATAATTATCACACATTTTGTCCTAAAATAGGATTTTTTCCACTGGAAATTAAATTAATATCTTTTCATATAAATGTCATTTCTATATTCAACTATAGTCAATATTCTATATTCAACTATATTCAATATATTCTATATTCAAGTCTTCCAGACTTGAAAAACAACATTTCAGTTGTTTCAAGCAGATTCATTCACATGTAAGAGACTGAAGTTCAAATCTCTACTACTTTGCACTTTGGAAAGTTCAGCAATTACTTTGAGGGAGCAGATAAGCCCTCCACAAATCATACTTCTCAATTTCACTGCAGTCAGCTCCTGAAAGGCAAGAGAACGGAGCTTCATGCTCCGTCACCTGCAAAGAGTTAAGTGGAAAGCCACCCACCTCCAGTATGGGAACCAAGCAGCTGCAACTGTAATGTCAAAGCCAGGCCACAATTCAGCATATATCTGATTTTGGCTGCTCTGATGTATTTTACTTACCTCCACCCCGGCTGATCAGTTTGAAGAAGACTGAAGCTACACACCTCTAAAGCCACAAAGGGGCTATTACAATCCCTGCTAATGTGTGCTATTTTAAAAAACATTAGTGTCTCTGGCTTTTACAAGACTGATCCCTAATTGAAATTTAGTTCTACAGGAAAGATCCAGGGTTACTCTAGACACTTCCATCCATCCTGCCTACCTTAAAACCATACAGGAAATGAAAAAAAAAACCCAAAATAAATGGTGGGACTTATAACTAACAAAACAAGGAGCCATACCTCATATTAGAAGGAGGAAAATACTTCTTTGCAAACTGGTGTTTTCTTATCTGAGTGTGTAAAAATGCTCAGGTGAAGACAGTGTAGAAACCCTGCATATAAGCTACATCAAACCTTAAAAGATAGTGCCATCATTCAACAGTCACTAACTGTACACAATTCACAATTTTAAGTCAGACTAAGCTGTTAGCCTAGACAACAGAAAACTCAATTTCTTTCAGTCACTATGCACAGCTTAACCCAAGTTTCATGTTTTACTGACTGGTACAGTGTGTATGTATACATCTAAGGTGAACCCAATGCTGAATGAACACTGAAACCGCTGGCCAGTTCAGATGTTTTCTATTAAAAACAAACAAAACCAAAGAGCCAAACCAACACTTTATACTACGCAGTTGTTGTGGATCACTAAGTGAAGAGGCAAGGGAGACAGAAGTTTGCCAGGTTGTTCTCATGGTTTTGTGGCCAAAGATCAAAACGCATCAAAATACTACTCAGTAAAACTAACACAGTCAATTTAGAATGCTGCTGGTGACAGTCCTTACTCACAGAAAATAAATTAACTCAAAGAGGAAAAAAAAAGTTAAAATGCTTTGATTATTTCCCTAAAGACAGACTTATAAAACTCATATGCCATGAGATCATCCCATTTAATATCCAAATCATATGAGACTACTGTTATTCTTCACATCCTGCAGCCATTTTGAAAGGAAGGCACTAAGCCTTTATGCCTGATCCATAAATTGATGCCTCATGCAGTGTTTATGAAAAGCTAATTACAACCCTAAAATCACACCTTATATGCTCAAAGTAGCAAGCACTGAATTTTAAGATCAGCCTGTGACCAATAGTTGGCGAAGAAGCATCAAGTTTTCATGCAAAACAGGTAACACTACTTATTCTGAGCAAGAGATAAATGTCAAAAATTCATCTTATTTCATAAATCATGAGACCTGCCCCAAAATGAACACAGGAACACATTATAGAATGGGTTATCTCCATTTGAGAGAAGTTGTAATTCCTGTCCAACTGACCTACAAATCACCACGTCGGTTTAAAGAACTATAGCTAAAATAACATCTACTTGCCAGCAAAGCCAGCTTGGAAGTCAGGAAGTGTAGATAACACCACAACCACCACAGGAAGGTGTTTGGTCTATTAAGGCTCATTATCACATCAATCACAAGAGACCAAAGGTTTCGGGAAAATGGATTTCCAGAAATTCCTCAAAAAAAAAAAAAAAAAAAAGAAGAAGACCTATGTTTATAGCTTCAAGAGGTAATCTGTCACTAGGAATCCACACAGCTTAGGCAGACAGAACCCGGGATGCTTCACAAAGCAGCTGCTGCTTGAGGTTTTATAACAAGCAAGAATGTACTTTAAGCCATCTAAAAGCTGTAACTATCTTCAAGGAATTTTGATTACTCAAACTGTAACTGCTTTCTAATTAAGTGTATTTCATCTCTAAGCTTCCTTCCTTCCTCCAAGCTTACTTCCTTCCTGGAAATATTTATGAGATTCAAAAAACACCAGACACCTCTAAAAGAAGCACTCGAAAATATTATGTAATGTTATATGAACAGAATATTCAGAAATACATTTCATATTTAAAATCTCTATACACAAATGACATCTCTATCTCTTTCACTATCTAAGCAAATAATTTCTCTGCTGTACTTATTCCTCTGTCTCTAGAAGGAGGGTTATTCTTGTAGTTTTGGTAGGGCACTCAGAATAAAAAATATAAAGAAAAAAGAAAACCAAAACGGGTACAAAGTTTAAAATTACTGAAATACCTAACTAGGGCACCAAATATTTGCTTGCAATAATTGAGTCCTTTCTGGTACCTTCTTAAAACTTCAAAATTTTCTCACAGCTAGCAAGTAGTTTTAGTTCAAAAATCAAATTAATTTATACAAAGTAATATCTTAGCATTCCGTGGTCACACTTTGAAATCAAACCTTCCAGACTGATCTCAAGCAGTGATGTGCTTCTCTAATCTAGACAGTTCTTGCTAATACAAGAATAATTGATTTTAAAAATGGCCAAAAAGGTTATTTAATTTCACATAACTGTGTGA
Source organism: Fringilla coelebs (assembly GCF_963513975.1). NCBI lineage: Eukaryota > Metazoa > Chordata > Aves > Passeriformes > Fringillidae > Fringilla > Fringilla coelebs. The sequence goes on from NC_140031.1 coordinate 17,782,270, forward strand.
ATGCTAATCCTCCACATGCAGCATGGGAACAGCGTCTCCATTTGGTGTTCTCACTTACAGATGTGCATATTTATCTTTCTCCTCCGCCAAAAATATTTATCTATTGACTTTACTTGAAGCACCACATTTCCAGACATATAAACAACATCCAAACAATTACTTGGAATGTTCAACTTCTAGTAATCAAGTAATCTCAAATTTTCATCATCCACACTTACATCCTTATTGTGCTACACCAACATATAGATAAATCTGTTCAGAAGTTACATGCTTTGAACAGTATATTCTATGTGCCTCTGAAAGTAACAGCATATAGGAAGCACAAATGTTAATATTTCTATAGAAAAGAGGGTGTAAGAAAAAAGACCTTATCTCCCAACAGTATCCAACTTCTTGGGAAGGTTATGGATTCCCTTTCCCCCTCTGTGACAGAACAGATCATTAACGACAAAACTATAATCCCACACAGTTCTACTACAACTATGTGTAGAACTATGCCTTCAGAATGCCTCAGCAGTAACAAGCAACCACCAGCTGGCAAACCCCTAGTCAGCCTAAAACAAGCATGAAAACTGAGACTGGGAATTATTCCCCTCAATCCTGCCAAAACACTTGGCAGCCTGCTTTCCTTTGTGCCTCAGTTTCATCATCCGAGAGATGAAAATAATGATGCCGATTTTTTTTAGGGAAAGTATCAGAGCCCCACTAAAAGGATGACTGGCGCCCAGGACCGCATGGGAAGCAACCGGACGGCTGCGGTAGCCGCTCCTCCCCAATTCCTCAGGGAATCCCCTCCAGTACTTGGACCAGCAATAAAACAAAATGTGTGCGTATCTTTCATGGCAGCAGTTTTCTACGATCTACAGGCAACAAGAGCAGACCACTTGCGTCGACAGCAACAAAACGCAAATCTCTTAATCAAGGAAATGCGTGTCGGTGGCACAGCCACGCTTATGTGACAACCGAAAAAGCCGAAAGACGCGAGGGTCG